>NC_081211.1:20817375-21430708 GCF_902713425.1 Acipenser ruthenus
AATGTAATACAAAACCGAATATTAAATGAATATAAAAATTAATAAAAATCACAAGAAATGCGCTTTACTACTGAATGTAAAGCTTTTGAAAAAAACGAAAAAGCTGACAAGTACAGATTCCAATCAATGCATAACCCTTTTTTGTGTCAGGGTTACTCTAATCATGTAAGGACAATTTAAACTGGAGAGCTACATATACAAGCAAACGTTAGACTTCTACTGAAAAGGCCCTGTCACTTTGGTCAGTACAGTGAAAAGCACTTAAATGGAAGCCAGACCTACAGTAGCAGTGAATGTAACACCCCTTCCTGACAAGACACCCACTACTTCAATGAGCACAATGTATGCACTGAACTGGAAAGCAAGGTCTGCCTCTCAAAAAGACATACCTTTCCCTGACAGGGTTTTGACAACTGATTTGGCACAGCTGAAGAGTATATTCTCTAACCCTTCCTTTGCAGGGTTCTGACACTTTGTTTAGAGCGATTAAAGCAATGAACTGAAAGCTCAGGCTATAGCCTAACTTTCACAGCATGGAAACTTTACTGGCATATTATTTTGCCAAGCTACAAATAAGCATATCGCTGGATCTGCAACAATGAAAGTCTCTGAGCTTCCCCAAATTAGAATACTGTATGTAAACTTGAACATTATGCACATATAGACATTTCCTGCACATAACGTACATCTTTGCCTTTGGAAAAGATGCTCATTTAAAATTGGTAAATGCTTATAAAAACATCTGTGTTGAACAGCATCGATGTGACTTTTTAATCACCATTGTTATTAGTACATTATTATTATCATCAAAACTATTACTATATGTATTTATTTATATTGTACTTGCTGAGTACCTAGGCTTATGTTTTATTGAGCCACTAGTATGCCTGTTTATCTGAAAGCTACTTATATCAGATCTTGAAAACAAACCCATTCCGCACAGCAATACTGCTACATTTCTAAATCAAAGTCTGTTCCTCAAAGCATATATTCACCCTTCTTATTCAGCGAGCACTCAATCGCCTGTTGGGTCTCCCTGATGAATTCACAAAGAAATGGGATAAAATGCCTGGATATCTTCCCTTAAGTCAGGAAAGAGAACATTGGTGTCACTCCTTCGTGTATAATTAAGAATAAAAACTCCAAACGTCCTTGAGAAAGAGAAGCTGGCGGGACTTCGAGAGGAAGAGAGATTTCTCTTTCTGACCTTTTGAGCTCTTGTCTTTTTTTCTCTCTTAAAACGTCTAAGACTGACTCCTAATCAGCTATCTGCTGGGACACAATAATGAGAAATCCTGCCAGAAAATGTCAGCAGAGAAAGGCTGTGAAACTGACATTCAAATTTAAAAACATTTAATTGGAAAGTTCAGGAGAATCAGAGCAGCAACAAGTTATACATTTTAATGATTGGAGACTGAGAGAGAGAGAGAGAGAGAGAGAGAGAGAGAGAGAGAGAGAGAGAGAGAGAGAGAGAGGAGAGAGGAGAGAGAGAGAGAGAGGAGAGAGAGAGAGAGAGAGAGAGAGAGAGAGAGAGAGAGAGAGAGAGAGGAGAGAGAGAGAGAGAGAGAGAGAGAGAGAGAGAGAGAGAGAGAAAGCAGTTCAATCACTTGACATTTAAAAGAGAAGCATTGAATCTAGAGTATGCAGACAGCATAGATTCTAGCTGTTCACCAAGTTATTTAATTATAACATTTTACACAAAAACGAACACTTAGAACTGTTTTAATTTACAACGCCAATCGCCTATCTTTGATGCTGTGCTATGCATTAATGATAAAAAGAGAGACGTTTAATCATTTTTCCAAGTCAGACTCGCAACCTGGCAATATCAAGTTGGACTTGTACACTAGACTCTAGCTAATCTGAACCCTGGTACTGTAGTCTGAACTGACCTTTAATAGTATAACCCAGATAATAATATTCAACATTATAATTCTATAACATGTATGTAAAACCTTTAGCTGTCTGCAAATAAGTTTCCAAAAGGCTGAGTATTGAAAAATAAAATAAAATAAAAACCATTTTATTGCTCTGAACGCAGGCAGAGACAGCATAGCAGCAGGGGCATGGGGCGTAGCCGTGGCCCTTGTGTGTGTGCCTTTATTTTACAGCAAGACCTTACACTATGTAACACGTTTAAATAGAAAAATATCCCAGGAGTAAAGAATAAGCTGTGTAGGACTTACTTTACCCAGTGAAGTAACTACAAAACAAAGGATGCCAAATAGCAGTTCAAGTTAAACGTTGTTTTGTGTATTCCAGAAATAAATAGTAGATCAAGTTGACAACGCATTTTATTTATTTCTCATTCCTTGCCATTGCCGTTTCTTCACAGTAAATCGACACATTTTCATAAAGTTTAAACACTTCAAATAAAACAAACTTGGACATGGCGTTATAAAGTGAAGGGGAAAAAAACTCACCGTTTTGGTTCTTGTTTATTACATTCCACATAACAGAAAGTCGCAACAAAATATATATAATATATACAGTCTACATAAAAATCTGTTGGGTACTGTTTAAGCAAGGCATTTCAGAATGACGTGCTTGCCTTTTTTCTGTCCCATGAGATTTTGGCTCGCTTAAAAGCAGCACAACGCTTTTTGTCCCAGATGGCTTTCCGTATAGATCACTATGACTGCGCACGCATAATCTGGTTTGTTTACTTTTTGCTGTCTAAAACAGAGGCTTAAGATCTACTGTGTTGATTTTGTTTATATATATATATATATATATATATATATATATATATATATATATATATATATATATATATATATATATATATATATATAGTGCCTTGCGAAAGTATTCGGCCCCCTTGAACTTTGCGACCTTTTGCCACATTTCAGGCTTCAAACATAAAGATATGAAACTGTAATTTTTTGTGAAGAATCAACAACAAGTGGGACACAATCATGAAGTGGAACGAAATTTATTGGATATTTCAAACTTTTTTAACAAATAAAAAACTGAAAAATATAAAAAAAAATTATATATATATATATATAAAAAATTGATTTTGTTTATATATATATATATATATATATATATATATATATATAAAATATCACACAGAGCTTTTTCATTTGCCATGTCACACAAATTCTGGTAAATGCTAAGATGGTAAATAAGTGCAAGGTATTTTTGTCATTTGTAGCGAATATGAACATCTGATTTTTGTATCTGAATACATGTCAAAATGTTATACTTTAACATTGGGATCAGACCCATAGTTATCATCTCCAATCACCCAAAACAATTAAAATTGTCATCCCGTGTCTGCGGGTCTCCCCATCAAACAAGCAAAAACAACTGAATTAGAAGCCACAGCTCGAATTTAGTCAGAGCACACTGTTGTGGGTGTGGTGGCTCACGTTACGAAGTGCAATAAGTATGTATAACATTTTTAATTGTTTCAAACCTTTAGTCATGTTCACGCTTTGTGAACACTGTTTGTATGCTTGGGATTTTCCAACTATTTTAATACAGTTCATCGTCTGCACTTCTTGGACCTTCCCATTAGGTACATGTTTAAATAATAAATAGGATATAGCCAACACGCTTTTACATCTTAACTGCAGCTAGGTTAGTTAAGTTGTGCTTGACTTTGTTGTTAAGCTGTGTGTCTGAAAATAGTATGTTTGATGCACATTAGTATTTACCTTTCTTTGAACACAATCGTATTGTAGTGTATTTATGTACATAAAATAGAAGCGTGACTATTTATTATTTCTAATAGTGCACTATTTTTTCATGGTAACTGCACTTTATTGCACATTTACAATGTTAAAACGGAAGTGCAATATGAATACTGCAATACAATTTGTAAAAAGCAGATTTTAAGCATGAAAAATGCAGATTTATAAATGTAGGAGTTTCTAAAATGCAGGTTTTAGTGTAGTGCGACCTCAAAATACCACCGATTCTGTAAATCTACCCATCATCACATGTATATAATGTTTTTAAGTTCCATGTCAGCAAGCATGTCACCTGCTATTTCCTTTACCAGTGTTTAGTAACATTCACTTCTGGCAGAATGTATATAACCTATAAAACTACATACAAGTAAAACATTTCTGTTCAGTTTAAAGCTCAAACAATATTTCAAGTGTACAGAAATAATAACAACAATAACAATAACAATATGGGAATCGGCATCTGCTAATTACTGATATTGAATATCGGTCATCTGAAATCAGCCCCCACAAAAAAACACAATCAGTTATTTTTTATTCTCTTCTCTTCATAATATAGTTCAGCGTGCACAAGATGGTGGTGCTGCAATGATCCACAGAACATGTATCGATCGTTGCTCCTAGGGGGTATGATGAATAACCCTGTAGAGCTATGAATACACAAGGGCAAGCGCTCCTGAGGCAGACAGCACAACTGCTGGTTTTTACCACTTTACAACCTACCGTGTATCATTTATTTTAGTATTTTATATATAGATTTTTTTAACACCTTGCTGTTCCTGAAACAATAGGAGCCCTTTCTAACCTAGGCTACAGTAAGCATCCCAAAAAAACACATTACACTGGTAAAAGGCATTACCTCAGAACTCCTTTATGCTAAAGACATGCAAAACGGAAGGGTCTTATTTTAAAAATGTAAACTGTGGTATTAAGATCTTCCAGCATTATAATAGTTTAATTAAATAGAGCACAGGATGTCCATGCTCAAGGTTAGGCTGGCAATTCAATTCATAAGACTACTACAGTTAGTAGTCTTGCAGTGATACACCAGTTTAATACCCCCCAGATTTGATTTGAGGATTAACTATTTTAACCAATTAAGGATGTAACGTAAGCCTGTTAGTTGCCAGCTGGTAGTGCAGTACATGCTACAGCAACATCTCTCTTTCTGGAGTGCAGCTCTACATCAAAAGCAGCAAACATTGTGCTCCGATTTGTTTTCCCAAAGACAAATGTTTTGGTACTTAACGGGTTAAAGACAGGCTTGTTTTTTTTTTGTTTTTTTTTTTAAATGATTATTCCTGTGCAGTTTGTGCTTAATACATATAATATTTAGCTAAAAAAAAATAAAGTAACTACTGTATGCTTATTTTCAAAGAGGTTAAGTTTAAGTTACTGAACATTAAGGCTCCATTAATTCCATGGCTGATTTGAAATGGTGATTTAATTTTTAAAAAAAAACAAAACACTGACGGACTCAATTTGTAACAACGTGCTCACAAATGGAGCTAGATTTTTTTTTGAGGGGGAAAAAAATAATTCCCTCAATCAAAGACTGATGAAGTTTTAAACACGGCAGTCTTGGACTAATTTAATTTCCTATTTTTCAGTACAGCAGAAAAACCTATTTAAATTGGAGGTACTTTTTATACATCATCGCGGGAGCAATCTCGGCTAAGGCACATTTAACTGGATGTACTTCAAATTTCAAAAGGCTTTACTAAAAAAGCTCACAAACTAGCCTCCATGTTCTGGAGCTTTGTCTTTTTTTGCTTGCTATTTGTTACTGGAAGGACTGAAGCTGCCAATCATTCCGACTAACAGCTCCAAAGTTTGGCAGTAAGATGAGAGGTATTTGTAAGAAACCGACAGACTGACAAGCCTCACTGTAATCCTGACATTTATATATATATAAAAAATGAGGCTATATCATTTCCTTGCACATAGAATACACTCATGGGGGTGCAAGGTCTGTTACAAGGGCAGTCAGGTATATGAATATAATTTCTGCACAGCAACTACTTCAATATACAGAATTTTTATGTTATGTTATGTTATTTATTGTAAATATCGTTAGAAATAAAGGCCATTTCCAGTGCACTGATTACAGGAAATATTTAACAGCATAAAATTAGTCTATCTGACTTGGCTTCCTTCCATTATTTTTGTATTCCTTTTCTTTAATAATGCTTAGATTCACAGATGCGATACAACAAACTCTCCTACCCCATGAGATGAATTTTGAGGTAGGGGAAATCCCGACAGTAAATATTCTACATGTTTTCAATTTGGTTCCCAGTTTAAAAGGCTGGAGGGTTGCTTTTAATGATACTTGGTAGCTAGCCCTAATGCATACTGCATAGTTAAATATTAATGTTCAGGGGGCTCCTTCAGTACCTTGTAGTAAAAAAAAAAAAAAAAAAAAAGTGAAGCGGTAAAAAGTGAAAAAATTACATTTAACCCCTTATGTTACATGAGACCAAAGACTGCACTTTCTACATTTCAAACATGTTTCTTCAGTGTGTCTCTTCTAGATGTAATGACTGTCTCTTCGTTCAGAAGCCACTTGCTGACACCCACTTACTGTTGTTGCACAACTGACGGGACTTATTACTGGATTGGTCTCCCAGCTTTTTTATTCATTATGCATTATTCTATGGTGACATTGTATACTGTCCACTATAACTTATGCTTTGCAAATTTCTTAATTTTGATTAGACAAACCGACATATTCCTGTGACAGTTAATAGTTCCTTTACACTTCCATTTTACCTCTGACATGTTGAGGCAGAATCCATTTTACCTCTGAAATGTTTGAGGCAGAATCCATTTTACCTCTGAAGTGTTTCTGAGGCAGAAAACAAAAAGTTCTTATTTTATATTTAGGAACAATGCACATATGTTACCAATGCATGTTTGTCCAATAAACCCTGAATGAAAATCTGGCACGTACTATAATGCACCATATGTTAAAAGTTTCTTATTAGGAATCAAACAAGTTTTCCTGAATAAAGTGGTTGTGCAGGGTAGATTGTCACTGTGAAAGTAGGTTAAATAAAACAACTGTAATTTATACACTGTCCTAAAATGGCAATTACTTTGAACATAAAAACCAAGGCTTCCATTATGGGCAGCGAATTTTAATAGAATTGAATAGCTGCAGTCAAGGTCTGACTATAACACAGATAAAGTAACAACACACAGCCAAGGTTGAGAGCTCAGAAGCAATATTTCAGATGCAGGGTTAGAACAATGTAGTAGCAGAAGAGAACTCGGTGTACTACAGTACAATGATTTAAACAGAAATCTCATGAAAGAGAAGAGAAATGCATCCAGCACAATCAAAGAACAGATTAGATTTAAATTCCTAATTAATCCTGATAAAGGCGATTATTGTATAAAGCAGGCCTGACAGGATCATCATTTTGTATTATCCTAGCAATGCAATATATTTGTACTTGTTAATTAGAAATACATGCTCTGCTGCAACTGAAAAGAAAAGAAAAAAAAATGTAAATGTAAATGTTAAAATGAAGTGTTGCTCTACAGCAAGTCAAATTCCATAGCCATTCATTAGTGTTTAAAATTATCCATACACCTGACAAATCCCCTGAAAGGTTTGTATGTTGGTCAGGCTATTGGGCATCTGCAGCATTGTCTCAGCTCCAACGTGCTAGCTTCTCTGTGAAAGAGGGCTGATTCCTCCTCCATCAGTCTTTCTGTGCTTAATGCCATCGTTTGTCCTACTTCTGCAGACAGTCATTTGTCCTAGACTTCTAACTTGTCTCCAACCCAGCGCTCTTGGTTACATAGCATTACCCTCCTAACATTATATGTACTGAAGAGAGTAGGGTACTTGGTACCCACACATTAAACATTTTATAAATGAGATCGCAAACAAAAAAAAACAAAAAAAGTTAGCTTGCAGAATAGTACTCATTGTCCAACGTCAGGCCAATCACAATATAATCCTCTTTATCTTTGGTAGGCTTTAGGTTGTCCGAGAAGTGAAATTATGAATCATTTCAAAGCAGAAGTGATCATGTGCATTTTAAAACAGAACTAATAAATTTAATTCTAGTTTAATAAAGTATAGTTTAATAAAGCCTCATTATTCAACATTTAAATTAATAACTGGGTAATATTAAAACAGAGGGAAATAAAAGTAAATGACTCCTGTAACAATGATTTATCCAGGCTAAAATTATTTTCCAAAACAACTATTTTAAAAAGGAAAGGGAAATAACATGCATTTACTGCCTGTCTCATTGGAACTATTCAAAAGACAAAAAGACTAGTACATTTAATAACTGGAAACAAACTGCACTCCCTTTTGCTTGAACTTTACCACTTAAATGTGTCCTTCCGATAGAAAATAAGCCAGCTGTGCAAATGTATTTAATATTTTCACTGTGATGAAATTCAATGACATCCTCTACAAGAAAACAATTATTTCTGGAAACAGAGCGCTCATGTGTAATAAATGGTACTGTGCAAGGAAATTAAAAACAAATAAATAAATAAATAAAATAAATTGGTGACATTGTCAACAGATGCTGATAAAAAAAATGGTTTTATTTAAATTAAGATGTAAGAAGATGTTTAGAACTATTACTCATTGGCAAAACCTGTAACAGCAAATTACAGCAAGAAAGAGAGAGACTATACACTGCATGACTGCTAATCACTTACACATTCTGATCGGTAAGCGTGTCACCCTGATATTCACACTATCAACTCCAAGTAATTCAATTCTAACAAAAGCAGAAATAGTTAACTGATCAAGAACGCTCTCCACTTGAAACACTCAACATACATTGAGGGAAATTAAAAGAAATAAACAACAAAAGTAACTTCATGGAAAACATTTTGCACTCCAGTCTTGAATACACAAAAGTAAAACTGGAAGCGATGCAAACATCCCTTCATCAAAACAAATGAGTTTACTGGCAAAGCGAATCATTACCAGCAGGGTGTCTGACATTTCAAATAATGCCTGGTGCTATTAGGCATTGTAAAATGGATTTTCCCTGCCAGGGAATTTAAATGCTGTTGAAATGGAGAGAGAAGGTTTCATTATAGTGCTAGGAAAACAGATTTTAAAATACAGTAGTTACAGAACCTTTTTTATACGGAGTACTTGAAGCCTGCACTTTGACCACCAAGAGTTAAATGTTCTTCGTAGAGAAATCCCCAACAAGTAAAAAGAAATGGAAATGTAAAGAGGTATTTCTGCTGAGATATGAGCAATAAGATTGTGGCACATTTAACATACTTTGCAGTCTGACAATTAAACTTGTTCCTACATTGGTGAGACGAGAAACAAACAAATCTTGTATAGTAAATGACTACATTATTTTCGGAAACATGTTTTTAGTGTATTCAAAAAATCGGGCTATTTATTTGATTTGAAAGCTGGTGAATCAAAACAGTTAACTTTTCAAATCCGCTATGGTCTTTTATAACCTATTTAAAGCTCTAAAATGGCAGCAGGATTTACAAGTGCAGCATTTATTTCACAGCCTGAAAACAATCCCACACCACTCATTCTGGAACCCGAACTAATCATAAAAGGTTCCCTTATGGGCCATTCTTAACTGCTTAATGAATTATTGGAAGGTGCTAAGCGCCTTATGTTAAACACATTAAACACCCAGTGAAACTGAACACTCCCAGGCCCAAGTCCAAGACCAATCTGCAGACTGATATATAAAATGTATTAGTTCAACCCTACCCAAAGCACACACTCATATGATGTGATGGAGAAATCCAAATAAAAACCCAGTGAACCATTGACAGCGTCCTGCTCCATCTTCTGCAATTTTCAGAAGAGGAGATGCAATCTCTCAGGGCTAACTGGACAGAGAAATGAGTTTATTATTCTACTTTTTCCTTTTTTATCATTATCTTCTTGCTCTAAGTGCCATGAATTATTAATGTGTTCTCTTTTGAAAGGTGGGCTCATTCGGGCACTAAGGGGTACGGTTTCAATTTGCCTGCAAGGAGAAGAGCTGCCCTTTTCGATAACTGCAGACAGCAACCAGCCTACAGTGTCCACTCGGGGGGGGGGGGGGGGGGGGGAGAGAGAGAGAGAGAGAGAGAGAGAGAGAGAGAGAGAGAGACAGAGAGACAGACAGACAAGGGCGAGTTAAGAATCGTCAGAGGGTGTTATGGGGATTCAGTGCTAAAATACAAACCACCTTGTTTTTCGTATGTATGCCAATTGAATGATTTGATTCAAAAAATATGAACACATTTCTCTGTGCACGTATAACTGCTTAATGAAAACGCTCTGAACTTAAGGGGTAATGTTAAGGGTATGCTTCTAGTAAATTCATCCCCTTGACACATTTTTGTGTTAAATCTACAGATGCATGGTTACAGATATGCAGTAAATCTACAGTACATCGGTGGTATGAGACTTGTACAGGATAACCACTACAATCAATACATGACAATAGTGTTCTAACATACTTCAACTTTCACTGGTGGTTACTGACAAGCCTTGAACCAACAGTTGTGTATCTGTGGTTGAATACACATTGTACAGTGGTAGCTTTAGCATATATCTCTCCTGGTGAAAACATAAGAAAATGTAACATTTCCTGTGGGTGGATATTGATTCTTACCTGAGAGGGAAGTAAACTTGTGAAATCAGTACAGATTACCAGTTTCGAAAAGGAGATCCTTATATGCAGTCTTTTAAAAAATAATTTCCATGAATTGATAGCCTGGTCCTTTTAGAAACATTTGAAATGTACTTCAGGTAAAAGTAAGAAAAAATAAAACTAAAACTAAAACTAGAAATAGAATATTTAAAATATTTCAACAATAAATAATTTAAAATGAATCTGAATTAAATATTAGAAATAAATGTAAAACTGTAGTAGGAGTACTTTAAGAGCTTCTATGGGCGCAGGAAGAGTGCCCCTGGTACATTTACGCAGATTAGCTTTTACTCTTGTATTTTTAAATTTAAATTGAGTTAAAAATTAAAACCTGCAGGCAGGGGAATATAAATTGAATGTACCTGTTTAATGCACTAATTTAACACAGCCATGCTGAACAGATGCTAACCTTGATTAGCAACAACGGCAGAGGAAAAGGGGGTTTACATATTCATATCTATTGCTTTGTAAAAGCGTCTGGAGTAAAAACAGACCACGCTTTTACTGAGATGTAACATTTTGTAAAGTTTAAAAGCTTAAATATTCTGTTATTAGATCCAATGTTACAATACAACTCACTGTTCTAAAGCTTGACAAAACAGTGCACCCCACAGATTCCTGTGAACCAGCTAGTGATACCTGTGTAATGTCACAATTCGTATCACCACTAGAATGTTTTGAACTTGTTAGTAACAATATCTAAGGGGAGAAGTCCTAATTCACCCATTACCACTTGCATTAGAAATGTACTGTAGAACAGTGCTCTCCCTTTATAACGCTGTAGTCGGGATACTGTGCCATTGAATTTCAGCCTTACAAAAACAAAATGCTAATGCTATAAAAAAAAGGCATTTTAGGGTACACTGGGAGATATAGCCATACCACCTTATACCGTAAGGGTTGTGCTATGAAGTGGGTAACATTGCATATACAGTAGTAGCCTAGTGTATACTTGCTGGTGGAGAGGTACTGTACTTGTACTCAAGATTAGAGGGGGGGAAAAAAAAGATTACAGAGCAAACTTGTACAAATTAAGGTAAATGTTTGCTTCTCACTTTTTCATCTTTGATCCAGCTTATGGTTTACACCAAAACTGCCAACTTATATTATCTTCCACAGTGGAAAATACAAAATTACTTCTGCCACGTTTTTTATTTTTTATTTCTCCACTTCAACGTGCTTGCATCAACACCTTGCAACCTGCACAGGCACAATATTAATTAACATTCTACTTTCTAATTATTTTAGAAAACGCTCCAGCTCAGCCTTGTAATTTATTGAATTTAAAAATGATAAATCATAAAAAAATGAAATGCAGGCCCACAGTTATCAGATCAGCTCAAGGCACTTGATTCTGATTTCTGTAACTATGCAAATTTTCAAGAAACAGAGTGCGTGCGTGTGTGTGTGTGTGTGTTTGTGTGTGTGTATGGGGGGTGGGGGGGGTGAGAGTATTTTACTGCGGAAATCTTATTATTTACACCCAACGGGGGTTTGGAAAGCAGTTCTACTCAAGAAAAAAAAAAAAAAAGAAAAAAAAGCTGTCATTATGAGGGTAGCATTTTTCATTTCATATATGGCATCATAATAACAACTTCAGAAAGAAGTCATCTTATGCATTATCCTGTTCCCATTTATGTTAATGAAGTTATTTTTTTTTCTTCTATGCAGGAATTAATTGTGTGTGCATCAATCTTCTTGAAAGCCCTGCATACTTAAATGATAAGCACAGGGTGTTAATGTAGCAATCTTGTCATCTGGCTCTTTGAAGCTACTTTTTTTTAGATCAGTAGCATCAAAAGTACAAAATCAGCTGGCTGCAATGTGACCCTTAATGTGAGTGGAGGGGGCGTGATGACAATGCGGAGATAATCAATAGGCACTCTACAGGACTTCTCTTCTTTTCAAAGGACAAGAATAAAAATACAAATTCAGCAGAATATGTTTTATCCAAACTGCTCAAGGGGCATACAAAATATATATATAAAAATAGACAAACAGTTTAGGAACTAGAAGCTACAATTTGTTATTCTTATTACAACATGCCCAATTAATTTCCAAATCCATTTAAAGCAGCAGCACACATTTTCATTGTATTTACAACCAATGCATAAAGGCTTTACCATTCCAATAAAATCGTATTGGAAGCATTCATTTTACAGCAAAGCTAACCAGAATCTAGATTTTAAATAGTCACGGGTGTCATTTCATGATATATTATCAATAAACAAGGAAAAGACCACGACACATGTTAATGTTATTAAACAAATCCCAAGAACCCGATCCCACTGATAAAAAACAAAACTGGAAAATGGTTCGGAATGTTTAGCACATAAAATGACAGCCGGTACAAGGTTTCTAAGGTTGCTATTAAATAATGGTATAGCTGGTAATAACTTCATAACATGGAAAATGTAGTTTAGATTTGGTACATTCTCACATCATAATTGTGCTCATTAATTGTAACAAAAGCAATAAAAAGAAAAAATTGGACATGTGCAAATGCTGTATATTGAATATTAATAATTAAGCAATGCAAATATGCCTGGAGAAAGGTTTTTAATTGGCCACACTGAGTAACTGTCTGTATGTTTCATTAATAAAGCCTAAATGAGTTTTCAATTTTTGGGAAAAAAATAAATAAATCAAATGCAAAACTGTTGTACCACGGATACAGTACCAAATTCTCAATTATAATAGCACCGTGCATGTATGTAAACTAAGCTACTAAAAACATCAAACTCCACTTTAAAGTACTCTCCCCTGGAAACTAACCATCTTAATTAATAAAGTGTTTGTCTTATGCCTGCATGCTTTTTTAACACATTCAACTGCATCTCTTGTCATAATTGCCACAAGTAGGATTCTAAATGGGGACAACCCCAACTATCCATGAAGCTGAAGCATGGCACAGTGGAGGCAATGAAGAGATTGATGAAACCAGCAGTCTGGAAAGCCTCAATGTACATCTCAAGGAACCCAGACACAAACAAACAAATAAATAAATAAATAAATATGTAATGGAAGATGGCATGAAGGTGACCACTTTAGATCTAAAGCCTGCTGAATTTAGTTGCACTGGTAATGCAGAACTAGTAGAGAAACATAGTCCTAGACACATCTATACTGCTAATACATATCGGACAAGGCAATACTTAAATATACAACGTATGTACTGTATATGTGTACAGTATGTATATACAGACGTGCTCAAATTTGTTGGTACCCTTACAGCTCATTGAAATAATGCTTCATTCCATCCAAAAGTGATGAAATTAAAAGCTATTTTATCATGTATACTTGCATGCCTTTGGTATGTCATAGCAAAGAAGCTGTGAAAAGAGATGAATTATTGCTTATTCTACAAAGATATTCTAAAATGGCCTGGACACATTTGTTGGTACCCCTTAGAAAAGATAATAAATAATTGGATTATAGTGACATTTCAAACTAATTAGTTTCTTTAATTAGTATCACACATGTCTCTAATCTTGTAATCAGTCATTCAGCCTATTTAAATGGAGAAAAGTAGTCATTGTGCTGTTTGGTATCATTGTGTGCACCACACTGAACATGGACCAGAGAAAGCAAAGGAGAGAGTTGTCTGAGGAGATCAGAAAGAAAATAATAGACAAGCATGGTAAAGGTAAAGGCTACAAGACCATCTCCAAGCAGCTTGATGTTCCTGTGACAACAGTTGCAAATATTATTAAGAAGTTTAAGGTCCATGGAACTGTAGCCAACCTCCCTGGGCGCGGCCGCAAGAGGAAAATCGACCCCAGATTGAACAGAAGGATAGTGCGAATGGTAGAAAAAGAACCAAGGATAACTGCCAAAGAGATACAAGCTGAACTCCAAGGTGAAGGTACGTCAGTTTCTGATCACACCATCCGTCGCTTTTTGAGCGAAAGTGGGCTCCATGGAAGAAGACCCAGGAGGACTCCACTTTTGAAAGAAAAACATAAAAAAGCCAGACTGGAATTTGCTAAAATGCATATTGACAAGCCACAATCCTTCTAGGAGAATGTCCTTTGGACAGATGAGTCAAAACTGGAGTTTTTGGCAAGTCACATCAGCTCTATGTTCACAGACGAAAAAATGAAGCTTTCAAAGAAAAGGACACCATACCTACAGTGAAACATGGAGAAGGCTCGGTTATGTTTTGGGGCTGCTTTGCTGCGCCTGGCACAGGGTGCCTTGAATCTGTGCAGGGCACAATGAAATCTCAAGACTATCAAGGCATTCTGGAGCGAAACGTACTGCCCAGTGTCAGAAAGCTCTGTCTCAGTCGCAGGTCATGGGTCCTCCAACAGGATAATGACCCAAAACACACAGCTAAAAGCACCCAAGAATGGATAAGAACAAAACATTGGACTATTCTGAAGTGGCCTTCTGAGTCCTGATCTGAATCCTATCGAACATCTATGGAAAGAGCTGAAACTTGCAGTCTGGAGAAGGCACCCATCAAACCTGAGACAGCTGGAGCAGTTTGCTCAGGAAGAGTGGGCCAAACTACCTGTTAACAGGTGCAGAAGTCTCATTGAGAGCTACAGAAAACGTTTGATTGCAGTGATTGCCTCTAAAGGTTGTGCAACAAAATATTAGGTTAGCGGTCCCATCATTTTTGTCCATGCCATTTCCATTTGTTTTATTATTTACAATATTATGTTGAATAAAATATCAAAAGCAAAGTCTGATTTCTATTAAATATGGAATAAACAATGGTGGATGCCAATTACTTTTGTCAGTTTCAAGTTATTTCAGAGAAAATTGTGCATTCTTTGTTTTTTGTGGAGGGGTACCAACAAATTTGAGCACGTCTGTATGTATGTGTGGATGTATTTAAAAGAAACACCCACATTAAGGTTTGCTTTGTCCGATTTTCCAAGCTGCCACAGGGGTTTTATGGCTTTAGCATGTCAAATTAGACAGTACAAGCCAATACCTAAAAGTAAAGTTAACAGTTTGTGGTTGAACTGTTTTTATAATAACGCTGTAGCTATTTTATTGATTCCTATTTCACTCGAACTATACGAGTTGTACCGAGTTTGTACAGTACTGTATAAAATAATTGATTTATTCACTGCAGTTCTTTCAACCATTTTCATAAGGACATTTAACTAAAAATAAACTGGTAAATACTATAATACTGTAAACGTGTGAGTTCTGTTATTTACATGCATGTTAATGCCATGGCTCATGTGCACCCATGGTTAACTCGACACCTAGGATAAGTCCACACTAAATGGCATCCCCATGAGGTGTCAAGTTAACCGAGGATGACTGTACGTATATATATATATATATATATATATATATATATATAAAATAAATTGAAGGAATTGAGAGTATTCTGGCAGATTCCCCTGAAGGCCTTAGAAAGCCCTCTGGTGATACACCCACACATGCACAAAACACACAAAGGCTCTCAAAAATCCCAGGCGTCATAATAATACATATTGAATAAACTCTGGGTAGCAGATAAACAAATATTTGAAGAGCACTACATCAAATAAAAAACATATTTGTATATAGCATTGGGAAAAAGAATACACTCACTGTATTCAGAAAATTTGCATTTATTGGATTGGATTGCCCATCTCGAAAATCAGATATGATTGGATTTCAGAACAAAGAGAGAACAGAAGAAATGTGACCCATACATGCAGAAGCACAGCACATCATTAAAACTGCAGTAAAGTGAATCATTACAAATTAATGTGACATTACAGAAGAAATGAAGAAAAAAAAATACAAAAGCCTTAAAAGCTTTTTTTTTTTTTTTCTTAAAAGAAAGAAAAAATTATAATTATGAAAACCCTGCATCTGATCATACTGTATCTATGCAGGATACATATAAAGCAAACAGGTTTTAAACATAATTAATCCTGAATCCTTAAACAGCTAGCACCTTATATTTTCAATATATGTGTTGCTTTAGCACGGCAAGTCTCTCTCCATGCATCTCCTTTGGAGATGGTAAACTATAAGCGGATACTAATGATTCTGTAAAAGAATTACGGAAAATAATTTTATGTGCGTTGCCAAAGCACACCACGTAAAATCCCTAAAGCGGATTTGGGTACAAGGTAGTCAAAATAAAGGCTGGTACTTTGTTAATAAAAGGGGGAAAACATAGGATGGATATATATGTGGTAGGTATCCACAGTAGCTCAAATTGGTCACTTTAATTTAAATTAGATACAAAAGAAAATAAAAAAAAAAAACAGCTACTGAAAGCTCTGAGATTTCTGTTGTCTTGTCAATTCTGGCAATGCTTTTAATAACGCTTTTGATCTAATAGATCATTAAATACTTAACTTGCAAATTTCAGCTTCCACCCTGAGTTAATTAGGTAGGTCATTGAATGCATTAGTCAGCCTAGGTGAAACTGGTTTCACTGCCAGATGGCACGATGACTGGTGTGTTCTGAAAGGGTAAAATCCCCATGGTTGATGAATAAGTCTTATACATTCTTTATATAAAATTGACTCCTGCAGGATGGTTGAACACATTAAAATAAGTATGTATAATTATATGTATTAATAATTGGAGGAATCATAGCACTGTCTTTGAACTAATTGGTCCAGCTTGCAAATCTGCACTTCAAAACACAACTGGATCAATCAGGGGGCTAGCATATTAAAATATATTAAAATTCCAGTAAACAAACAAACAACAAAAAAAGTAGCGTGAGTGTGGACTCTCAAAGAAACAAAATTACAGGCACTATTACAGATCAATGGGAATGTTTAAATCTAGTAAAATGGTTTAGTTTTAATATTGCAATCTTTCAGAAAACAATTCATAAAAGTGGTCAAATAAGTCTCCTAACTGCATATAATTTTGAACCCTTCTGGATTGTATTGTGTGCTCAAACAGACACACCTGAGGTTTTGTTTTAACAGAAAGTCCTCCCTGGAATCTAAAATATGGCAAACGTAATAACTTATATAAATCAAAGTACAGAAAAACCTTTAAAGGCCACTTCAATAAAATGTCCTGCAATTATCGCCGTTTTTTACAGTCCTGAGTTGCTCCTATTGGTGGCAATGTAAATTCACCTTCTGCAGTCATCTGCAGTCCCAAACATATTAAAAGTCTGTATTAAATTACCTCTTTAAGACCAACATGCTGTAAACGACCAACTTATTTTTCTGAAAAACAGATGCAACATTAAGAAACTAAAGCAATAAGTCCCAAACATATCAAGTTATCTTTTTTTTTTTTTATTTAACTGAAAACTTGGATGCAACTGACTTGCCCATTTGAATCAGAAATGTTTTTTTTTTTTTTTTTTTTTAAATACATATAAAAAAACTGTTAAATAAATTGTCAATTGAATTTGCGAGAAAATATAAATCCTATATTTATGTGTCACTAGAAATCAGGAGTAAGGCCACATTTTGTTGGTCCCAAGTTTTTATTTTTTATTTCAGTACAGTGATTTATAGCCATTTCTGAAATGTGACAGGGTTAATTAAGTTTACATTTGGTTTCTTTTTCGAATGTCCTTATTTTCCCATGCGGCTACTGATGGTCCACTAGTTTCTTTGGGGGGAGGTATTTAGTACTTAACTCCAATCCATGGCCCATAGCTGATAACTTCAGAAGGTTACTGTAGGCTGCTGCAGATATAGGTCAGCTTCTCCCAGTAGGGATTAGTAACGAGGGAACACTACTAGATTTCTACATCTACTTCTTTCACAATCTATGTATCTTTCAATGATCTCCAAACCAAACCTTCCCTCTCTCCATCCGCTTATATGCCCATGACAGGAAAAAGAGCTAAACAGATATAAAAATAGACAGATGGAAATAGACAGAGAACACTGAAAAGGGCACAGTGTGTTTTGTGTCAGATGTAATAACATTTTATATTGCATCAGTTCAGGCTGTGGTAAAAATAAATAAATAATCATTTTTTTAAAGTCAGCTATGACATTTTTAACTTTGATATTAAAAATGGATTAAAGCCTAAAGGTTTCAGATGCCTAAGGACCGTAATCAGTAGCCGTTGACAATCCAGATATACGGATACAGTTTATTAGTGATGATCTGCGACAGACAACTAATAAAACACATTGGCATTGCAATTGTTCTTGGAGCCAGTGATGTTCCTTTGCTTGTGTGTGTGTGTGTGTTTTTTTTTTTTTCCTGCCCCCCCCCCCCCCCCTCCTCCTCTCCCCCATCCCTGATTCAACCACAGTTCTGTGCAATGGTCTACAGCCATATGAACACAGAGGTTTTTGACTGACTTTCCTGATAAATACGCAGCAGGCTAAAACATTAAAGACAAATTACTTAATGCCATGCACACTGCCATATATCTTCTACATTAGCCTGTGCCCACAGAAAACCTGTAATTTCCACAGATTCAGTAACACATTATACATTAATGGGATCTAAATATGGTTCCAAAATGAACTGAAATTCAATGTGCATCTCATCTCATGCCGTATTTTTCTGACTTTTTATGCCCCAATGTCCCAACTTTTTTACATTGAAATGAAGCTTTATAAACGAATCCGAATTAGTGGCTGGCATGGTTTCAGTGAATTTTAAACCCTGGCTTAGCTCTCAAATCCCCTTATGGGGGAGTAGCATGTACACTATCTGAGTTAGCAGCAGTTCCCTTTCCGCGGCTAGCATACTTTACACAATTTGGCACATATCAGTGTGAGTGTTATTAAGCAGTTGACAGAAACAAGTGTTTGCAGACAGATGCTAAACCTACTGCTGCCCTTAGGGAAAGCAGGTTCTAATGGCTACTCTAACCTCTGAAGACAAGAGTCTGACAGTGATTCGCTGCAGGAGACAAATATAAATACAGTACACATGGAGGTAACACAGACATAATATAATGGCTGAGTATCTGAAGTTATGGATGAACACATGTATGGACAAACTAACTAAAGAACTAAATAAATTAACTTGTTGCATTGTGTTACAGTACATGCATGAACAATATACTTGCATGGAAGAAAAAAAAAAAAAAGGAAGGCCCTAATCTAAAGAATAAAAAAATCACATTGGATCAAATGGCTTGTAAATATGATGTAAAATATATGAAAAAGATCTGTATCATTGATATGACCTCAGGTTAAAACAATGTGGCAGTGAAATTTGGTTATTTTTTTCACCAGTATTTCCGAAGTCCTTACTGTACCTAAACGGTTTGTGAGATATAAAGCTTTGACAATATGGTTGTGGATTCTTTGTAAAATAACTGGCAAGAAAAGGACTCCAAAGTGAAGTGGAGTTTCCAAAACAGTGAACCATTACAAGCTGAAATGGTTTATGAGATATTGGCAGTTGTAGGTGTGACGGAATTGCATTTTTCTACAAGCTTCCCACACAGCGATATTAATGATGATTTCCATTACTTGAGAGTAGGTGTTAAAACTGCATACTAATATTGGACTCAGCGCTCGCCAAGATAAGCACCAACTAAGACATAGCTTCTTTTACTGTAAACTAATGTGATTCATCTGCGTTTTTTTTCCATCTGATGATGTAGATATCCTTCTGCCTGGTGTTGATGGCTGAAGCGTAATGCTGGCTCCAGGGATCAGGCTATTTTGCCTCCTTGGTGCATCAGCACACACAACGGCTGCAATGCTGGCTCCAGGGATTAACCACAGTGCGGCCTCCCTAGAGCATCAGCATGACAACCATGTGGATTGAGCTGAGTAAGGTACTTCTCTGGGGTCTTCAAGTGGGCACCTTCCATCCTTGGTGTTTTGTCGACTAGTCCACAACACCATAAGAGGGCTCGACAGTGATTCTGGTGTCCCAGCATCCCCCCCCCCCCCTCACTTGGCTAAGCCCAGCTTACTTACCTTCCTTTCTTTCTACTGTGCTTGAGGTCCCCAACCAGAATCTTTTCATCTCAACCTGTGCTAGTTGCTGCTCCTCTCTGCTGCTTCAGATAAGTTCTTCACTATGCGTTGCAACTCTTGACAACTGAATCCGATGTCTCTGAGAAACCGGGTTGTGGAGAGTGCCAAAAATTCTCGACAACCCATCTCCACTGGGCTAAACCTGGACTCTCCATCGTCGCTGTCCAACTTCAGCAGCTAGTTGAGCGTACCGAAGTTTCTCGCATCCACAGCATCCTCCTATGGCACTGTTAACTCTACTAGGTGAACAAGGTATGCTGATCCAGACCATAAGACAATATCAGGTCGAAGGTTAGTGGTGGCAATCTCAGGTGGGAAAATAAGCCGTTGGACAACATCTGGCATCATCTTCCAGTCTCTAGCAGCTTCCAGTCCAGTTGTCCTAGACGAGTTTTGGTTTTAATACCTTTTCTTGGAGGTTGCTCCCCTGGACGGAGGAATGTTGTCCTTCTTGTGTCACATATTGCTGGAATTGGTGGCAACCTGTTAGTCATGCTGCGCTTGTCTTCCAATGCTAAGGCCATACATCGCAAAACCTGGTCATGATGCCAAGTAAACCGTCCTTGGCTAGGACCCACCTTACATCCTGTCAAAATGTGTCTTAAATGTAGCAGGCGATGAACACAAAGGACACCACGGATCCTCTCCTACCCATAGATTAAGGATTCTGTGGTGATTGGAGAATATCACATGTTGACCTGATGAAAAAAACGATCCCGCTGTTGTCCATAGATCTCGCCAGCTGATCTTGCGTTGTTCCACACTGTCCCATCTCGTCCATTCTCCCTGCTTGGCTTGGGAAACTGCCTTTACGCACCTCATCCTCGCCTCCTGATTTTGCACCTCATTGACTACTAGCTTCCTCCATTGAGCTGGGACTACTTTGTGCCATGTAGGAGGAGCTGAACTGAGACCAAGGCCTCCACTTCCATGCTGTACTTGCCCCATGATATCACGGATACAAAGGGCAGCCTATTCATCTTCCACAGCTTCCTTTGCCGCCTACTTTCTTTCAGTTTTCAACACAGGTTCTGCCTCCCTCACACATTTGTCGTGTGACTCTACCAACGTCATTTCCAATCAAACCTTGGCACACTTATACTCCTCTGTTAGATCCGAGACTGGCAGTTGCAGTATCCCTTTACCATACAGTCCCACTCTGCTGAGGCAGCGTGGAACTCCTAACCATTTCCTGACATATGAACTGATTAACGCATCCAGCTTCTCTACTGTTATCAAGGAAACCTCATACACAGTGGCAACAGATGCCTGGGAAGTAAACCAAATTGAAAGCACCAGAGTAAGTTTGCCCGCTAAAGTGCTTCTGTCTAGGTTCTTCAACCCTTGCACTGCTTGTTGTCTCACTTCTCCCACACAAACTGTGTCCTTTAGGTCCCCACCATACCACCTCCCAAGACTTTTCACAAGCTTCTCAGACACGTGGGCTTGAATTGCATTCGTACCCATTCAATGTTACCGATTAGTTTGCCCAATAACCGATTAGTGCAGGCTGCTTTGTCATGTCATCCATGTACGCTCTAATTGGTTGCAGTCGAATTCCAGAAGCCAAGCGTTCTCCTCCCACTACCCATTTTGACGCCCTAATTACTTCCAAAGCCAAATTATTCCAATTTCTAGACACTGCCATGTAGTGGTGAATCCTGAAAAACAAAATTGCTAATTTCTGAACTAGGCTTTCACTAAATTTGTTATTGTCCTCGATACACTGAAGAAATCAAATGCTGCCCAGAGAAGTTCATGTGGTACTGAACCCTATGCAATAACTAAATTCTGGAATGTCACATGGAGTTCCTTCCTTTCCTTTCTAGGTGTTTGAATTTCTGCCAGATCACAATGATGTGCTCTAAGCATCTTGGGAAACCTGGAATACTGGCTTTCTGAACTGAAGTGTCAATGAAAATATCTACATCAATAAATCTAATTACAAAAAAATAAAATGTTTTGAAAAAACAAACACATTGAATTAACCCAATTTTCTGCAACAGACATGCACAGATGTAGTTTCTGAAAAAAATTCTGCCTGGAAAAAAAAAAAAAAAAAGCATTTTGTTCAATTAATGACCCCAGCCAGTGATTCCATTAACCACATTTCTGTTTTTTTATGTACCGAGCTGTGACCTTTAATTGAATATAATGAAACAGAAGAACTACCTTTGCTATCCTCTCTGGCATTTACATGCACCCTTCACACTGGTCTGCCTGACTCATTTTATAGATACAACTATTACTACCCAAGGGAGCTGATCCCATTAGCAAAGCTGGATTTTTTTTTTTTTAACCAAATGTCTCATCTGCCAACATCAACCATTTTCCCCATTAGAAACTTTGCAAATAGGAGAGATTTTCCCCTAAGAAATAAAGCCCTTCTACAGCAATGTGACATCCCTCTTGCTTTGAAAGCTGCTTTATAGGATTGTTAGTTAGCACTGTAGCTTTAAATCATGTGCAACTACACTGGCTGTTTGAAATTCTATTTAAGTTAAATTACAAGCACTAAAGGGGTTGTGACTTGATATAATGTTGCTACTTAGACAATTTACAGCTCTATAAACGTTAAAGACAAATAGCTTAAAAGTTTAGATATTAACTTATTTACTGGAGGGATCAGCATTCAACACCATCCCATCCTAATTTTGTGCAAGAATAGCTCACCACAAAGAATTACAGTATTTATACCACCAACTTGGCTAAGTTCCTGTGATTGGATATCATACATTTCTCTAGTTATCCACTACTGTAGATCCTTTTTGTTATCCTAAACTATAAAGTGCATTTGCATTAAAAGTTTTACAGCAGCAGTGTAAAACATGAGGGCCCCTCAAGGCAGAATTGAGTTCTGCAGGCAATTCTTAGCAAATTCTCATCAGCACAGCATTGTGCCTACACAGTCATCCAGAAAACCCATTTACAGTGAAAATGCACTAGATTAGCAAGTTTCCTTTTTTTTTTTTTTTTTCGTTGGTTGTTCAGGTAAAGCCCATACATCTTTCAGGGCAAATGACCAATGCTCTTTGTCACAGAATCCCATAGGTGCTTATAATCCAAACTTTTTTCGGCAGAGTTTCAGTGTATTAATGTAAAATATAATTTAAGAAATGCACTCTTACCTTTAGATGCTATAAGGGCCGAAAGTTGGGAGGAAAAAGAAAGGAACAAAAAGTTAGCAAAGTCATACATAACAAACCAATCCTACCACTAATATTACCCTCATTCTCAATTTTTAGGTTTCACGGATGCAGATTTGCTCTAACACTGGACTACTTTACTATCTTAGATAAGGTAGTGCAATATCAGTGTGAATCAGAGTCTGTGAAGCCAGCCACAGAACATTAACCATGTATTTGAATTGCGCTTGTTTAAAGCATACAAACGCAAGCTGGCTATATTTTCTCCCTTAATTTTGTGTGCCTTTAGTTTTGAAACAAAATCTTCAAAAGAGGCGCATTCCAAGACAAAGAACTGATGAGCAGGGTTAGGGTCAATTCCTGTTTTTCAATTCCAATTCCTTTCTAAAATCAATTCCAATTCCCTTTTAATCAATTCCAACACGGCATTGATCAAAATTGCAATTAGAAGTATTCTGTTCAAATGAGCTTCTCACAGTGGCAACAGGTTACTTAAATTGAAGTCACAGTTAGGCAATTACATTGGTTTCAAATGAAAGCAGTTGAACAATCACAACAGTTACTATGTCTAAAAATATCAATTCCAATTCCTTTGAAGGAATTGGACGAAAGTGAGGCAGGTATTGACCCCAACCCTGCCTTTTTTCAGTGAATCAAAGCTACTTACACTTGGTCTGTGCAGAGAAGGCCAGGGTGAGTTTAGCAAACAGTTCATTGTTTTCAAATTTATCTTCTTTCACCTTTGTCCAGAAACTCTTCTCAGACAGTTCCTCTGGCGCAATCTATATTATAGACAAGAATACAAGTTGGATGGTGACCAAAACACATATGGGCCTATACAGTATTTTGTTTCACCGAGGGCGAATTACCCACTCCAAAGTAAATCTACTTCATGGGCAATTTGCTTTAATTGCGTGTCCTAGGTTTGAAATCCCCAAAAAACATTAGACACTTCCATGTTAAATGAGCACTGTTGTTCCATAATAAAATAAATCACTTTCTTCCTCTGGCTCCTAGAGGTAGTGGTATGTTGTGACCCACTGGCTCCACATGCCAAGTTGCGTAGCTCTATTAATCACTTAGTCAAACATGGGAGACACTCTTTTTCACTGAAGTGGGTTCCTATCCCACAGCTATATATCCAAAACATTACAATTTTTAAGGCTAGTATCCTGTCTTCAAAACCTTAAACCAGACAAAGCTTTGCAAGTGTGTGTGTGTTTGCATTGTGAGGACCAGCAATTACAATTCATGTCAGTGTTCTAGTGTGGGTCCGGAGTTTCTCATCCACACTCCATAAACTTCAGTAATTTAAATCTGATAAAGCAGTTGTCAGTCCTTGATTACAGAGTAATGTGCCTTCAACTTTGGAGGTATGTGCCTGAACAAACTGCTCTTGTTCAATAATTCCAAGGCTTATTCTATAATACTGTGGGATATTTCTCAAAACAGTTACATAATCATTTCATTAAAACATGCATTATTTGTGGAAGTTTATGTCTAAGAAATTGACTTACACTTTTAAATCCTAACTACTTTTTAGCAATAGAATCCTGTTGTAATCAAGAGCTCAATTTTCTCATCTCCTTTCACAATGGGTCTATATAAATCCCTGTCAGAAAGGAATGGTAATTAACATATATTCTTGTTCAGTTTTCATAAGTCCTATCATACAATTAAGGTTTTTATTCTTTCTTTTTCTTTTCATCACAGAAAGTGTGTCTGAAAGGTACAGACTTCCATGGATACCAGCCTTTCATTATCGTGTGCCCGAATACAGGAAGGGGGGAGAAAAAGTGTGCGGCAGGATTTTGTATTATTAGAATTTAAATTACAAAAGAATGCTGTCCTTTCTAGCCAATCTAATTAACTTTCATTTGCCAGTTAAAAGAAATGGGATTATTAAAAAGCAGTTTCTGTGACACCCTCGTCAAAGGCCTTTCACCACTCAGAAAATGAAAAGAGCTCAATGAAAAAAGGAAAAGTATAACGCTCATGAACTCCAGAGAAGCTATTAAACTGTAGCTTTAGGCTAAAAGGATACAGTCAGTTTGGATTTTTTTATTTTTTTTATTTTATTTATTTATTTTTTCACTATTTCAGGCTAGCAATACCATACAGTAGCTCGGTTCCCAGGTTTAAATCCCAGGCACGACTTGGTATTTTAATACATGATTTTTAAGGGGGTTGAACATGAAGGGAAAACAAATTAAAAAAAAGGTGTTTGCTTTCAGCATTTTAGTTAATATGCATTAAACTGTATATTTAATTTATATTTTGTAATTATTTATCCTGGAATTACCAAAGAATCAATAAGAGAAGATAAGTATTTAGAAGAGATATAAATTGTTAAGCTGGTTGCTAAAACGGTCCTGTTCCCCTTATTGTATCTTACCTTTGACCAGTTAGCCCTTTTGAGTTGCACCTCTGGCTTGTAGTCCTTCTTGGGCACCAACCCAAACGGAAGAACTGGGACAGAAAACCCCCAGCCAGGGGGAGGAGGTGGGGGTGCCCCTGGCCCGCCTGGGGGAGGGGGAGGAGGTGGCATCCCAGGTCCACCTGGAAATGGAGGGGGTGGAGGGGGCATTCCTGCTTGCCCCGGCAATGGTGGGGGTGGAGGCGGCATTCCTGCTTGCCCCGGCAGCGGAGGGGGTGGAGGGGGCATTCCTGCTTGTCCTGGTAGGGGAGGAGGTGGAGGGGGCATTCCTGCTTGTCCTGGTAGGGGAGGAGGTGGAGGGGGCATTCCTGTTTGCCCTGGCAACGGAGGGGGTGGAGGGGGCATTCCTGTTTGCCCTGGCAACGGAGGGGGTGGAGGGGGCATTCCTGCTTGCCCTGGTAAAGGGGGAGGGGGCGGAGGTGGTGGCATTCCCATTTGCCCAGGAAGGGGAGGTGGAGGAGGAGGCAAGGGCATTCCCACATGCCCTGGTAGTGGGGGAGCTGGTGGTGGTCCTGCCACTGGAACTGGCACTGTGATGATCTTGGTTTTTGCATCTTGCAGTTCTAGAGACAGCTTGTTAATCTGAAGAAAGAAGAATACAGATTGTTACGGAAACAGATCTACTACAGTTTCAGCTGTGTCGGTTGGCCTTGCAAACATAATTACCTGTAATGGTTACTTCTGACAATCTGAGTACTGAGAAGCAGTTACCACAATGCAACCCATAAGGATGATGCAAGTGCCAACTTTCAACAAACATGTACAAATTGAAGTAGTGGATTAATGTTTTAATATTGATTTGTATGTATTCAATTAAAATCAACTGCACTGGTAGAGAACATGTTACTACCATCAAACCTATTACCAACCAACCCAAGTTAAAGTGACTATTTTATGCAGTCTTGCCTCAAATCACCACTTAACTCTTTTTGATTAGTTTTCTACAACTGGTAGTTCCATTGTGCTAATGTAAAAAAATGTGCAAAATCTGAATTTGCAATTCTGCTTGAACACCTGGAAACACAGCAAGTCCCATCACGACAGGAGATACAACAAACTGGCTTCAGCGGCAATGAGATCATAATGACCTTTTTCTGTATAAACTGGTCTTACATCTAAAGGCACTTCTATTGGTTACAGAAGCTTAGTCATGACTGATTTTAATGATCACACCTACAGTGTTCATGAACAGTCAGAAGCAATACATAATGTACATTTGTTACCACACTATCCTGTCAGATAAAATACACATGCCAGATTTTGAAAATGTCTCATACATCCTAAAATCAGATACATCATTTTAAAAACACCACAGCAAGACACATTTCTTTGCCTCGACTGAAACTGCATGAGGTAGTTTTTCAATTGTCATCACTTTCAGGCTGGAACCCCGTGGACACTGAAGAGCATCTTTATCCATATTAGAGACCAGTATTTCATTCTGAGACTCTGGATAAGAGACTTTTACAGATTGACAAATGACCCTTGAGGTAAAACTTCCTTTGATGAATGTTAACAAATAAACTGCAACTCATGTATGTGTACTTTCTTAATTAAAAAAAATAAAATAAAATTATATATATATATATATATATATATATATATATATATATATATATATATATATATATATATATATATATATAGTTTTTTTTTGTTTTGTTTTTGTTTTTAAATTAAGAAAGTAGACATACTGACGGGTTTCAATTGTTGTTGTCTGTAGCAGAAAAAAACTACTAGAGTGTATTTTGAGAAGTGAAAGCATGTTTAGCATGGTCGAGCAGACTAGATGCACTTCTATGATACTTTAACTCACTTTGACAGTAGATACAAGTAACCCTCTTTCTATGCAATGAACCGTCAGTTTAAAAAAAATAAATAAACGTCCAATTCACAAGTCTTTCAGTTTGAGTGCACTGCTACAGAATGTGGTTCCATGACAAATTTTATATTCAAAAAATGACTACTCATTCAATCCTGGCATGCACTGAAATTACACATGAATTACAGTATGCCAAGAGGGACAAGACAGGAGCGCCATCTCCCAAAACAAGAAGTTAAATTGCAGAAGTTAATTGACAGCCCTAATTATATATATATATATATATATATATATATATATATATATATATATATATATATATATATATATATATATATATATATATATATAAATAAATAAAATCACACACACAATCAATCTCAGTTAACTCACAGAGATGCCATTTAGTGTTGACTTATCCAGGGTGTGTGTTAACCACCATGCGTGCACATGCACCATGGCATTAACATGCATACAAGTAACATAACTCACACATTTACAGTAATTTATAAGTTTATTTTGTCAAATGTCCTTATGAAAACGGTTGAAAGAACTGCAGTGAATAAATCAATTACAGTACACAGTACTGTTCAAACTCGGTACTCATATGGTTCGATTGAAATAAGAATTAATAAAATAACTACAGGGTTATTTTTACGAAAACAATCAAACCACAAACTGTTGACTATACTTTTAGTTATTGGCTTGTACTGTCTAATTTGACCAATTAAATAGCAAAAGTTAACAATGTACATTATACAGAATTAGTTCGGTGAACAAAAACAATAAACTTTCAGTTTCACACAGAAATCAAGCATTGTCGACTGTTTCGAATGCAAAAACATCTGCTTTGAAAGTTCTGCTGACAAGTTTGTTATCCCAATTAACCTGAGCTTTAAAGCCAATTGAACAAGAACTCATTTTTCGCTTCTCAATCATTGTGAACTGATACTGTAACCAGCTGCACTTGGTCATTGCGAATGAATGAATGTAAGATCTGTTTCCAGTCAGAGGTCAGTCAAGTGAAACAAGAGTGTCAAGTAGAGTTCAGTATGTTTAACATACCTTTATCAAGGGAAATTATGTTTGATACAAACAGTGGAGGTACTTATAGGCTTTTGATGCCATTGAACTACACTCACTTATTTCTATTTAAATCTATTAATGTGTTTATGATTTCATTTTCAGTTAATGATGTAACAATCTACTATTCTTTTCTATGTAAACCTTCAGGCATCATGGTATTGAGTCTATGTATCCATTTTTTTTCCTGTAGATATATATATAGATATAGATAGATATACACCTCTTCTTGAAGGTTGTCAATCTTGCTCTGCAGTTGTTTGTTCTCCGTTTCTTTATTTTGCTTCTCCAAGATCACTGCTTCTTTCTCTGAATTCAGATCTTTCACATACAGTTCAAAATCACTCTCCTTCTTCTTCAGCTCTGCATGGAGCTCATGTCGGGCAGTTAGCTCAGTATCAAGCTGGTGAGGAAAATAGTATATAAAAGATTAAAAAAAGGTACAAATCAGTACAGTCAGATCTGTCAGCTAATTCTGAAAAATCCATGCAAATCGCTAACTTAAATGGCCGCTAATTACACAATACACTGTAAACTACACAATTATTGGTTTGTCTTGCATCACTAAAATGTATGAGGCCATATTTCCAAAGCCTTTCCTTTATTCTAGAATCACAATGCTGTGTTGGCAGAGGGGACGTTTGCTGTTGGGAATCTAGCCATTGAAACAGAAGGAACTGTCAGCTGAGATGCCAGGACCTTCATTTATACCACAGCTTCTCCAACACCACGATCAGTTATTTATAATTAAGGCTTTTCTGTTATCAATTTTAACTGCACTATAACTTATTCACTCGACAGACCCTCTTATAAACTAGGTGTGTTTGTGTCAAATCATTTTGACACAAACACTGTCTATATATAGACAGACAGACAGACAGACAGACAGACAGACAGACAGACACACACACGCGCGCGAGCACACAAGATGTTTCAGTGACTTTGACAGCAGTCTAATTGTATCCCAAGTCACAAATGTAATTATCCCCTATCAGACAGGCCCGAATGAAGGTCAGATTATCACTATAATCAGTGTGAAAAATGCTGCTCGGTAATGAAATTTCAGGGGGCCTGCCCGCACGTCACTGCACTTGCACATCTCCGCAAACGCTGACAGCCAAATTATTTTTTTTAAATTAAAAAAAAAAAACACATGGCCTTGCAATCTCCAGATAAGGGTCGACCTCTTTCTTTCCGGGGGAGCTATTACAGGTGTCTGATTTTCAGAATAAAGGAAACCATCGCGAAGCTGTCAGGAGGCACAACCTGCTGACACCAGGGTGCAGGGGTAGAGAGAAGGGGCTGTCGCTCAAAGGCAGAAATGAATTGCTTCAATGCAGCAAATATGAAGAGGGTGTCAAATGTTTTTTTTTTTTTTTTTATGACATTCAGATAGGCTAGACTTTATAGCAATTAAATATAGTTACAAAAAGAGTTTCTGGAGCAAGCAAATTGAAGCTTCTTGTGTTATCTGGGTCGAGACAGTGGTTGTAAAACACCTGCTCTGCTAAAATAATAATGCAAAAGGATCTATAGGCTACTAATCAGTTGAGTTGATGTACTAATGCATCTTCCCCAGAACAGAATGAACATTAGGTCAGATGCTAATACCAGTGAGCTTAGCAGCATCATCACTGGCCTCACGTTTGTGGTGCTGAATAGGTTCCATGCTTCTGTATCTTGCTTTAATGCAGCTAAGTTTATAATTTTGAAAGAAAAAAAGGAACATTCACAACTCAGTACATACTAAGTAATCGAAAGTTGTTGCTTCTTAATGTTGTATTTGAAAAAGCTTTAGGCCCTGAGAAAAGAAGATCCAAAGATTGAGCAAAAAGTAGAGGGGCAGTGAAATTGCTCATGCCAATATGAAGTACTGGATTTTAAAGCCTTAGTTGTCAGTTGCAAATTCCCCAGCAGTCAAATGTGTATTCAATTAATGTGGATTACTGTACCTTCTTCTCCAGGTCAATAGCTTTAGCTTCACTCTTCTCTACTTTGATCTGGTCTACCATGTTATCTGTAGAAATAAAGATTCAATAAAGTACTTTACAAAAAGAGACAAAGTTATTTTAAGATTGAATATCAAGTATAATTTTGTAGGCAAGAAATGGCTGAAAAAATCCTACCCCACCTACTTAATAAATTGAATTATGGTGGGATAAAAAACAAACTGCACATTTCTTTTAAAACCACAGAATACTTAAATGATGGTCTTTTTACTCACTGCAGATCAGACGTGATCACTTAAGTTCAATCAATGTTAAGTGAAGGAAGAATACTGAAGGCAGCAGAGACAGAAAAATGACATTTTTGACACTGTTCCTATACAGGACCTGCTACTTGCTCCGAGTGCACTTTAATTTCTGATCATCAGAGCAGTATATGAAGCCCCTTTCACACTGGCACTCCTACCCGGGTCCCGACCTGGTTCTGGCTAACCAGGTCACAATCCCACGTAGTGTGAAACCACGTATCTGGGTCGTACCTGGGTTGACTAGAGTTGCAATGACCCAACTCAGGATGTGGGTCGACAGCTTTAGCCCAGGTCGAGCGAGAGAAAATGCATGACAGCAGTTCAGAAGCCGAGGATATAACAAACTGCCACGCCTGCGTGGCGGTTACACTTCCACACGGAACATTTCTCTTTATTCTGTTTAGACATATTTTTGTTGACGGAGGGAGACACACCATTAGCTAGACTGCAGCAGGGATGAAGAAATATTTGCCCATAATCAACATTTGGGCCGACAGTTCAATCCAGAGAAGCTTGGATGGAATTGATCCACGCATTGTGTATTTGCTTCCGTCACCCAGGTCAATCCTGCTTCTTCAAAAGCAGTGTGAAATCGCATAGCCGACCCGGATAGAGCATGCCAGTGTAAAAGGGTCTATGTGCTTGCTTCCCTACAGCTATGCCCTTAGTTGATTACTCCCAGTGATGCTGGGAGACAAATATGTTCAATTTTAATCCAATAGTAATACAGTACACAATTATGGTATGAATATTTTCTTACAATAATATAACTGTGCTGCTTCTTGAATCCTTTTATCAGGTTGAACACCTTGCTCATTTCTCTAAAAATATTATCATTATTATTATTATTATTATTATTTAAAATATATAAGAAACTAAGGCCTGGTCTAAATCAAAGTTGTGGCACCACCGTATCTATTAAATTATACCAATGGCATCAACATTGTTTTAATTCAGACCCAAGTCTAAAACATTTGTCTAACTCATAGTTTTACCTCTACATTTATGACTATGAATTTATGGAGGAGCAAATGCAAAAATAGAACTAACAAATGTTAGCTTGCTCCTAAACAACCTTTTAAATAAACAGTTAATAAACAATTAAGGCTTCTTTTGCTGCACCCCGGTAACCCCATTACCTTCCGCAACAGCATTTGAAAAAGGGGTAAAAAATAAATCAAAAGAATGGGCCTTACCAATTAATCCTTCTACATCAAGTTTAAACCTTTTACATCTGAAGTCAGGATCTGCACCGTTCTTATGCAAGATTATCTGGGAAATGCATTCATCTATAAGCTTGAAGTACTGAGGTCTGGAAAAGAAAAGCATTCAAATAAAACAAAAGAAGAAAGTCTTGACATTTAACCCAGCTGAAGTTATATTTTTTCTTAGATTTACCAAGGGGGAAAATAGTCCACATATATAAAAGTGCACGTGTGTTTAGTATGCAGTCTGCAGTTAAAACACTTACTTTAGTTGAAATATGCAGAAAAACTCTTCCTGAATTAGTAGATATTTTTTTAGTGGTACAAGACGATACAGTAAATACAATTAGAAACACAGGTGGTTTAAAAAAATAAACATCAATTGAAACAGGGGTATTTTGTATTTTTATTAAAACGTTTTTTTTTTTTTACGGTGGAGTAGAGTGACATCCAGTGGATTTTGAAATTGATTACACTTTTTAAAAATTAATATAATTTCTTAAACCTAAAATGTATTAAGCTTATCCAGTTAACTGTCAGAAAACAAGTGTCCTTAAACAAGTTGAATTTCAGGCTGGAGTTTTAATTTTGAGGGATTCATTTGCTTTTTCTATCTATTTACAGAATCAAAGTGCCCTCAGGTTGTTTGAGATATTAACTGTTTATATCAGGGTTAAAGCAATCTCCCTCTCTGCTGTATTTCCCCTTTCTAATTTCTTAGATGTTTAGTTTCTCTGCACTCTATTTCAGATGGTTCTATTGTGTGACAGAGTATTACCTTGGGGGTAATAGAATTGCTATGGTAAAAATCACTCACTCTTTTCTCAATCTCCATTCACAGCAAACCCATTAAACAGGCCTGCAATTCAGTCTCTCTGGAAAGCTTCAATAAGGTCTCCAAATGAAAAAGTGCACAATGTGGCACTAACATTTAACCCATTAATCACTCAGTGTTGCAGACAGCAAACTTCCAGCCTAAATTAAAATGAACAGGTCTAATCCCAGAGCTGTCTCGGAACCTCTGCAACTACCCTGTAGCCAGGCAACTGTTTTAATAATGCGTGTTTGTGTGAGAGTGGTGACACTACAGGCTGATGACTTAACACAGTCTGGCACCTGAAAGCAATACAGACACACATAATAGATATCCACAAATAAGAACATTGTGTGCATCTTAACTTCTGTTTTCCTTTCTACTTTTTATAGTTTCTGAGGGATGCATTAACTATGGATTAAATAAAACATTTTTTTTTTTATTCCTTGTAAATTAATTTAAACAAGAATATTTCACCAAGGCTGAGTTCTCATTTCTAGCAGGGAGCCTGAGGCAATAGCCAGCTTTTTGTCACATCAATCACATATAGAAATACAAAGAAAATATATTGTGTAATTCCACATGATGAATTTGATGTCAAAATACAACTACAAGTTGTCAGAAGTGTCATAACTTGTTATTGATATAGGGTTATGGTGTTCCATAAAAAAAGAAAAAAGAAAAATGCATGAATAAGTTTAGGGACTGGGGCATGGAAGGGGTAAACAGACCCAAGCTGATGTTAAAATTCTCTGACAGCATCTCATGCGGATTTGCGGCAAAAATAAATAAATCAGTTAATTAATATAGAGGGAGGTTGATTCATACCAACCACGAATCACATTTAATCATATTCAAGAGCTAGCTATCTGTCAGACTGCCAATAGCTGTATAGTGCTTTTGGTTACGTACCTTGGTTAAGATGGCCTACCCACTATTTGTTAAGTTACTTTTGTGTGAGACCTGGTTCAAGTCTTGCATCATTGGGGAGGGGGACTGAAATATGATGTAAGGGGAGGGGGTTCAGATTTTATGCAGAAATCTTCAGTTGGCCAGGCATGTCAGTATATCGTACCCTATACATAATTTCTATATCACAACATAGATCAAGTAGAGGATTATCAATGAAGTGGTAAATCGAATGTGTAACCCATTCCTTACCTTGCTAAGTAGTCATTGCGAATGAGGAGGAAGTGCTGCAAAACAGACAGGAAGTAAGGCTCTGCTTTCGTGTCTTTCACAGTGTTTTGAAGGACCTGGAAAACTTCAGTCACATCAGTGGCCAAGTGGGTTAAGGATAGTTACAGACGCAATACAAAAACAACACACATAGTTCACAGTGCATCTGTATAAACTACAGGAGCCAGTCATCCACACCCCACACCTTAAATTTCATTGAGGTCAAAGTAAAATGCAAAGGACAATTTGGAGTAAATAGTGTGGAGATTGTCAATATAATATACACATTTTGGGCTACAATCTTATTTGCATTTGTGTATTTTATTTGAGATGGTAAGCCAAAATTAAGCAAATAATTCTTCATTGTAACTGCAGTACAAAGATGGGCACCCTGTCCTTGTGGATGTTCTTAACACCCCGAGTAAACCAAAGCCACCTGAAATAATGAGGCTCTTTTGCAAGTTGGCCAAAGTTTCAAAACTATCCATAACTTCAGGTACTGGCTGTCTCAACTGGTAACAACAAGGGCTCTTAACTTCACATACTGTACTGTACATCTGTTAAGCCAGCATATGCAGTGTATCTGAATTGGATGCAGAAATACGCATGTATAGTACCTCCCAGCAGTAACCCAAGATATCAAAGGTGATACAGTAGAGAGCATTAGGCAAATGTCATGCTGCTATTTAATAATGTTACTAATTTTTTTTTTTTTTATATATCCTCTGCAAACTTTCTGCATGAATATTTAAACACGATAATTGCAAATCACCCTACGCATTCTCTGCAATTGTTGTGTTAATGCTGCAGATAATTGTCTGTGTGTCCATTCAGCACATTAACTGCAGCTGGAAAAGGAGCCACGCAGGAATAATGACCCAATCAGAGCTCCTTTGTGCTGATGAATACCTTCTTGTCATGAAATAAGTGTGCAGCAACGATCTGCATAGAAATAAGGTAAAACTAGGTCATCAGATGCACTTTTTTTTTTTTTCCTTTAACAATCTTTTTGATTATACAGGTAATTTTAGTAAACTGTGTATGTGTGTGTGTGTGTATATATAATGGGGGGGGGGAGGGGGGGGGCTTCATTATGTTTTTTTGTTTTTTTTTAATATACATGTATACATTTTAATAATGAAAACCTTTGTAACTAATGCAATGCCTGGTGTATATTTCAAGTTTCAAACACATTGTGTTTTTTAGGTTTCATTTTGACAGGTTATTGGATAAAGTCTTAGTGTCCTTGAAGTGATATTAAAAGAGTTTGACTAAATTCTATATGCATAAATCCAATGAAGGATAACTGCACATCTTGTGGCCAGATAACACCCATTAACTGAACTGTAATCGGTGAGGAAAAGAATAACAAATAATTGAATAGGACATCAAAATAAATGCATAAAAAGATAAATTAATAAAGCAATTATGAATTACAAACACCATTTGCTACTGTGGGGTTAAACTATTCAATTTCAATTTATCTTAATTTGTTTAATACTATCAATTAAGTATTTCAATTCAGTATGTTCTGGGAGCCATCTGGTGGTGATTTTGATAATGGCAGGCTTTTAAAACTAACTAAAGAAACAAGGTTGGAGTTGCTCCAAACTGACATTTTGGAAAGGAAAATAGGCCAGCTGTTGATTTTTTAGTTGCGTAGCCTACCCCAAGAAGTAAGAGCAAGCTCTGCTAAGTAACTTGGATTTTCAACACACAGTACTTGTGATATTCAGTACTTAAATTATAAGATAAAATGACAGCAAAGATGCAAAGTAATATGAACACTTAAAGGTGCATTCAAAATTCATTTATCTACCTTTCAGTAGCCAGATCAAGTCGTTTTTAAGGCACAATATATGACCATAAAGACTCACACCACGCATGTAGCATTCTTCTTTACTGAAAGTGTGGGACAAGTGAATGAGTTATATTTTTCCTCTGAAAGAAGCACTAAGTTCTGTACCTGCAAGTTGAATATAAGCTGGGCAGTGAAAATGGTCCTGATGGTAAATGATTGAAACACCTTCACTTACTGTACCGGTTTATTCCAGTTCACAGTATGTGCATCCCTGACAAACCAGACACCAGTGCAAAGGATATTCCATCTCTATGCGGACATCTTCCAATCGGGCTCTCAGCTCTTCAGAGTCATCTTCTGAATGGTCATCAAACACAGACAGCTGCACTTTCAGCTCTTCATTCTCAATCTGACGCAGTTCCTAGATATACCCACAAACAAAACAAATGTCAGATCATGTCCTATTCATCTGTGTCAAATATACTGTAGCTACTTGAACATGTTTCAAAAAGTTTTATTGTTACCAGCAAAGGTTCTTTGTTCACTATCAAGTCAATAGCCCTGTTTGAGAGTTGTCGCTGGAACCCCAAATACTATTTTATGACAAGTAACTTTCTAAAATGACCCTAAAGAACCTTGTTAGACTTAAATCAAAGATTAACTTTATAATTATATAATTCTTAGTGTATTATGTACTTATTTTGTTGTTTCTGACATTTCAAAAAGGGTACCCGCTCCAAAGCTAGGTATGGTTAACAGGAAAATGCTTAATAAAAACAAACAAAAAGTACCGTAAGGATATCTTTCAGCCCCTGTCTCATCAGCTCGCTCCGTATGTGAATTCTGAAGTCCAGTTCATCGCCTTGAGTGATGAGGGCGTTGATCAGCTGCATGCAACCTGCCTAAATGCAAACCCACATGCTGTTAATTCAAGAGATTCTATGTATTGTACATTCAATATCTAACATAAAAATGGACATGTTTCTGAAGTTCTTAAAATAAAGATTTACCTTCAAAGTTACTCCTGACTTTCTCATTCCAGAAAGCAGTGGCTGGAACCTCTCAATATCTTCATTCTCAGCATGCTCTGTAATGGCTTCCAGCACACGCTCACTGACATGCCTTGATACATTTTAAAACATTTCAGAATTAGCAAACTCATACACCTTGAAACTTTACTTAGATTGTGTTTTAACACTAAGAATCAAGCTAAAGCAATCCCTAGCACAATTAAGGTTAACATTATCAAGAATGAAATGACCTTCTAATGATCTGCAATGAACAAACTGAAAACTGGATGCTACCTCGGTCTGAATGACACAAGGATAGAGAGCTTTAAAAAAACTTGCTAGTAATTCCTCTTGGAACGGAGAGACATTCTAGCAGACAAATGTATCAAACAGAGTAGACACATTCTCATTTTAGTTAGAATGTACAAAGGATAAATATTTCATGACTTACATTCTAATCTATAAAGCACATAGCCAAGTGTTCAAAGGTTAGAACCTGCGTGCAACACTGAATTAACAAGAATTCCATCTGAATAAAAAGTAAGAGTTTTTGAAATTGTTAAAAGCATGAAAACTCTTGATCAAATCTGCATGAATGGATCTTCTATACGTGATGAATCAATCTCATAGCAATACAAGTAGGTATCAATAGTTTACGCATCTATCTATCTATTTGGGGCCATTATCTGTGTTTAGAACCATAAAGGTACATATGATGGGAGCCATCACAAAGGTATCTACAGCACGATTACTTACAGATTGTCAGAGTGATCCAAGATACAGATCGCAGATACCAGTTTCACAGCATCTACCATGATGTGAGGTACTCTGGGATTGATGGCTCGGACAAGCAGGGGAATCCCATCCTCCGATTTCAGCATGGCTTTTATACCATGCTATCAAAGAGAAAACAAACATACACTGATATTTAAGGATGAAAAAAAAGCTAATTTATTAGAACACAGAAGTGCCCAAATGTTGAAAATGGCTCAAAAAGCAATAATTGTTTAACATTAAAATAATAAGGTTAGAAATGTGCATGTACATGGTATACATTCAAGTTTATAAAATAGTGAGAGAGAGAGTGAGAGAGGGAGTGAGAGAGAAAGAGAGAGAGAGAGAGAGAGAGAGAGAGAGAACCCATGTCTGCATGGGTTTTGCAAAGTGATATATAATGACAAACTGAAATTATAACCTGTAGCACAGTGTCTAAATACTTGTTGGAAGGTAGAGCACATGTTTCTAAATAAAATTACATCATATACTAGTTTATCATTTATCTAGTTTTTTATTAAGGTCACCTACCATGTTGTTCATGAAGGCTTTTAGGCACCTGATGACCTCATGTTGACACTTAACACCAATTGCACTATAAAAAGGTCAAATAAATCAGTTAATAAATATAAAATAGTTTACATTTTAATTACAAAAGGTAAGAAGACTGCTGGACAATAATATCCTGGCTAACATAATATTACAAACTAATTCTTAATAGGGTTGATGCAATACAAGTAGGTATCAATACTAAAATCTGCATGTTAGGGCACAGCCGAAGAAACCCAACCATATTTGATTTAAAATAAAAATACCTACACAATTTATGTTACACCTGCTGAGGGCATAACTGACCACTTTAGAGAGACGGTAAAAGTGTCAAGTTTACGAGGTACCATGTTTCTACAGTACCAGCTCCTTGACTTAGTTAAATATACTAAAATGAATCAATGAAAGCGAGTAATTGCTTTATACTACTGAAGCACCACATGGTATAAAAAAAAAATTCTACTGTGTTGGCAATGGGTCGGATTAAGAAAAGAAACTAAATAAAAACATTTAATGAAATGATCAATTTACCTGTATGGATCGTCTTTATCATCCTGTAACTTCTTCAAAATATCCAGCAGCAATGCCAAACCTTCAGCCCCGAAATTCTGGACCCAGCTGCAAGAAAATATACAAAAGCCATTTATTCCAAGTACATTAACACAAATGACAGATCCTGACACCTATATACTTTGCCGTAATCCTTATACATGGCAAAACGGAGGAAGATTAAAAAAAAATCCGCCAGTAGATTTGTAGTGAGATACCCAGACAGCTTGGAATGTTGTTGTTCATGCTATTTCATAAGTAAACCCAGTTCTACAGTATCAGGGAAGCATTAATACAGCTAGACAGAAGTTAAAAGTGAAGTAGTTCATCATATGAAAGTAATACGACCACACACTAGACATGGGAGTTTAAAGGAGTGCTAAGCAAGCTAAATGTTATTCTTTTTCAATTAGGGACATGCAGGCATTTCAAAGACCACATTATATGTGAAAAGTTGCTGCTGCTTCCTGGTGCCTAATCACTTCATGTGTACTGCAGTTCACTCCAATGGTTTAGCTGCAATGAGACCATGTGACCTGGAGCAAAGGTACCAGAATGCAGCTATTTAGTGTTTTATATAGTGTTCTGCTTGAAAGAAATGGCAACCCCGAATTGAAAAGTAAATGCAATTTAAATCAGGACCTCTCCTTTAACCCTGCCCGTCATCTTTAAATATTCAGCATTTCTTACCTAACAGGATTGTTATTGAGTGAAACTCTCAAGGACTCCAGGCAGCTTAGCAGCTGACCTTCTCTTAACCCACACTTCAGCTCCTGGATATACATCACCGCTGATCTAGAACTCTCCTTCTGACTTTGGCCCTTAGCAAAGCAAAACGAGACAAATAAGCCTAATAGAGGAATAACCGGAATTGTGATTTAAAACTAAAAAAAAACATTAAATCATGAAATAACCAGGGAGAACTGTAAGAAATACAAAATAGTAAGAGCAGGAATAATGTTATTTCATTTTTCTCAACAAAACAACCAATTTAAAAGACACAATGTCAGGAGAAACCGATTCATCTTTCTTCGATTCAGCAAAAAAACATTTTAAATAGATGAAAGTGGCTGGCTGACATTATACAGATCAGGTGCCTGCACTCACAGCTTTAGAGGTATGCAGATACTGGGAGACCATTTCTCTTTTAATGGAGATGTCCTTTGCTCGCAAGGGCTGCTGTTTTTCACCAATCAGATTCATATCCACCTGGACAAGAGAAAGAACATGTTTACCGTACGAGCCTATAGACACTCCACAAGTAATACTTTTCTCTCATTCACACTGATGAAGGAAAAGTAATACTAAAAGTTCACAGGTGAAAAAAAGGTCATGAAAGTCAAAGGCCAAACAGTTTATTTTTCTTAACATTCACACTAAAAAGTAGCACATATGCTGTTCTTTTCTATTTTACAAAAAGATCAGTTGAACACATTAAAAGGGCTGTTCCATGAAAATGGTGGGCTGGTTACATTGATAAGTCACCCATATCAGACTAATAGCAAGCGCAAGATTTTTACAGTCATCTTTCACAGAAATGTGTAAAAAAAAAAGTCTTAGTCTTGCCAGCATAACTTACATTACATTTGCATGACATGCCTGTACTCCTATTTCAGTGGGAAGAGAATCACTAAGACAGTAGGCTCAGAACCTACCAGCATCTGTTCAAAGAGTTCCAGCACAGTATTGTCAGGCAGGTCGTTAAGCATAGCAGACTGAGATGGGACCTCGTAATGTGAGGCAGAGGGGTGCCGCTGGGAGACATACGGCTTCTCTTTTTCCTTCTTCGTTCTCATGCTGGTGAAGCGCTCCAGCTGTATGGAGATGCAAAGAACAATTAGAGACATGCAACAAGAAATGATACTGTAGATCTTCAGAATGGACAGGAACTAGGAACGCCTCAAAAATAGCCTGACTCCACCTCACCTCTCCGGTATCATTTTATATTCTTTTTTTTTTTTCTAACATTAAACAGCAGCTTCAATAATAATTGTACATGATATAACACAAAAATATGTAAGTGTAGGTAAGGTTTGATTATCCATACATCTTTAAATGTATCAGTTGCAGTAGATGTGTTAATATCTGCTGAAAATGAATACATTTATATATTAAAAAAAAGGAATGGTACTCGTTTACACACTAGTGTTCTGTCATTTTTGGAGACTGTACAGATACTGTAGTAATATATACTGTAGTATACAGTAAACAGCATTCTTTTTCATCTAACCTACACTTTACCCAATGAAAGGTCTTTAAAGTGTATTAAGCAGACAGTGACTGGGTGCTCATTCATGTAGATACCGGATGACTGAGTATGCTCGGATGGTCAGCGGTCTTACTTACAATGTTAGCCACTTGTGTAGCCACAGTAACAAGCTTCGCAATGGACAGTTTGTGCCTGCAAGCTGTAAGCAGGCGGTAAGTACAATAATGTCCAGCACAATGCTTCCAGCCTTCAGCACGTCAGTTAAGGATGCAGACATTTTTTAAGCAAGCATTTGTTATCAATGCAGTTGCAACAACAGACGGCTCAGTTCATGTTATACAATTGTTGGAAATCAAGTTAGTAAAGAAAAGGTGCACCAGGGCTTCATGCAAGTACTAAGACAGGTATAGGCAGCTAAGAGAAAACCCTCCTACCTCATCAGGAAACAGTCGCTTCAGAGTCTGTGTGGAGTGTGGAAGAGAAAGAGAAAGAGAGAACAGGAGACAGAGTCAGTGAGGCACCCAGAACCCTCCCAGAAGAAACCAAAGAAATCTGGTTCCCAGGAGAAAAAAAGGTAAAGGAATAGAACAATCACGATATTATCAAATCACCTGCAATCTAAATAGTTTAGTCATTTTTACAAGATAAAATAAAACACACCTAAACAGAACTAATGAAAAGAGCTACTCCACCAAACTGCAATGCTAAAAAAAACACCAGCAACCTACTGTAGTTTAATTCCCCATTTCATAAACAAGTACAGTAGTCTCTGGCTAAGAGAACACCCCTCGGGAAGCAAGCGAGGTGTTCTCTTAGCCGTAGTGTTCTCTCAGACAGAGCTGACCATCGGACACAATAAGCTAAGTCCAATCATGATATGAATCAATAAATACAAATGTATTTATTACTTATGTCATAACACATGTCCCTCAACATATGAAATGAACAAAATAAGTAAGAGAAAAGCAACAGGCAAGTATATGTCAATACATTATAATAATAAACTGACCAATTAAATTAACAAAGCACCCCAACATACAGTAAAAATGCAGCAGCAGCTCTAGATTACTCTCACGATGAGTTAGTCAGTTTTGAAAATATTTTGAATTTGATGATGAGGAGTTATGTTACAGTACTGTATCAGTTTTTAATTGGTTAGCAACAAATCGCTATCAGTGCCAAAAAGGTATTCTTTTAAGCAAAGTTTCTGTTCCTTTAGGCAGAGCATTTATTTGGGAACATTCTGTTCCAGCACAAGATTGTTCCCTAAGCTGAAAAATTCTCTTAGGAGGTGTTCCTATACATGAAGACTACTGTACTCTAAAAAAGTGTATAATTAAACAGACAGCAACTTTAGTCTCAGCCTGCAAATTCATTTTGAAACCAGCAGATGACAGCACAGCTCCACTTATTAGGCCTACTGCTCAAGTACATTCAGTACTTTTTGGCACTGCCAGGGGGTGCTGTTTAATGTAAAATATAGTTGTTGTATAGTACAACTAGCGCAAAGAACAAACCTTTCAATTCATGAAAAAAAAATAGTGTCAGGACAATCATTTTCCTAAAGCCTTGTACATGTACAGTACAAGCACAAATGCTGCTACATTTTATGCAACATAACATTCTAAGTTACTGACAGCATGCCACACTGAAATATCCTGTACACTATTAAGTAGAAAAAAAAAAAACAATAATCCCCACCTAAAGTACACCATGAAGTCTGCAATTATAACAACTGGAGCATTTCATGAGCTCTACTGTACACCACCCACTGTATAAGGAGAGCCTGTTTCATAAACTAAAGATGGGGCCTTTTAAAACACAGTAAACATAATCCTATTTCAAAATGACAAAATCAAAAGGGTTTTAAAAACAACACACAGCTTAATTGTATTAACATAGTACGGGAATCAACCGGGTACTGTGCTTGTTTTGATTGGGGAGGTTGTACAGTAGTTCAGTCCTAGGGCAGTTAACTTTGCTTCATGCTGAAGTGTGCTGTCGGAGACTGGTACAGTAATTTGTCTCCGTTAGGAGAACAGTGTGGGGAATAAATCAGAGGCTAGAAAACGTATTACTTATGACCCCACCCTGAAGCAGAATGTAAACAGAGAACCACAAATTACAGAGTTATTATAATATAATATCCACATGTAGTTAGATTGCTATTCTCTTATATGTTGCCTGTATTCGGTAGGTCTGCATAACTACAGCAATCATTACTGAAGTCAACCTTTTCTTCTTTTCTATACTGTTTGTGTGCACTTTGTGCCCGTTTAATTTGCCATGATTACAGGATGTTGTAAGACTGTGGTATCGTGCACTTGTAAGAGAGCAGCATTGTAGTGTTGGCATAACAAACTGTATTTACAGTAAAGCTTTCTTCCATGCAGTAAACATGTGATCTTATGAAGTTAACTACAGTGCTCTTGTATCTCACTGGTCTGCAGTACTGTAGCATGTTAAACATTGTATTTTCCTTTTTCATATATGCATCAATTGTAATATAATCTGAATGTAAGCATGACCTACAGAATATAGTATTGTCTACTGTAATTTGTTACTTGAAAACTGAAACTACTCTGAAAACCACCTCCAGCTATTATTTAGTCATTTCTGAGAGTGGGTGTGGCACATCACTAAAATTAAGTAATGTACATACAGTATTTATTAGCAACTTGCTTATGTCAACCACACCCTAAACCTAATGTGTCTTTTACAATGTGTCTATGTAAACTGTATGCCAAACGTGTACAATCAACTGCTGTGCGTTTGCAAGGACCAACGTCATGCACTGAAAGATGTAAAGCATCGCCTGAACAGCAGCAAGGCAAGCCACTGATCACTTTTCCAGCTGTTGGATCATTTAAACATAGCACTTTGAAAAGCATTTCTATATATTGTTTTGTTACAGTAGGAGGGGGAGTGGGGCAGGAAGTTAGAAATTTCACATTGAAATTATCTTTGGTCAGGCAACAGCTACTGTAAACAAACTCTTTATCTACTACATGCATAAAAGCATGGGCAAAATAACATTTCCATGTTTGCATACCCCTATGCCACCTGATTGTGAGTCAAATATGCATCCCACTAGCACCTGGCACTTCTGTATAGCAATACATTAAAAGCACAGGCAAGAACCACATGCGGTTTCTGATATTTGTGCTTATCATGGTCTCGATATCTTTGGTCTTTTACAGAATAAAAGCTAAGAATTACTGTACCTGTACAGGTAAGGCATACAGCATGTGTATTTGCTGGCTGACTCATGTCTACCAGTAGGATGTCAACTTCCTTAAAGTTAATCATACTGTACCTTCTAGCAAGAGTGTGTTTTAATATGCAAGGGACAGGTCTCAGTAGCTAAATAGTTATTCAGGAATTCAGTTAGTTCATAAATTGCCACTCAGAATAATCCTTCAAGTAAATATTTGAACACAAACATTGATTCACAACCACAAATACATGCAGAGATCATTCCCTGTGGAGATCATAAAACGGTTTGATTGTGGGTCAATGATAGATACTTGCTGACCTAACTGTTACAGTACACAGGTCTGGTACTGTGTATTTGCTATGAACACCGTTTCACTTGCCCAAACCCTTTCATCAGAGGCAGATTTATTACAATAATATAGTCTCCCAGCATAAAGGGACAGTACTATGTGCTGTATAACCTAAAAACAGTTCAGTTGATGCATGCAGTGGTTCCTTATATCATGCCGTTACTAGGGCAAGATACAATTTACCTGATACTACCCTAGAACACTGAGACAAAAACAAAACTGGTACAGGGAAGTGGCCCAATTCAAGCTGATAAATTCAATTAAATGTTTTTTGTAAAGTACCACAGTTGACAACGTATTGTTCAATTTTTAAAAAGTCACAATATTTCTACAGTGCATCATGATTTACTGAAATGGATCCCACCCAGACTATGAAAAACCCAACTGAAAAAAAATCATCATCCATTTCACAATATACTGTGTATGTGTTATTAGCTAATCTATATTAGTGGTCTATCTGTTTACAGTATAATTTACATTAAGTGACATACTCAGACCATTTCCAGCCCCATGCTTCAGAATGAGAGCTGGAATAGGACATCTCCTTTCTCACCTTTCCTCAAAGCATTTCAGTCATTCCTACAATTGAGATTGGCTGGTTCACCATGAATTGAAATGCAGAGAAACAGATTCCAAGGAATCAAAGTGAAACAAGAATAGAGGACTAATTTTACAGAATGTTGGACAATACAGCTTGAAATACGGTTTACACATTAGAATTTCAAGGAATGTAACAAAAACATACTCCTAAAAAGGTAGGTCCCTTTGTTATTTTACGAATAAACAGCACATGTCGGTTTAGTTCAGAGCGACAGAACAGCAATACCACCTCAAGCAGGGCGGAATGGAATTCACAGCAAACAAACTGGGAAGTCAACTCAGTCTGGTTTCTGAAGATGCAGAGTACACTGAAAAGTACATAATGGAAGAATGCAAGTACAGCCGCAAAGAAATCATAACGTATAATATAATGGAAAATGACTGTGAGCAGGGGTTCCGTGTACTGTACACGCTTCAGATTAGGGGTGGGAATTCTGAATAAAAACATATGAGTACTCAAGCACAACACATTTTGAGAACTCAAATAAATTAGGCAATGTACAGTAGTGATAACAGTTCCTAAACAGTAATCTTCCTTTGGGAATCCACACTATGAATAGCTGGGGGATGTCATGTGATGATGCAATAGCTGGAGGATGTGGTGCAAAAGACTCCCAAATAAAATGTACCCCAGTAATCCCTGGCAGGTTTCACAGTAAAGGTGGACAGTACACTAAGCCATATGAAAAAGTATCAAACTGTCCCTGTGGAAGAGACCATTCTGGTTTAGAATCCTGTTACAGAGCAGCATTCCTTAAATAGTTTTGCAAGAGTACAAAGGAACAGCTGTTCACCTCAAGGAAACAGACTACTGTACAGTAACTCAAAAACACTTCTAATCAATCAATTAATCAATGTTCTGTTTTTCTTTGAACTAACAGAGTCAGTGCGGCCTACTAGCGGCTACAGTGGTGGCTGTGAGGAAGGTAACCTAAAGAACACTACTACAGTACAAGGTCTCTCCAAGTTTTTAAAACACAAATTCCAAAAATAAGTTTCTTAAAATAAACAACTGTCTTCTTTCAACTTCCCCAAAGCCCCCAGCAATTCACGTGCTGCCATGGGGTTAGGAGTTCACCGCTACAATGAAAAAGGAAATAAACAAAAATGCCTTTTACAAGCTTAACTCTTTTCAATGGCCAAGATTCAAAACATCTTCAACTGGCTCAGAGTGTCAGAAAATAAATAAATGTTGGCTTGAAACAGTAAAGGAGCCATAACAGACAACACTTAAAAGGGGAAGAATAAACTACAGCAGTGTGCGTGTGTGTGTGCGTGTGCGTGCGTGCATGCGTGCGTGCGTGCGTGTGTGTAAGACAGGCTTGCCAGCATTAATTACTGAATCCCTTGTGTACGAAGCTCACTCATTCTCATTCATAAGGGAGGCACAAAGAGAAATGCAATCATCTGGAAAAAGCCTCCATTTTCAGTCTATCACAACCTACATTTAATTCTGTATGTTTCCCAGAGGCCAGTACATGACCTGTGTTGGATCTTTGGGAGTTACTTCACCATACTGGAATGCCAGGCATTCAGGGTAGGTGGAGGGGTTCTGCATACTACAACAGATAAGATGCACATCAGACAGACAAAAAAATAAATACATTTTGCACAGTCCATCAATCTCTCAAGGCCCTTTGCTCTAAACAGAAAACATAAACCACCTTACAAGATCAAAGGACAGACTTGTATTAAGAAACATCAGTACAGTACAGACATATGTTTTTGGCACAGCAGTTACTGTAGCTAAGATTAAATGGTTGTTCAAAAACACAATGCATAGTACAAACAGGGGCTACAGTATGGTACGTGTTACAAATGTCATAAAAAAGAGAAGACAAGGAAAGCCCTCTCTCAACACAGCCTGAAAACACAATCAGAAATTTGCAAGCAGTGCTGGAGGCACTTTTGCCACTCCCTTAGTGCACATAGCAATGCTGGATTTCATAACTATAGAGTATTTGTAGGTATAAATATTTTACTTCCATGCACAACCGAGATATATTGCCAGCTGACAGACTGGCTTGGATTCCTTTCCAGTGATTTCATCCCTCATGTGTAAATATGCATCTGACAGCTACATGATACATCACATTTTAAAACTGCAATATCTTAACCTAACACCACCTTATACCAACTGAAAGTGGAAACTGGGATTGTTGCTTCAGTAACAAAAGGAAAATCAACATACAATACTTAATTTCACAAGAAATTCTCACATCTTACAAGGGGTTCATAACTGACAGTTTACAGTAATATGAAGATAAACTGCTACCAAGAACAAGACCGGTCTGCCTTAACCACATAAAAAAAGACCCCTGGAAAGAGAACTTAATTGAAATTACTTTGAAATGATTCAAGGCCTTTGAATGATATATTTTGATCAACATATTGTCATCATCATATGATATTTGAATAACAGTTACAGTATACTGTAGCTGGGAGAAGTGTGGTAGAGGCAGAGGAACCTACAGTAACCCCTAAAACCTTTTACAGACAATAATTGAATTACTGTAAGCTCAAAGGAAGTCTCAAGTTACCAAGCCCAATGTACAGTAGAGCCACTAGGCCATGCCATCTTAATCCAAAACATTTTAAACAATTACTAGTACTGTACATACATCTGCCTTTGAACATCCCTTTAAAAAACAAACAGGGAGGCCTCCTTCTTCAGAGGTGTACTCAATCATGTTTTCAGAAAAGTGCAAACCAAATACTACACTTTTCTTTGTCTAAATGACCTATTAGTCCAATAAGAAAATGTTATTTAAGGGGCAGTGTTATTTGTGTTTTCCTTTATAATGAGAATTTGCTTTATAATGAGAATTACAGGGCAAATGGGAGCCTTTCCCATCCTGTCTTATGACCGGTTCTGTGTTATAAAGAACCACCTTATAGCGAGGGAACACTGCACATTTAATTCATGTAAATGTATCTTGTTAATTACTACAATTACATTTCAGCTAATGTGTACTGTGTGCCCTTGTAATCCCTGATGTGCTGCATTCCTATAAAATAAATCACTTGGGTATATATAGAAGTACATTCAACAAATGAGTAAGATTCAGTGTTCAGTAATGACACTGCTGACTGGTTGCCATGACAGCCAGATAAACGGAATGCTTTAGTATGCTTGATACCACGGTAAGATGCAACAAGCTGGCAGACCATTACTTCATTCTTCCAAATCACACATGACACACCCTAAGAGCAGCACCACACTTCCTGCTGCAGCATTTCAACAGGAAATCATTGAGATGTACTTACATGGGGGAGTCATTACTGCAATACTTAAAACAGGAAACGGATACATGCAATTATTTATATTAGAATCCCCTGCAGATCAAGAAAGGAAGAGAGAGCAGACCCTTTCCTCTCCTTTACTCAGTGATATAATCATTTATTTAAGGTTTTTTTTTTTTTTTTACTAGATCTACTGTTCAACATTATTTCACTCTCACTTTATACTTTGGCATGCTGCTGGTGCCCCCAAGCCTCAAGCAAGGCAATCACAATGTGAAATGTTATTTATCAACATGTATGAAACTAAGCAAGTATTACTGATTTATATTTTGTTTAGTGTTTATTTGTAATAAGAAAACATTTTTTAAATGATTTTGCCATGGTGAATCAAGCCTTCTGTGGCATGTAAAAAAAAAAAACAGCCACGTTTCTGCTTTCCCATTTCATGGCTGGAAACAGCAGCTGTTAGAGGGTTCAAGTACAGGAGAAAGAGTTTGGGAAATGAAGTAACCCCCGATTTATTTCAGCTAATAGCATCAGTACAAACATAAGCAAACTTATTTTGTGACAGCGTTTAAAAAATAATTTTTCTATTCAATTATGTCTGTTACAGTATTCCCCCACTTCCACTTTGTTTGCAGCTCACAGACAAGCTTCAGGCATTTTCTTAATTTTACTATTATGACAGGGTTTCATTTTAACCATGCCATGCAATACCTCATTTATTTAAAATGTAGAAAGGCTTGAAAGTAGATAAAAACCTTTGGGGGAGGAGGAAATCTATTTAAATAAATCGACGTCGCCGATTGAGAGCAAGGGTAGTTTTCCTGCAACTTGTGTTAAGATTTACTAAAACGTTTTTTTGTCCAGTAACCATTGCTGAACCGTAACCCAAGTGGTGCTTCATCGACTTCACAGTGGCCAATTAGCGACTACACTCGAATGCCCTTATCCAAATAACTGCCCAGGTAAAGAGAAGATTGAGAAAATAAGCTGTTTTGAGCAAATACGGTTTCTAATTACAATAAACCTGGAGCGGCCCTCCAAGAATGGACATCCCTGCTTTATATGGTTAGGGCTCTGGACTCTTGACCGGAGAGTCGTGGGTTCAATCCCAGGTGGGGGACACTGCTCCTGTACCCTTGAGCAAGGTACTTTACCTAGATTGCTCCAGTAAAAACCCAACTATATAAATGGGTAATTGTATGTAAAAATAAAGTGTAAAAACCAGACATTACTCAGCAGGAGTGGTTAACTTAGAGTAGGGGTTTGAAGCGCCAATACTCTGATTTCTAGAGACTGCTGCTTTCCAAACAAATGCCCTACCTGTCTTAACATTTCCTGTCAGTTGATAGCAGTAGTCTCATACTAAAAGGAAACCGCATAGGCAGTTGCAAACACACTGGGCACTCTGAAAAGCACTCTCAGTGGAGCTCTCAACTCATTAACAAGCTGGGACTGACCTTTACAACACAGACTGCAGCAGGCAGAACAAGAGGTGGGTCAAGTGACAAGGGTGCGGCTGGTATTTTAAATAGAAGTAGTGTACATTGTACTGTTTCTAGTTACAACAAATGTAATACTTCCTTTCAATGACATAACGGTTAGTCCAAAAATAAAATAAAAAAGAACAATAACAGTACATGACTTGGCTCAGAATGTACAAGCTATCAAGTCTGAAGGAAATCTTTGAGCACTCAACAGATTCATTTTTACAATACTGTGTGTCTTGTCTTCGCTTCAGCATGCTAAGGGAGCAGTATTGAAATGAATCGAGCGTGTCAATGCTCAAGTCGTGAAGGGGGGGGGGGGGGGGGGGGGGGGTAAGAGGAAGTGGAGGACTACCTATTACCATCAAAACATTAACAAGTGTGGTACCGGTTACAGAACTGGGGGTTCACCCAGCTGTATACAGTAGGCTCTCTGTCTGTCAGCCCTTGGACCCACACCATAACACAACACAATGGAAATCTGTGTGTATTGTGTACTGTAGAAACACATACTGTAGGTCTTTAAAATGACCTTTGAAGCTGATTCCTTTACAGAAACAAACCGTTTTTGTAGCATTTATTTGTATTACAGTCTTTCACAGGACCCATAATTACTGTAACTACAGTATGGCAGCAGTGCAAAGCATGTTCTGGTTTTTCCCTCGTGTAGTATACTGCAGCAGCATTACCCACTGAGCTGTAGCTGCTGGTGTCTTAACCACATGATAATGGACATACTGTGATGAAGCTTCGTCAACAACATAAAGTGACATACAAGACAGCACAAACTGCGCACCCTCTGCAGGGAAGGCACACCACTTCTCCTTGTGGTTGAAGACAGGAAACAACAGTTGTTGCCAATTCTGTGCAACTCTGTGATCAGGCAACAGCTAGAACCCAGCATGCACATACAAAACAGATACTTTTGCAACCTCATCTCAAACAGGAAATTAGGCAAACGTCTGCAATGGTGGAGAAAGATGCATTATAAAATGGGAGCTCAAGGACAATTCCACTTGGGTCACCCAGAAAGAACCCATTCTTTGAGTTGTGCATAACCACGAGGGAGTGAGAGGATTGGTCTTGATCTGTTTAAAGTTAAGGTTGGGTTTTTCCCTTTGCCTTCTAAAGAATTCCCAGGTTAACAATGAAAGCGAGGCTGAGGTGGAAAGCATAAAGTTCTAACCGGAAAATACGTTTTCCCAGCATGAAGTTAATTGGGGGCAATGCGGTCTATGGGGATCACCAGAATTGCCTTGAAACGGTACTGTAGCTGCGCCTTTGTTTATTTCTTTTTGACCCTGCATGGTCTGAGTTTTGACTGACGGGACAGAGCAAGAGCAGTTAGGTGGTGCCCTGTTTCTATGCTGTAACCTGCCTTTAGAACCTGTATAATATAAAAGTGTGCAAAGTGTTTGAGGTCAGTTATTGAATCATTTGCGTTAGGTTTATATACACAAATTAGTTAAAGTACAGATGTAGCTTCAATCTAAACCAACTAGCATATTTGTCCTGCTTCAGGATAAACATTGGAAAAAATCACTGTACTACTCGACCATGACAGTTATAGACCTATATTTTCTTTCTTTCTTGTGTGCTTAACAGTCAATTATAACGCTACAGTATAAGCTAATACATTGATAAGCTAAAAAAAAAAGGAAATCATAAAATGTAGGAATATAATGTCAATATAATCTGCAGGAAAATGCAATTTGTTAAAAGACAAAACACAAATCCCGACTTCAATACACAGCACACTACACGACAAGGCATGCCAAAGCAGATTATGCATTGCTTAAAGCAACTCATTTGCACAAGCAGAAAAATACAAAATCCACAACTGTTGTTTGATGGCCAATCATAACATAAACACAACGACACCAACACTCGGATACAGTGGGTCAAATTATGAATTCAGACAAAACATATATATATATATATATATATATATATATATATATATATATATATATATATATATATACACACGACAGAGAGAGACTAGTATGGAACACTGACTCATACAGTTCTTGACATAGGGCGTACCACTGATTAGCTCGGTATTACCATGCTGGCAGCCTCGCTGCCCATCTCCTCTTAAGCAGTGAGAGATAGCAGACGTCAAAGTGACGTTACAATGCGGGATGCAGGTCCTTTGAAGATGGGGCAAAGCAGCAAACAAACATGGTTTACTGCAAGGTCATGGTCAGTGTGACATAGGGACTACAGTTTTTACTGTATACAATAGGAGTAAAATAGCCACCATTTCAAAATGTAACAAAAAAAAAAAAAGGTTCAATATAAGAGAAGACAAAATATGAATACATCAACCAAAGCCATCAGAGGCTGTATGCACTTATTGTAGCTTCTCATTGATCTACTTTATCTCTAATAATGGATGGGCTACATGTAGTACATGTATACCGAGGGAAACTCATCCCCCAAGTGGCTAGCCTCATTCTATTGTTAAAGTAATTATGAAATAATACTTTTAAAATACCACAGTACACCAGATAATGACACAGTACTGTACAATAAGTCTCCCTCCCAACAGAAGTCTGGCCTCAGACTGTAGACACTAAAGAAACTTTCCACACAAAACAGTGGTAATGGCTTACAATATGTTCAACCCCCCGCCCACACACACACACACACACACAAAGAAAACAGTGGTTACAGTCTACTATATGTTCAAATCCCCTCAATACAATGGTCCACTAGTCACAACCTTGAAACACTGGAAATAATGTTTTTTTTAGGGTTTTTTTGTCCTTTACTATCCACGGACTGGTGCCACTTTGTCTGCCAGCAAAGTCAGTTTAGGTTGACAGTGTGACCCTTTCCATCAGGACGGAAACTGCACAGAATAGATGCAATATAAACAGCAATGCCATCTTTCATCACTAATTGAATTGCTCTCACTTCCCCCCACCACATCATCTCGACTTCTGTTCCCTGTCGTTCCAGTTGCTGCTTTAACGCTGCTGCTCTGTTCTGTACTGGGGTGAAACCTTCACGGCTGGGCTGACAGACGTCCATCAGCACAAATTGCTTTATTGTATTCCCTGACCCTGGTTTAGGGTGTTGCAATCAGTTAATTATTTCTAGGTTCTGTTGTTCCAATATTGGGTTATTTTTATGCCTGGGGAATCTTAAATACTAGCAGGATAAAAGCCTGCATTGGGATGGTAGCAGTTGCTTTCCAGTGTTTTACTGTGAGATTAATAAACCGCCTTGTACTGCAAGTTTGACCTGGAATGCTGCCTGCAATTGTTTTGTGTTGGAAACAATAGCACATAGAAAAATAACTCCCATTTACAAAACAATCAGCCAGGATTTCACAGTAAATCTGCAATGTGTGAGAGGGCAGAACACTATCAGAACCTTGCGTGGCTGGAAGTTTGTGCAACCCTGTCCAAGGGTCACTGCAGGAACATCGAAGTCATGAGAAAAGTGGGCTTCTGTGTTTCTATATTTCACTTTTTAAACTACTTAATATCATGATTACATCTTTGACGAGAGTGATTGTGTCCGGCCCTGTTTCTAAAGATTGATGAATAACATTACACTTGGATACACACATTCAGAACACCCAGTTATCCTTGTTACTATGTGTGTTCAGCCTCATCTTACTTAAGCCTGTAAGACTAATGCTGTTTTGACAGCTGAACTTTTAATTCCATAAGTCAAGTACAGTATCCCGGGCACAGGGTAGGAGAGGGAATCCTACGGAAGCAAAGCTACTATAATAGGCTCATAAGCAAGACTACAGTAATACCCAGTTTCCTCAAACAAAGAGCTCTGTAACAAAAAACATCAGGTGATGGAGATCTATGAAACACACAACTTAGTTGTTTACTGTAAATACACATACCAAATAATACATTTGTATCCCTGGAGCCCAGCTAATAGATATTGAGCAATTGTGCTCAAGCAAATTCACCGTCTTAGGATGCATGTAACTGTAAGTACAACTTGTATTATTCAATAGGGCACTTACTGCAAGTAGTGCAATACCCATGAGGTGCAAACTACTTATTGAGTGTCACAGCAAGCTAATGTATTAATCTCAACTCTGGAAGCCTGGGTTTTGGATCCAGTCAGAAGCAAAACGAGTGCCATTGACCCTCACCTTTCAGGAGCACAATATGCACACAGGTACATAAGATCAAATACAATTTATTACAGAACCAGGCAGTTGTTATTTCAAACCATTCTGCACTGTGATGAGTTAATAAAGAAGAGTAATTCTTGTGCCTGAAACGCATGCAATGTTTCTTGTAATTTAACCTTAGTCTTGAAATAGTTAACAGCAGGTTTAAAATGTGCATGGATTTTAATCCTGTTGTTTCAAACGGTTTCACAAAGAAACCCTTTTATAAATCGGGGAACTGCAGATCTCCCGAAACAGTTATGCAGAGAAACTATTAAGATTCTAATTCCTCTGTTGTTGTTACTTTGCGCTAATCACAACCTACTGGAAATGAATGAGCTATGGCATAAGCTAGGGAGATAGGGGGACTGAGAATGTCTTTATTTCCTTTTAATGTCTACAATGATTTCATGACAAACTGCATGCCAGATGTAGAATGTCTTTCATCAGGTAAAAGATACACATTAAAAGTTTAGATGACAGAGTAACCAGGAATACTGTATTGAGATAATGGAGTCCAGAGGATCGTTAGATCCTCGATTATTTTCAGAAAACTCATTCACCTTGTCGTCATCCTTGCTTAAGTGTGCGTGTAATAAATATTCATAAAATCTATAAATACTGCATAGGGCAATTAATAAACTACAAGAGTTCCAGTTTCATAGCACCTGCTAGACGGCAGAGACTGCCGGCATACTGCCTGCTTATTGTTACACTGACAGCGTATGAACTGCAGTGACAGAGTTTCACAGTGCTGAATACTGCCTGCTTATTGTTACACTGGCAGCGTATGAACTGCAGTGACAGAGTTTCACAGTGTTGAATACTGTAAATTATTCTAACTAATGTCAGTGAGCAGTTCCCAAGATACTAAAAGTTCTACACACCGAAAAAGTAAAAGTGATCAAAAAGCATGAATCGATGTTTGGAGTGCATTCTCTCTCAAACAAAAAAAAGCTCTTTATCAACTAATATTTGCTAAATAAATGGAAACCAAGTTAATTAAATTGTATACCACAAATAAGAAATAAACTGCAACAAAACTAGTTTAGAGAAAGCCCAAATGAAAGACCTAATCACCCAACTAAAGGCATCAACATTCAGAACATATCCGCTTTAGGGATAGCAAACTTTATTTTGGTAATGGCAATTTGCATCAAACCAGAGGAAACATAAGAATTAACTGACAAAATGTTGTCAGCAAAATGCTGTAGTTCGTCAACATCCTTGCATGATACATTATTTAATGAAATATTTGTTTTCTATTGCGATTTGAAGACAGTATAACACTTGAAATACATATCACACATCAGTAATTCAATCGTGGGGTTTCAGAAAACAAGAATAAACAAACCATTACTCACCTGTCACCTGAAACCATTGTATTATGTGTTACTTGTATACACTGAAGCCTGTGTATACTCTATCATTAGTTGTTGAAACCAATCATAAAACTGTCAGTGCTGATTATATTGGCTTTAGCTTACTGACAACCAATTTAAAATGATATGTGCTCTAGCGCTTTTGTGGCAAAGTAGTCTCATACAGCAGTATCCTAAAACCCAATAAACACCAGCTATTCATAACTCATGCTTAACTACTGTAGGTCACATGAACTAAATAGTATGCACACCTGTTACCATTGTTGCTGTGTAAAATAATGTATGTTGTGCTTAACAAAAATCCACTAAATAATAATAAAAAAATGCTCTTAACTATAAACACCCATTTGCAGTGTGCAAAGATGGGTTGTGTTAAGGTACAAAGTCTTCCCAACAGTGCAGGTTTTTGTTTCATCCATAAACATTTTTGTTTGTTTGTTCAAAGCATGCATGGCTTTCCTGTGCATATACTATAGATTAACCTAAACAGTGTGTAACTAGTGATTGCTGTAGAGAAAAAATAAATCAATACAAATTAAAAGACAGGGAGAAAGACCTGGTTAAAACAACATCCTGGCACATTAAGTGGTACAGTACTTCTGGACCAGGTTCTAAACAATGTACTACAGTATACCAGTACAAGTGTTGGTGAATGTATTAACATTGACAAATATTCTGAAATAGATGCTTGACAGCCACTAGCTGTCTGAACCTTCGCTAAGCTGACAAGCTGATGTGGTCTCATATAATTGCATTGTAAGTATTTAAAACTTCAATGCAAATCAAATACGCCAAATAGCCAGTACCTTCATAAATGTAATGATTCATATTGCATGTGTTGGATTTAAGGAAGGGCTGACCCTTCCCAGTGATAATTAGGTGTTAGCTTAAACAACACCCATTAAACAACACAACACATTACTATGGAGACACTACAATAGTCAAAAGGTTGGTCTAATTGGTCATTTCTGAGTATGTTCCCCTTCATATTTAACTATAATGATTTTTTGGGGAAATGTTCCGTAGAATAAAGCAAGCTACTGTAAGGATTAAATAGGCTATGTGTTTCTTATTACCTGCACTGTCTGTTTTAGATTGTACAGTATGATACTGAATGTACACAAAATAGTACAGTACAAGATGACAAACTTCTTTTTTTTTTTATCTAATCTTATTTTAAAAATAATCATGACCTGGCATTGTACGTAGTGCATGGAATCACAACAGAGGGAAATTCTAAAGGTCATCAATTCACTTGGGAATGGCTACTATATTAATTTCAGTCTCACAGAAATGTCACATTTCCTGCCTTAATTTTGTAATTAAATAAACCATTCCATTTTAAAACAGAAAACAGCAACATTGTTAGGACAGGTCTTTAAACAATGCACAGCAAAAACACTAACATGTAGAAGAAATTACTCTTCGAAGAAAGTTCCAGTGGCTTACCACTGGCATTCACTACCGACTGGGGAAAAACCTTTAACACTGTCACAACAGCCTGCTGAATGATTATTTAGGGCCTTCTTTCTTTATCCAATTATCCATACTAAATTTAGCTAGACTTGATTCACAAGCTTACCAATAAGTTGAACAGCAAAAACAAAGCCAAAAATAAATACAATCGTTCAATGTTCTTTTCTTTTTTCTTGGGGGGGGGGGGGGGGTATTAGGCTAAGACCCTGTCTAGTTCTTAGAAAACAAACTATTTGCAGTATGTACTTTACAAGTTTTTTTTAGGCAGATATGCAGCATTCATTCTTCCAGTTTACACGTGCTAGTCCCTTGATACAGCACATGTTCATGTTTAGCCCCATTTAGTTTGATCTTTTCTTTAAGCTAATAACAGTTGTGCATTTCTTGTCTAATAATAAAGACAGGAAGCTTGTTAAAGAGGCAGGGTGGCTTGGGGCGGGGAGAACACCGTGATTCAACAACTTGTGTTCTAGCAACTGTAGCATTTTCTGGTTTAAGGAAACTGTGTAAAACTAGATCCCTATTGGAATCACAAACATTTATGTCAGTGCAAATGAAACCTGTTGATGGTTGAGATGGTAAGAACCTGGAACATAGAACAGAGCTCTTGTGGAAATCCTTATGTACGGTGTTTGCACTTAGTCCCTCTCCAAATATTTCTTTACTTTCATGTCCATCACAAAATCCCACATAAAAGATACGTGTCACACCATGGAAATCACTTTACAATGTACGCTGGATCACTCTAGGACTCTGACATACAAATAAACACTGCAACACTTGCTGTAAAGGATATACTTGAGGTCAACGAAGATCCAATAACTATTTCTTTACTCTGGAGACAACCTGTAGGATACACACTGACCGGATCCTTTATCTGTTTAAAAAGCCAGCGTGGTCACCTGAGAGAGATTGCACTAATTACACTAACTGCTTACAGAGTTTGCAAAAAGGCTATTTTACAGGCTGCATGCTTCTGCTGACTGCCTGTACTGCGAAGTGTGTTTTACAGAAAGTGACCTGCGCAAACAATCTTTGCAAAAGACCTGATTGTGAAAACACAATTCACCAGAGACCCCACAACCATATAGGAAATCATTGCTGGAGTTTTGAAGGCTGAAATCGGAACAATGTCACCAGTAGGTTCGTAACACATTACAGAATTCAGATACCGGCTTTGACATCTGGGCCTAATACTGTATCTGGATAGGGGTTTTACAGGGCAAGTCTTACATTGTTAGGGGGCTGTTTGAAAACCACGAGCCCGGTCAAAGCACAGAATAACACAGCCCCAGCCCGAGTATGAATATACTGTACAAGCATGATTTAGGAAGACGTCCTTTACACCTGGATCAGAATTCTGAGGAGAATCTCGATGTTTCGCTTCTGCAGATGCATGATCACATTGCTGGATCAAAATCCCACCTGGTTTATGGGGATTTGCAACGGACAAAAGACAAAAAAAAATCATTTTTAATAAATAATAAAAAAGTTGGTTTAGGCACACATTTTGGAGTTTATTTGACAAATATTACAGTAGTATCCTGAAATAAACACCAGATGTCCACAACTCATGCTTAACTACTGTAGGTCACAAGAACAATACCCAAAAAGATCATTTTAAATTACCTTTGCAGGAAACTGGCTGGCTAGCTTGGCAGCACCCTTTTGTGCTTTTATTCTTAGAAACAAAACATGGTCAGCTGTGAATGCACAGTGTTAGGGACCAGCTGAGCAAATTAGCACCTCCACAGACATCCATATTTTCTTCCTAAACTGCAAGGGTTTGTAAATGTTTTTTTGGCAGGGGAATGGCATTCACCCAAGTATTAATGGAGCAGATGGTCTACCTTAAATACACTACAGCAGACACTAATCCGGAGCCCAGTATTCTGAATTGACCTACTGTATAATCTGAACCGCACCATAACGAACACCATACTGCAGCAGTACAGACCAAACATCAGCATCCACAGTCCTATAATATATTTGTATAGAGCGAGACTGTGTTTTATTATTGGTTAAGTACTGATTTGTGATGTTATATAAATTGAGTTAGTATCGAAAACAACGACAAGAACAAATCACAGGGTCCAGTCCAGTCCAGTTTGGATAAGTGAGAGACTACTGTATGAATACAATTCCCAAGACCTGTGTAATGAATAACATACTTTCAGTGTTACCTATTCACACACTGCAAGGTCAGACCCTTCAGGTGTACTATGTAGTATTGTTGGCCTACATTTTTTTCTTTTTTGTCAATGGTTTCTGGTGGTTACAGGCCTCAACTACTTAGTCTTAGACGATGCTTTATCATTTGGCCCATGCATTACAGATTAGCCAACTGCAATAGCTGTTAATGTGTCTTTTCCTGTGCAATATCTTCAATGTCACACAAAATGCATTTTGCTTTTAATGTCTGCCATTATCTCTGACAGACTTCTGGGTAAGAAAAGCATTCAAGCAGCCCTGTATAGTAAAAGGAAGTGACTTTCAAGAGCAGTAGATCTTTGCAGTCGGCATGGCAACTCAAAAACAGTTCTATGGTGGCTATCAATTGTGAACATTCTGATTTTTCCAAATTGTCATTTTACCAACATTCCTTCCATACTGACCTGTTGCTTTAGGTCAGGCTTCTGCAAGCTTTCTCCCGCTAACCTAATATTTTGCAGGTTTCTTCATGCATATCAATTTGTAGGTATGTGAACAGGTCCTATCCAAATGTCTGTCAGCAACACAGGCTGAACAGGTTCTTGTACTGTACGCTGGCTGCCACAGCAAAGGTTCAAATTAAATATCTGTCATAATGTGCATCTAGGTAAGCAACAGCCCATTTAGAGTGCACTATAGCACAGATGACGAGCACTTCAGCAATATTTGCTGATCTTGGATAATACTCAATAGATACAGCCCTGTACTTGAATGGGATCACAAGACTACATTTTAATGTCTGCCTAAAATGGTCTGTTGATTGGTTCATCAGAAAATTGTTGTTTCATTTTACACTAAATCGAAAAGGTGTATATCAGAACAAACACAGGTGTTTACATGGCCACTCTATATCAACGTTTAAGAAAGTTGATAACTTCCTGAACTCCACATGGTCAGAAGAATGAGTATGTATTTACTGTACTGCTCCTTCCAGTTATAGTGTCTTTCCAGGCTGGTAGAGCAAACGCCACATAAAAAACAGTCACTCTCATTATTAATTAAAATAAAACACATCAGGAATTAATTGTCTCTAATTAATCCTGGTCAATCCAGAACTATATTGAACAAAATGTATTACAGCAACTAATGTATCACTCCATGATATGAGGAGGCTGTGTGGTCTGGTGGTTAACGAAAAGGGCTTAACCAGGAGGTCCCCGATTCAAATTCCAGCTCACTCACTGACTCACTGTGTGTCCTTGGGCAAGTCACTTAACCTCCTTGTGCTCTGCCTTTCGGGTGAGATGTTGTTGTAAGTGACTCTGCAGCTGATGCATAGTTCACACACCCTAGTTTCTAAGTCGCCTTGGATAAAGGCGTCTGCTAAATAAACAAATAATAATAATAATAATAATAATAATAATAATATACTGAATATTTTGCAGTCATTCACAAAAACGTCTGTGCTGCATGCTTTGTTGTTTGTTTTGTACAGCCCACAGGAGGTTAAACCTGGTGATGTCTGGCTTGAGTGTTCAGAAAGTCTGAGCTGGACGGCATGTTTCGGTCATTTTGTCTTTACGTTCCATACTGAATGTTCGGTTTAAAAAAAAAAAAAAAAAAAAAAACACCGCCTACAATTCTTGCAATGTTGCGTTAAAATCTGAAGATGTTTATTTAATTACAACGCATTTAACACGCTAAAGGGACCGACTGCAACACTTACTGAATTAAAATCAGATATCAAAGTAAAACAGCTGCATGAAAGATGCATTGACATTGTAAACTCATGCTTACTAAAGAAACTCCCTCCCCTGTATAGCCAGCACATTGGTACAACACGTCCCCCCATTGCAGAGCATTAAAATTTAACAGGATTAAAGGGTACTTTGTGTTATTTCCTAAACAACAAAACAAAAAACTCTCGGGGAAAATAAACATATTATTTTTGATCACTCTAAATGTGTCTTCGGAAGAAAGCGGGAATCCGTTTAATTTAGATGGCACTTATATATTTCTACATTCCAATACATACACCATATTCCGATGCTGAACAATAGCAATTAATAATTTAATTACTTACAAATTTCTTTTTCCCGTCTCCGTCATCCAGGTTTTTCTTCGATTTCTTGTCTTTGGTGCTTTTGGAAGAAGGCACCCCAGCAGACGCGGAACCACACTGCTGATCCATTTTGTTAAAATATGAATACAATACACAACCAACCCCGACGACTCCTTATTTCCCTTTAAAACACATAAATGTATATAACCAACGTGTATCCTTATCTTCCTTCCCGGGGGAGAATTCTAGATTGTGACCCCGAGGCCTGAGCTCAGGCTGTCGGGGAGAATTCTACTCCAAGTCCCCCTCTTTCACCGCTTTGCTAAAAAGGAGGGAAATTTAAACAGAGCTCAAATATCAGCAACTGACTTAGAATGTGTAGTTCTTTTACAAAAGAATATCTTTTTTTATCCTCTAGTCTTCCCAATAGGTGTACCTGTTCAGTATTAAATTATAATCCGCGAAGCTATTAGTTTTCGATGCAGTTGTATTTACGATTCTGAAAGTTTGTATTCCAACAAGTAGTTTATTGTTAATGTTTACTTGACCTGCACACGTTTTCCTTATTTTATTATCCAGGTTTCCCATAAGTTTGTTTCCATGGCTGTCAAAGACCAGCTACCCTAAACACTACTTGCTGTAAGTACGCTTCCTGTCTCAGCAAACCAGGTTAATACTAAGCGAGGGAGGGACCAAAATGGCAAAACTTCACCTGAATGCAGGAAGCAAAACTGAGCGATAGAAAGCCAAGCATAATCTTGCTCGTCTAGTACGTGCCACCTTCTGGTGAGAAATACAAAATGACTTCAATGCGTGTATCCCGTTATTTGTGTATTTGTTTGTTTATTTGTTAGTTTTTGTTGTTGTTATACGGTAAATTAGCTTTATTGAAGAACATTTAACCACACTGAAACTGAATTTAATTTTGAAAACTGAAATATTTGTGTCTATTAACTCTAAGTGTACAGCATGCTCCAACATATAGTATATTTTCCAAAAATGCATTATTGAAGGGTTTCAAATAAATGCATTGTCCTTTTTACTTGATTATGTATTGGTCCAATCTTCTTATGCATAAGTAGTCAACATTTTTTTTTTTTTTAAACTGTGTAAGTTATGAAACGTACAAGAAACAACCTTTCATATTATATGCAATCCTTATTTTGTTAAATCGAGGTCAATATCGCCACCTTGTGGATAATTATTTCAATTGCTAATGATAACGAGAGGTAAAATGTACCGCCAGGCATGGAAGGAGTGTTTATTTTAACACTACAACGCTATTATAATGTTAATTACAATAAGTAGGCATACATAAACGTGAATGGAAATGACTCCTGTTCTATAGCAGCTTGATTTATTCCAGTTTTTTTTTTTTTTTTTTTTTTTATTCTATGAACCACCATGTACAGGTTACAAGCTGATTTAAATGCAATGACTGGAGAAGTGGGTGGAAAGGATTCCGGGCCGTCTGAGGAGAAAGGTGATTGGTTGGTATTCACAGAGTGTTTTATTTTTTTCGTGTGGAAATGAGGTGTATGAGTGCTGTTCTTTGGAAGTAAATCACAGGTTCCTAGTACCTGCTTTAAACACTAGGTGGCGCAGGTCAGTAGACTACAACTTTATTATATCCATTTTTGTTTGTACCTGTTGTCTCCTAGTCTCTATGGTAACTAGTGTTAGTAGAGGGAGGGGCCAGGTACAACATATACATTACCTAATATGTGTCACCTTTAAATCATATCTCTCAGTTTCAGCTGTATTTCACTCAGTGGACTAAGTAGCCTGTCCCTGGACACATCATCAAATATCTAACCATAGCCAAAGCTGTCGGTAATGCTAGAAGTGTAACTGTAAAGGACTGGGTTATTCTTTCAATGTATACAGGTCTGGCTCTATTTACAAAATTTAAATGAACATTTGAAAGAATATTTTCTTAAGGCACAAAAGGGTTCATGAACAGTGAAACTGATTGTATTATTCAAAAAAAAAGCCTTAAACACTTAAGCAAGACCATTGTTTTTAACTTCAATGGTGAGAATGACACCTGTGTTAAATGCAGATCATGCCTAATTTGACAGCTTAACACAGCTCCTGGTTTCAAAGTTATGTAAACTGAAGTATAGGTTAAAGAAATGCTGCATTGGGAGTGCAGTTTGTTCATAGGTACAATTAGATTACACAGACTTGTTTAAAACAATCCATAAGTTTAATTCTGGGAGAATTATGCAGGAGTTAGTAGCGCCCATCAGAATCACAAAAGACTAATTTGAGAAAGCAATCTTATCAAGCTGAAGTTGTCTATTTATATTTATAGACTTCAATTCCAGATTGGTAATATGCAGATTTTAAACTCATCTGGATTGTCAAGGCTGACTGATCAGCAAAGCACCCATTAAAATGAATAAGGCAGTGGTATCACATTCAGGTGTCAGCAGGGTCTGCACAATCCAGGGTTCATATGCAATTGGGTTTTTTATTTAAAGCTACTCCTATGAGAGAAACTGTTCAGCTCAGTTTGAATATTGCTGATGTTTGAATTCAAAAACATTCTTATACCCTAATTATGATTAGGGATCCTTGGTGATTATTAGTATTCCCTTCCATAGTTTTCTTATAAAAGTTTCCCAGAGTAAAAGCATAGCAACGTGTAATAAAGCATCGTGAAAGCAGGACAAACCACAGGTAAGCATTGTAAAGAATAGCGAGGTATACTAATAAACCTGGCAAATGAGGGTAAACTATGGTAAATGAATAGTATAACCAGAGAAAAAGCATGATACAACTGCAAAAATGATTGTTCAAAAACACTGTGGCAAACTTTTATAAGGGTTTAGCTGGAAATCATACCTTCTTGGCTGTTTATTTAACATTGGCTTTGCCTTCAGGACAAAACATGGGAAACATATGAAATCTGGAGAGTAAATAAACGGGATGCCCCTCTCGTGACTGCAATTATATAAAAGCTGTATCTCACTACTGCAAGTCTGTTTTAGTCATGTTGGGCAAGACAGCAGATCTGACAGATTGTAATTCAGTAGGTGCTTGGTTGGCAGGTGTTTCCATGTACAAAACTAAAAACATCTCTAGTTCACAGAATACAGCAATCACTGAGAAACTGTCTGTATCTCTCTAGCATATCAAAATTCAAACCATTGCTGTCCTGGCTGCCAAAGGAGGTCCTCTATTGACAGCGTCATAGTGCAAAACCACTGTAGTTTTAGAACTGTATATTTATCTTCTAGACCCAGACGGTTGGTAATAATATGGGCTCCGGAACATCATCTCTGTAGGTCCTGGTGAGATTTTAAATATAACTTCTGTTTAAAAAAAATACAGCTGACAACCCCTCTAGAAATATCAACAAAGTTGTAACATGCCTTTTCTTTTTCTTTTACCAGGAAAACTATTTTGCTAGCATTGCATTTGATTTGATGATTTCATTCATAAACTAAGGCTAGGGTTGCCAACTTTCCATTTTTCCAAAACCGGACAAGACCAGCAATGCGATCAAAGTGACGGGGGGGGGGGGGGCCAGATGTCCAGTCCAAAGCCGGACACTTGGCAACCCTAACTAGGGCCCAGTGATTGCTGTAATTTCCAGCTGGAAAAAATAAATATCAAGCTCTACAGTAGGTATTTGCTTCAGCCGGATACATATCTTATTTACCCTTAATTTACCCTTAACTACGGGTGCTGGTTCAAAATAATATCAATACACAACAATCCCATACATACAGAGATAAATAAATATATCACATCAATCACATACAGTGTTACAAGCTTAATACGCTGAAATGTTACAGAATCCGTATTGTGGCACAATTTTTAACGGGAGTCCACGTTGTTTTAAATGGTGGTATTGCCATTATATACAATTAAAAATGGACGGTTTACATTTGTCGTCTAGAACTGCATTTGCTCAAGTTGAAATAAAAAAATATCTGTCCAGTTAATAATAGTTTAAATAAGTAGACAGTGGTTGCACGTCACACTCTAGCAGTCTTCCAAGAGGTCCGTGCTTCTCTTAGCGACCTGTCATAGGGCATGGTGGCGAACAAGGAGTTCTTCAGCTGGCAGTTAATAAAGAGCACAATCATCACCACCAGAACAAACATCACAAGGAAAATGACCACGTAGGTCACGAGATCAGGTTTACTTAACTCCCCATCTCTCATTCCTCTGCCGGTTGGCCGTAGCAGCGCTGCAACGCTGATTGAACCTTGGGGAGTGTTTAGGGTAGGTGCATTCGTCTGGGTCAGCAGTTCAAGGCTTGCGGCAACTGTTGAGTTTATTAATAATTCTTTCAGCATTTTCCCAAGTTTTTTAACATATTTCCAACTGCAAAACGAGGGGTGACAAAAAAAAAAGTGTTATAGCTTTGGAAGCGCATGTAACCTTGGTGACTTGTTGCTGCAAGCCCCCTTATTTGTAGAGTGATGCAATATTAGCTGCATTCCAACATGTGTATTATTAAACACAAAACAAACTATATATATATATATATATATATATATATATATATATATATATATATATATATATATATATATATATATATAATAGACACACACACACACACACACACACACACACACACACACACACACACACGATGTAAAGGAGATGCTGCGCGGACTGACTTACAGAACTTCTCCAACACAAATTGATTAGACTATCCCAGTTGTTTCGAATGTTGAAGTTTGACTTACTTGCCTTGGGTGATGGCTTCCGGTGAAGTGCAGCAGGTCGTTCATGGAGAGATGTGCAGCAGGTCGTTCATGGAGAGATAGTTTCTTGCATCACCTCACTGGAAATATTTAAGCCCTTTACGTAACAGCTATCTTGTTTCACAAATACTTTTCTGTATTTGCATAAACAGGGTTAATCCTGAAAATATGTTGCTTTTAATCTCAATGGGAAACAAATCGGACTTCTGCAATTTTCAATGTTTCTATCATTTTTCTCAACAAAATTATTCCCATGGGTAACAGGCGTATATAACAGGCGTTAAAAATGATTTCTTTTGAAGTTTGAGAGTTGTTTCTTCAAACGAATTCCTCAAGCCAGCTTCAATAAATGTCGGAATGATTCTGCTATAGCAACTGGACGGCAGTTTCCATTTGGAGAAAAAAAAGACAAAAAAAGCCTCCCAAGTATGTATTTTTTCTTGTCTTCTTTGACAGTTATTTTTTATTTTGTTTTTGTGATGATTTCTAACCTAACACATCTCATTACCTTATCAGTATACTGCCTGACCCGGTCCCACGATCTGTTTTGGACCATTCTAAACCCTATACAGTCAGTTTAGCAATGCCCCTCACTGTACATGCCAGGCTTCAAAGAACACAGATATGTGAAAACATGTGACGACCTTTTTCACAGCAGCTCTTCATTCGAGACAAAGTGAGTGGAGCAATTTCAGGGCTGTGCAGAATGTCTCGAGGAGATGGAAGGAGGGGGTTCTTGCTTAAAATGCTGCTCTTAAAGAGACAGAACCACAGATTGAGCTACTGTATACTGTATAAACCGGTATGTGGTAGGCTCATGCTGAATATAATAATAATAATAATAATAATAATAATAATAATAATAATAATAATAATAATAATAATACAAAGACAATTAGTAGTAGTAGTAGTAGTAGTAGTAGTAGTAGTCCTATTTATTGCCCAGAGGGCGGACTACACCGACTGCCCAGTGGCAGCCGGTGCACCGGCCGCCCAAAGGCGGCCGGAGAAAAAATTCAATTTAGCACCTCTATAAAGGGGTGCTAACAAGACTGGGCGATAACTAATAAACAGAAAAACCGGTAAAAGGACTGTAAATTAAATAAGCAAAACCAAAGGGGAGGTGGTACAGAGCACGCCCCCTAGAGCCCACTGGTCGACAAAGGTGGCCATGTCGCCAGCAGACTCCACGTGGGCGTGCTCTAACTTAACCCTTGATCGGACAAGGGCCCTGAACATGGCCCCACAATCAAAGAGACCCTCCCCGATCATCTTACGCTTCCTGGTCTTGTAAATTGCCAGTTTAGCAAGAGCCAGGAGCAGATTCACGAGGAGGTCCCTCTTCTTGGTGGAGCCATGAACAGGGTGCCCGAAAATGAGGAGGGTTGGGGAGAAATGCAGCCAGAACTGCAGCAACAGATTCCTCAGCAGCAGGAAAAACGGCTGCAGCCTGGCGCAAAGAAAATAAATATGTGCTACCGACTCGGACTGACCGTGTAGTAGTAGTAGTAGTAGTAGTAGTAGTATCACGGTGGCATATTAGATAACCTTCACAAGTCCTAGTTCACAATGGCACACTGTGTGATTTCATACACAATAACACAGCTATGTAACAGTTATTCTACTTTTGGAAGTAGGAAACTAGTGTAGTTATTTGCTTACAAACTACACAGGCTGGCTGCCAGTCCAGGGAATAGCACTGTCAGCAAAAAAGACAGCTAGGGAAACAGGGTTAACTCTACATAACTGCAGTACAAGTAAAATCTTTATCAACTGTTAATATGTATTAACCTATTTATGAACTAATTAAAAATAGACTGTATCTGCTTAACATAACAATCATAATATATTTAAAAACAGTCTTTAAACAAATGTAGCCTAATTTCAATGATAAAAAAAAAATGTCGGGATCTGGTTTTTGCAGAATTTACATTTAAAAAGGGGTTTTATTAATATGATAATGCGTACATATTGAATAAAAAGATATATATATCGAGATGGTTAGTACCTGAATGAAGTCAGAATGAAATGCAATTTTATATTTATATTGACCAGCTATCCAAAACGTGTAAGCTGTGCTCTGAAAAGTAATGCTGACAAGGCATTTTCATTAATGCTGTGCTCTTGAAATGTACCAAATGAAGTGTCCCATGACTGCTTTCAAAGCAGTGGTGTTAGACCTAGCAAGAGGACATTAAGACTGAACCATAATATTTATATAGTCATGTTTTTCTGGAAGAGTAATTAAAATGTGAATGGGTTTATCTGCATACCTTTAACAATTTCACAAGCAGTCCTTGGAAAAAAAAATGTGTTTTTTTAAAAGTTAACCATATTCCCAAATGATATATTCCTTGCCTCAACTGGAGGCTAATAATGAAAAATGTCCTTTCAAGATAAATAGACCTGTCAAAGAGTGATTTATTGAGAATGTGTGTGCTAGGCAGGTACCATTAAGGTACTGGTTATATACATTATTTAAGTTCCTTTCACACTTGTAGTTTACAGATGAATGCTGTGCAAAGCTAAATATAATTAGATAAATGGGCAAAACAGGAAGGCACTGAGGCCAAAATGACAAATAAAATTGCAATTTAGGCCGAATACACTCTTTATGCCATATTATACAACAACCGAACACTGATCTCCCACTGTTTTCAAAGGTTATTACTCAATAATGGAATGTCAAATAAAGGATGGCTGAGACACACCACTAATAAATTACACCAGTTTTAAAACCCCTGCTTACTGATGGAATGTTTTGAAAGGGCGCTCAAAAAAATGAATTATTAAAACATTGTTAAAGTAAGCAGTAAATACTTTTAAAACCTTGTAGTAAAGCAGTGTGTCCACTCTATTATACCATATATCACCCATAACAAAGCCATTATCAAGCCTAGTGTAATAAACAGTAGACTATAGAAGTTTGCTGGTTAAATTAGGTATCCCGTTAGCAACTTGCATTGTTTTACACAGTGCCATATTGGATCAGCTGTCCTTTACCTTTTGCTCAGTAGGAAATGTGATTGTCTTCAATGCTTCAGTTCCTGAGCTTCTCTGGAAACTGTATGAAATCTCTCTTCATTACCATCAGCCTAATATAACAGCTAGAGGCGCTTATAATTAATGCCATGCTGGTTGCACAAACTAAAATGTTTGCTAATGAACCGTCTGTGTTTTACCCAGATGCTATAAATGTTTTTTTTTTTTTTTGGGGGGGGGGGTTGGTCTTCATGGTTGTGGTAATACCTGAGCCAGCTGTTTGTATTGTAGAAAACATTTTGTGGCTTTTTTGTATACAGCTATCTAACTTCGTTAGTGATTAGACCCTGCCTAGCTTTTTTTTTATGAACCTGTGATCCCTGCATACTAAAGCTGGCATTGTTTACTTAAGCATTGTTGTGGAAACCCGCCCAACAGTGCTGCACTTGTACCCAGCTTTCAATACAATAATGGACCCATCCACTGTGCCAGAAATAGGAACACTGAAGAGACATCAAGCATCTTCCATGGTCTCCACAAACCCCAATCCAGTTGAGCATGTTTCGGATGAACTTGAGCAACACATTTGTCATCATGCTCATCTGCCTACCTCTCTGCACTAATTGCATGAAATACTAATCACTGAATGGATTCCAATCCCATGAGACCAAAAGTGATGAAGTCATATTTGGGAACAAAATAATACATTCACATTAATGCTGAACAACAGCTAAATACTTTAAAAGTACATATTCATTGTGTGTTAATTGTGTCCTTTCTGGCAGCATTGGCTCAGAAAGAAGCCAGAGAACAATATAGTAGATAGACAATAAAAAGGACATTACATGCAAATCAGGGAGCCAGTTTCTTATAATGCATGTACCAAACCCCAAATATAGAACGCTTTGAAGTGCTGTTGCCTTTTGCTAGATGTGTTTTTTTTTTTTAAATCACAGTTGCTTTTTGTAGCTCCTGGCAGAATATAAATGACTAATTACAAATACACATTAAAGTGGGATTATCATCTCTAGCAAATCACCTGCAGAACGAATGGGCAATCAAACAGTCAGAGGTATTCAATCAGCAAAAGAGCAGAATGTTTACTGTAAAAACAGAGCCATTAGTAACAGAAGAATGACTGTTAAATAGTGAGGCAGCAGCAACATTAATGGGTTATCCCTCACATGGCTGATTAATGGGATATGCGAATATCATCCCCTTGATATTTCAGGACATGTACAAGCTGTATCCGGCTGTTGTCAGTCTGAGTCATGTTGGGCAACATAGCCCTGAACCTAATGATTATGTTATCAGCATACAGCTATGGCCAAAAGTTTTGTATTGAATTTTAGGATTGAGACATAATAATAATAATAAAAAAAACTACATGAATATATTATTTAACATAATTTAATCAAAGAAACTACAAAATTATATCACAAAAGTCTACCGGAAGCCATGCATCGTACAGTATTTCATGTTAGATTTTTTAAATGTAACATTTTTCATTTTTTGTCAGTTTTTTGTTAAGTATATAGAAAACTACAAACCGGTATGTAATTAAATATGTTAACTTAACATTATTCAACAGTTTTTTTTGTTATTTTTTGACTTTATGAAGCAAAATTGGTTCCTTCTATAGGGTGATGCTGAACTTTTGTCCATAGCTGTAGGAATGTAGACTGAAAAATGGTCACCTATCCCTCTAGAACAACACTCTACAAACGCCACACTTTACCAGTACCGTCCTGGCCTTCCTTGGTCATCTTAAACCATATTAACAGTTATGGTTGATGTTTCTAATTTTGATCTCCTGCTGTTTGCACTTTTTCCACTCGTTGCGAGTGGCAGACATACGAGTGTCAGAAATGGTAGGGAATTGAATAGGAAAAGGAAGCAAATAATAACCAGGGGCTGTTGACAGGTTTTAGAAAAACAAAATGGCCCATTCTTATGTATTTTGCACTGTGCTAAAGTCACTGAGATACAGAAAGAGATACAAGTGAGATTCAGAAAGACTTTGTGAAGGATACATATACGATATAAATAAGGGCTAATTTTATCTGAGGTATGGATACAGTGAAGATTTTTTGTAATTTATTTATTTATTTATTTAGCAGCTTAGTTTATTTTAGTATTACCTATTATTTCATCCACTGTTCTCATATTCCTGTTTCCTATTCCTATTTCCAGTCTGAGGATACATTAAACAGTGAAATCCAGTATATACTTTTTTTTTTTTTTCATGGGGATATTGCATAAAATACAGACACTAAAAAATATCCAAAATCAGGGAAAAAAAAAAAAACACTTATGTATGCAGCACAGCATAGTGCTATTAAGTCTAATAGCCTGTAGAAGTAATACAAACGGTACTAAAGAAATACTAACTAGTCCCCTCATTTGGTGCAAAACAAACTACCATTTAACATAGCTAATGATGTGCAAACTAGAAAAGCTATGACAATTATACACATTTGGTGAAATACATTTAAGAAATTAGCAGCTTTTAAATTTGCACATGCCATTTATAAATCTTTAACACACGGTGAAATTGGTCAGCAAGTGAAATCATGTTGCAGTGTGATGTGTTGCAGTTCCTAACCTGCACTGTTACTTTATCATCTGTTTTCACTGACCCTGATTAACTCATATATTGGACCACCAGGATTAAAAACTCAATTAGCTGATTTCTGAGGCACTGATTGGAAGTACCTAACGTTAACTTACTGTAGGCAAGGAGGTCCAGTTTAAAGTTATTCCAGTCGTCTAAACTCGTTATTACTTGTCATGCAATCCTGGCTCCTTTGTACAGTGGTTAAGGCAATGTCTTGGGAATGTGTGGTCGCGGGTTTGTGCTCAACCTCTGTCCTGTTACATAAGCACATTAGTAATATGAAACATACCACATTCTTTTTGTATTTGGTAATATAAAATGTTTCTAGTGGTTTCCATTTATTGTTTCATCGGAAGCCAGGACTTATCACACTTATCATCCTGTTAACACACCTTGCATAGATAAACAAATGTGGTTTTCTGAGAAATCACAGGAGTGGCTCTACAATAAGAGCTGGAAATGTTAAACTATATTTATTTAAATTGAATTAGTGTGTCCCGATAAAAAAAATAATTAAAAAAAAATACAAAAATCACATACCTTTAAATGTTTTACTCAGGTGAGCACATTGCTGGAACAAGACTTAAATATAATTCAAATAGTAATTGATTCGAACCCTTGATTTCAAACCCAGATTGCATGAACATTTAGGATAACCAAATACAGGAACAGAATATTCTATAGCAGAAAACAATACATAAAAAAAAAAACATATACGTAAATAAAGCTATGAGACAAGCTGATCTAAAACTGAGAAATGCATTTCCAATTGACATTATTTGTATTTCTGTTGACACAGAAGAACTACTTTTCCAAAGACCTACTTTCATTAGAATGCATCCAAATTGCCTTGGAAAGACTACTGGCAATGTAAGATCTAACTGCTGAGAATATTCCAGTCATGCTATATGCTTACTGGGAGAGCTATCTGTTCAGGCAGAGCGTGAAGATTATTGCAGTCAGACAGGGAGAGTCATCAAATGCTCTTGTGTGACTGCTGGGGTGGAAAACCAATTTTGTTTTGAACATTTTCTAAGCCTGCAGTTGACAGTTTTTGAAACAAGCGAACAGCGTAAAATCAAAAAAGATTAGTGACTTGTTGGCATGGTAATCTAAAAACCCAGACTCTGGATATTTGAGTTACAATGCATTTAGACCTTCTTTAAATTAACGTGGTGGCCTTTCTATGTATATATGGCAACAGACAGTCTTGAATGCTCAGCTTCCAGGTAATATACAGTAGAGCAATAATGTAATGCAAATATAAACTAAACCTATGGAATAGGCATGTGTGTCTCATATACAAGACAGTGGGATCCTATTCCCAAGGTATTAACTCATTTGTGAGCTGGTTAAAGAAATGTTTTAACAGACCAATTTATGTTTTGAATGCATTGTACTGTTCTATGATTGTGTAAAAAAAATATCAACAGTCTAGAAAGGTGTTGTGAATATCAAACTGTATTTTATTTATTCAAATGTTCTTTAAATATAAATATTTAAATATAAAATTAACTATACACATGTACTGTTTGTAATATATATATATATATATATATATATATATATATATATATATATATATATACATATATATATACAGATATATATATATATATATATATATATGATGTACACACATTATAATATAGTGCTCCCTAGTTAATTACGTGTAACACCACAGTAACAGAGTCGCTAACTACATAGTAATTACAGTGTAATTACACACTTAGTTATATAGTAATTACATTGCAACTAAACAATCAAAATACAGTGTAATTACAAAAGATGCCAGTAACTGCAACCTTTTCTATTATGTAATCAAGCATGTTGTTGCATTGGTACTATACAATCATATTTATTATTACAGTGTTATTAAAATATTGTTAGACTAACTTAGTGTGAACTGATTTTAAATAACATTAAATAAATGACAGAAGCGCCCTTATACTGCATAGTACATGCATACTTTAATGTGAACATGGCATAACCACGAATAAAGCAACTTCTCAAAATATCATATCGAGAAATTATTATTATTTGTATTATTAGTATTATTATTTATTTTTTAGAGAAATTAAAAGCAGATTAAAAATGTCCTTCCTGGCACAGTCAGCCTCCTTGGTTCCACCAGCTGCCAGTGCCCGCTCCCCTGGGACCAGTTGCTTCATTAAAATAGGCCACCTATTCAAAGCAGAAAGCAAAAGCTCAAGTAAAAAATGATTAAAGGAAACTCTATTTGTTTGAATGGTGCTACCAACAATATCTTAGCAGAAAATTACATTTTTAATTGGACTGCAATATCTGCTCTTTACTCCTTTACATATTTAATGTATTATTATTATTATTATTATTATTATTATTATTATTATTGTTGTTGTTGTTGTTGTTGTTGTTGTTGTTGTTGTTATTAAAACCAAGTCCTAAAAGATGCCTACCTTTAAAAACATTCCCTTTTACCCTTTTCATTAGTCTCCCTGGCCCATCTTTCTATGATGCAGAATTGTAAACATGTATCTGGTTCACAAGCTGCTGTTTGCTGCTGTATGGCTACACTGCTATTTAGATGACCTTTAGTCAGAACCACAAGAGAAACAGGCAGACACCCCTGAGAAACAATTACCAGCTGCACACCTTATCCATGTACTTCATACATACTGTGCATGTGGTTTTGTAAACCTACCTTATCCATGTACTTCATACATACTGTGCAGCAGTGTGGAGTAGTGGTTAGGGCTCTGGACTTTTGACCAGAAGGTTGTGGGTTCAATCCCCAGTGGGGGACACTGCTGTTGTACCCTTGAGCAAGGTACTTTACCTAGATTGCTCCAGTAAAAACCCAACTGTATAAATGGGTAATTGTATGTAAAAATAATGTGATATCTGTATAATGTGAAATAATGTGATATCTTGTAACAATTGTAAGTCGCCCTGGATAAGGGCGTCTGCTAAGAAATAAATAATAATAATAATCTGTTTTTTCTTTCTCAACACACCCAAATGCAAATAGCCTATTATCCTCCCAAACACGTTATATATGTATTTTATAGGGGCTCCCGAGTGGCGCATCCAGTAAAGGCTCTCTGCGCGGAGTGCAGGATGTGCCCTATAGCCTGGAGATCGCAGGTTCGAATCCAGGCTATGTCACAGCCGACCGTGACCGGGAGTTCCTAGGAGGCGGCGCACAATTGGCTGAGCGCTGCCCGGGTAGGGAGGGCTTAGGTCGGCAGGGGAATCCATCAGCGACCCCTGTGGCCGATAGGGCGCCTGTGGTTCTGCAGTGGAGCCGCCAGATCTGTGTTGTCCTCCGGCACTATAGGTCTGGTGGCATTGCTGTGGATCTGCAGTGCGAAAAATGACGGCTTGGCAGGAGCACGTTTCAGAGGACGCGTGTTCCAGCCGCCGTTTCCCGAGTTGGCGGGGGGGTTGCGAGCGGTGAGCCAAGGATAGAGATAATAATTGGGCATACTAAATTGGGGAGAAAACCGGGGTAAAAAATTAATAAATTTAAAAAAAAAAAAAAAAAGAAAAAAAAAAATATATATATATATATGTGTGTATTTTATTATTAGAGTTCTAGTATTTTAATAGAATACAAATGAACATTTTGGGATAGGAATACAATTTAAAATAAAGTATATTTCTATTAAAACCCGAATGAAACTACTCAGAACAATGATTGAGCAGCACAAACCAGTTTTATTCCTCTCAGAAAATGTGCATTTACCTTTACACCTGCTTCAGAATAGGGCCCTGAGAGTTTTGGTAGTACAGGGTCAAGTGTGAAATTCTGATTACTTTTGTTCAAACATAACATGAAAGAAAAATAATTTCAAAAGTACACATCACAGGGAACGCAGCATATTGGTGTTTGCATTTGTAGGCTCATGTGTCTCTGGGAAAGTAGTAGACCTTTAAGTGTTGTGTCTCTGAGGCAAATTCATTTCAAGGTGTTAAAAACTTCCATCATCTTTTCTTAGGTGCCTATGAGAGCCACACTGTTATATATCTATATTCTAGATGCGTTACCTAGCAGAAAGTATTATTTTCACAGCTAAAATGCCACCAGAAATGGTGTAAATTGGTAGAAGCAAAATGAAATGGGGTAGTGTGTATAAGATGCAGCTAGCAGTGGGCAAGATAAAAGTGACAACAAACAAGGAACGTTCAGCAAGAAAAAAAAACAAAAAACAAAAAAACAGACAGCTTTGTAGTGCCACTGCATTATCATTAACGATCTTTGGTAAGGGTATCAGAGAACCATCTCTTCATTGAACTATACCTAGACAACTTTAACCCAAAGTTTGCATGACCCTCCACTCCAAGCAGTAGTGGTTTTACAAGATGATTCACTGGGGACCATGTTCTGTAAAGTAAATTCTGAATAGTCGTACAAATGAGCCTGTTCAGGGTGAAAACGGAAGAAAAACAAATAGCACCTTAACATAACGGCCACTAAAGTACAATATGTTCCCATTGTTTTAAACTACTTTATCAGTATAACCAGCAAACACAATTAAATACAACAACAAATGAGCTGTTCATATGGTGTTCCTATGAAATTATATTAGATGTCATATGAACCTACAGTTATTTTTTAAGTGTAATGATTAAGCTGAGCTTGATGCCACATACTAGTACTTTACATATTAAAGGATGTGTTAAATCCAGTCTTGAAGAAGTTGAGAAGCACCCAAATAAACACTGCGTTTATCTCAAGGGAGCCGCATGTCACTTTTTACAAGTGTGAGAGCTTTATGCTTGATTAACACCAACAGGCCTGAATTACCTTGGGATGTTCCTCTGGAGTCTACATTCTGCTCTGATGGTTAAAACTCTGAAAAAGGCTTTAACATAATTGTGCGCATTACGTATCATGCCATGTAAAATCATAGATAAGGCTGTAAAAAAAACAGTTCTTTCATGTTTGACATTCATATATGAAAAAAAGCCTAATGGATAAGGATTTTTTGTTCCTGACCTGGAGGAGAGAGATTTATTTGCCCTATAATCTTTCAAACAAATTCTCTCATTAAGCTTCAAAAGGGGATGCTGCACATTCAATTTATCCCAAAATAAAAATAAAATAAAAAGAAATACGACTTCAGTGGAATATTTTTTTAAAACTTATAAAACAAACTTACGAGAGAAATACTGTTCCTGTTTTTCAGTGCTTTTGATGACTTGGAAACATTTTAGTGGCTTCTCATGCTTTTTCATAGCATTACTCATTGGCACAGCTTGGAAAGCAAAATCCTCTTAAAGGGACATCATCTACATTTTCTGAATATTTAATTTCTTAAGTGTTTGATATCCTGTCGTGCATGTTAATAAGCAGAATAGCAGATCTGACATATTTTGATAAAGAACCTAACAAATGCCATGAATAATTCTGGAGAACAGACTTCCACACAGATTTATAGTAACATCTTCCATGACAGAATGAAAGGTGGTAAATCCCTGTGTGTCCTCAAGGTGCTTTTGTAAAAGTTTTCAAATCAGTTTCCAGGCCTCTGTCTAGGCTATACCATCTTCACAGCATGTAATTTACAATATAATATAATATATATTATATATTTTTTGGTCAAAACGTTTAACCGTTTTAATTCTGGTCTTTCTCCATTTACTGCTAGCAATTAATTACAGTGCATGTGAACAAACTGTTGTATAAATCATATAGCAAAAATAAACCAAGGTTGTTCTAAGTCTGAAGGCAAAATGGCTAGAATCACATCCAAGATAAAGATGAGCCGCAGTGGCTTATGTGTTGAATTGAAATTATAGAAATATATTTAAAACAAAAATGTACTCAAGTAAATGTATAATTTTTACTCTTAACTAATTGCATTGCACCACCCATTTGTATATTGCTCAGATGCTCACTATTGCCTCTTCTATTAAATATGACTTTGCTTAATCAATCATTTTAAAACAATTGTAAAAAAAGGCCTTTATTTAAAAAAAAACTTATCAGGTATTTTGACTTACAACATTACTGTGTAGATAAAGCACTATGTACGGCATGCTCCATCACGGGATAAAAACAAATCAATTTAGAAACAGAGTGCCTATATCTTTATTTGAGGCTTCTTGTATTCCACTTTGGAATATCATAATAATGAAAAGCAATAAAACAATTCTAAAATATACTTCAATGAGGGTGGGTAAAAAAGTGTCACCTCTAAAATGAGCTTCCTTACAATCAGTGCACTTTTGACAGAGCCTGGTCAGCCACCTGACAGCACACCGTGAACGCACTGATCCAAGCCAGATATAATATTATAGCTTGTTCCACACAGGAGATCTTTCGAGGGGAGATCAGCCAGTACAGTGACAGAGGTCCAAGACAGATAAGACTAACTCACTTGACTTCATCCCTGATTGAGTCTGAGCATTTTCAAGTCAAGAATTATTTATTTATTTATTTTAATTTTTTTAAAAATAATACATCTAGTTAGGAACAGTCTGTGGAGTTCCAGAGTGGCTCATCTATTGTGCATGTGGAGTGCAGGGTGTGTTTTAAATCCTTCTCTTGCTGTGTTTTATGGGCAACTGTATGGAGTGCTTGTAGCAGGATAGCATCAGGAATGAGAGACTCAGAGACAAGAAGCTGTAGTTAAAGCGCTGTTGTGCATGTTTAATAAAATAAAAGATTCAAACAAAACAATACTGCATAAACACTGTTGTCAGGCTGGGCATTCACCTTCACACACAACACCGCACACACCGCACACCGCACACAGTTTAAAATCACCTACTCCCTTCACCAAAGGATTTCCCCTTCCTTATATACATGTAGCCACCCCCCAATTAGCACTCAGTGACCTAATTGGGGAATGGCCACACCTGTGACTGTAGGGCAGGAACAGATTTAACCCCATCCCTGCCAAGCTTACATTCCCACACACACTATATTTATAGCAGCAGGGCTTCTGCCCTGCCACAGTCCTGCATTGGCCTTTAGAGACAGCTAACCTAGGACTGATCGCCTCACTGTGCCACATCATTCACTGCTTAGGTTTATGATTGAAAAGAGAAGTCTTAATCATAAGTACAGCATATCCTAATTACAATTTATTATTATTAGTTTATTTAGCAGATGCCTTTATCCAAGGCAACTTACAGAGACTAGGGTGTGTGAACTATGCATCAGCTGCAGAGTCACTTACAATTACGTCTCACCCGAAAGACAGAGCACAAGGAGGTTAAGTGACTTGCTCAGGGTCACACAATGAGTCAGTAGCTGAAGTGGGATTTGAACTGGGGACCTCCTGGTTACAAGCCCTTTTCTTTAACCACTGGACCACACAGCCTCCTTTGAGCCTCATTTGATAGGGCCGCCTCTGATTTTATCACAGCTCTAGGCACCTCGTCATGCTATAGCATGAACAAGCCTGGGGGATGTCTTTTACCACTCATCTCAACATAGGACTTCCAACTGCTCAATACTTTCATCTTTTCTGCAAATCAACCCAGCATTGCTTGAACGGATTTAGAATGGGAGACAGTCTGAGCTAAAGGCCAAGAACCTTGGTTTTCCCACCTCTGTAATCAAGATTTTAATCATTTACTGCAAACAGTGATCCGCCAGTTACCTACTTCAGCAGGCTTTTTATCTGCAAATGGAGAAACTTGCATAGTCACTTGTACTGTGAAAAGGTGTCAGTTTTTTATGGCCCAATGACTGTTTACAATATTGAAATGGGGCAGAGTAAGAGTTTGGGGGAAATGGGAATGTGACCCAGTTTGAATGGTAAATTAGCCCAGTCACCATCACCATCACCTGTGGAGAGCGTAATCTGAATAATTGAATAAGTGCACCACTACCAATGTAATGGTACTGAAGTAATATCTGAAGTGTTTTTAGTTTGTGTATGCAGCATAATCAGTACAGTGAAATGTCAGCAGAAGAACACCTTTATCTTAAACGAGTAAAAATCCACTCTTCCTCCTATGAATATTCCAGGCCATTGTGGTGAAAACAGACCATCGTTTTTAAATGTGTCAGTATTCAGGCAATCTCCCCTTTCATTTGTCAGATTGAAATGAGGCATAGAGGACAAAGGAAAAATACTGAAGAAAAAAATAAATCCAGTTGTTTTCCTGTATCGTTATTGTTGTATACCTGTGGACCACGTTCTGCTTCAGCTTCTATATATATTATATTAAATGCATAGATTATATGTTATATGTTATCGTGTCACACATCAAATCACAAAGCCTTTTACTCCTAAGTGTCAACAGTGCAGGTTGCTGAAACCGTGGCTAAACTACAACACAAATCTTAAATTAAACTTCTCGCTGCTTTAAAACAAAAGCTAAGCAGCAAAGAATATTCAGCCTTTAACTTCAATTTATCTGTATATGCGCCTGGTGCCACGGATGTCTGGAGCATTTTTCACTAGACAAATGACAACTAACCACAAACTGCACCATTTATATTTTCACCCCTTTTTATTACCCCTGCACTAGGATTATTATCTGCACCCTCCTACTGTATACACATCAATCAAATTCACAGCAGTATTGATATATAGAGATTTTAATTTTGGTTGAAAATATTACAGTATACAAGATTTCATTTTTTTAACATTAAAGATTTTAATACAAGTGAAAAATACAGCATTTAAATAAATAATTCCTAGCTCTCCCTATATATATGTATTTATTTATACAACTATGTTTACTAATACTGAATATGGCAGCTCAACATTGTCCTTTATCAAGATGATGTATATCACGTCCATGTTGCAAACAATCTGGTTATGATGTCCTGTTATGTTGTATGGATGTTTACAGGCTTCTAATGAGAAATATACTTCCTGAGCCATTTCTGGGATCTGAGCCGAAACCAAACTGGTAATGGATAAGAGCTGAAAGGATGAAATGACTTTTCTACCCTGCTTTTACATCTGACCACGGTCAATACCAATCTACAACCTGGTTATATCTATGGAGCTCATAAGAAGCTCTTATTCTGTCAGCACAATTCCTTTTGGATAAAAAAAAGGATGGAAATCATGTCAATAATACAGCTGTGAATGACACAGAAACACATTTGGATGATCGGTTCATTGAGGAGATTTTACAGACATGTTCTTGAACAATGGTGTCAAGCTATTTATGTATTATATTATTCTACTACTTTAAAAGTAGCCAGACTCGTGTATAACTCGTGTTTATGAGAGGCCTCTGGGAAAGAAAGTAGACCCACAGAAGACCTTTACACAGTTCCCCCTATTGATAGTAAAAGCATCTTACTTACCTTCAACAAACATATGTATGTGTTCAGACACAATTAAAAAACAACCCAAAAAATAATGAATTCGTTAAGACCCACTTGTACAAACACACCCACACATCAGGAAAAGACAGATCACAGGAGAAAAACGTGCATGTTTGTGAATACATTAAAAAGAAGATTGCTATTGTTTTGCTGAAGTTGCAAAAATAAATAAATAAGATAATATTTTGGCACATCAGGTAATTCATTAATTAGAGTGCCAATTTGTATAGATTGTACCGAGACATTACAGAAAGTGAGTTTTCACAGTGTTTTGTATTCTTTATTGGAGATAGCAATGGGAGTGCTGTGGGACAGAATCTGTAATGGTTGTGTATCACACAGTGCTGCACGTTACACAAGACATGTCTTATACAATTTGGCAATTTGGGCAAAAAAAAAAAAAAAAAAAACAGGCACATGGACAAATGTTCCTAAAAACAAACAATGGCAAAAAGTGTTGAATATGAGGATTGAATTAGGAGCTCTGAATGCTGATGAGAGGCACAATTCAGTCACCTGATGGATTTTCATGGTAATAGGAGGGGGGAGTACGTTTGCTGTAAAATCCTTTGATAAAATCTGCAGTTGTATTATTGTGTCACTATGTGCTGCTGTTGTGCATAATTACAATGTAGGGCCCTACTTTTTTTTATCTTTAAGAAGTTTATACAATTAAATTCAAATTTTTGGAAAAATAAGAACATCCCTCTTAAAATTAATTGAAAACAGGTTTCATGAACAACAAACTTCATTTAATTAATGAAAATGGACTTTGGAAAAAAAAAAAAAAAACAACACAAAATTACTTAATCTAGTCCTTAAAGTTTACTGACCAGAGTCTGTAATTTCCATACAATTACCCAGTAATGTAATATTTCCCCTGTAACTGAAAAACTTACAGGAAGGGGTTTGGATTTTACCACTACTTACAACTTAAAATAGTGTCATAGTATCCCATAGGATTGGATTTATAGTCCCTTTTCATTGATTACTGGATAGTGGGGGTCTTGGTTTGGCTTGATTGAGAATAGGTCCCTTGCTTGGTCCACAGTACAGAACCTCCTCAATAAAATCCTCCATTATCTCAGTGAAGCTGCTAAGCATTTGTAAGCTTCTTTGAATACAGACAGCATTTCATTTCCTCACAGCAGTTTGTCTTGAAGCTTGGTCCATTGAGAACCAAAGGTTTTTGTAAGGCTTAATAAACCTCTCCCTGTTTTTGACACTTTTGGCACGTAAAAGCACTCTCCCCGCTTGTTTCACTTGATCTCATCCGCATTTATTTGAGTTTTTTCCTCAAGGTTTTTTCGTGTTCCTCCCGAGTTTGTCGCTGAGCTGTTGAATGAGTTCTGCTAGTTCCCCCGTCGCCTGGGACTTCTCCTCCAGAAGCTCGTAGCGCAGGCTGGAGATGTCTTGTTTAATCTCCTTGAGCTCACCTGAAATTCAAGAGCACAATGAGTTCAGCAGGAAAAAGGGTGAAGGAAACTGAAAGCTGGGCCCCAAAAAAGAACTGTGATTTAAGTGCAAATTGTGACATTCTTCTATCATGATCGCTAAAGAGGAATTCATAACATCTTCAAGCTCCAAACTTAAAGGGATAGAGAGTGAAAGTAATAGGGAGCTAGTGCAGTGTATCTTCAGCCAAACCAAGGTACAACTCTTGACTGCACACTATGCTGGCCAATTGAAAGCAACATAAAAGGAAGCTGTCGTCTACCAAGTTTTACCATATATTATTAGATTTTCTTTTTTCTGTTGATTTTAATTTGATAATAGAGCATAGCTCAGAGCCCAATGTGTCATTACCTCTTATTTTGTAAAGTTTCATAAAGTAGAAGACAACTTCGTTTAGATAAGCTTTTGCTTCAGGGTACAATTTGGCCAATTACATTGGTAAGGAAATAATAATAATGATACAGACTTGGTAAGAAACATCTTAAGGGCAGGAGGGAGTCTGTTAATTAACATGAGTTCTTTGTTTCTAGTTCACAAAGTCATCATTCATTTGTTTTGCTTTCAGGAAATTGGACCACTGACTCATCGTGACTCTACACTGCCCTCCAACAAGTAGTGGAACAGACACTGAACCACTGGGGTTACCCCAGTCACCCGTTACTCACTGACTATCTTGGTATCCCTCAATAGATAACCGGCTATCTTCAGATACACCAGGAGCCATTTTAGAAGAGCAATAACATCCTTTTATAAGTGCAATAACATGAGTTGTATCTGTGCAATCCACACCTTCTTGAAAAATATAATGGGAAGACGTCCTCGATTAAAGCAGGGTTATGAGTTTTAGGGTGGTGGTTTAGTGGTATTAGTAAGGATACAAGCACACTTACACTAGACCTAGTCATGCCCCTGGTACAAGCTAACATTTACCTTCATTGACTTCATCATTCTCTTTGTCCACCTGAGCCTTCAGTACATAGCGTTTGATGAGCCTCTTCATTATTTTCTGTTGTGAAGGAAAGAGGAGTGTAAAAAGTTACCGACAAGCCCAAATCTGCTGCTGAAGAGCTGCAGTTTCCATGTTATTGTGAAACTGATATGACTGCTTGAACCCCACCTCACAGTAATGTTTGTCAAGCTTCCATACAGCATAGTGTACTAGAGTAAAATGTAAAAAAATCTTTCGCTAATTGAAACCTATTTATGCGCGTCATCTATAATGACTTGCAGGCTTTCATTTCAATAACCCTTTTAAAAAAAAAAAAGCATAAAATATAAAAAGCGACCCATGTTACTAACCTGATACCGGGTTGGATTCTTGATGGGTTTTCTTATGCCAGAGCCATCTGTAGTCCGAGTGTTAGATCTGTAACGATCTGGCTGAATATGAAAACAGCACGCACACAGTTTATTAGGATTGACTTTTTATTTTTTTTATCCGTCACACCAGACTTTATTTCTAATACTGTTTTAATTTAGTGACAGCCGGATAGGATTTAAAAGAAAAAAAAAGAGTGGTCAAATGATTGAACTGTGCTTAGTCATGTTGACATGGGGCCTTAGTGGGCTTTAATCAGACAGTACTGTAGATGCCGGCTGGTACGTCACAGCAATCAATCTGCGCAAGTGCCATAACTCCAGTCACAGACAACTACCACATGGTAGAGCCTCATCGGCAGCCACTATCGCTTAAATAATGCACCTAGCCTATGTGTTGTTATTAATTCCATACAGAATCACAAAGTCTTGAGACTAAATCAATTTTTGTATTGGAAATGGAAAATGGACGAGTAGGCCTCTGCTTGTAAACCCGATTAATTCTCTTTTTCTAAAGTACAGTCTTTGTGGTAGAAGGGACACATGAAAGTTTTAAACTGGAAAGTTTATATATTGATCGATGCTTTGAGGCCCATAATCCCTGACGATACAGGCTGTTTTGTGATGCCCCTTACTGGATTTGATACACTGAAATATCAAGTACAGTATACCGGTACTAACTTTTATCTGGGAGTTGAGCATGCCCATTTCCACTTCGCTGTCACACCTCTTGGCCTTGGCCTTGCAGAGCCAGATGAGGCAGGACTTGGTGCGCAGGATGAGATAGTAGAACGATTTGGGGCTGGGCATCAGATTGAAGGGAGCAGGTAACGTCCTGCCCTCATCGTAGTAGGACAGCCAGAGCTTGGCACGAGCAAACTTCCACTCGACATCCGCGTCTTCCTATGGAAAAGGGGGAATGGTAGAATAGAGATAGAACAGAGAGCCAACATGTTTCCATCAGAACCATTAAGAGCTCTTCAGTGATCACAATGCTTTTAGAACATACTAAGTTGGTAATGAAAAGGGAAAATTGTTTAAACTTACAGTAAATGGGCTATTTGGCTTACCTCTATCTCCTGATAGGAGTTATTGATCATAGCAATCAGCATGTTGAGCAGCACCACCACCATGGTTACATTGTAGACACCATACAGCACATAACCGATGTTCTCTATGAACTTGTGGTCGTACTTTAGAACAACAGAAATCACTTCGGACAAGCCAAAGATGGACCAGAATAAAGTTTTAAAACTTTCTTCAACGCTGTAATAAAAAAGAGAAAAAGAAAAACAACAACAAAAAATGTAACTAAAATAAAATGAAAACATTATAATTATATGGTATATATATTATTTGAAATCCCATTATATACTGTAAAGCCATAAAAATTTGCAACCAAAATATTTGGCAAATCACACATTTGCATTTTTTTTCATACGCGAAAAACACATAATAAAAGGCTTGCAAATATTTATGGCTCTACAGCATATATATATATATATATATATATATATATATATATACAGTACTGTGCAAAAGTTTTAGGCAGGTGTGAAAAAATGCTGTAAAGTAAGAATGCTTTCAAAAATAGACATGTTAATAGTTTATATTTATCAATTAACAAAATGCAAAGTGAGTGAACAGAAGAAAAATCTACATCAAATCAATATTTGGTGTGACCACCCTTTGCCTTCAAAACAGCATCAATTCTTCTAGGTACACTTGCACACAGTTTTTGAAGGAACTCGGCAGGTAGGTTGGCCCAAACATCTTGGAGAACTAACCACAGTTCTTCTGTGGATTTAGGCAGCCTCAGTTGCTTCTCTCTCTTCATGTAATCCCAGACAGACTCGATGATGTTGAGATCAGGGCTCTGTGGGGGCCATACCATCACTTCCAGGACTCCTTGTTCTTCTTTACGCTAAAGATAGTTCTTAATGACTTTCGCTGTATGTTTGGGGTTGTTGTCATGCTGCAGAATAAATTTGGGGCCAATGAGATGCCTCCCTGATGGTATTGCATGATGGATAAGTATCTGCCTGTACTTCTCAGCATTGAGGAGACCATTAATTCTGACCAAATCCCCAACTCCATTTGCAGAAATGCAGCCCCAAACTTGCAAGGAACCTCCACCATGCTTCACTGTTGCCTGCAGACACTCATTCGTGTACCGCTCTCCAGCCCTTCGGCGAACAAACTGCCTGCTGCTACAGCCAAATATTTCACATTTTGACTCATCAGTCCAGAGCACCTGCTGCCATTTTTCTGCACCCCAGTTCCTGTGTTTTCGTGCATAGTTGAGTCGCTTGGCCTTGTTTCCACGTTGGAGGTATGGCTTTTTGGCCGCAAGTCTTCCATGAAGGCCACTTCTGACCAGACTTCTCCGGACAGTAGATGGGTGTACCAGGGTCTCACTGTTTTCTGCCAGCTGATGGCACTGCTGGACATCTTCCGATTGCGAAGGGAAGTAAGCATGATGTGTCTTTCATCTGCTGCAGTAAGTTTCCTTGGCCGACCACTGCGTCTACTGTCCTCAACGTTGCCCGTTTCTTTGTGCTTCTTCAAAAGAGCTTGGACAGCACATCTGGAAACCCCTGTCTGCCTTGAAATTTCTGCCTGGGAGAGACCTTGCATCTTGTTGCTGTGCTCAGTCTTGCCATGGTGTATGACTTTTGACAGTAAACTGTCTTCAGCAACCTCACCTTGTTAGCGGAGTTTGGCTGTTCCTCACCCAGTTTTATTCCTCCTACACAGCTGTTTCTGTTTCAGTTAATGATTGTGTTTCAACCTACATATTGAATTGATGATCATTAGCACCTGTTTGGTATAATTGTTTAATCATACACCTGACTATATGCCTACAAAATCCCTGACTTTGTGCAAGTGTACCTAGAAGAATTGATGCTGTTTTGAAGGCAAAGGGTGGTCACACCAAATATGGATTTGATTTAGATTTTTCTTCTGTTCACTCACTTTGCATTTAGTTAATTGATAAATATAATCTATTAACATGTCCATTTTTGAAAGCATTCTTACTTTACAGCATTTTTTCACACCTGCCTAAAACTTTTGCACAGTACTGTATATAGTTTGAGAAAAAGGAAAACTGCTGTGTACCAAAATGATCAAGAAGAAAAAAGAAAAAAGAGAAAAGGATATTTCAGGTACTTAAAAAGGTAGAATAACTGATTACTAATGGGAACATATACTGTATATTTTTCATTAAAAGTAATGTAACTGAAAGTGGATTCAGACAGTACTGTACCTGGCTACAACCACAAGCTGTCAATAAATATGGCCACCACTGTATACTGTCAAGCCACTAGAGGCTTACTTTGTTGAAATACAAATTCACAGATAAAAGAATAATCATATTATTCTGTGACACATTCCCAAGAGGTCCCTTTCATGAGGTAACGTCCTCAGAAAGCACCACTGTGTTCAGTTTATGACTCATCTCTTTTGTTCCAGTTTGTATAAAGAACTGCTCATACAAATGGCTTCAATCACAGACAACCTGCCGGATATGAATAGATGATCAGAACACTGCTTCATGCTTTGGCTAGTCTGCAAAATATCAAAACATTAATTGCTGGTTTCCCATCAGTGGGTTTATCCTGGAATATTAATCCCAAATTAAATCAAAGATAAAAGCACTGGGATTTATTTTTAATATGAAGCCCTGCTGCCCACCTGCCCAAATGATGTGCTATGAGTGTTTGCCTTGGAATTAAATTAAGATACTTTACTATAATTCTAGATGCTTGTATAGTTGAAAATGAAACTAAATACTGATTTGTACTTTAAATCTCTCTCTTTTTTTTAACTGTCTGGGAGTTGTCTGGAAGTTGTGCTATGTGGGGTTACATTTATGAGCTAATGTTCAGAGCTAGGGTTCAGATTAATGTTAGGGTTCAGATTAATGATAGGGTTCAGATTAATGATAGGGTTCAGATTAATGTTAGGGTTCAGATTAATGCTAGGGTTCAGATTAACGTTGGGGTTCAGATTAATGCTAGGGTTCAGATTAACGTTAGGGTTCAGATTAATGCTAGGGTTCAGATTAACGTTAGGGTTCATATTAATGCTAGGGTTCAGATTAACGTTAGGGTTCATATTAATGCTAGGGTTCAGATTAACGTTAGGGTTGAGATTAATGCTAGGGTTCAGATTAACGTTAGGGTTGAGATTAATGCTAGGGTTCAGATTAACGTTAGGGTTCATATTAATGCTAGGGTTCAGATTAACGTTAGTGTTCAGATTAATGATAGGGTTCAGATTAACGTTAGTGTTCAGATTAATGATAGGGTTCAGATTAATGATAGGGTTCATATTAATGATAGAGTTTAAGGGTTTAATGTTAACCGTCACCAGTACGTAAACTCCTTCACCTGTTGGCAATAGAATAAATACCATCCCACAGTATGCTAATTAGAATTTTTTCGACTGTTATCTTTGCTTTTTATTAGTTAGTAAATAGGACGTGACACTTTGTGCAATATCATATATATATATATATATATATATATATATATATATATATATATATATATATATATATATATATATATATATATATATATTAAATGGTATAAAACTATCAAGAAACTCCTCCTAACAATATACACCCTTCCTGCAACTGAGTTGTTCAGTAGCACTACATTGTATTAACAGGGTAATTATTACCAATGGTAAGTACAACGAGCAGAGGTGAACAGCTGGCCCCAGGATCTGAAGCTGTTTTTACTACAGCTGTCCTAATTTCAATCCCCCCCCCCTCTCTTGTCTGCAACTTTTGGCATGTATTTTAATACATTATATTTGCATTAATACACTTTGCTTAAAATAGAAAAAAAGTCATACTCCTTTTTTTTTTTGTAATAAAATGTATCATTGGACTATTAGGAATCAAAAGATACACAGCACAATTCCACCCTCTGCTGTTCCAGAGTATTTAGTAAATTAATGTGTTCTGGGCTTAATTCCTGCACCCTACACTGCTTCAGCTGGCACATTTGTCAAAAGAAGTGTATCGTATCAAAGGAACGTTACTAGTTTTGTACCAGTTTTAATTTTACTATCACAGAAAGAGAGCACATTTGCATTGAGAAACGTGTCCAGTCCCTGCTGTGACTCACGTAGTGAAGGCAGGGTTATATTTCGCTCCAAGATAGTAGGAGTAGAGGTTGAACATCCCGATCATGAAAGCCACGAATACCATGATGAAGATGACCATGAACTTGAAGATGTCCTTAACCGTCCTGCCCAGGGAGATCTGCAGCGGGCCGAAGCTCTCGTTAGCGGGCAGGATGTAGGCGATGCGCGAGAAGCTCAGCACCACCGCAACAGCGTACAATCCCTCCGAGATGATCTGGGGGTCTGACGGGAGCCACTTGATCCTGGCTGAAATGCACAGGAACAATGTGAAGAACAATCACATAGCATGCACGTTGTGTTTAATTAAGAAAACAGATTTGAAAGAAGAACTAACACACCAATATGATCGAGCAATACTACTGTGAATGCAGCTGCAGGAAACCCTGAGGACATTGGAGATGTTGTTTGACAGCTTGACCACAAGATGGCACTGTTGACAAAGGTTTTAGGCCAACAAATAATGAGCAGATGCTTTCCACTGTATTGTTTCAGGGCATTCCCAGATTTGAACACTGTTGGTTTCTAATAAAATATAATCTGATGTTATCATAGATCAACAATTCAAAGTTTATGTATACAAAATACATTGCTTTTGTCAAACTTATTTTTCACCTAATTTATGTTGTTACTTTAATATACATTCTCTTCGTAATTCTCTCTTCTACATATGTGTATAGCTTTGCAGTTGATCTATAGTAACATGCTTAACTGTAACAATATTGTGTCACGTGGCACAGCCCTGCCTGTTACAGTACTTGATAGTCTAAGTTGTGATTGCCACTCACTGTATTTGATGATTTTTTGCTGATGGAAGCCATCATTGGAGGATCAATGGTTATAACTAAGTGACTGACAACACCTGCTTTTAAATGCATTTAAATCTGGGTTTGGAATCTGCACAACTCTCAGGATGCCCCCAAAATGAGATTGTTCACCTTATATGTTTTACTATTGCTATAATTTTAAATTATTAACATATAATGTTACAGTAAAAAGCCAGAATGGTAAACATGCTAGAAATAGTCCATGCTGTGTTTAATTCAAATAACAGGATGAGACTGCGACAGGCAAACCCTTAGAAGGTTACACTAATGCTGCAGCCCCTGTGGTATTGGAAAGTGCTGCATGAAATTCACAGTGCTAGCTCTCACCATACGTGAAGTACGCAACCTCTGCAGGCAGAGTGACGTTGCTGATGTCAGGGTTCTTCACGTAGTTATCCACATACAGCTGGGCCTCAGAGGCTTTCAGAAAGGCCATTAGCCTGGCAGTGAAGGAGGCCACGAAGATGGAGAGCATGCCAAAGTCCAGCACGTTCCAGAGGTGCATGACATACTCCCGGGGCCCCTCCGCCCAGATCTCCTTACACTCAGACCAGATCATCCCTGCAGAGGGAAGGGCAGCACGTGGGTATCTCCCACACCTCACACACCGGGAATCAGCCTCCGAATCACTGCTGGATCTGCTGTTGATTCTCACCATTCAGACAAGACAGCCCCGGTGAATCGGAGGCATTCACTTGGCAGTAAATGCACTGAAGACACTTATCATTGTATGTATTAAGTTTCTTTTGGCACTATTGCTTTCCGAATTGTCATTCTTTTTCACTATTTTTAAGTAAAGAAAAACACATCTAATAAAGTTACTGGAATTAGACTCTTAACTTTTTTTTATTGGTGTAACACTAAGTTTGACTTACTACATTGTAACAGCAGTTAAACAGATTGTATTTATGTAGTTACAATGGAACAGCTATTTGTATTTATTGTGTAATTACAATTTTAGAGACATTTAAAGCATTCTGATAAAGAACTACATATAGTATGCAGACTTTGAGATATCCATTTCTTTTCAAATTGATTGAAGTTCTACTATATGAATAATATTTAACTTGTCTGTAGGCATAGATCTCCACTATATGTACATCCAAAAATAGTTATTTTAGAACCAGATTCACAATCTTTGCTAAAATTAAACATATATGCTTTTTCATCTCAGTGATTCACGTTAAGTAAAGTGTCACCTTTTTTTTTTACTTTTAGAAAACAAAATTGTCCCAATAACGTAAAAAAGTTAGAGTATCAAGAACATTTTTGATCTCAATGATGTTGTTATCATTCAAATGGGCCTATTAATACATTTTTGTACTAAATCCCCCATATTCATGATCAGTCAGTACTTTTATATTTTAAATCCCTAAGATGAGCATAGTAATAAAGCCTGCTTTCAGCTCGCTCCGATTACAATTCAAAGTCAGCAATTACAAGGCTTTAGTACAGGGGCTCATTTCTTAGAAACACTGCTGTGTCTGAAAGTTATTTCCAGTCAAGGTTGCAGAAGCAATCACAGTGCCTCTGGAAACCAAAAGAGCAGGATTTGGAATTAGAATGACCTTGTAATGTATGGTTCTTTGCACCCAATCTGATTAGAATCAGTCGATTGAATGGGACGTTAGCATGGAAAATGAACCCAATAGGAATGGGCAGTAGGTACCTACTTGCCTCCCAACAGGTAGAGTAGGTCCGGATCAAGAGCTTTAATGGATGTCGGATATAGTAGCCGCTAGAGGGCGCTAAACAAGCGGTGTTGAAATAATAGTAACAATGACTTCAATAGTAACACAGTTAGGTTTAGGGATAGAGGGTAGATTAAGGGTTAGGAGGCTAGTAGGTGCCTACTGGCCCATTCCTATGGGATGATTTTGCCTGATAACGTCCAATTGAATCGTCTGATTCTAATCAGATCAGATGCTCTTTTAGACAAAAAGGTTGGAGAGCTATGCCTTATTCTACATGGTTGTGTGAAAAGGGTATTTGTCATTAAAGAATACCAGAAAATCTAAATTAAGATTTGTAGCAACACAAAAAGAAAACCCTTTGTATTCCACTTCAGAAAGCATTCCCGTGAGAATACAACGGCCATCCATTTCAGAAAACCATACTCACCTAACACCCAGTTCATGATCAGCATCTCAGTCCAGGAAAACTGGGTGGTCTTCACCCGGAAGATCTGTCTGGGGTGGTCAGTGATGGTTTCATTGGGCAGGTTCTTCACTCCTTCAAACCGGTCCGAAGCATTGATAACTAACAGCCCCAGGAAGATGGTGAAGGAAACAGCATGGGCGACAAACTTCATAAATGGGCTTCGCAGGATTTGTCCCAACTGGAAAGAAACCATTTTCAATTATTTGATGACTATTTGGTTTTGTGAAAGTGTGTTCTTCAATTTATACCTTAAGCAGCCAATGATTGTGGCTGATAATAATAAAAAGGTGCTATTTTATAGGAAGGCTAATGGAGCACTCATGAATGCAAAATAAATGACATTTATTTTATCCCTGTATGCCAACACTATATTGAGATTTATATGTGCAGCATTTGTTGGAAAGCCTTAGTGTGTAGCATCACAACTGAAGCTTTCACTTAAGCAGACTAGTCAGCCTTGACAGATAAGGAAAAATGAGATGGCATGTGCCAGAATGATAAATATGAATTAAACAGCCATGCTTATCATTATTACCTTCTAGTTCATTTTGAGGATGATGTCAGGCAACGGTTATTTATAGGCTTGCCATCAATTATTTGATTATCGTGTGGTTCAACATGGGAGCTGCTAACATGTGAATGAATAGCTGTGAAGGACTGTTTAAAGGCACACACATCTCAGTGTTAAGCTCTGTAGTGAGCGCAGACCTGTACTCTCCAAGTTTCTGGTATGGTTTTTTGTTTGGTGTAGAAATGCACAAGAAACCGTAGCGGTGAAACTATAAGAAACAACATTGAAAAACAGTTCTATTTATTTTGTCATCAACCAAAATGCTTAAAGTTTCTTGATGATTAATCTCTGAATTTATGATTAGTGTTGGAATACATGGATAGCCTATCATAACTTTTGGGCACCTGTATCTTGCCTATTACATCTGCTGTTATTTCAAATATGATGTCCCTATCTTCTATAGATGATATTTTTTGCTTGTCTCACATTTACACGGGTTGATCTTTGGATCCTCGTAATATGGTACCACAGTGGCACTTGTACTTTTCAGAAACAGGAGAGCGTGTTAGTGTCGGTATCAGTGCTTACAGGCCAACCCACCAATCAGAATCTTGGCAGCAGACAATAAGCAGGCAGCCATTTTATTCTAAGGGCAATAACCATAATACTGTGGGCAAACCTGCCACTCGTTTAATCCTTCAGTTCTAGCTGTAGTGCAGATATTTACAAGGCAATTATTATATACTCCTACTTCCTGGGAGTAAGAAGAAACCTGCAGCGTTAATTAGAAAAGGTAGGGAAGTAATTATTAGTCTATTCATTTGACACTGATTGAAAGCTGTTAATATTCATTAAAGAGGCTCTTCATTTCAGAGTGTCAGAATACAAACCAGTCCCCCTCCAGCAATAAAATGCATTTAAGATGCATGTCAACACCCACAACCACAAATATTATAAAACGTATCACTAAGTGCTCTGAAAGAAGCATTAGCTGTGCTGCGGGAAACTGTGCTGCTGCCTCACTAGGGGGCGCTCTCAACCTACGTCAAAAACCATGAAACCAATTGTCACATGAACTTGTGGACATTAGAAACAGCAGGGGTGTTAACACTGATCTGGCTAATTTAAGACACACAGGGCTGGATTCAGAAAGCTTCCAGGCAGGCGTGTTTTTTTTTAACCTTATTTCAGTAAGAATATCAATCTTTTAATTGTATTCAGCCTTACCCTTATATTACTTTATTTGTTTGTTGTTTACTGAAAGATGCAGCAGCATGTCGATATGATAACAATGAATACCTGGATGGATTAAAAATGCAAAGGAAAGGTGTTCATGTCATATGCTCTTGTAAAGGGATCTTCTCCATGAAGATACATGCCAATATGAGCTTGCATTCCCCTTCTTAGTCAAAATCATGGACCAGGGACCTCCTGGTTACAAGCCCTTTTCTTTAACCACTGGACCACACAGCCTACTATAAGCACTGGTTAATACTGGCACTATAGTTTTATGAATAGCACCATAAATAAGGTCATTAAAATAAGGGCACAAATCCAGTCCCCTGAGTATAAGGGTTAGATGCAATGCTTTGGTATTTCTTCCCTACTGTATTAGCGAATCCCACAGGAGAAAAGTTAGCAAAAGTTGTTGCTCCAATACAGTATGAACACAAGCCTCTGTCTAAATCTCCAGAGCATGTTTGAGTGCAGTGAAGAGTGCAGTCGAGATAATAAAGGGGATTCATTTAGAGCAGCTATTATAGGCTCTGCTTCTTCTTTTCAGATTTCTATTTAGGTTGTATTAAAGTATAACAGGCAATGCTGGAGGTTTCACACGTGCCACGACTCTCTATATAACACTCCTGTGCAACCACTATGACCACTTTGGGGCTCATCAGTCCATCAGCTATCATGATTCATGGGTTAAGCACAACACTCAATATCGTATCCTTTACACACAAAAGCAGAACAAATAAATGTGTAGCATGTATTTGATTTAATGTCTAACATTCATTTGCAGCTATCCTTCAAAGGAGTGCTAACTAATGTTTTTAAATCAATTCTATTACCTCTAGTATTAACAGCATTATCCCTGTAATATAGTCCAGAAGTATCCTATTCTGAAGAGCTTTTGTGTATATATATATATATATATATATATATATATATATATATATATATATATATATATACATTTAATTAAATTGCTTTTACATTTAAAGTTGTTGTTTTAAATGCCTGCATTGAATAAATGGTATAATATGTTGTATCTAGAATGTGTGCATTTAACTGCAGTACTCTTTCCTTGTTAACAAATACAAGATGCTGCCTTGCATATCACAGTGCGGTTGAATTAAATCATGGACTTCTTCTTCCTGAAGCCCTGCCTCCTCTGTAGCTGTTAGAATATCATACTCTGAACTGAACATCTGCAATCAAGTGTTCTGAAAGCAAATCTCCTTCTGGAATTTCCATCACTTAAAAGACAAGTTCTATCAGCATTCATCGATTCTGAAGGAAGATCCTGATTGGAGGCTGTTCCATATACTGTATAAAACTAATGGTTCATACCCCAGAAATAAGGATCTTTAATGTAAGCAAAACACATGGTACTATACCACACTACTGCTTTCTAAAAGGCATCATAAACGGCAAAACCAGAGAACCATCCCCTTCTTAACACACACCTGCACACAGACAAGGTGCTTCAGCAGGTAAGCGAGGTTGCTTGAATGCAATACTCATGAGAAGAATAGTAATCAGAAGCTTTACAGATGCATAACATGTATGCATCCCTACAACCCAGGCTTTGTGAAGTGTCACAGTAGATCACTGAGCTAGCAAGGAGATGTAGGGAAAACACTATGGGAGGTTTTCATAACCTTGGTGCATAAAGTGCCCATTGTAATTTATTTTAATATTTATAAATGTGCCCCTATTTTATAGTGTTTTACAGATGTGGATGATAGTTTGTGGTTTGATAGGGTATTCATTTCCATGTATACCTTTCATAATAAGTAGCCACACATCTACTAAATCATGTTACACCAGGCAAATGTTGCAATTGTGTATACAGTGTGACAAGCCCTGCATTTGCAGACAGCCTTTATTTTACAAGCTGTCTTTCTGCATAATAAGAACAAGGGAGCCAAGGCCAGAAGGTTAAGAGGCAGAGATTGCAAGGTTGGAGAGAGCACTCCCCTCTTGAGGAAACATCAGTATGTTTCAATATATTCAACACAAAGCCAGACAGAAAAAAACAGCCTGCTGGCGTAGCCACCAAGTCTTTTTTAACCTGAGAATGATCTTGCATATAAACTATGCATCCTTTTTGCATCTTCTGTTTTTCTAATGTACATCATAGAAAGCATTCATTTCAACACCAGTACATTAAACTAGACACGTGCATTTGCAAAGACAAACTGCAGGTTAGACACAAGTGTGTGTTATACAAGTGTTATTAATATACAGAACATTATGCCTCTATTGCCTGTAATATATTATATGAAATTCAACTCTGACAGAAAGTTTCGTGGTTAAAAGAGATTTTTTTTATATATACTGTTGCATCATAATCCATGTCAGAATGTAATTAAGTTGTAGTTTATATTGGCAAAATAATGTTCTATGCATATTGAAAATGAATAATAATACTTATAATAATAGTAGTTAGAAACCTCAGAACCTGAATCAGGAAGCCTATTGCAAAATGAACTTGCAAGTCTGGATTCTAGTGCTTAATTAATATGTAGTCACGCTACTCTTTGTTGAGCTGTACGTTTCCATACAGTACTATAGAAAATGAACAATGATATATGTATGCACCTGAAGGAGCCTGTACCTTGCTGCAGGGCATGATCCAGTACGCGATGGCGAGGAATGGGAGCCCAATGGTGACTCCAAGCACTGTCAAGCACTTCACTCCCATGGACTGCTGCCTTAAGCCAGAGAGGTTCTCATACCATATAGTGAGCAGCTGTTGCTGGCAGTTAGGATGGGCAACAAACTGAAACAAAGAAAGCAATTATAACAACAGGCTAAAAACAATAACTGTAGATTTGTGCAAGAACATTTTAAAATGTATGATGAAAAACGCTGAATGTAACTTTCTGTGGTAACAAATTCGGCAACTTTGCATTTTGCGTCAGACAACTTCTCATTAAGGGAACCCTCTTCAATCTACAAGGCATGTCACAGGCATGTCAGCAGTTTTTTTTTTAGGAATGAAAGAAAGATCTACTGTATATTATTTTGGAGAAGTATCAAGATTTCTAATTGCTTTATTATTTTCTTCTATTTTTGGCCCATCACAGGCATAATTCTTTATATTGCTTGTCTCTCTAGTTCTTCCAGGTGTGAAATATCTTAGAGCAGCAAAACCAATTTTCATGTGAACCGCTTCATGCAAAATTAGGATCATGATATTAAAAACATAAAGCAAATATATTGCATAATATATAATGTTGCCAGTGGCTGACTTATGGGACGCCCTGTTGTGGAACAAGTTAGTACAGTATGTCCACCAATTCAATCTGCAAGTTAAATAGGGCTCCCCCTTTTCTGGTGGGGGGTCCTCATTCCTGTCTGTACAGTCCTGATTGTCTGATCAGGAATGTCAGGAATTAAAGAACAGAGATTGTAGACTTTCATCACTATCCAAACCTGAGCTTCTCTAAAACAACAAACCCATGTATCTAGGCACAGTCCAGGAGCCCCCTTCTCAGAACATGCTTTTGTAATGTAATGTCAACTTACAATAGCTTCCAGTAGGCATTCATTATTTTGGATTCCTATGCTATACCTTTTGACTTCTGGAGTATGGCTGACATGAAACAATCTAACTATCACACCGGCAATAAAACATGTATATGGTCAGAGCCACTAAATCAGCATTCAATATCAATAAAACCTTTGCATGCAGCTCTAAAGGAGTTGTATATTGCATTATCTGCAAGAAATGTAACTACATTGGGGAAACTAAACGGCATTAGCAGACCACTTTGTAAAATATTTACGAAGCATTCGAATGAACACCACTGCATTTCCACAAAGGAAACAAATACTTGCTGAATATGCTCATTGAATACTACAAATTTGTAAGAATCCTTCTGACTGGCCATTTCATCCTGCCTCCAACCCCTCAAACCAGCACCCCCCCCCCACACACACACACACACACTCCCCCACTCCCCTTCCCCCTCCCCCACACACTCTAAAGTGCCAATGTGAAAATGGTAATGAATGAATCTGTAATTAACTGGTAAACATTACGAGAGATGCTGCTTGTTTTTATTCTACTGATCAGAAAGTGCTTTACAGTGCAGGCATGTTTCTCTGTTGTGGTTTAAAGGCATGAAAACTTAAAAAAGGACATCAAATCAAATCAAATTAAATGTAAATGACAAAACAACCAGTCTGCCGATGCACATCTAACATTGTTTGGAAGCTTTTACTCTCCTTCATTCTTACAAGAAAACTGCTTTTGACAAAAACTAATGAATACTGTTAACCCACCATTACCAGCCAAATCTAATACCAAGACTCGTCTATCTTCACAGGGCTGTGCCACCTACACACAGAAAGCATGTAGAACAATCCACCATTGAAGAACACACACATGGATATGTTTACTTTTCTTTCTAGTCAATAAAAGGCTGTGTACGTCCAGGGGAAAGACAAATGCTAAATGGAACAAATACAGAAATACTGCTTATTGATTGTCCCTGATCACTGAAAAAAGAACTAATCATTATTTATAGTAAACCTTGTTATAATGTTGCAATCAGTCAGTCACTGGGAAATTACCACTGCATTACCAGTACATGAAAATATGGAAAGGCAACTACTGTGGCACCATTATACCAATGGCATATATCAGGGGTAAGGAACCAATCCCTGCGTACTGCTCCATTCCAGGTATAAGCAATTCTGAAGTGCTTTAGAACCTGGTCAGAGGTTTAGTTGTTTTAATATAATAATTGAGGTTGGAACAAAGACCTGGACTTTTGATCTTCCATTGCACCTTATTAAAACTACATTATTTATTATTTGTTCATATACCGGTAGCAATAAATATGAGATCACAGAAAAATAATAACTTAAAAAAAATAGTACATTGATACAGCACACCTTTTTCACTTCGTATTTGATAGCCAGTTTTACTCTGGTGAGGCACGGCCTGTGGTGATCTGTCAGAGGAACCAAATCAACGTCTCCATTTAAAATGGCTTCCACTTCCTCCGTGTCTCTGCACAGGTCAAGGACTCCCACAACGAAGTCCTTACATTGCATAGATAGCTTCCGGTATTCATTCTAGAAGGGTCAAATAAAGACATCAAAACAGCAGTTAAACATATACGTTATATATAACTGTTTAAATAATACATTTTCAAGAGAAATAGGGCTCATTTCAACTTGACTACTCCCTAGATAAACTGCCTGTCTTTCTGCTTCGGGGCAATAGCACATAGAGGTGCTATAGAAACAATGAAGACTGCCAATCCATTGCAGTCCCATGGTATCATAGCATGATCTTCAGTATTAGGAGCTCTGCTCATTATTTCTTCCCATGTCTTGTAATACTGATGTCAGCTCATGGTTTTTCTACAGAATAGATCTGTGACTGATTAAATGTCCAGTGTCGGGGGATTACTTTAAAAAGTAGCCTGTTACAGATAACTGATTATAGTGGCTCCTGGGAAATACTTTGCGTAATCTGTTACAGTAATCCAAGTGGATTACAAGGATTACTTCTGATTTTCTTTTTGTAATGAAGTGTAATCCAATAATCCAAAACAATAATCGCTAAAAACTGTCATTGGACTACAGAGTAACTGTAATTAGACAGTTACTGAATTTCAGCAATTTGATTATAGTACTGTGTTCCTTGACACTGCATACCGTATGTCCAATATGTCCAATGTCTTATCAGTGGACATGTAATCAATGTCATTCATAGCGCAAGAACAGGGACCAGGCAAAGGTAGAATGACGAACCAGTCTGAAGGTTTGTGTCTTTCTAATGGGAATGTAACATTGCTGCCCTACGGATTCAGGGTTTTTTAGTTTTTATTAAACGTCACACATGCCACATAGAATGATAAGTAGGTAAATATATTGTATTACTAGAGCTGGGAATCTTGACAAATAACCATATGCATTTGCTAAGTTTTGGTTGCTTTAAGAAAAGCAGAGGAGCTAGCTCCTGCAAAGCACCACATTCATGTAATTTCTTGATCAAAGACCCTTTTATAAACATGAGAGGATTTGTGACTGGGGATCTCAAATTCTGTACACAAAACCCAACGTTTCTACATTATACAGTATATGCTGTACACTGTCTGTCATAATCTGTAATGATGGAAGTTGACAGGCTGTCAGCTGTTGTTTTTTTTTCAAAATCTGTCCATGACATTACTAGATGTTGCAGTATAAAAAAAAAAAAAACAACATTCCAAGAAATCCTTTTTAATTTCAAATCAAAACCCATTCTAGGCTGTCAGTGAAACATAAAATAATATCATTATTAAAAGTGAAATCCAGTGTCTGAAGCGCTAATGCACACGTAAGATGAAGAGCTGAGCTTGTCTAAAACTATGGCATCTCATCATTAGCTTATAGTTTCCATCAATCGCTTTCTAGGTTGGCCATCTAGAAAGGGGGCGGAGCTACGGTACACTAAATCATCGTCCCAGAAGGGAAACGATGTGGCAGCCGCAGACTAGAGGAGCAGTTGCAATCGTTAACTAAGGGATCATGATTGACAGTATATAAGGGGATATAGCGAGGTGATCTGTTCCTTGTTATGGTTAACACTTGTTTTGTTGTGTTTAAAAACTGCTTGTTTGTTGTTATTAGATGGTTAACACGATCCGGAGCTGTCGCTAAAGGCCATTAACAATGCATGTATTGTGTATTGTGTATTGTCTGTTATCATTATTGCTCACTGTTTTGTCATCAGACTTTGGATTACAAAAATAAACCTCCATTTCACCCATACTTTGTTGTCTGTCATTGTATTGAGCACTGCATCACCTCTATACCTGCACACTGCAACCACTGCCACAGTTACCCAGAAAATGATGTTTCACAGCAGATGTGTAAGACACCACTGCAGGCACAGAATGGCTTGTTAACTCATTCACTCCCTGTGAAATTCCACTATACAGATTGGACATTTCTTATCTCAGGCAGCACATTTTAAAGCTGAGGGCTAATTGTAACTGCACTCCCAGCAAGCCTCTCTAGTTCATTCATGCTTCTGAGGGAATACACACAACACTTGTGCAAGAGGCAGATAAAAGTGACATTTTTGAAATAGCTAGGATATCATATCACTAACCTCAACTAGTGAAGGCCTAGGAGTAGAAGAGTTAATGTGCAGGAATACAGAGCGGCCTGAGTAAAAATGTAATTATTTAATTCCATCCATGAAATTGAAATATGCAAATAACCTTGAGTGAATGCACAGTATTATTTAATAGATGTTAAATTATATTTTGGTAACATTTCATTACTGATCTCTAAGTACATTTTAATTGCACGGTAATACAACAATAATTACACATACTGTATAGTTGTGTAGTTATAATGCAAAATAAAAAGGTGGCTGTTGCTAGTAACTGGTTGTGTACTATTTACAATGCAATTCCTATGGAACTGCACATGAAAATAACAGTGTAGTTAGACTCGTACTGTAAAATGTTATCAATATTTTTTTTATATATATACAAAAATACATCAACTCAAAAAGAAAAAATTCTTAAATGACAAATAACTGTGTTTGTTCTTTATGTTTACCTCAGTTTGAAGCTAGCAAACACCATTACATTAGTACTTCACTTTAATATGAAATGTGTGACCTCGGTTGTATCTCTGAAAACATGAGGGATGTTATGTAATTATGAAATAATGGCAATGTGATTGCTTGTAATTAAATATTGTCTCCTGTGGAATCTTTTCAATTTACAGCTTTTTAATAACAGAAACAAGTTAGAGGAATCGTAATGAGGATCTTGATGACTTGTTCCCCATGAATAAGTTCCCATATTTACTGTATTAATAGGTAATTGTATGTAAAAATAATGTGATATCTTGTAACAATTGTAAGTCACCCTGGATAAGGGCATCTGCTAAGAAATAAATTTATTTTCTTGCTCTTAATTGTATTATTACTTGCACTGTGATTCTTGAAATGTATTTGTTTACGACTGTAAGTCGTCCTGGATAAGGGCGTCTGCTAAGAAATAAATAATAATAATATTTAAAAAAGATAGCTGGCCCATTCTAGATATATAGCCCTCAATGGGGTTAGGTGGGAAGGGCCTTATAGTATTTATCACAGCAGCCTTGGCTCACAGTTTGTGCGTTGGGTTCACCCATGGCAACTGATATGTGGTCTTGTTCTTTATATATTTCATTATGATTTGTATTTATTTGCCAATCTAAATTTTGAAGAGCACTTCTCTGGACTTATAATTTGGTGAGGAATGTTTGGGGGTATAACTTTAATTTCCCAGGACCTAACTGGAATTTAGAATTTAAGGCTAGAACAGTTTCTAAATATCAAACTTTATTTAATGTATTAAAATGGGTTTTAATATCTGGAAGTGATCGACTGTTGTCCACAACACAGGCCTTTAGATAGTGACTTAGAATTGAATTAAGGTTTCATACAAAGCATTTCAGGATTTTCTAATGCAGTTCTAAAAGGCACTAGGTGACCAGAAATGCATTTGCTGTATGTTACACTTAATAGAGTACAGCAGTAAACTACTCCCAGGGGAAAGGGGGAATGTTTCATTTAAAATTGTCACAGGATGCGCTCTATAGCCTGCAAGTCGTGAGTTTGAATCCAGGCTATCGAGGACGGGAGCTTCCAAGGGGCGGCGCACAATTGGCCGAGCGTTGCCCGGGGGGAGGGAGGGTTAGGTCGGTCAGGGTGTTCTCGGCTCACCGCGCACCAGCGACCCCTGTAGTCTGGCCGGGCACCTGCGGGCTTGCCTGTAAGCTGCCCAAGAGCTGCGTTGTCCTCCGACGCTGTAGCTCTTGGGTGGCTGCATGGTGTGTCTGCAGTGTGAAAAAAAGCGGTCGGCTTGACGGCACACGCTTCGGAGGACAGCGTGTGTTCGGCCGTGTGTTCAGCGGTGAACCGACCGTAATTGGCCATTCCAAAATTGGGAGAAAATAATAAAAAATAATTGGCAACGACTAAATTAAAAAAAAAAAAAAAATGTCACATGTTATCTTGGATATTCACTACAAAGTATATGACGTGACCCAATAAAGAAAAAAATGCTTTGCTACTATAAAAATACCTTCTTTGAAAGGGTATATATTTTCAAGTGCTATTATGTTGGGCTTTTGACTGGCTTTCTGATTTCAGAAAAAAATAAATAAAACAAAAACCATGTGACCCTTGGAATCTTCACCTTCGTACAATATATCAGCCGTTTATGGTTTACTTTCCTACCTTAAACTCTGTTTCTATATTAGCTAGTCTGGCCAGCTCGTTGCTGAGCTCTAGGGCAGTGAGGACAGGGTCTTCACTGGATAGAGACAGGTAAGCAGCACTGGCCAGACCCTTATAAGCGTTCATTCTAGAGCGAGAATGACTGAAGGAGTCCTTTCGCTGCTTCTCAATGCATTCGTAACACTTGCAGAAGTAGTCATGGGGCTTCTCAATGCGAGCCCCCTTCAGCAGGAGAATGTGCACAATCTCGTACTCCTGGCAGTGGGAAGCTAGAATAATGGGGGTGATGTCATGGGAGAAGCGAGTTCCGTCTTCGTCGTAGGCATAGAAGTCATCATCTCGGAGCTCCTGCTCCAGCGGGCTGAGGGTGAGTCGAAGGCCTCCAGCAAAGGCCGGGTGACTAAGTATGGCTTCCACAATCCTGACATAGCCTTTGCTAATGGCCAGCAAAAGGGCATCCCCCACCCGCGCCAGATTGTCCTTTTTCAAGAGGAGCTCTGTCACCTCCAGGTGTTCGTTCCCTACTGCCAGCTGCAAGGAATTCTGGCCCATGTAGTCCACGCAATTGAAATTCAGGGTCTTGGACTCCTCCAGCATCTTCCGCACCACAGGGATATTGCCATATTCAGCGGAATCCAGGAACCTTTCCTCTTCTGGGGTGAGGCTGGTCCCTTTCTCGTTAAACATGTAGGCTGGCCCCCGAACTGCCTGCCGCCTACCCTTCTCCCGGAGTGTTGTGTGCCGCCTCTGCATGTTTTGACCACTGCTGCTCTCAAGCCTATAAAATAGAGAATTCAAATTGTGAGCAACAGTTTGAAAGCACAATACAATTCATTAATTTCAAGTGTGTTTCATGACATAAATTTTACAAGGACCTGATGTGATACAAATATTATCTTATTAAGTTTTTTGTATATTATTAAACCATTCATTTTATTTCTTCAGTTGTTTTTAGAGTAATTTGTTTTTTTCCCAAATGCTTTTTTTGTATTTTATTCTTGCATTACCATACTCCATTTCCATGTACTTTTTTTTTTTTGTAAAGAAACTCTTCTGCTTTCATTTTTCTTTTCACCGGGTTTTAATTGACTCCCTTGTTTGTTCTCTGTCTCGCCTGCGTCATGTCCTTGCCCTGAAGCTGCTTCCTGCTGGTTTGTTTTGACCATCACTGTCCATATGTTCCACATTGATGAGTTTATTCATCATCACCCTTATTTGCATATCCCTAATGATGGTACCTTCAGCTGTGCTTGTCCCTTGTTACCAATGCGTTTTATGTATTATTGCCTTCATAAGAGCTGCAATCATTCACTATTATTAGGGTGCCCATATAGCTCCAGTTTTACTCACAGTTTGGGACAGTTTTTTTTCTTCTTTTCAACCTTTTACCTGCCTTTTCCTTTCAGAGTTGTAGGAAAACAATTACCAGAATACATGGTATTGTATGTGAACTGAATTGTTGTCAGCAGGTTGTCAACAACAAGAACAATGCTGCATTTAAAAGGCAGCTTAATTAAAAGAAAAAGATTATCACGGCCCTTCAAAAATGAGAAAAGCAATTTGTAAACGTGAGATGAATAGAGTATAAAGGTTGCTTTCTTTTTTTACGCAAATGCCATTTTAGCCAAGCTTATCAACTTATTTTAACACTTCATCATAACAATTAGTTTCTCCTATTAAAATATGGTAAAACCTCAAATTAAATTACCAGATGATCAATTCCAATAGTTTATTATTTGCAGCTCGGTATTTGAAGATTTGAATGCCTTTATTCATGCTATTAGCTGCAGGAAGTGTCCCGTGATCATGTTTAATTTTGTTTGGTGTCTGTTCACTACATAATGCCATGGCCTTGTATGCAGTCTACATTATTGGTAAGCAGTGCTTTGTTTAAATTCCCCAAAGATCGTTTTAGTCTGAGGCTCATCTAGTACAGAGGAGTGCAGAATGGGTCATGCAATCAGGAGCTTGCTGGTACAAATCCTGGTCATGCTAACTTGATGTTCAGTCCTCCTGATTAGCAGGTGGGTTGCAGCACTACGGAAGCATTTGAATTGGGTATCTCAAATATGGCAGAAAAACAACATTTGGGATAATATGAATGTTTATATAAGTATCAAACAACCTAAATAATGACCTAAGAGACATGATAATGCTATTTTTGTTTTGTTTTTTTGACAAGTAATGATTAGACACATATTATAGCCCTTATTGTGAATTACCAAGCATAAAAAACAAACATCTTTGACTTTAAAATCTGTATAAAACACACTTTGGTTTTCATTCTAAACATCCAATTATCCCCATAGCTACACAACATGAAGGCAACTAAATGTACTGGTGCACTCAGGCTCTCTTTTCACTCCTTGCCATATTACTAATTACCCAAATAAGCTTCTCAAGAAAGAATGAAGTTCCTAATGCAGTAAACATTGAGACAGTGAAAACACATACTGTCCATACACAATATATAATTTAGCATCACAACCAACTGGGCAAAAAAAAACTGTAAGAGTAGGAAATATTTTACAATGTGTTTTCTTTTCTCTAATTAGACAACAGTTGAATGCATGAAAAGCGCAGTTGAAAAGCTGCTACATTATTTGAAATACTTAAATTTGTGCTGGCGTATTCAAGTTCCTGTGACAGATCAAGTGAAGACTGTTTCTTCATTGAAGCAGGGTGATCAAGGTGCTTGTAATGCAATGTCCACAAGGGACTAAAAAAGTTTAAACTAAGCTGAAATACTAATTGTACAATACATTAAAATGGACAACAACATGTCTTTAACTAATTCTCTTAACCAAATGCAAGTTTCTATTCATTATATTTGATGTACCACTGTCCTTATGAGACAGATTTTTCATTAAAATATTTCATATACTGTATATTTAAAGAGGAGACAATTATCAATTGTCATAGATACCACAGTATTTCATGTGAAGGGGTCTTGAGTGGGAGAAACTGGGTGATACAAACCCCACCTCAAATAAATGTCTTTTTGGGGTATCACTGCACGTGTGAGATGGCTTGATCAATATTATCCTTTAGGAGATGATGTTCAGGGACACCAAAATATTTAGTATGTATTGGGTCTGAGTGTGATAAAAGGGGAATTAAATGTCCCACCTCTAGTCATTATATTTCAAGGTCGTATGACTTTGTTTTAATATTTTTGAGGATAATGTATTAATGCAAACCCATTTATTAGATTGGAACCTTTGTCTAAATATAGTTGGAAGCTGCCAGTCTACAGTAGCCTCTAGCTCTCAGACAATTACCATTTCTTGTTCAATATGTGCATAGTGATGAACACATCTAAATGCAGATAATAAGGGAAATATGGTGTATTTTACCCACACAGATCCAAGGTCAGTTTTGATGTTATCTTCAAGGTCAGAGATAAATGATCAAATAAAGCGGTAAAAGGAAGCTAATGAAGTCCTACAGCCCTTAACACTATGCAACTTCGAATCATGTCACTCATTTCTATTTAAAAATGCATGAGGAAGTGAATGTGATTTTTGTTATAGATTAATGAATACGAGTATTGAAGAATAATACTTAAATTACCAAGACTCTTCAAAGTAAGAGAGGCTATTGAAAATAGCTGGGCATACAGGGGAGGAATCGTGAAATAGCTGCAAGTGTAAATAATATTCTAGCTATCTGCTGTCATCTCTTTTTGATACCAGCACACACCTGTGGTGGGAGGAGTACCATCAAACAGGATAACTGGCACGGTTACAAGGAAGGCGAATCAATAGATATGATAAATAGGCTATTAAAGTAATGCCTGTGAAAGAGAATGAGTTCTCATTGATGTGCAATGTGGATATTTGATTTGTTTGGTCTTTGACAGCCAGCGTGTTTCCTGGAGAATGCAAATGGTAAAGCATTCATTCGAGAGGATTATCTTGTGAGAAATATAAACACCCAGTTACTGCTGGATGTTTATCTTTTCAGACGCCTTCTGTAAAAACGTATGCTGCCACCAAGGACATTTGCTTGACAAAATCAAGATTTGTATAATGCGTTAATCAATATTCCTAGGCTATGGTTATGAGCATTCAGGACTCTGAAAATGTAATTTCACTGAGGCATCTAATTACAATCAGCTTTACTTAACTGCTACTGTAACAGATAGTGTTGTGTGATTCGCTGCCGTTACGGATTCTGTCCCCTGTGGGTGAGATGACATGAGGTTAAAAGCCCCATAACCATGAATGGAGACAAACCTGGCTCTTTTGCATAGCAGATAAGTGCGAAGTTGCCAGTTCATGCCCAGCCTCCACTCTGTTACACTACTGTATGACCAAAAAGTGCTTTGAAGACTTCCAAATGCCTGTCTAGTTTTACTAAAACTACTTACCCACAGATTCCATTATTAGGTTGGGGGATGGAAGGAATCTACTGAGATTATTAAACATGAAATAATTAATGATAACACATATAATATAATTATTATTATCTACATTAATGTTACACAATACAATATACTATCAAGATTAACATCTAACATGGACACCCAGCTTATAAATTGCCATCAAAAGAACAAGCTTACTTTTTTGGTACTATTTCTAACATAATTACTTACTTGCCCCTTTCCCAATAAATGGAAGTCAGTTATAATCACGCCAATTTAGGATGAAGCAATACTGTTGCTAGCACTCTGGATGTAGAAAGCTGTTGATTGCTATGTGAATCACTTTGTACAGGGCAATCAGCCTTGTAGCCTTACCCAGTTACTGGGTCATGAAAGCCAGATGCATTTAACAGTTGTCACACAGTTTTAATCTTTTTGTTAGAGCCCAACACATCTGATAACTGTATTGTGAGTCCCTATTGTTTTTTTATTTTTTTTTATAAAAATATAAAAATAAAACAAATACAAAAATAATTAATTGTATACAGTTTTTTTTCTTTCTTTCTTTTTTTTACTGGTCCTAACTTACAGTCACTTTCTACCACTTGCATATTGCATGGCAAAAACTATGGTTTCTGTTGTCTCTTCTGTTGTAAGGCTGTGCCGTCATCGATTACCACCGGCGATAGTTGAACGAAGTGACAGTGCCTGTAATTGACGGTTAATCTTCTTCTCAGAGATTGTCTCACTGAGATTGTAAACTGTCACATCAAACCAGTATCGGTGATGTGAACACAATCTAATGTGTTTACGCTGTTATATAAGAAACAAGTTGTTTTGTGTGAAAAGAAGGCGAGTATAAGATATTGCCATACTGTAAAACCTGTACGGTAAAAGTTACACAACAGAATCTAAGCAAAACTTATAAACTTACAGTCTGGATTGTGTAAACCTACAGCATGATCACAAAGTCATTGTATCTTTATTTTCAATTCTTATTACAGTAAATTACCTGATATATATATATATATATATATATATATATTTTTTTTTAAGGTTGAGTGGACTTCTGAAGGAGCACAGCAGCTTGACAAATGAGCATCTGGCAGTCTCTCACATTGAGAGATGCATTTGCACAGCCTGTGCTCCCAACTTCAAAGGGTGGCAAGAAGTGAAATAATCTCACATTAGCTTCATTCTTTTGTGACAAGCAATGTAATTACTGGAATCAAATAAAAAAAAAGTAGTGCCTGTGATATTACTGCGACAGCTCTCTGGTGATAGATAGAATATAATCTTAACTTTTCTATACTGAAGAACCCAGACCTTGGTCATTCAAGGCCATCTGCATTTGTGGTTACAGAGCTTTAAACCTCATCTCAATTTTGGCAAGTAAAGTAAAATAATCTCGCTCTGTGCTTTTTTTTTTACTCCTCCAAACATGCTCCCTACATCTCTTCTCAACACTAGTAATTACTATCCACAGGTGCTGTGGACCCAGGGCACTTTTAAAATGCCCACTGCCTATTCTGCTACGTGCAACCACTCGCTGTACCCTCTAGTAGGATCATGTTAAGTCCTCGCCAGTTGTATGGTTGCATTCTTGCTGGGCTGTCTACTCTAAGTTTCTGCACAGGTGGGTATTTAAGTCCAGGGGTTCCATCTACTTGCAAGACATTTCTTGATCAATCATGTGATTTAGAATTCATACCTTTTTGAGCTTCTAAGAGTTTTTCCATTTTTTTCAGTTGAATTTTTCATAAACATTATTCCTTTTTACTTATTTATGAAGAATCTATAATAAAATGAGTAATAACCGGGGCTTCCTCAAGGTGCCTGGGAAAGCCCTAGCTCGTCCCTTTAAGGAGCGCAGAATAACCAACACCAAAGTACCTTGCAAACTCTGCTCCCTTACAGTGGATATTTCTTTTAATGTATGGTAGGTGTAGCATTAAATGGAACCAAATAATTATTACAGTGATCCGTCGCATATCCGACTGTGGTGGGACCAGAGTCAGGGTGGATATCTATAAAGTCGGATGAATGAATCCTGTTTTAAATACCATTATACAAAGCAGTAACAATTACTATATTCACACAAATATTGTTTTGAGATTCAGCTTTTATTAGGGAACTCCCCTAAATCCCTTGTTTGGAAAGATACAGGGTATTAATGCTTGTGACAGGGTATGCGTCTGCTGTGTGGGTGCATGCATTCACTGCTCATTGACAGGCAGGAGATTGAGAAGTTGATACGCCTCGCAGGTGAACAGGATGTATTTACATATCAACACAGTGAACAGCTCACGTGACACTACCAGCAATGGCAGCGCACGGAGCACATACAACACAGTATATGAAAACTTTGGTAGGAGCTGCAATATCTGAACTAATCTCCTCTGTTCAAAAATAAACTAATGTTGTTGAAGAGGTTGATCATGGTGGATAAACAGTTAGGGTGGATATGTGACGGACAGATACGTGACGGATTACTGTATATGTAAACACAGATATAGATGTTGCTCGAATCCCTGTCTTCCTCCTGCCCTGTTACAGTTTCCTGTACTAATGTTGCCATGGGTGACATTTCCAATGTACTGTAGATAAGCATTCAAGATGTCCCATTCTGTATGAAAGGTAAGAATGAAAGAAGCCAATGGCACATGACAACACTTTCAAAAAGACCTAAAAAAAAACATTGACATTAACACTTGTTCTGAGTGGTTTTAAACCTTGCTACTCAATATTCTTTTATTGATTTTCCCCACTTTTTTGAACTCTCTCTGATTCCTGTCAAATCCTCCAAGTCATGTGATACTGTGTTCTTTCAAACTCCAACTGTTCTATAGTACTGTGCTATACAATAGGTTCCTATGTTAAGATTTGATGGTGTCATCCTGCAAATATTGCCATGTTTATAGCTGTCAGTGTCAGCTTAAGCAACATACACCAATACCCTATATAGACCAACAGAACAGTAACCAAGACTTATAATGTGTATGCATCCTGTGGAAATTAGATTTCAAACAATGCTCTCTTGTTTCTCAACCTGTTTTTACCTGTAGTTAAAAGCTTGACTTTTGAGTCAAGGATTACAGAAAACAGAGCTTCGTTCAAATTGTTTGAGCAAATAGACAACAACAACAACAGCATTTCACCTATAACTGTCTTAACAATACAAAAAATTCAACAAAAAAATAGAAGATTTAACTAAATCATATCAATTGAATTATATATTAAGAAATACTCTTTCATAAAAAATAAATAAAACAAATAAAAAAAAACATGGAAGAGGACAGAAGAGAGTTCCAAAAGAAGAGGCATAATGCGAATATGCCCTTCCAACTTTAATGCTCAATTTGTTCCTCAAAGGCCACAGCAAGCCTAAACGCAGGGAGCAGACAGAGAAATAAGGAGACAACAAATCTATTCAGTACATGGGAGCCTAGCAAGCCACACATGGCTTTGATTGAAAGTCTTTTGTTAATACCACACCCAGTGTGTGCTCTGTCCTTTATTGTTGTTTCTGCTTCACTTACCACTTGCCATGCTTAGCAAACAGCGCTTCTGTAAAGACTCCCATGACAGATTGTGGGGGAGTGGTTGCATATTAGTGTTGTGCTGTACACTTAAGCCCATAGGTAAAGGTAAAGCTTTGAGGAATCTTTTTCAGATGAAATGGTGACTGGAATAATTAGTAAGCGTGGCAGATAATGGTCTAAGCAATACAGGATCACAAAAACACACATTATAGGATATTATACAGGTAAACAAATACAATATGAACATATTAGGTGATGTTAGATGATATGAAGTATCTCTTAGTAACACAAATAATAAACTGGGTGAAAAAAATCTGTACACCATATAAATGCAAGTAGGTGTTTAAAAGACACACTGGCTGTCTACACACATCAACGTGCACAATGACCACAACCAACATTTACATGACAAACAAACACAACAACAACACAACAACAACACAACAATTCTGCATTGGATTTCTTCAAAGAGAAACATCTGTTGCAAAGATTGACTAACACATGCTTTACTTTTGTATTTGGTTGGCAAGACCTTCCTCTGAGTACACTAATGGGGGTCCTCCTGGAATTGAAAGGCATGCTTAGACTATGATATAACTGAGTGGCATGTTTCACTGCATGCCTTTTAGGGAAGCCACATGGGAATTATACAGTATACTGCACTCTTCCATCTGGATGGGCTTTCCTCTTGACGCAGTCATTCATTGTGCAGGAATGAAAACAAATGAACACTTAAACAAACACAGTTTCTGCCTCCATATGCTTCTTTTTTGTGATTTATTTCTGGTAGGTTTGATACAGTATGCACAGTTCACATGAAAATGTGTTTGTATTCCTATTTGTTTACATTCCCAAAGCATTACACCAGTTTAAGAATGTAATTTAAAAAACCTTGTTATACCTTAGGAATCAAATGCAAAACAATACTACTACTAAAAAAAATAATACAATGTTATTCTCAAATGAGGCTTATGCATTATACAAGAAATGCTAGTCTGAATCTATTTTTGTTTCTTGTTTTCTTTTTCTTTTTTTTTGGTTCTACAGTGGCAGTGGCCGTATTGACACCCTACACTTAATATAAGATAATTGGAGAAAACATGTTCAATACAAGCATGTGGTGACCATTAGCCACTAATTAGTATGATAAAGACCAAAATACACAATTTCTGGTAGTTTCACAAAAAATCTTATTATAAAAAAAGCACCTTTACATTAATACGTACAGTATATATATATATATATATATATATATATATATATATATATATATATATATATATATATATATATATATATATAAAAGGATTGAAACCATTACACAGTAACTATGCTGCATTATAATGTCAATAGCCAGAAAAAGACAGCAGGTAGGAGAATCGTCTGCGCAGCTAAAAAACAAACAAACAAAAAAAAACTTAACAGCCAAGGAGATAAAGAAAGATTATGAAAGAACTGTAGAACGGCACCCTAAGACAGAAGAGTTGTATGCACGTAGATGCAAACCACTTTTAAAGTACATTCATCAAACACATCGTCTAACATTTGCTGTTTGCCAAGAAAACCTTGTACCTATGTGATTAAAGATCAAATGAATACAGCCATGTAGCAAATCATTCATTCCCAACCCGACAACGACCTAAAGCATACGAATTCTTGAAGAAAACGAAGACAAACTTTCTGGCACTGCCCTGGCAATCACCAGATCTCAATCCAGTAGAAATCATTCGGATTTATCTGAAAAAAGCTGCATCCAAGCACTGTATATCCAATCTATCTAGCATTGGGTATCCAATCTGTCTCAGCTGGAAATACACTGTACACGTATAAATAAATATAGGCATGGGATGTATTACTGATCAGTGAGACAGTTTGAACAGAATACAAATGTGCATGGTTCTATTGAGTTTTCACACCTTTATACATATTTAACTAATGTGTCTTCATAATAAGGTTAATTTAAAACCATAAAATAAGTTGTCTTTTTACATACTGTACAGTCTATTTTTGTGTAAAGAAGAAAGGACTATTAATTTTAAAGTATCATATTTCACACTTTCTCCACCTGAAGTCGTCGAAGAAGGTCTCGAAACTTCAACAAATATGTTCTTATTATTTGAATAGTATTGAGTTATCAAATAATATTAATGCCGTGTAGCTGAAAATTATGATCTTGATTTACCTATTACCTTGTTTACTTTAAGGTTTTATTTAAGTTTCGATTGCGTTTCATTTTATTCAATTCGAGTTTGAATTAACCGTTTTGGTGGCTTCTATCGAATACATTGGTATATATGTTGAATAGTTAATGCAAGAATCTTACAGAGGAATAAAAAAAAACTTGAATTAAAATGCTACAAAAGATAATGGTTTGGAATAGTCAATGTGTTCACATAATCGGTGTATGAATTTACCTTTTTAATTTAAACAAATGTTTCTGGCATTTTTTTGTTTGGTGGATGTGCATTTGTTTAGTTGTTATGTTATTTGCTAATACATTTAAATGTAATACTGATTAATAATAATAATAATAATAATAATAATAATAATAATAATAATAATAATAATAATAATAATAATAATAATATGCTACTTACATATGCTGTCCAGTGCAATCGTTTTCGTTGTCTAAATCGGGGAAATAATCCAGGTTATGGCAGTAATAATCCCCCAAATCCTCTTTACTCTGAAAACGCTGTCCATCGTCCTGGAATGCTGAGCAGTTTTCTTCATATTGGTGGAATTGTGCGTCGTTCTGTCCATGGTTCTGAAAGAAAGAGTCCTGCTTTTCATACTGTTCACTTCGCGGTTTCTCTCCATAATGAAACGAAGTGCCGGTATTCACACAACGTTGAATTAACTTTGCTTCTTGAACGTGCAAAGTGTCCTCTCCATACTGCTGAGTTAACTGTAAGATCTGCCCATGTTGGTGAAAAGAGAATCCCCGCTGGTTATGTGGAGTTGAATTGCTCTCTCGCTGTTGATTTGACGAAGAGGTTTCAGCTCCCGGGTGCTGGAGTAATGAAATGCTCTCTGCACTTGACTCAGTTGCTGGGCTGTCGTGTCCCTGCTCAGCTCTATCATTTATTTCACCTTCTTCAGACATTGGGATTGCTCATGTAAAGTATGATCAGTTTTTATTTTTATTTTTTATGAACAAACCTGCAGTTTACTCCATAAAGCCGCGTTTCTTTGGAGATATAGTAAGAGTTGCAGGACGCTCAGTTTGCTAAACAGGTGAAAGGGTTTTTCAATTTTTTTTTTAATTTCACATGCAGTAGGTTCTGCCACAGGTCTGTGACACAATATACTTCCATTGCCTTGAGGCCAATCATATACAAGCTTGCAAAGAGACAACGTCAGCGTCTGAGTAGTCAGTTGGATGTCTTTGCCAAAGTAAAAAGTAGTACCTGTCAGACAACAAGTAATTTAGCAAGGTGTTTATCATTGTTTGCTAAATTAAGATGTATTTAATAAATAATATTTAACATGTTCGTTGTTTTACTTTTACACTTGAATGCAGCCTATTCCCCCTAAATCCTGATTTATCATTAGATTTTTCTTTCTTTTTGTGTGTGTTGTTTTGTATGCTGGTAAATCCACGAGTGACATAACGACATACAGCAAAAGTTTATCATCACCCTATAGAATTAACACATTTTGCTTCATAAAGTCGAATGAAACATGCTGAATAAAGTTGATAACATATTGAATTACATACCGATTTGTAGTTTTCCATATACTTAATGAAAAACTGACAAAAATTGAAAAATGTGACATTCTGAAATCTAACATGAAATACTGTGCTGTTATGGCTTCGGGTTGACTTTTGATATCATTTTGTAGTTTCTTTGATTAAATGATGTTAAGTAAAATATCTAAATTATGTTCTTATCGTTTTTAATTATGTCTAATGCTAAAATTCTAGGTGATGCTAAACTTTTGGCCATAGCTTTAGGTGGCCCTAGAGTCCCGAAAGGGATATCTCCACTTACTCAGTATTTTATTCCAGCAAAGATCATTCCTGCCTTCTAATAATATTATATCTGCCTTGCCGTACAGGCTTGAGCCTGGTCAATACTTGGATGGGTGACCCTCAGGGAAAATCAGATTAAGCAGAAGTGTTGGTGGCACAGTGGGAGGACTCTTTCACCTGAGCCAGAGCTCAACCAGTGCTCCAGCACGGAGGAGATGCTGTCCTTCTGGTGACATGTTAAACCATGGTCCTGTCTACTCTTAGTACATTAAAGACTCCAAGGAATTATTCTGAAGAAGAACAAGAAGTTGCCCCAGCCTGGCTAAATTCCATAACAGATCAATACAATACTGGCCTGGCTAAATCCTCACAATTCATATCTCCATCAGCCCTCCCCTGTTCCGCAGGTCAACGTCAACATGTCTGGAATTATTTCAGTGTGTTAATTTATTAATCCACTTTAGCTAACATGTAGACATTAATTATCATCTTTTTTATGCATTCATGAATGATTTCAGAAAATCAGTTGCTGAATAGTGTAAAACATGAATCCTAAATTGGAGTTGAATGAGGGGTCCACAAAGATTTATCTCAATAGGGCTATAATAAACTGTCATGAGGGACCTATTACCTTGTGGGTATTGTAGTAAATTATGATATAAGGACACTGTATAGTTCATCACATGTCAAAGGCTTTTTTGAGTAATTTACATAGTGTCAGTAGCACATAATTGCTTTCAAAGATGATACAGTTAATATTTCGGGGTCTTTTAAAGTTTAAAAATCTGTATGATTTTAATTGTAGGAAAACACTGACAGATTGAGCTCAGTAACAGATGAAAGACTTTAATGGATCCCCCAGAGTTACCAATAACTGAAAAATAGAAAATAGAAATCATGTCAGCAAATGTTCAGTATCATCTGAATTGCACTGCATAATACTGATTTAGTTGATAAAATCCAACGCTCAGGTGACAATAAAATGCATAGTAAAACAAGACTGATAGCAATTCAGTACACACTGAGAAGTGAAGCAGTGACTGTTCCTTACCAAGACAACGTACATCAGGATGTGAAGGTGGGTTATAAAGAGCCCCCCTAATGGATATGGTCCCTGAAGAGTAATATTAAAGGAGAATGCACTACAAACTGTGTATCCAAGCAGCATTCTATTATTTCACAGCTTTTTCGAGTGTATGAAAGGGTCCAGTTAGATCATTATGTTTAGCTGTGGAAAACCTTTTTTTCTGCAAAATCCCTTTTTCATATTTGTAAAGCATGGAAAAGATAACCCCAGACCTCTGAAACAAGCATGTACAGACTCAGACAAGTCGTCTGGATGTTGTGAGGAAGCCAAAGATGAACAAAGAAACATTGATTGTCAGTATTATTCAAGACTTATCTTTTTGCCAAATGTATTGTTGTTCATTTTTTTGAGTGTCCAAGATCATGTGTAATCACAGCAGACAATGCTACATGCCTGGCATTGATCATACATACTGGTGGGTGTCAATGGGAGGCCATATTCATGTGTAAAATACACACATTTTAATATCCCTTAATTGTTTGAAACAGTGTATTTATTGTGAGTATGAATTGAATTACCTTGTACCATTACAGTGTGGTTTTGGTGTTCCTACTGAATTGCATTGGCACTTTGGTTGTTTTGCTAATTTCTCCCCAATACAGGATATGGAAATCAGGGTGAAGTGACACTTACAGTATTGAAAAAAAATCTGGGGTCAGCTGTTTTTCTTTTTTCTGCAATGGCATCAAACAACCCACGCTTTCACTGTAATTTCTTTATTAATTCAAAATTCATCCTTTTTGATGTGTCGGAGGAGCATTTACAGTACTGATACAGCAAGTGTTTCCAATAGCTCTCTCATCCCTCTAATATTACACTGCACACAAACTGGTTCACACACCTTTTTATCTGTATCTTTGTCATGCTAGCATTTCTCTGATGCCATATTTTAAACTGGATTATCTTGAGCCAATCTAGTATGACACTCCGGCTTGTTAACATAACCCTTAGGTAACTGTGTCAACAAACCTGTATGACTTTTCTAACCTATGCTGTGACTGAAGGGAATAAAGACACCGATGGTACTGTACATTCCCCCAGAGGTGATCCTGTCTTTGCAGAACTAGACCCTTTGAAACCTAGCCCTCTTGCAGCCTCTATAGGCTATGTTTGATTCCCCTAGTGGACTTTTGGTAGCCACCATCGGCTATGTTTGATCCCACACTATGTGTTGCTTCTTAGCTGTGTAAATACGGCAATCCGTCTTTAAACTGCACAAAACTTCATATAGAGACAGTCAATCCCTTTGCAAACCTGCCAGACTTGTCTCTGTTTACTTACATACCTCGATTGATAGGCAGCTTTGATTGGTGTTGCAGCTGTCACTCTCTCACAGACCCACATTCCCAGATCGCCTGCACAGTCCAACAAAATGTTTCTATTTCTTTTTCTGTTTCAAAAACATCTGACAGATCTAAGTAATTACTTTTGTTAAATTATAAACTTTAGAAATACTTTTATTTGGAAGTATATGCATCTACAAACATCCCATGTAATCTCTGTACTGTATTTGACTGTACTATATATATATTAATTATTTAAGTTTATTATATCTTATATTGGTATATGATCTGTGAAAATGACAGTAACTGTATTTGTTTATACCATTTTTTAACTATGTTTGTGTGGCAGTGACATACACAAAGTTTATACATATAAAACCAGCAGTGGTTTTGAGGAAACTGGAGACACGGTTGAGGAAGAGTCTGCCACTGTTACACATAAAAAACACGAAGTGGGTAAAAACACAGGCAGGCCCTTTACATTGTATAGACATATGCAGAAAACATGTTTATAGTTTGATGTACAAACCTTTGGCATTATGTTATACAATGTTTGTATTGTTATGTAACCTCTTCATTCAGTTGTTTACTATTTTACCATGTGGTGACGATATGTTGAGTATAATAACTATAGGTTAATTAATTCATGTTAAATTGTTAACATTGTTTATTTAAAAAATGTTCTATTGTTGACAAAATACCTCTCAAAAGTAGAATATAATTTTAATTTCTTTTCACTTTTTTATATATTTAGTGATATTACAGAAAAAAAATGTTTTGTTAGGTTGAAAATACAGTAGCATGTTCTGGCACGAGGTGACATCTATGACAAAAACACTTGGCTGTAAAAAGGCTAGTACAGTATTGTGGGAGGTCAACCCCTGGAGACTGTCTAGCTAGAAGATACTCAGTTTAGATCTGTGCATAGGATACACACATTGAAACTTCTCATATTTAAATCCACTATGGATGGCTGTGACAGGGTGGCTGAGTGGTGTGACGTCACGGCAGAAGCAGGAACTAAAAACACACCAGGCAGTACTGCAGTTTAAAGGCTTGCACCGTTTTAATTAAATAATCCAAAAATAAAATAAATATTTTAAACACAAACACTGTGCTCGCAGAGCAAAATAAAAAGGTTAAACAGAAACAAATCTCGAACATAAAATCAGTACGGTCAGGCTGGGCAACAGCCTTCACTGATCCGTTATCTTTTTTCTTTCGTTTTGTTTCTCTCCTCTCGTTCTCTCCTCTTGCTCCAAACACCCACCCCGAGTTGGAGAGCTGCAGGCTTTTTATAACAGGTGACCATCTCCCAATTAGCAACAAATTAAATCACCTAATTAATTCGGGAGATGGCCACCTTCTGCACGAGTTTTAAAATACTTACTTACTTAATACTTGGAAATTGTACTTACCTGAACCAGAAGTTTTAGGATATCCTTCGAAATACAGGTGCAGTACATTAACGACATATGAGCAGGGACGCAACTTTGTTTATACATGCTGGTAATGTGTGGACTTCCATCCTCACATTCACATAATTGTGTGCTAAGTGTTAGTAGTGCATATTAGCAATCAATTATAACCATAGTGTAAATACATTGATGTGCCTGTATTTTGAGGTGTATGCTATTATTGTGTTGAAAATGCAGGTACATTAACTACATGCAGTTCAAATTGAACAATGGAATAACATTGTTTGTAAAGTGTAGCTGCAGAGCAGTTAATGTTATTTTGAAATGTATCTATGTAGCATGTACGTACATTAAACAGGATTGAAGTACATTGCTCCGGTAATTGCAGTACAGAAAGCTTCTTTTACATAGTACATGATAAATGGCCAAATAAACTAATGTTGATTATATACTGAATCATCATTAGCTGTGATTGGAAATATACTGTAGTATGCAAAGTATGCCACTGCTAAATGGATTGAGGGGAGATACCCAGACATTAGATACAGCACTTAATGTGTATTTGGTGTCTGTTCGAAGAAAATACATTTCCCTTTCAAGAATACCAATCATGCTTGATAGTTCTCAGCAACTAAGGGCAACAGATCATTTTGAGTCATCATCTACTAGTATCTGGTAAAACCAGACTCAAGGTTCCTTAATACTGTAGGCTCAGATTACAGTGACAGCTTGTTCTCTGTTTCAACTCCCAAGCATGTAACATGATAATGCCCAGTGCTTTCACGGTCCTATTGAGCATCCTTAACATGCATATAGATTTGGCATGTCATTTGCATGCTTAGGATGGCAAAGCTAGACATGGGATGCATCTTAAAAAAAAGAAATCTCCAACAAATTCTTAGGCTTTAACAATCTAACATACTGTATAGGGAACTGTATAATTATAAATGAACAATACCTCATTTTAGTTGCACAGGCAGTTAATTTAAAGAAAAAAAGAATTTAAATGCACTGAGGAATTAACTCAATGTTGAATAGCAAATGCTGAAATCACATTAGATCATGTGAGCTGTCACATAGTGAAACCTCTATGAATTGGTGCATTTTTGTTAAAGAAAATTAATCAACATAACACTAGAAAAGCAGGGTGAGTGGAGCTTTAATTGCCTATTCATGTGGTTAGAATTACAACAAGAAGTGTGAACTTACTGTTGTGGAAAGATATAGACAGATATTTTTCAGATCTAGACACATTTTTCCCATGTGTAGCATGGGTCACAGCACCAGTATAAAAGTCCTGAGGCTGGGCACACTGCAAGCAAGCATCTTCACCACAATGCATTCTGCATTCATGGTTTTTCACCTCGTCTCATCTCGCCGACAGGGGATAGGACCGAATCAGTAACGGTAGTGTATCACACAACACTGCCTGTTACACATGATTAAATGCTCTAACACTGAGGTGAAAATATCTTCATCCTTGGTTCTTGGTCTAGATTATACCTAGTTTTTAGTCTAATTAACCACTGCTTGATTGATTTCATGAGGTTATTGAAACTCATCTTTTGAGAAGAACAACGTAAGGTATCGTCCAAACTTGTGCAATACCATCCGTGTATTTCTATTCTATTTAACATAGCCTTTCCCAGCCAAATTATTTTGTTTTAAGTACATGTACTGTAAAATATATATAGAGAGTATCAATGAAATGTAATTATTTTGTATTGTAATTGCATAATTATTTCATTATGTGGAAATCCACAAAGGCGTCAGCAAATTTGTTCTCATAGGAGAAAATCACTAAATTACAAACCTTGAAATAAATAACCTAATGATTTAATGCAAGGGATCTTAAATATAGCAGTATATATGAACTATGTAAGTAATATATTTCCTATTTGTTAACATTAACAGGTGGCTTACTCTTTTTAGAAAAAAAAAATTGTGAAAATGACTCATTGGTGTGATAGGGATTGCGAATTTTTCCTATTGTGTTATTTGTTTGCAACTTGAAAATAAGTGCAAAAAAACTATGCTAAAAGCAATAGGCACTTACACTATGTACTCTAAACACAGTACTCCCTATTAATTCACACTTTGCATTTTCTGCTCAGTAGACATAGAAAACAACTCCCAATGGCTGTATCAAAGTATGTCAGATTGTACATGGCTATTGTTTCACTGGAAAATGTTCTTACTCCTCCTTAAAGGTACTGTGAAAAATAAATACAATTATTATTCCATTTTCACCTTGGTATTTAAAATGTCAGTGCATCGGGCCATTTGACATTTCTGTTCTTCAATTTCAAGCACATTCTGTAGCTGACAACCCTGCCTGTACCACCTCAGTGTAGTGGACGTCCCCGAGCCCGGATACAGTGGAGGGGGTTGAGGCTAGGCCAATGACTTGGTCTTGTAAAAATATTCCACCCGGCAATACAGTGCACTTTTTTTAACAATAAAGGAAGGAAAGACTTTATCTCATTCCAATCAAACACAGCAGGCTATAAGTATTCCTTCTGAATGCAAAGAACATAAGAACACAAGAAACGAATGAGAAAAGGCCATTTGGCCCATCAAGGCTAGTCCCTTGTTACCACACCATTCTCCCCTACTGGGGGGAACTATTTTAAAGCACAGCATCTAGTCTTTTTTATTAATAATAATAATAATAATAATAATAATAATAATAATAATAATAATAATAATAATAATAAAAATACATTTCATTTATAGAGTGCTTTTCTCAGACCCAAAGCACTGAACAAGAACAACAATACAAACATACAATATACAAAGGTACAGATAAAATATCAGTTCAATAAAACAAATCAAAAGTTAAAAAAGGTGTGTCTTTAAGCGAGATTTAAAAATATCCACAGACTCAGAATCTCGAATGGATCTGGGCAGCATGTTCCATAGTCGCGGGGCAGCACTACAAAAAGCTTGGTCTCCCATAGTACGGAGCCTAGTCCCAGGCTGAATAAGACACCCGGCATCCATGGATCTTAAATTGCGCGCTGGAATGTACTCTTGCAATAGATCCCAAAAACAACCCAGGGCAGCACCATTTAAGGCCTTATAGGTAAGGAGTAGCATTTTGTAGTCAACCCGATACCTGACAGGGAGCCAGTGCAGTTTATACAGTACAGGTGTTGTGTGCTCACAAGAAGAGGTATGAGCCTATTGAGTACTTTAACAGAACCCCAGTCAAAAGAGCATTGCAATAGTATGATTTTGAGGAGATGAATGCATGAATTAATGCAGCAGAAGATGAGGACAGAAGTGATCTTAACCGGGCAATGTTACACAGATGAAAGAATGACACTTTAGTTATATTTCTAACATGAACTTCAAACGATAAGGCTTTTGCATGTTCAGCGCTTTGAAGTGTCCTTCATGAAAGAAGGCCAAATTGTATTCTATTCAGTTGTACTGAACATGAATAATTCTCAGTGCACCAGAAAATATATAGTCTGTCTGTCTGTCTGCATTTGAGAAATCGTGTAGGTTATTTTATTTCAGCAAGGACTTTGCATGGCAGGCCCCATAATCATACAATGCTTTTGCCACCTTATTTGCCATTGGATATTGGCTCGTCAAATGAAGAGGAATGTGATCTTGACCCAGATTATATACCTGAAGCCAGCAGCTCAGGTAGAAATGGAATAGACCTTGTATCTGCGAGTAGCAGTAGGGATTCCACTAGTGAAGAAGACATAGCTTTTGATTCCACAATAAAACAGACTACAGCTAAAAGGGCTAGTACTTCAAAAAAAGGAAAGGTGAATACTGCTAATATAAAATGAATAGTTCTTAACTATATGTTTTAAACATTTAAACATATAAGTATTCCTTACATGTTGAGTACACACACACACACACGCATAGACACACACACGCACACACACACACGCACACACATACACACACACACACACACACACACACACACCAATCAGTTTATAAAGTAATAATAAAAATAACACTTTTCAACTTTTGTCAAAATTTTACTTTGATAGTATCTACTGGTCTTTTACAAAGGTTACATTTAAGTGTTTGAAGCAATAATAATAATAATAATAATAATAATAATAATAATAATAATAATAATAATAATAATAATTAACTTTCACAGAAAGAAAAAAATAGCTTTCAGGCATGATTCAGCAGCATTCCATTTTCAGAACCCGATGAAATATCAACGCCACTAGATAATAAATTGTTTGACCTTATAGGCACTCAAACCAATCTGTTCTCCTGTCAAATTAATGATGCTAGCATAAACACAAATGTTAATGAAATCAAACCTTTCATTGATTTGAAATTGATAACACTGTGTAACAATTTTTTTTTTTTTTTTTGGTTCCTGGGTAGTAAGTGTTATTTCCTAATTGCTTATGCCTCAAAAGTATAGAAAATGGCTATTATTCCCCACAAACTTTGCTTTTGTGACCAGGACAGTGATATTTTGAAATTTACCTATTTTCCAGAACATTCCAGATAGATTCAGTGCTGAGTAAACTTGGAGTAACTTCTAGAACTTTCTAGAACTTTCCAGTAATATAAATAGTAGTATAAATACAGGGGCCTTAAGCCCACCAGTTCAGTTTAGTTCCAGCTGCCTAAGTGGATACATATCTGCATTTTTCTGAGATGGCATCAAGGTCATAGGAGACTTCAAAATGGTGGCATTCCTGATGGGTCTCCAAGGCGGTTTTACCAAGTTTCCCTGCTATCTTTGCCTTTGGGACAGCAGGGACACCAAGGCGCACTACCACAGGCGGGACTGGCCACAGCGGACCGAGTTCTCTGTGGGGAGGAACAACATCAAGTGGGAGCCACTGGTGGACCCCCGGAAGGTGCTGATGCCACCACTGCACATCAAATTGGGCCTTATGAAACAATTTGTCAGAGCTCTAGATAAGGAGTCGGCAGCCTTCAAGTACCTTCAAGACTTCTTCCCTAAGCTGTCTGAGGCAAAGGTCAAAGCCGGTGTCTTCGTCGGACCACAGATAAAGAAGATCCTGGAGTGCAATGAATTCCCCAAGAAGCTCACTAGTAAGGAGAAAGCGGCTTGGAATATACTGGACTTTGAACGCCGCTACCAAGGACAGTATAACAAGAACATGATGGGAGACTACATTTGGGGGCTGATTTGTGAAAGTGATTTACAGTATAATCGTAAATCTCGAAAAACTACTCATTTCTAAATCTTTTGTAGTCATTTTTGTATTACTTTAGTATAAATACATGTTAACATGTAAATTCGCCCGTTTTCTCATTGGAAATAGGTAAATTTCAAAATATCACTGTCCTGGTCACAAAAGCAAAGTTTGTGGGGAATAATAGCCATTTCTATACTTTTGAGGCATAAGCAATTAGGAAATAACACTACCCAGGAACAAAAATTGTGTTACATAGTGTAATGGGTGTCACCAGCATGCCTGCAGTTGATGATTAATGGACCCCACGCACAAGGTATCCAAAAGTTGCAGATGTAATGCCTTTTGAAGCATTGCAAAATTTTGTCCTGAATGATACGTTTTCAAGACAATACTGCATCTGAATCTAGCCAAGATTGCCTTGTCAAAATTCGACCAGTTCTAAAACATATTACGGCTCTTTTTCTCAATTTGTTTCAGAAACTTATTATTTAAAAGCTAAATATTCTGTATTGGGGTTCTAAAATTAAAAAAATATATATTTAGTTTAGATTTCTTATTTAAAGATTTGTTTTTTAATACTACATGTACACAATTTGGAAATGGAACACAAGTGAATATGTTCATTTGTGATCTATACGTACAATAAATACAATTATTAATGTTTTTCCTTATCCATAATGGCTATGTGACCTTTTAAGGGTTAAGTATGTTTGTGCTGAGAATTAGATGCTCAAATCACTCTGGTTCCTGTATGGACCCATACTTTCAATTTACACCGCTGCTTTCTTCGAAGAATCCATCTGATTTCTCAAGGGTTCTTGGAAACCCCACCGTGTGAATGCAGACCTTAACAACTTCAAGATACCAATTACTCATGTTTCAGTCTAATTATACCTTTGATTCAAAAACACACACAGCTTTGCAACAGGAAATCTTGTGTTTATTCTCGTAAATGCATAATTATCAGTGTAGTTGAATTAGAAAAAGTTTTTACAAGAAATGTTCTTCATATTGTGTATGTGTTTTCTGCACAACACAACTGATCATTTGGTTGTCACAACCCCAAAAACAGCCTTACATATGTATACAAATGTATTTATTTTACATATCATGTTTAACTGAAAGGCAATGTCCAGGTCTAGGGGATGGAATGTTCACTTGACAGCACAAATACAAATTGAAAATACAAACTGAAGACCACTGACTCCTGGAGAAAGAAGCAGTCAACATTGGAAAGACCATTCCAGTTCTAACAATGACCAAGTATTGTGAGAAGCAACCATGGTGAACATCAGGTTCAGAATACCTTATGTAAAAGGGAGATGACTCACCGTGATTTTAAATATATGACATGGACCCTTTCATAAATTTTAGAAGCACTGGGGCATGTTATTCACAGGATCCTATTAAATAATATGCTTTGCTTTGCCCCTCTGCACATTATACTGTAGAGCAATGGTACTCAACTCTGACCCTCGAGATCTAATCCAGTCCAGGTTTTTACTCCAAGCTGGTTCTAATGGATTTAATTGAAGCTGCTAAGAGGCAATTAACTAATTTAGGTTGGAATAAAGACCAGGACTGGAATGATCATGAGGGCCAAAGTTAAGTACCACTGCCCTAACATCTACGTTATACAAGGGGTGCGCATTATACAAGGCATGGTAAATGAAACTAGTCTGTCATGTACACAATGCATGAGTTTACACAAAACACAGGGTGGGAGTTATATTCAGAGTTATGTGGTATACTTCTGCTTGAATTATAGTTCTAATGGTTGCATCAATATATATATTTGATACAATATATACTTTTTAATTGTCATTATTTTATCAAAATGCTCTGCATCTTGATTTTTGATCTACAGCAATTTTCTGTAGAACACTGTTAAGGCAAGAAATCCTGACAACCATCCCTTGCTCTGATCATGACAAATCTGGGTAACCAGCATGCTGGCAAAAATAAGTCAGTTAGCTGGATACTGAAGCAGCGCCTAAACAATCATGAATGATGAATACTCGTGCATACAGATGGGAAAAAGCATATGGCTTAAGTGTATGTCACACACAGCATCTGTACTTCAGTCTGTATTGTCCAAACTACAGATTATGTTTGTTGGCACAAAGCCGCAAGCATTGCTTTTCTTTTTTTTAAAACATCCCTGTTAGGATGGTGGCTGTGTTCTCAGTAAGCATTAACATTAAACAAAAGATAGCTTCCAAGCAAATGAAAATGATTAGTAAGATCACAGAATAGTATGTGCTGGCACACGTCTTTCAGACTGTTTCTTTTTCTTACTCTCTCTCATCTTGGGCACATTGCTTACATCACTGAATGCTCCAGCCAGTGTGAGTTGAGGCTCGTGTCCTTAGTTTCCCTTCTGCTCTTTCCTTTTTTATTTTTTTCGGGACATGTATCCCCAAGTACCTTTTTTTTGTTCATGAAGATGCTGAGAGAGAAGAAAGAACGATACACTCTGTCTCCTCAAGGCTGTGAACAGAGATTAAAGTTAGGCTTTTAGAAATGTCTGCACAGTCGTGATATGAGGAAACAAACAAAATGACATTTTCAACCAACCCTGCATTTACCTTTTTGTTACTGGACAACAAGCCAACAAACCAACAAACATGAAAACCATAGCTTTATATTCCTGGATTGCATTTTGTTTACATGTCGTCTGATGGATACAGGGAAAAAGTACCGCAATTGTTTCCCAGGGTGATGTCTGAGGCAGAAAAATGAACCAGTTGCTAAGAAATGGAAACAGCAGCATGGAGACAGTAACAGGCTGAGTTATTACACAAAACTGTGTTAATGAAACTGTTTTTAATAATCCATATGCGTAAGACCACTGAAATGCAAACAGCCCTTTCAAAAGAACAGTAGCAACAGAAGGACAAAACAATATTCAACAAACTAATTTAAAATGAGAATGTGTATCAGGCAATGCCACATGAAGCAATGACGTATCTACTCTGCTGACACCATAGCAACAGTATGAAGAAGGTGAGGCCAGCAGAGTTGAAAGGCCACCACATCATGAGATTTTTTTGGAATTAGAAAGAACGCAAAAGGGAACTAGGCTGAGACAGGCTCAGATAATGTCTGTGAGAATACTGTCTACTTCCCTCATTCACATTTCTTGCCTTCAAGTGCTTCCTACCTGTGAAACCTTAATGATTTTTTTAAAATAGTTTGTACTTACATGTCATCTGAGTTCAATGCCTGAGAATAGTGAAAAACAGTAGTGCCAATGGATTCAAGGGAGTTGACATTTCCAGTAAACGCTGTTTGTAATCTCAGGAAGCAGGCTGAAAACAAAACTAAACTCTTCCATTTCAGATTCCTGTGTCTTGTGAAATGACTCTGCTTCCCTTAGCTGTGCCAATAATAAAGCTGCATTGTACTTGGCATTAGTCACTTTGCTCCCTGACATCCCCTTCCTTTGATTTTTAAAATATCAATGACAGCTTTGTTATTTAGTCCATTAATGGCACTAAGTAACACCCAAATTATGACTTATTTATTTCATAATTTTGCCAGGTGAGCCACTTGGGGACCCACAATTTTGACTTTGACTTGAATGTGTTTTTAAAAGGTTTCCAGTTCACATATCTAAATCACAGGTCACTTTTTGATTATATTGTTTTAATATGTTATTTAAATGGTATGATTGCGGTAGATGAGTAATATGTTTTACAAATGTATTGTGGTTTGATTTTTTTGTACTATGTACTGTACAGTGGTTTGAGATACTGCTGCATACAAAGCACTATAAAAATGCTAATAAATAAAATAAATAAAAATTAAGTGATTATTGTAGCTCATCAGTTCCTGTGAGCATTGTGCAAGAGGTTAAACAATATGAAATATATGTGCTTTTCAATATAACATAATGACACAATGAAAAGTGTTAGCTGAGTTAGTTACAATTGGGGTTTGAAATACAAGAGGAACATTGTAATTTTGAGGAGCTCACATTTGATCAAGTTTAGTAAGGTGTTATTTTGTTATCATGGATTCTTTAGACCCTACAACTCACTATAAAATATATCATGCACCCCAGTAGCAACATATCTGAATATAATCAGGCTGGGGAGTTTAACATGAACGTTATTGGGATTAGATGAACACTAGGGTCACCACCAGATGACTTATGACACATAATCTACTGCACATAGCAGACCTTACCCTGCTTCAAAGCACACAGCCTCTCTGTAGTACTCCAGGTGTTTATCCATCACTGTTTATTGTACTATTTCCATTTCTACCTTTAGGCCAGTTCTCTATCTTTGAATGGCTTCTGTCAGTCTTGTTTCTTTTTAATCTCTCTCCCTCATCTTTTGATGTTGCCTGACAACGTGTCTGAAATCTGTCACCTTTTCATCCATTGCATGTCCCTGTTCAGTAGCAATTTTACAGTGGCTGGCTTTGCAGGATCAATGCTGAGCCTGATGCTCATTGATGGTTGGACAGATCCCTGGAGAACATCAAGGAGCTCTGGTTTGTCAGGGGCACCTCAGCTGTTTTTCTGCTTGAGTACCTCAATGGATGACCACAGTGTTGCCAGAACTGATTTTTGAGCAGTTGGGAGTTGAGTTCAAGAGTGCCATCTGTTTGGATAGCAAATGTCCAAAGTGAAAGGTTTGGAAAACTGACCCACACTCTCAGAGGTGCATGTCAAGAACAAATACTATAGAAAGCACATACTGTGGCTTTGTCTGCTTTAAAACACACTTACAGCTGTGTTGTGTTTTTATGTTATATAAATACATACATACACACACATGCATACATATTTTACTGTGAACAGGTAGTGGTGTGTTTATTTAAAATTCTGAATTAAAGATTGAGCATATTTGACCCTGTACTGTATTGAAGCTGTTCAATTAAACTAACACTTATTTTGCCAAAATTACAATTATTTAATGTTTCAAAAGATTATCGAAGGGCTCTCAAAGCATTTAGTATCAGACGAATTGCCCGCCTACCATTATAGCTCCAATTCAACATTCTCATTTAAAAAATCTAAACAATTACAGAGAATTGTTCATTATGATTAATAACAAAAGGTGACAATACCCCAGTATTGTGTTGTTATTCTCAGTGAAAGGTATGTAAGTAATAACACATAAAAATATAGGCATGTTGTAATGAGAAAGCTGCAAGGGTTGAAATCCTTTTAAAAAAATCATGCCACAGGTATGTCAAGGCCATTGTATGACTAGCCTTGGTAGTAGCAGTATTTTATTTCCAAATTATACATAAGCAATATAATCACGGGGACAGTATTGCTGATTTATTATTACATATTTATTTATAACATATTGATAATGTAAGCTCCAGTGCAGGTGTCAAAAATATTATTTTTCAATCTTTACAGTTAAATTGGTTTCCAAACCAGTTATTTCATTATATTATTTTCATTCTCAAGATACTGTACCTGCAAATCCAAATTACGACTAAGGGTGGCCAGAGATTTATTTACAAAATGTCATCAGGAGTTTTTCTTTGTGTAATTCTCAATTCAAACAACTAACAGGAAGAGAACCCTTCTTGTATCACTCCTGCTGCTTGGAGAAGCACACCTCACAACAACAAGCAATATACTTCATAGAAAACCAATTGCAATTGAACAAAACACTCTACATTCACTTAAACCTAGAAAATAATAAAAGGCCCCTGCTGTGAAAATTGGAAACAATTTACGCATGTCAAATATTATTATTATTATTTCTTTCTTAGCAGACGCCCTTATCCAGGGTGAATTACAAGATATCACATTATTTTTACATACAATTACCCATTTATATAGTTGGGTTTTTACTGGAGCAATCTAGGTAAAGTACCATGCTCAAGGGTACAGCAGCAGTGTCCCCCACCTGTGATTGAACCCACGACCCTCCGGTCAAGAGGCCAGAGCCCTAACCACTACTCCACACAAGATTGTATTGTTTTTTACAGACAAAGGCAGGAGCTGTGTTTAAATCATAAAATATGGTAACTACAAAGCTGTCTGGTGGAGTAGAATAGTGATGCACAGCCTGTTTAGGCAAAAATGCCACAGGAGTTACTCCTGTCTTGCAAATGTCCAGTTTTATGAATGGTTCGCTATTAGTTACTATATATATATATAAAAAAAAAACTTCAGTCCTCTGAGTATTATTACTGCCAAAAAATGCAGTTTCTGTCTTGATCTGCTTCATGGTTTTACAAGAAACATTATAGAATGCTGTGAAAATAAAACATCTTTTCTATTGCTGGTAGTAATCATGATAGACCCTCAGAGAGTCAGGAGGAAATTGAATTGTTTCTAATGACCTGTAAAATCTTTAATAGTTAATACAAATCCATATGTTTATGAGCTAATTGAAACCGATTTAATGATTTACTTTTACTGTTTCATTGGGTTAAATGATGTTCTCATGGACAATATTTCAGCAATTAACATTAACACAGAAACATAACTGACTAACTATTAACTGGTATTAAAAGGGTTTTTATTTGATACTTGACAAGGATTCTTCTGGGCAATTACTGAGTTATGATATTTTTGCTCAAAGCAGTAAGGAGTACAGACCAGGCAATAAAGATGAAACTATTTTGGTGAACACTTTATATTAAGGTGCTGCTTATTAATGTTTTATAAATATTTTATAAATATGTAATATGTGCTAAATAAATATGTTACAAAGTGTTAATATAACATCACAGATGGTTTATAACCCTGTAATAGCCATAGATGGAATTACAGTTGTATAAAGGGGACAGTTTTTAGACACCTATTTAGCTTTGGGATGTTTAACCATGCAATAGCCATAAACAGAATTACTTTTTTATAAAGGGGACAGTTTTTAGCCACCTATTGTACTTTGGGATGTTTAAACGTAATTCTGTCTATGGCTATTGCATGTTATAAACCATCTACAATGCTTTATTAACACTATATAAACACTCTCTCACTCTCACTCTCTCTGTCCCTCTCTCTGTCTCTCTCTCACTCTATCTCAGTCTCACTCTCTGTCTCTCTCTTTCACCCTCACTCTGTCCCTCTTTCTGTCTCTCTGTCTCTTTCACTCTGCCTCTCTCTCTCTCTCACTCTGTCTCATTTTCCACATTTTCCAGTAAACTGCCTTGTTTAATACAGTACATCTCTTTGGAAGCTGAAGGTCATAACACCCTCAAGGTTGCAAATATGATTATATAATGTACGACTGAATGTTCAGGCTACATTGACTAACTTGCAGACTCCAGGTGCATTACTAGGTGATAATGGACCAAAATGACATGAAAGCACAGCTGCCCAGTGAAGTACGTAATTGAAGGCACATCATCACAAACACACTCAATGCTCTGCTTGTGGTCCATTTAGAATTGTCAGGATACAGCCACCTTCTCCTTTACTGATATTTACTAACAGCTATTTTAGTCAATCATGTTGCAATCATTCCAAGTGCTTCTAATTGCAATTTTAAATACTGTGATCTTCTTTTATTTTCATCTGTGTTTAGAAGGGCTCTTCAGTTCTGGTTGCTAACCGTAGATATAGATATCCGAATGATGGCAAACACCATTAACCAGTACAGGAACAGTAAACAGAAAAACAACAGAACATTTTATTTAAAGCTTTCTACTTTTTAACATATATTATCTGGTGCCAGTCCACGTTATAGACTTCCTCCCCCAGAGGGGATCACTGCACTCCCCTCCTCCATGGACGATGACTCCCAGTCAATGTGGGATCAAAATCCAGAACACAATTACAACCTCATCAACAGTTAAAAAAACCCTTATCAGCCATCCAGCTCTTCACATGTCCCTGTAAGAAAGGGGCACTGTACAAAAGAGTGCTTGAATAAATTGATCTCTCTAGCTGTCCAAATGCAAAAGGGAATCTCGGCAGTTTGGATTGCATCTGTCTGATTGCTTTCTGTCCTACATATGGCCACACATTTAATGACTACTGTAATCAGAATTTGTGTGGGTTTCATGGAAGGGATTCTACTAAGTAGACAGCTAGAACTTGTTGGCACATCAAAAGCGCTACCATATGCAGTAATGTATATTACTATGTTTATCTATGTTATTCAATGCCTTTTCAGCATTATCACAAACATTATTATAATAATAACTAGTAAACATTTACATACTGATATTGTATCTTTTCATGACATGAAATATGTGATTGTGACATGCCAAGCCAGTCACTGCTCTGGGCCCCTTGTTCTTGGAGTATTCTTTTTTTTATATATCAAGTACAATGTATAAAAAAGTATGTGAAAACATACATTAAACTGCTGCTTATAGATAATAACTTTTCCTTGTATCAAGCTCCACATGTGTTTAGGAACTCGGCATCATTTTGGAGAGGAATTCTGTTTTTAGATTTTGATGAATGCAAGATAGCAGCTGCGACTGCATGTTACAGCTGCGACTGCAAATGGAAAACTCTGTTGTGTATTTTCCAATGTAAAAACACAGTCAAATATGTAGTTTAAAAGGTGAGTAGCACTAGTTTGTGAGCCCCTGAAAAATAAACTTCAAAAAGCAATTATTTTTATTTTCTTTCAAAAACTCTTAGTAATCCTTTCAAATGTTTTAAATCACTGAACTGTTTAATTATTCCTCACCTGTTATTCCAAGAAAAAACATGTTCAAATTGTAAAAGTTGACTGGATATACATGTATGTGTCATCATTTTTGATATCCAACGTGGAACTGTGTACAACACCCACTTTAATAATCCTTGTGTTAAATTCCTTACAAAACATATTCTTCAGTGTAAGGTGCACCAGAAAAAGGTATACAATTAATATATTTTTTAAAAGAGGCAATTTTATTTGATAACTTACTTGAAGGTGCTTTAGTCCAGAGGCTCAGTATCAACAGAAAAGCAGACCTTGCATCATACATAAATATAAATGAATGCATGACTGGGGTAATGCCACAAGGTATCTCAGTTCTGCAAGATCCCAACAGGAGACCTCAATTACTGATGAGAATAAACTATGAGACAGTGGACCCTAATGACCCAACAGACAGAAGTATGTTAGATGTGTCCTTGTTTCACAGATTACCCTTGGATTCTAATCTCACTGAGTTGTGACACTACCATAGTCAATCGCTTCTCACAAAGTTGTCATAATTAATTCTGTTTTGATGTAATCAGAAGAATCAAGGTCAAATTCTTTATTTCAAATCTCTCTATCTCTCTCTCTCTCTCTCTCTCTCTCTCTCTCTCTCTCTCTCTCTCTCTCTCTCTCTCTCTCTATATATATATATATATATATATTATACTAAAAATCTATATATTTTTATTTATAAATAAGGAATTAAAATCTCTCTGACATACATTTTAAAAATGGGGTGAAGGGACATTAGCCTTAAAATGATAATGCGAATAATAACACCGTGTAACAAATTTTTTTTTTTTTGGTTCCTGGGTAGTAAGTGTTATTTCCTAATTGCTTATGCCTCAAAAGTATAGAAAACGGCTATTATTCCCCAAAAACTTTGCTTTTGTGACCAGGACAGTGATATTTTTGAAATTTCCAATGAGAAAACGGGCGAATTTGTGTCTTTTCATTCACATAAAGTCAGAAAAAAACAACATATGAATCCAAATGAACATGTATTTATACTAAAGTAATACAAAAATGACTACAAAAGATTTAGAAGTGAGTAGTGTTTCGAGATTTACGATTATACTGTAAATCACTTTCATGAATCAGCCCCCAAATGTAGTCTCCCATCATGTTCTCGTTATACTGTCCTTCATTGAAAGCTCATCCAGGAGCCTCAAAGCCGTGCTGCTCCATAATGGTAACAAGTAACCGTCTCTTCCCCTGGCTCACTCGGTGCACCTCAAAGAGGATTACAACAGCATCAAGACCTTGCTGGACGCCTTGAAGTATGATGAGTACGGCTGGGACCCCCGGAAGGTGCTGATGCCACCACTGCACATCAAATTGGGCCTTATGAAACAATTTGTCAGAGCTCTAGATAAGGAGTCGGCCGCCTTTGAGTACCTTCAAGACTTCTTCCCTAAGCTGTCTGAGGCAAAGGTCAAAGCCGGTGTCTTCGTCGGACCACAGATAAAGAAGATCCTGGAGTGCAATTAATTCCCCAAGAAGCTTACTAGTAAGGAGAAAGCGGCTTGGAACAGCTTTGTTGCAGTGGCACTGGGCAATCACAAAGCCGAAAACTATGTGGAGCTGGTTGAGACTCTGGTGAAGAACTACGGCACAATGGGCTGTAGGATGTCCCTCAAAGTCCATATCCTTGATGCTCATCTTGATAAATTCAAGGAGAACATGGGAGCGTACTCGGAGGAGCAAGGCGAGCGCTTCCACCAGGATATACTGGACTTTGAACGCCGCTACCAAGGACAGTATAACGAGAACATGATGGGAGACTACTTTTGGGGGCTGATTCATGAAAGTGATTTACAGTATAATCGTAAATCTCGAAAAACTACTCACTTCTAAATCTTTTGTAGTCATTTTTGTATTACTTTAGTATAAATACATGTTAATTTGGATTCATATGTTGTTTTTTTCTGACTTTATGTGAACGAAAAGACACAAATTCGCCCGTTTTCTCATTGGAAATAGGTAAATTTCAAAATATCACTGTCCTGGTCACAAAAGCAAAGTTTGTGGGGAATAATAGCCTTTTTCTATACTTTTGAGGCATAAGCAATTAGGAAATAACACTTACTACCCAGGAACAAAAATTGTGTTACATAGTGTAAGTTGTGGCAGAGCAGGGCTCTGCCCTTAGAAATACTGGCAGGGAAGGAGTTAAATTCTCCTCCCTGCCCAGGTTGATTGCATCAGGTGGGAGCAATCAAACAATTAATCATTCAATTAAGGACCCAGCCACCTGGCATAAAAGGAGGCCTCAGCCTCCCATTTGGGGGAGAGAGTTCTAGAAGGAGAGGAAGATAGTGTTTTCTGTTTGTTTTGAAATCCAGTGAAGGCAACGCCCAGCCTGGAAACCTTATTTTGTAAGTTTTGTTTTGTGTTTATTTAGTGTTTGAAACCTTTTTGTTTGGCCCTCGTGCCAATTTAATTAGATTTTTTGTATATTAAAAACTTTATTTTTGAACTTTAAAACTGTCTCTGAGTCTCAACCTCTGCCAATCCTGTCACATAAGTACATAAGTATCTCAGTTTTTATTTTAATCTGCTCTAGGATACCACATAAAGAATGACATTCTGTTAATGAGCCCAATATGGTTAAACAGCTTTGACAAGCCTATCTCTGTAGTGGAGCTAAATTGGATTTAATTGAAAACAATTGAGACGGACCAATTCTGCAGTCTGTCACAGCAGAATCAATTATGTAGCTGATTATAAATATGTGAGAGGGGAGAGAACCAAAATAATGTAGAGAAAGGCATGGCTGCAATGCCTTAAATAGCAGGGAGTATGTAATATGTTTGGAAATGCATGTTTTATGTTATACAGTACATCTGTATATATATGATAAATGCACACTTATTATGAATTCAGATTAAAATGGAAAAAAAAAACATGAATGGAAAAGATACAATTCTGCACACATTTGGAGGTTTCGTATTTCTTACAAATCGGTAAATATCTATTTCATGTAAACTTTTACATGCTTTGGTTTTAAATGCAGCTGAGCCTCCAGATTTTAATCAGCAAGCTTCCCGTGCTTTTTGGTTGGTCGTTGCTGTTGTCTCAAACGTGCATCTGGAACCAAATATGGATATTCATTTTTCATACAAAAGATTATTTCTGGGAAAGAAGATTCTAAATCACGGATCCTGATTGTTTTAGCCCTTTAAAAAAATATTTTAGGCTCACGCTTTCAAATTTGCTCCAAGATATATAAAAAATCTACTGTGATCCCTGTGTGGGCCACCACTGAGCTAAACTGTACAAATAAAGGCCCATGTGCAGGGAATGCCATGACACTCGTGAGAATGGTCCTTTTGACATTTTTCTGTATAAATAGATGATATGAGTTAAAGGCTCAGCCACATAGTCATGTATATAAACAACTCTAAGGAATAGCACCAGAGATGGCAAGCTGTTCTTTAAAAACAAATATCATGCATAACCATGTGCACTTTCTCTGGGGTAATCAATACTCAAATTCCCAGCGGTATTGAATGAACCTCAGTGCCTCACGCTTTTTGTTTTTGTTTTATCTCACAGTTTGCATCCAGGGCTAAAATAAAATAAGATCAAATAAAATATTTACAGGCCAACAAATATGATCTCTCGGTCCTACATCTATAGGCACCTATTTTACAAAACATTTTAAAGATGCTAAATGTGACTGCCCCCTCACCACTCCGATCAGGAGGACTGAAGATCAATGGGTGAGCTCTGTTCCTGCTGTCAAGCCAATCTCCTCTCTTCACCCACTGAACCAAGGGAGCAGATCTACCCAAGCTCCAAGCTACTGAAACCAGGAGGCAAGGGCCCAGTCAGGGAAATCTGGGGCTGAAGAGCTATGAGGTAACTTTCCTCCCTGATCCGCAGGTATGCAAAAGCCAATGCAGTGCTCCCTGTTGACCCCCAGCATGATCACAATGCACTTATTTGCCAGCATTTTTATTACTTTCTTTTGCTAACCTGACTTAGTGATTTGTTAAGCAAAAGGTATAGTACATCTGACAGACAGACAAAGCGCTTATAGAAGGTGGTCGGTTGGGAGGTTACTCTGTACTCAACAGTGAAAAATAACATGATGACTGAGAAAGGAATGGATTTAAATGTCCCTGCACCTTGATGACAAAGCCATGCATGTATGTATCTATGTATGCATGTACATATTTCTCTGAATATGACTCTTGATTTATGCAGTTTATTTTTATTTGTATTTGTTTTATGGTCTTCTCCAATAAATCCGGGGTCACTTGTTTTTGTCCACACTATATTGCTGCTTCTTTACCTGTGAAATGGCTCAGCTGCTCTGATGTATAAAAGAAAAGGTCACATTATTTTGCTTCCCTAACCCGCTGAAGTGTCAGCCAATGAGGTGTTCCCTGTGGAATCCCGGGCATAGACCAGCACATCCAGGATGCAAACCTGCAACTCCCCTGACTGCATGACTCACTCTGCACACCAGATCTCAGCGGTCAGATCTCAACCAGGTGAGTCACTCGGGGACCCCCACAATAAAGGTATCTGACAAATGAGACAAATGAAAAACAAATGATTGTGGTGCTGGGATAGTCCCGTATCTTCATAATAGTCAGCTTCAATTTCTGCCTGAGGCAGTGGTGTTTTCTAATCAGAAGTCACAAATACTTTAAATACACATACAAAACATTGAAAACAGAGTGAAAATGGTGCAAAATATGTGAGAAAGTGATACAAGAGCCAAGACATTTCATGAATAATCAATACAGCACTGTCGACACAAAAGGTATTACTACAGTCATGACAAATCCATGCAGGATGTAATTTACGTGAGTTTGCATTCACTTTCACATAGCACATGTGAGGATCTCTGTGTGCTGCTCATTACTTCAGATGGGTCCTGTTAATCATTCAGTCATGCTATTATTTCTGAGTTCACTGTATCTATTAAAGTGTATTAAGATGAGCGGTGAATGTGGAATAGTAAATCATGCTACAGCTGATGATCATGTAACATAGTTCTCTAAGTGAGCTTTACAGGCAGCAATCAGGACTGGTCATAATTAATGGATTCATTCAAGGTAATAACAGATCATTATTCAAATAAGTGTAACTCATACTACAGTTTAAGAATCATACATATTAGAAAACTATTTTTAATGGAGATTAAAAGGAACAACACTGGTATTTTAATACATGTTTAAATATTTAAAATGGTTACCCTAGTGATCTATTTTTACCAATGTAGTCTGTTTGTTATGACATCATGGTTGTAACCAATGGCAGCCAATTATTTCCACTGCAGATGATAACATAATTTAACATAAGAAATGCTGCGCCCCCACACATGTTGTAAATACATTTATTCAACAAAAGCTAATAATAAAACAGATAGGAATCTCCAGGTGTCTGTCAAGTGCAACTCATTAGTGCTCTCCTCTGTGAGCCTGCTTGGAGATCTTGAAGGGGAAAACAAATCACAGTCTGCAAGTGAATACGGAGACCCCCTTCATCAGATGAATCATCCACATCATTGAAATGCAGGGCTCATGCTTGGCAAAAGGAATTTACTGAGCTGATGCAAGGATTGCGAATGTGTTGAGCACGGCATGTGTGAAGGAATCCTTCCTTTATAATTGTATTATCCTTGTAATAATGAGTAAAACAAATTTGTTTCATAATTCTGTCTATTATTATATACAGTGGTACAATAAAGCTTGCTCTTATGAGTCCCTGAGTTGGGACACCTTCAAGCTTGATCTTGATTGAAACTTTCGAAAGAAAATGACATTGAAACTTTAATAAATCCACCTACTCTAAAAGCACATTATTATTATTATTATTATTATTATTATTATTATTAGTGTTGTATTTAATCTTGTGTATTTATAAGTGTATTTGTGCAGTAAGTGATTTGTACAGTAATTAAATCGCTGTTAATACAGAAAGCATGTCAACAAAATATCCTCCAAATGATTTAATTACTGTTAAACAACTCTACTACTGTAAATGGAAAATGTATTCTCTGAACCACAGGTCAATTGCGGATTGGGTAATTATTTCAAACGCTACTGAAGTAATACCTTCACTGAGGTTTAAGAGAGTAAAGCATAATGAGCTCATTCAGAGGATGACTAGGATTTTAAAAAAGTATATTTGCGTCCACAACAGGCGTGTCCGCTCTATGAGGAAGTGGGCTCAATGTCATGAATTAGAATGTTTCTGTAGTACTGATAGATGCAATTCTCTTACACAAGGACTGTGCTAACAGAAGGGGAATGGAGATTCTGAATGGGGGCACGAGACTCGCTTTCTGTTCGAACTGGAATGAACTGTTGGGTCGGCATGGCTACCTGGATGAGCTTCCTTGCTGCTGTACTTTTCCGTACTGGCACAAAATGATCCCAAGCAATGAACTTCATAAATAAAAGTGTCCATTGGAGGCACTTTGTGTGCAACTAGACATTAATTCAAGGCACTGCAACAATGAACATTGTGTGCACTGATCATATGTGTTGTTAAAGCATTCATTGACAACTGTGAATCTGGATAAGGGTAAAACATAATTTCGAGACAGACTGCAATACCTGTTGATTATCTAATCCAGAAAAGATCCACCATACAACATGCAGGATGATTCTTCTTCTGATTAAAGGAAGCTGGCACATGCCATCTAATTGCAGATGATGAGAGCCCTCTATCACCCTTCTATCTAGAAACATCCCTTTTTTCCAGTAGTCTGAATAGATTGTATTCTATGTTTTCCTTTCCCTTTTTGTTTTCCTTTTTCTTCCTTCAATACGCTATGTATTCATTTATTATCCACCTCTAATGCATTCAATTGATTTATTAACACCTCTCTTTGTTGAATTTACTACATTCCAAAATATAATGTTGCACAGTTTCCAATCTTTGACAACATAATCCATCTACATGTTTCCCTATTCTCAAAAGATGCTGACTCAATGCCGTATGTTCAATTCTCATTCTATTCAAAAATATTTCTCAAAAATCATTTCAGCTCTGTTTTTGTATCAGTAATGTTTCAAATGAATGACGCATATGTTTCCAATGGTAAAGCACACATCTTAACATGGTGTGTCACTCTAGCTCTGGTAATGGTTAATGACTCAAATGAATATTGTAATGCACTTAGGAAAAAACTTCCCAGCTCTGTCTGGGGCTGCAAAATGTTGATAAGCATCAGCACACCACACATCAATCCTTTAATACACAGAAACATGAAGCCAATTATTTCCCTTCAAATTTGTGACGTTTCTGGTTAAGCCTGGCCAGATCTCATTACCAGGCAGATTGGAAAAATGCCCTTTTTCTGACTGTTGTCGATTGAAATCCAGTTGGGGTCCTAGAGTACATTAATAGTGATTGTGTTTAAAATTCTTATTATAACATATTCCCAAAGAAAGCAATTATATAAAAAGCATAGCATCTCATGGGGCAGAATGTCTATGCTTGTCTTGTTTTGATAATGATACTCTTCTGTTATCTTTCCCAGGTAATGGGCCCAGGAAGCAACACTGGAGATTACCGGAGCCCTATGCATTGGTCAAAAAAGAATGCAGCTGGAGAAAAAGATCTCTGATATCCATGTGGCAGAAAAAGAACAAGAGATCTTGATAATAAATATATCGCTTTCAATGGGTCATACATGGCCATTTCTGTTTATTATTATTATTATTATTATTATTATTATTATTATTATTATTATTATTATTATTATTATTATTATTATAGATGTAATATTATAGCCACATGTGTGTTTTTATAGAGAAATGCATACTACAAATACTACTACTACTACTACTACCACTAATAATAATAATAATAATAATAATAATAATAATAATAATAATAATAATAATAATAATAATAATAGTAAGATCCTGTCTCAGTGGATATCAGATTCCAGACAAAAAAGAAAAAAAGAGAAAAAAAACTGTAAGAAGGTTAATGCCAAGGCCAGTTGTGTCTGTGGAAAGCAGACTATACATGTATATGTGATAAAAGGTTTCAATGTGACCTGATGGGTCATTTTGTCTTGGTTCCATTGAGGTGCTAATACATATTCATTTCCTGGTGGAGCTTTATGACAAAACAGAGCCTTTTCCACCGCCCTGACATTCTGGGTTCATTGTGCGGGAGAAGTAATACATTCATCAGAGTAAACAGGAAGAGGGAATATTTAGCCTAATCTAAAAATGAATCTGTCTCTGGGAGTGGGAGGTAATACAAATGTACATTTACTGAAAATTGCAGTCCATGCTTAAAGATTGCCTGTAGTAGTTTCTATTGCGTTCAATTTAAAATAGTCATACCCCCCCACACCTACCTCCCTTCACCCCCCGCCCCTCATGAAGGAGCACTACATGACAACTCAAGGTCCTGACCTACAGGTTAATTGTGAGAAGCAACTCCCATCCTTCACCTGCTAACCAGAACACCTTATATAATGTAATGAAATTCCCACAGGATATCCAACAGTACATGAGTCATACCTCATTGTAACAGAGCTCTGATTGCTGATTGTTTACTGTCTCTGTAGCTAAGCAGGTTGAGACATAAATTTGATGGGTCTATTGAATTCATCTAAAAGTTGACAGGTCCAAATACTCCAAGGTTGTCAATATCAACATTTCTAATAGTGCAAGTGAGTCTGTTTTTATTTATTACTGTATTTAACATGGTTTAAGCTATGAGTCCATTCATCTTACCTGCTGTGCGCTTTCATTCACAATACAGGTCTCCCATGTGCAGATTTGAAAGAAACCCACTACATCAAAACAAAAAAACTGGTAATGCAACAGCTAAACGCAAGTGCCCAGTTTGCAAACTGATGGTTTAAAATGTAGTTCTTTTAAAACTGCACATTTCAGATCTATGGAAGTGCATAATGGGCAAAATATACTGATATATACAGTATATATATATATATTAAACTACAACCATTTTAAATGTACTCTGTGATACAGTAAATGCCAGGGAGGGGGGTAATGCCTGTAGATCGGTCCCCCACAGTTCCGATGAATAGTCCGAAGAACTTGAAATGATGTTCCTAGTGTCATGTACCATATCAACCAGTGACTAGAGGATGGTATAGCCTACTGAGCATGATGTGGAAAAATAATGACATAACCAAGGAGGCACAAAACTGTAAAATATCTAACGCTGCATTTCTTTAGTATCTGGGCTGCAAAAGCAAGGATTCAAGACCTCTTCACACTGCATCCTTAAATAACACAACAAGTAACTCACCATGAAATTACCAAGGGGTCATGTGTGATGGTATAAATAGGGGGCGAAGCGATGTAATCTGTTCCTTCGTTTTGGTTACAGAACAACCTGGAAGGACCTGTGTTTTGTGTGGAGAAAATTGTGAGTGTTTTCTTTGTTTATTGTCATGTCGGAATAATACTGTTTATAATTATTTAGACGGCTAAACACGATCCAGGAGCTGTCACTAAAGGCCAGCACAAACTTGGACAACACTGCACTTTGTTTGCACTAAAGCACTGTATTCTCACCATGAGCACTAGAGCGCGCACTGTGGACTGGTGTTTGTTTTTGTGTTTGTGTTATGTGTGGGTGTATTAAAACTGGACTGTTATTATTTCAGGGCCAACCCGCAGATTTCAGATAAGCAATACACACCGCTGTATTGCTTCTCATTGACATTGTTATTATTTGCTGTTGTTCGCCATCAGGCATTTGGATTACAAAATGCAATCATTAAACAGCATTGCACCTAGATTATAATTGTCTGCCTGTACCTGCACACTGTTAACCACTTTGCCACAAAGATAATACAAGATTAAAACGAGGCCACTTTTTACCTTAACACGCACACTATATGTAATTAAACACAGTATTTTGGACTATAAATCCATAAAGCTTACTGGTATATTAAAACAGATGGTAGAATCATATACTAGTGTGATAAGAATTAACAGGATTTCCTGACTTTGACCTACCTATCCCATAAAAGCAAGCAGTTTACTAACACAATATTTAATATAGTCTATTTTCTCATTGTTTATCTATTTATATGTTGGTGTTTGAATTGTAAAGATTTATGGTGATGTTAATGTCATTTTATCACCCTATCAATTTTCACCAGGTTAGAGAAGGCAATCAGACTCCTTCTAATACTCTTGTGCATCGAGTGAACAAAATCGACACCACTAAAAAAAAAAAAACAGATATATATTGCACTCATCTTGTAACCAGAAACAGCGCATTCATGACAAAATGTGATATGGAAAGTAATATAGTACTGCAAATAATCAACCACTAAAAACCCAAATTGATTGAACCAGCATGCTCTGTTGAAAGAAAAAAGAAAAAACTGCACTAAATGTCAACTCAAAATGGCGTGATGATGTTTGACACCAGGGAGCCTGTAGGCTCTGTGGCTGTACTGGACAGTGTGAAGAGGCAGTAAGCAGCATGCTTCACACATTCATAATTAACATGGCTAGTTTAATCCATCCAAAACAAACCCAAAATGCTCCGCCTAAAGGAACAGGAACTTTGCTTAAAAGAACACCTTTTTGGCACCGCTATCGTTTCGTTCACAAGTGATAAGTACTGTTTTGTAACCTGAAAACTCATCATCATTCAAATGGTTTATTCAACTTTTCAAATGTGATTTGTCATGGTGAGAGTATCTTGAGGCATACTGATTGGTTTATTCAATCTTTCCAGAACCGCCATCATATCATTGCCTCGTTGTGTATTCTGATTTCCTCATCGCTACAAAATGGCATGTAAACAAATGGGGAAACGCACCGCTGTTTCTCTTGCTACAAAAAGTTGGAAAATGTTTGCTCTCCTGAAAAAAACCTGAATCAGACACAAGTCGTCAATTAATTTGGTATTTTCAATTCTGGTGAGTTGCTTCACCATTCTGGTAATAATTTTGTGCATGTCTTGAATATTGCTTCTGTACAGGTGTTCATAATCAATCTAGAGCTCCTGCTGCATTTTTTAATGTGTGTAGGGGTGCTGTGTTAGTTTGACAGTTAGTTTATTAACATTAGTTTGTCTGTTACTTTATTATTATTATAGTTTATTAACATACACTTGCCTATTACTTTTCTCTTACTTGGTCTGTTCATTTCATATGTTGTTGCACGTGCATCATGAAAAGTAATATTTATTGATTGATTCATATTTATTTATTGATTTATATTGTGTCTGATGGTCAACTCTGTCTTAAAGAATTGCCTAAGAGAAAGCTTTGATTGCTTCCCGAGGAGTGTTCTCTTAGCTGTTGTCATGCTTATTGTTCCTCCTTCAGATATTTTATTTGTATATACTACAGTCTAATGGGAAACCAAGGGAGGCTGGGCTCCCGTTTTCCATTTATAAAGAGATCCGACTTTATTAACACCAAGTTGGTTTAATTGCCTTCATGATTCAATGTGTTGGATCTTAATATGTTTAACATCACCAAAAGTCAGGCAGACATTGAACTAAGGAGGTAACTCCCACATTCAAGCCAATACTCAATTACTGGCGTCTGTCAATAGCATTGAAGCCAGGTGCATTTAAAACACCTCTCTTTGTAGGCCATGCCATGATTGTATATTTTGATACAGTATTCATAAAAACAACACCATTAAATAAATACATTTTTATAATGATACATATCCCAGTTTAACAGCTCGAAAAGAAAACACACTGGAGGACTGTGTTAATAATCAAGACCTTCAAATGTACTTCAAATGAGGGCGGGTAGTGTAAATGTCTATTTAAAACCAGCTACAGTGTGGAACCATCACAGATCATTGTTGTTGTCTTCGTACTAAGCATAAAACACGGCACAGATCAGTCGCTAACATTGTTACCAGTGATCTTTTTTATTCTCTTTATTAACTTAACATATTTAAAGGCTCATTCATACCCTTTCATGATTTGTTACTACCCAGATGGTTTGGATCCAATTTAAAAATGGCCTTTGCATGTAACTTAATCAAATCGTTGTTCACGGACCACAGGAAGTATTCGACTGCAGTTTATGCCTTTAAAAGCAAATAATCACATTTTCATTTATTTCCATTAGATTGAGATAATTTGCACAATGGGATGAGTTAAGCCTTTGTTTTTCAAAGGCTTTTCACCATACCTCAATGCCTAGCTGCTCTCTTACTTTTGATTAAATCTTCTTTAATCAAAAACAGAGCAGTGCAGATAAGGAGTTTATAACTAGTAAAGGTAATTAACAAATTGATATAAATCATGCAAAAGAAAATGTTTAATGTTTTACAGGTGTCCTCTTGAGCTCAGCAGGTGCCTGGCCAGTAAAATCTGTTGTAGCGTGATGAGAAGGAACAGTCCTGCTGGCTTTGCCTCCCTAACCCTCTGCAATCCCCAGCCAGGGCAGTTTGAGTTTTTCATTTCCACTGGGATGGTTTGTCATGGCTAATTCTCTATGGATTTATGAGTTGCACAGAAAAAATACCTGTCTTGTAATATTGTACTCTATTTGTTTAGTCATTTCTTTTTCATCCCAAGTTCAGAGGACTTAATTAAATAATTGTAGTTATTAAACATGATTAAAACTGATACAGTGAATAACTGGAAAAAAAAACAGGTAAGGATCTCAGCAGCACAACGGCAACAACCTGAAACCCAACCCTTACAGAGATGTGTGTATCCAGCTGCCCAAACCATAAGGATTTAAAAAAATAAAAAAAAAATCCTCAAGAATAGATAGGGAGAGAAAGCGGGGTAGTGCTACTGTGATGAACAACAACATGTTCTTCCACCGGTCCTTTTCACTTATTAGTCAGTGTCTGGACTGATCAGCAGCTTGGGAATCCTCCTGCCTTCCAGTGCTTCTCATTGCTTTGAAATGTTGTTCCTCAGTTAGGCAATACTGGTTACAAGCCTGTCTCAGTATAATGAACACATCCTTGTATTGTAAAGGAGACTTTAACCCAGATTAACTATATTGAATACTGAATATTGGAACCCATGGTATGCCTTTTATAATATGCTTAAAACATGTTTGACAACATATCTTTCATCTGATGTAAGTCACAATTATTGGGTTACAACCTGGTGCTATGAAATCAATAAGAGGGATGACATTTTGTCTGATTGGCTTTTGGAAAGAAGTAAATATTATTAACGGGATGGAAAAGGTTAAATACAGACAGAACAGCTTTGACCAGTTTGAAAAATCAGACATTACTTTGTCTTCAAATCCATTATGGGTAACTAATTAGAAATCTGATTCCCTGTTAAGAATGTAGTTATAAAACGATTATGGTATAACGCATTAGAGATACTGTACCCGGAAACATACTGCAGATATCATCAAAATAATAATGAATCACAGGAGTCTAACTGCAAGAATGAAAATTGTATCCATCAATGATTGCCTCATGTCATTTTTATACTGCTCCCATTATAAAATGTTAACTGTGCACAGTCTTGCTCAGAGACGGTCCCAAAGGTCAAATATGCTATTGCCTTTAGTTAACATATCCACAAGGGCAGAAACAATAATAAATACTGATTAACAGCACATAGCACGGCAAAATAAACAGTTAAGAAAGCTCATATAACGCACATTTAAAGAGGAATAAAGTATGCCATTAACAGTGTGTGTCAAATTTCTATATATTATTTCTGTTAAAATTTAAATCTTAGAATTGTTAAGGTTTACATTTCCGAATCATTAAACTGGCTTTTTAACCAAGGGAAAATGGTGGCACATGCTATCCAAATGGTCTGTATCAATACAGTGTTTTCTATAGACTATGGCAATAGTGCCCTGAAAGATATCCAGCTCAGGTTCCCGTTGAAGTGGACATTTGCTAGTTTGCACAATTGAATTTAACATTATTTAACATTATGTGTATCAGATGAAAGTGTAATATACTGTATTCCTGAGCTAGTCTGACCTGTACTATATCCCCAGAGACAAACTGCCCTTTCTCACTTTGGAGATATGATGGTGCAATATGAAAAACTGACTAGTGAACAGATTTAATATAGATGCAATAAACTGCAGAATAAAATAGTGGTCACAGATGACAAATGAAAAAATAACATAACATTCCTCAGGTGCCAGGCCATAGATATACTTTCAAACAAAGTGCATTTACCTCCATAGATCACAAAAGGTTAATATATGCAAAAGTGCTACCGGCAATTAAATATATGAAAGTGACATGTACAGTGCATGCACTGTTCAGTATATGCCCAAGTGTAGCCCAAAAGCCAAATGTTTTACATTTAAAAAATATATATTTAATTTAAACCAACAAGTTTCTGTAATTAATGGAACATGTAATAAACAGGGAACAAAGCAAAATGTACAAATCTGTAAAAGCTTGAAAACAGTTTGATAGGAACCCTCTTGATTAATGGTTTGAGGGCACAAATTGCTCCCTCGACAGGCCCCCTGCTTTCTGTGACGCAAGTTGAAATCAATGGGATTTGATCAGGCATTTAAAGTTGCTATGGCATTCTGGGAAATCAACCAAATGAAATCAGGAGAGATCCCTCTGAGCCATGGACAGCTGCCAGGTGTGTAGCCGAGGTCTTATAAAATCGCTTTACTGCTTCCATTCATAACTGGCTGAATCTATTAAGGCCTTTCAATGAATTCAGTATGCCTGGATTACCATATCACATTTCCGGATGGTTACAAGAACAGTGTTAGTCCCATATGTTGATGTGTTAGTAATGAGCAGAGAAGTACTGTAGTGTTTAGCCTGCAGTACCCCTCTCCACAAGGGGCAGAAAATCCATTCCACAAAATAGAAGAACAAAAAAAGAATACTAACAGTCGGTTACAGGACATTAGACACAATAGTACATTGCTGTGAAACTGTACAATCTAAAAATACCTAATGAACTCTGAACGGCGATATCTGTTTGTTTTTTGATGTACAATATTTGCCATCATATATTCTACACAATATTAATAAAACACATTTCTATGCATCATCTCATTAAAATCTATTGATGTGTTTATGTATTTTATACTTTCCATATAGAACACTACTGAATTGAAACTATTTTACACGGCCTTTATTGTAACATGTCTCAATATGTAGAACACCAGAATATATTACCACACAATAATATGTCTAAAGTTGGTTTTGAGCAGTAATGCACACAAGATTAAGCTGTTATGCTTCTGGGAGAACTTGGTAAAGTCATCCCCATTTTTTTACTGACAAGATTAAATTCGAAAGGTGTCCAGGTCTTTTCAGGTAGCTGGTGATTCTCTCGTTTCTCTCACTGAGTGCAAATAGTACATAGTGAGGTTTATGTCAGTAAGGGTTTTTCTTCTTGCATTTTCATTTCCTTGCAGCAGATTTTACAATCTTAGTGATGAAATTATGAGCATTTTAGTAATTACCGCTGGCATAACAGGAGACAAATGCTATTCTAGTGCCTACTATATTGTAATGACTGATAATTACATTTCCTCTAATGGTTTGAGGGCATTGGGATTTATATATATATATATATATATATATATATATATATATATATATATATATATATATATATATTTGTTTGCACGTACACAAAAGGTTTAAATGCTTATAAAAATGTATTTCATGATGGCTCTGTGTAGAAAGAAAATTAAACACAGTGCAGTAAAGTCCTGATTTTTTAAAAAATAATTTATAGTTTCATTACCTCTTCAAAGTTTCTTCTTTGTTCTTAGTATTCTCATTTAAAACTTTGTTCTACTTATATTTTAAAAAATGGCTACTTTTTTCATAGTGGCAATTGCTATTAGAGGCCCAACCAACCATCCAAAAGGTTCTGCAGTGTGCGAGAAACCCTCTATACAAAATAAGTCTTAGAATGTGTATTATCCTAATTCCTAGGATAATTTCCCTCATAAATATCTTCCCGGTTAAATTGGGATATTTGTTGAAAGGTCAAGGCAATTCAATCATTAGAAGAGGCAGCTGGTGTTAAGAATTGAAGAAAAAAGGCCTTTTAGGGTTGGAGAGAGTTTTTGCGCAGTAAGATTTGTTCAAATGAGAACAGTCAATGCCCATAAATTACTTTCATTGGTGTTTACAGACCATGCACTTTTGAGTTGTTGATGACAGTCAAAGTAATTTTAGCAAATCAACCAACCACCACAGGAAATTAAATGCTGGCCTTCCGCCAATTTCAAATGCAATTCATAGCCAACGCCCTTACTTTAATTTCTGGGTTTGCTGAGGTGGAACAAGATCAACATACATTCATTTCTCATGTCTTATGATGAGTGCGTAGACAAAAAGTTATTTTATAAAACCTCAACCCCCATTTATAAAGCGGAGGTCAGATGGAAATGGTGCTATTGGATTTTAATAACTATTAATTGCATGACACCTAGTAAAACCAGTGTGGGTAGGAGCAAAACAGGGATACTAGATCAAACATTGCTTTGGAGTGGCAGTCAGAATAGGGAATTCAAGCAGATAGTTGGAGTCTTCAAACAGCAGTTTCTGAATGTTATTGTACACTGAGAGTAACCTTCTTGGGATTCAGTGTTATTCCATGCAATGGCAGGCAGCTGGTAAGGAGCAATACTGGCACTTAGGCCAGTGACAGCCTTTAGGCAGTCACTGTAGGCAGTCATGTAATGGAGCATGAGTCAAAGCATGCTTTAAAGACGCAGGTTTTTGAAGGATTATGAAGTACGTATCACAGAACATTAGTCTCTATGTTAGAATTTCAATTTAAGCAATGATTTTTTAAAAATGCAATGCTATCTAAAGTTTATCTTCCATTACTAATTTAAACTTTAAGGCACAGTAGATCCTAAGCAAATAGAAATTGTCGAGCCCGTGAATGGAAAATGACTCCATATGGCCAGTGTGCTCCTAGGAGCCTCGTGGAATAGTACTGAAGATTATTAATGGCTTCCAGCCACCTGCTGGCAACAGTCCATGATGCAAAAACAGCTGGCATCAATACCATTAACACTCGACAATTTGTATTGCAATCATGTCAGTTATAAACCTTATTATGATTATTAATTGCTCTTAAATTTTTGTCAGACTCATTCTATTGTAATTTTAATGGTTGGAAAGAAGGGATATATAGAGAGATGACAAACAGAATTGTAAAAAGAAAAAAAAATAACATTTTGATTATTATATAAACCATATGACCTGCTTTGTGAACTAGGTCCATATTTTCTTATGGCTGGAAACAATGTATAATCAAGAAGACAAACCAACAACTGTGTTAGGAGGAGATCCTGATTGTCCAATTGAAGGTCATTGTGAGACTTGTTGCACAACTAATGTTTTTTTTGTGTGTGTATTATCAGAAATTAGAAATTATTTGACTGCTGAGTTGAAAGGTGATTGCACTTTAAATTGAGAAATTGATATTTTCCCCCCTTAGAAAACTAATACCAAGGAGTTTAGTGAAACAGCCATTCTACCACAAGATTTCAATTTTTACTTGGATAGTACATTTGACCATGGGGACCTCACAAGGATGCTTAAGAACTGACACTTGCCTACTGGCAGAATAATCCTATTGAGTCTAAGCTTGCTACTGAACTCCTGCCATGCCTAGCAGCTCTAGGCAAACAGTACCTAAGAAAGCAAAAGGACTACATATGGACAACAGGGAGGCTTTTCTTAGCCTGACTGTGGCAGCATTAACCACAAGGCAGACAGACTTAGGATCATGGCTATCTACCACACCCCTAGGCTTGGCGGTTCCTGAGTTATTTACAAATGTAGTATTGAGCATTTCATCTTTCCAGTGAAATTATGAGATAATGGATTTCAGGCTGCGTTTCCCAAAGTACCTGATGAGAATACATTACAAAGGCCCTGTTCATTAAAGTGAGGAATATAAATTATGACCAGGGAGTGTAAAAAATGGATTTAATTAAATGGAACAGTGGAGCCGCATTGTCACGCTCAGCTGAAAAGCAAATATTTTAAAACAGGTGTTAACCATGAACAAGTATCTTGAGGATTCTGGAGTTCTCTTCTGATAGAATATTTTACCTGGCAATCACTGTGTTCAGATTTTAATCCATATAGTGTCTGGCATTTTCTGTACTAGTATAGTTAAGGTCTGATGATTCAGTTCTTATAATATAGTATTTATAGTATTTGATCACCATATGAAGCTACCAGAATTGGTTTCTCACACCCACTCTACGGTTCTGCACATTTAAACTGTTTCATTCATACAAAGAGACGAAGATTTAATAACTGAGGGCACTCAATAACCTCAGGATTACATTGACTTTAGGGCACTTTCAACTGTACAAGCTCAAACTCTGCAGACTAGTGTGGAAAATAGGACTGCATTGGAATAAAACAAAAGTTCAGAATAATCTGAACTTTTTAAATTTTAGTTATGCATGTTAAGCTCAGAATGGAAGCCTTCTTTGCCCTGAGAGATCAGAACTCTCAGATGAATCAATAGCAAATCACCTGGAAGCCATAAAATAGAACAGGGATTTAATCCATAGCTACTGCAGCAGCTGCACTAGTCTAGACTTATGTCAAAACAGAACACCAAAGAGTAATGGAATTCTTGGGGGCAACTAAAGAAAGAAAACAAATGCAGTTTACTTCCTTCATCCAACATGGAAACGAATGCAGCACTCTGGGGCTAAGGATTTGAATGCTGTGTCATACTGCCAGGACATACATCCCTATAGAGAAAAGCATTACTCATTATCATTAAGATATCAATCATACAGGTAATAGAAAACCACTGTAGTGTAACTACATTGGTTATATTAAATGTGCAGAAAATCAAACAGGTTCCATATGTTAAAGCATTTAATTACACAAAATAAAATCTTCGGAGGCAATGAGGCAGGTACTTTGCATTATATTTTATTGACATGTGCTCCCTTTAGAGGTAATAAAACTGCATTAAATATAGTATTTAACAAGAAAACAAACAAACACACACACACACACACACACACACACACACATATATATATATATATATATACATTGTGTCCACTGATTGGAAAAAGGTTGTTTTATCTATATTCGTGGTTGTAAAACCCACAATGGGCCAGTAGTTTTGTAAGATATGTTTATAGAGTAGGTAACAAGGTGATTAGCCACAGATGAGGGTACTTTCATTTTAGTTAGCAATTAGGGGCCAGGGGGTGCAGCGCCATCTCTCTCTATTGTTTGCTTTGTTTGTGGAAACATAAGTGCTGTGTGCTGTTGCTATGATACCTACTACACAAACCACATGTTCTTGAGGAGGAGGAGGAGGAGGAGGAGGGAGCATTCTATAGACTGGGTCAAAAACTTATTATTTTTATTGAGAGTAATCCATGTATTCTGTTATTTTAGAGAGGTAAAGGGAGCAGCCCACCTCTGATAGTTAGGGAGTCTTTTGTTTAGTTAGTGCCATTGACAGCAAGGTTTGTTTTATTATTCTGAGCTGAGAGTTTTCTCATACATATTTGTTAAACTTACTTTCACACTGAGTGTATGCAATAAAACCATATATATAAGAAAAAAGAAAAAAAGAGAAAAGGATATTTCAGGTACTTAAAAAGGTAGAATAATTGATTACAAATCAATTATCAGGACGTTTCGGACTACAAGTCCTTCATCGGCTGAATACAAAAAAACAGTGCTTTAAGAAGTTGATAAAAAACTAACAAGTAGTATTTTAAACAAAATTCCAGAATGTTGATGATGATGATGATGATGATGGTGATGATGATGATGACCTCAGAATAGAATGTTCATTCCAAATTTGGAATGAAAAAAAAAAAAAATACAGCCCTACCCATAATCCTTCAGCAAACATACTATATTAATAATGGTACTTTCAATATACTGTTTATTATATAATATTATTAACATTTAAAAAAATATAGATAATCAACCAACATCTTGCAAACCCAAAAACAGAAACCATTGGTAGTTACCCAGTTATCACCTGTATTCGAATCATAGCAGTGAGCAGAAACATTTGACAACATGCATCCTGTTCCCAGTCACAACTATTTTGTTTTAGCAGTACTTCCTAAAGGCTAGCCTCTGTGTGCAGCTAAACACAGGGAATCCAAACAAGAAGCTCAGGACTCATTTTGAAAGGATCAACGCTGTATGTCTTCTCCCAAGCTGAGCTAGAGCCACTATCACAATAAGATAAACAAACCTAAAGCATTGGTAAAATAAAGATGGAGTGGCTTACAAACATATACTACATTATCACTAAACTGGCACTGCTTTCCACCATATATTTGTTTAATTGACTTACTTTAATCGGAATTCACAGGTCCTGCCCTGACATGGTACCATAAATACTGCTCGGAAGGATGTGCCACTCTGATACACAAAGCCTCAGACCTAGGCCTACCATTTAGGCCACTTTCAAGATTTCCATTACACGAGAGTAGATGTTAAAACTTTATGCTGATTTGAACTCGGCTCTCACCAACATAAGCACCAACTAAGACATAGCTTTACAGTAAACTAATGTGATCCATATGTGTCTCCATCCATTTGCGCTTCCTTCCATATGATGATGTAGATATCCTTCTGTCTGGTGTTAATGGCTGAAGTGTAATGCTGGCTCCAGGGATCAGCTTATTTTGCCTCCCTGGCGCATCAGCACACACAACGGCTGCGATGCTGGCTCCGGGGATCAACCACAGTGCGGCCTCCCCAGCGCATCAGCATGACAACCGTCTGGATTGAGCTAAGTAGGGTACATCTCTGGGGTCTTCAAGTGGGCACCTTCCATCCTCAGTGTTTCGTCGACTAGCCCACGACACCTCAAGAGAGCTCGACGATGATTCTGGCATCCCAGCATCACCCCCCTCCATCCCCCACTCAACTCAGACCAGCTTACTTACCTGTACATCAGCGTTTCTTTCTTTCTATTGTGCTTGAGATCCCTAGACAAGATAACTTAATCTAAAATATACTTGCACACATTGAATTGAATTTATCAATACCACACTACTAGTTTTTTGTTCCCCATTATACAAAATGCATCTGTCTCTCCTCCCAGCATAACTAGGATTCACAGCCTCTGCCTGAAGCTAATTCCAACCAGCATGGGCCAGTAACTGATATTGAAACCCATAGACCCCTAGCTGTTTAAATTTAATCAGCAGATTTGAATTTCAGTGGAGAACAAATGGATTGTTCTTTCCCTTACATTAATTGCACTCGATGCACAGGCACAGTCATCTATAATGAAGTTAAATAACAAATTAGGCTCAACGCCTTTTTTGTTTCCAAAGACAGTTTTACAATTACCGAACTTAATTACACTTAATACATCGTTCATGGTGTTGGTTCCTGATTTAAAAGTTTTGTATATTAAATATGGCACAACTTTGTTAACAACAACAAAAAAGATCATTAAACATGTATGTATGCACTTTCTAGAGAAATATAAACCTACATTATACCATCTAAGCATTTCTAACCATTCATTTATTTTGTGTTTTTAGGTTCATTTGCAGAAACTTGTGAGTCATCAGAATTCATAACAGGGCCCAGTGCTGCATACAATGATAGCTTTGCCCCATTTGAAGTTGAAGGCTTTTAAATTAGAGTGTGACAGCTAAGCTGTACAAAGCAAATGTGATCTCCAACAAGTTTTGGGACAGATGAATAACTGCGGTCGGACCTGTTTTACTGCACTCAGACTAACTAAATATCTCCACATCCCTTTATAGATTATTGTACTGTATCTTTTTATTATTATCCAATATCCAATATATATATATATATATATATATATATATATATATATATATATATATATATATATATTTTACTATATTTGTTCATTCACTTTTAGCTTTTTTGTGGTCTGAAAGAATTAGATTAGGAGTATCAGAGACTTAAGTGGAAATATGCAGTTACTTGTGTATATAAAGGGATACAACTGTAGTACAGTACATTTAAAGTGGGGTAATTGAAACCAACAGATAATGTCTGCACTTACTGCAAGCTACAACTCGTTTCATTAAGAATATGTAAGGGAGGAATATAATTAATGAATGTAGTCATTTTAAAGTAGTGGGGCTCTGATATTTGTTTTAATTAACAACACATCTAGTTTGGACTTATTGACAGTTCTTCCTTGGTTTAAGACTTGCTCATGCAGAATTACAAAGGACTGGAATACACCATTTAATTAATCTACTGATTTTGCTAAAATTGTCTGACAATGACTTGGTGTACTGTGGCTCCGCCCCCTTTCTAGATGGCCGACTTCCACCTTTCCCTGGAATGAATTGTCAGACCATCCAGTACGGGGCACACTGTTCCCTTTACACAGTGCCCTCACAGGTTGGGAGGGAGATTTATAACCAAGATTCATTCTTTCTCTGTCACAGGGATTTGTCAACATTCAAGTACATCCTATGATTTGTACAGATGTCAACTTGTGCATGGGACATAAAGCAAAATGTTAAGGTTAAAAAACATCAGCATTTTATATGTTTACTAGCAGTTCATGAGAACAATATTTGTTTTTTGTGATAAAGTAATACATTGTGTGTGGTGTATCTTATTATAGAGAGCAGTCAGAACTGCCTTCTCTCTTCTAAATTGCAAACAATGTTTAAACTTATATAATTACATTTATCGTAGCTAGGAACTGGAGTGAACCTATTTCAAACAGACCATAAAACAAAAAAAAAAAACACCTGGGCTAGAATTGTAGTGATGAAGAGGTTTTATATGCCATTGCCAATGTTCTGAGCCTTCAAGTCACCAGCCTTGAGAAATGAAAACAAAACAGAAAACCAAAGAATGAGGTAATAAATAACAGTGTTTGAATTCTTCACCCCACACAATCTATTATCATCATTAGCCTCACTCATGCACAAAAACAATGGGAAGGAGGTTGCACACATCCACCATACAGTCTCTTATTCATCATTGGTAACATGAGCACCTGACAATGACTGTGTGTTTGTAAAACCTGCTGCAAGAAAGACCAGGATCACTTTCTGAAAAACCTTTCAGATCCAGCTGAAAATATAAAATTAAATTAATGATCTACTGTACTGCACATATAGTGTTTATCATTCAAGGCTCTTAAAACCATTTACTGTTTGTATTCCATGTAGAATTAACTAATCATTTTGGTCACTGTGTTTGACTTGGATAGGCAGTTAATGTGTTCCACTAAGTTTCCTCATTGTGGATAGGATTTTTTTTTTATAGTGCAGCTGTTCTATATAAACAGTTTAAATCCACCTCAAAAGTTTATCTTAAAGTCTCTAATCCGTCTTGTTATATAACTAATCAGATTTTGAACTGGGCAAATACTAGAGAAGGTTATAACCTGTGAAGCGATGAGATGAATCATTTTCCATTTTTCAAAACTGGGAGTGGGATTTAGCACCTGGAAAAAATAAAAAATAAAACTACGGATCTACATGACTTTGTATAAGATCTGAATACAAATTAGATTTGAAGAAAAGAGTGCTTTTGTAATTATATTTTGAACAACAAACTCTTTTTTCTATATTCTATTATACAGCATGTTTATAAGTGTTCAATAGCTATCTGTAATCAAGTCGAGAGTGGCTTCTTCCACACTTTTGTTATGGATCTATGTCAAGAAACCAATTTCACACCTGTACTGTATTTGCCAAAAACTGTACATACTTAGTTTTAGTCAATGGTGGTAATTAATGATTTTGGTCACTACCAGCATCACCCAAGAATATTACAAATCTCTCAAAAAAGCCCAAATTATAAAACTAGCCCCGCTTACAATCTCTCTCTCTCTCTCTCTCTCTCTCTCTCTCTCTCTCTCTCTCTCTCTCTCTCTCTCTCTCTCTCTCTAAATATATCAGGTCATATTTTAATAGAATGATGAAGACTGTTCAATGCTTCACAAAGCTTCAGGTGGATTCTTCAAGCAAGCTCACAGACAGGTCAAAACAAAATAGTGTAAAGTTATACTCAAGCAGCACCCAAACGCCCTGGGAATAATTGTAAATATTTTAAGGGGAAAAAAGCAAACAAAACAATACAAAATACATTTTAAGTTATTTACTTTTTACTATTGACAGAGTGTTATACACAGGCATTGTTAAAGAGAGATTTCTTGAAGGGGGAGATATTTTGCATTTTCATGTACAGTACAACAAATTAAAAATGAATTAAGTGTTGTGGTGGCTTTTGAGTAAATGGTCCATGTAGGGAATGACAAAATGACAAAAGCTCTTGAAAAGGAGTGAGAAGGTCAGAAATGGGAGGCAGTGCAGAGATAATACATTTACATTTTACAACCTGTGCTATATTCTTTGCATCTACTGTATCACTGATATATGTGTGGCTGAGGTGTGTTTCCCTTACCAGTGGTAATTCTAATGGAACTTAACAATTGGAAGCATGAGTAAAGGTTCTCTTCTTGTTCTTCTAGTGAACAGATGGCAACTAGTGCATGTGATAGTTTATGTGTTCCAAGGTGCTTTTTCTCATTGTGTCTTCAATGTGTCTTTTAAAACTACACACAATGTTCATTTTCATATTCTGGTCTTGTTTTAATTAGTTCAGTAATACATATATTTAAAGACTAGCAAGTCTTCCATAGTACACCATAGTATTGTAGTGACCAGACTCCCCAGTGATTTCCACTGAAGCAGCATACTGGGATCAGAGGTTATGGACTGATGAATATGTAAGCCTACGGCTTGACGGATGCAGAGTAAATTGAAATGCTTTTGTATGCTGCAGCATCCAACCAATACACAGATAGAACAAGTGTGCACAGATGGAAGCAAAGTGCATTGAGATAGGAGAATTATATGTGCTTGTTACCATGTAGTGTTTAGAAGACATGCCCCAGGGCATGTTTTACTTGCGCATCCTGCCTAACATTAGTGTAGCAACAGCATACCATTTTAACAGATCCCCAGGCTTCATTAACGGGCCCATTTCATGCTTAAGAAATAAAAGCATTTATCCACAATTTTTTTTATTGCCTCAGAGATTTTCAAGTTGAAGAGACTAAGGTTGTCATGGAAACCATCAGGTGGTAGGCCCCAGTTGGATAAACATCATTAAAAACTTTCAGCAAGTTGTGCTTTATAAAAATTAATTATCAAATAATAAATCAATTAATGTATTAATTGTAGGAAAATAGATTATGTAATGCTTGCCATGGGTAACTTTCTAGAGTATAATACAAATCCGTTTTGTTTCTTCTTGCTGTCAGGACTCTCAGGACACTTTACACAGTAGCAATCACAAATTGAGCTCAATTGATGTACATGAGGTGGCCTATTTATTATTATTATTATTATTTATTTCTTAGCAGACGCCCTTATCCAGGGCGACTTACAATTGTTACAAGATATCACATTATACATTATTTCACATTATACAGATATCACATTATTTTACATACAATTACCCATTTTTACAGTTGGGTTTTTAGTGGAGCAATCTAGGTAAAGTATCTTGCTCAAGGGTACAACAGCAGTGTCCCCCACTGGGGATTGAACCCACAACCCTCCGGTCAAGAGTCCAGAGCCCTAACCACTACTCCACACTGCTGCCCTACACAAACATTGTGTTGTATGTGACCAGTATTCTATCCATGTATACAACAAATGTATATTCTTTACATTAAATTGAACAAATAAACCATTGAATGAGATAATACATTTATATTCTAATAATTTCATGATTATTATTTTTTTTAACTCTTTATGACCCCATGGGCTAGATTCTCAGAGTGTTTTACACCAAATTGCCATCAGCGCACCATGGTTTGTTAGTGCAATGTAACTGTTACAATCCCATTAGATCTGGTATCATTGCACTGGTGTACACTGTAGTCTAAGGCAGAACAAAAGAAACTGAACTTTGAACTGGAAGTGGTTAAATAGCTTAAGGGAGGCTTTTTTTTTTTTTTGTAATTAGTCATTACTTTTGATTTGTTCTGGCATTTGTGCCAGTCAGGCAATGCCTTTGTGACATATTGTCCCGACAATACAACAGTCTCTATGACTACGACAAAGACACATTGATTTCCTGTCAAACTATGTACACATGGCCACAGTTGTCAACGTTAAGATGATATGTAATTTAGAATATAGATTAGTGATGGCCTGCTCTGCAGGTTTGTACTGTGTACTGTGTGACAAATAGGAGTCTTTTATTTAAGAATTGTGTTTGAATATATATTTAACTACACATACCTGCTTACTCCTTTCTAAATGTGCTGTATATCCTGTGTCCTCATGTGCGAAGAAGAGTACTTTTTGCTGAGGGGGTTAGTCAACCTGTTGTGCTTTGAAAGATGGAGTGGGATTTTAAATATTTTTTACTGTATCCCTCTTCTAATGAAAGCCCCTACACATCATGCTGACATATTGGTAGATGGAGTTTGTCCATTGGCAGGATTTGAGGTTTTAATAATTAAGTTTTAGCCTGTCTACCCTGTTTTATCCCTGTTCATTAATAAAGATGGAAATTCCTAGAATCTGTTTTTGTTTGATACCAGTTTTAATAATAAACCAGATATATAATATATATATATATATATATATATATATATATATATATAGAGAGAGAGAGAGAGAGAGAGAGAGAGAGAGAGAGAGAGAGAGAGAGAGAGAGAGAGAGAGAGAGAGAGAGAGAGAGAGACGACTCAGATTACGACTCTTAATATAATTAAGGATTGTTTTCTAGTTTTTTCAATTTTTGATGAGGTCCCTTTGAGGTATTAGAATTTCCTCACATTAATTTCTCTTAATGATTTTTGATGTAAAAACTGTTTGATGATTAATGTACTGCACAAACACTAGTTTTTAGTAACTTAAAAAAGTCTGTTCTTTAGGTTTTTTTCTCATTTAAAATTTGTTAAAAGCAGAACGAAACCAAAAAAAGACCTGCTTTTTCTTGTCTTTCAATTCTTCAGTCTTTGCTGCAAATAATGAGATCATTAAACATAATATGAGCAATATGTAGATGTAATTTTGCTATATTTTGCTTCCTGAATGTCAGCAGGTAATTCATTATCTGGGAATGTACGTGCAACATTATAAAAAGGCTGTCTGACTGGCCCAATATAGCAGTACTGATTACATTTGTGGAGCCTGAGGAAATGACTATCATTGAGTAAATAACTTTAGAATGAGTAAATAATCAGTAATTAGACTTTTAGTTTTGAACATGCTGCATATTTTATTTACCACAAAATTTGTAAAGCAGATCAGATAAGAAACAGTGTGACCTGCCAGCAACCTAAAGTCAAGGGTCTGCATTCATTATAAAACAGTGAGGTGCATTTTTGCCACAAACCAACCAAACATAAATCATCCTTCCAAACAGATGGAATAGATTGTAGATTAGATTGTCCTGTTCGTTTGACTCATTCCCAGTGCTCTGCTCTTCTAGAATAGAACTGCTAATGCCAGCTGCCTATTCACTGTACCTATCCAGACAGATATCCTTTTTTTGTTTAGCTTTTGCCTCAACATCCTGATTTCTGGTTTGCTTTGATATATATTATTTTTGCTTTTAAATGCTGTAAATTCACTAAGGACGGCTGCTGCTCTGTGTTCCCACATTTCAGTCTGGGGTGACCTGAGATGAATTAAAATAATTGGGATCAATGGTTTAAACAGGCGATGAATCCTAATACCACCACCCTAAACTGTATAAACCAACATGTTCAGTATAGAGTTAATGAGTTGCGGTATGGACATCCTCCACTGTTTAGATCAATGGGGGGATGTGTTAATCACTTCTGGTATGGAACTTCATGTAACTGATAATAAACTCAGTAACCAAATCAGACAATCACCCATTGCAGTATGTATATTATACTTTTGGCAAGAACAGACCAGGGTTGTGATAAACTAGTTCTTTCAACAGATACTCCACTGGGAGTATCAGCGATTGGTCAGAGCTCAGGATTGCTGGGCAGAGAGTAAAATATCTGAGCTTTGACTTATGGGCACGTATCTCATTCCTGTTCAAGTTGACACAGCTGGGACGAGATCGAAATCCAAGCCCTTCTGGGTCAGTCAAGTGTAAAGTTGGCATGGACATCCTATTCTATAGGGACTCCAAGAAACCAATTTTCTTATATCAGTGGTCTATAGACAGGAGAAACACCCGAGACTTAATAACAATGTATGTTTATCGCACTACAATAACCCCTGCTGGCCAAGCGCCCAGTGAGCTCAAAGTCAGACACCTGCAAGGCTGGACTTTGTCCTCCAGAGGTAGGCAGCTTGCTGACATCCACTCTCGAGCTCCTGGGTAAAAATTAAGCTGGCTTAGTCATGGGATTGGAGGATGCCCACTGACCCTTTGGGTCTCCTGAGCCATGTAGGGAATTGCTGCAGTGAGGGGAAAAGCGATTGGTCATTTCAAATTGGGAGAAAACCAGGGGTAAAATAATAATTGGACACACAAAATAAAATAAAAAAAAAAAAAAAAAAAAAAATGAATGTTTAACTATAGAGATCTCCAAATGCATGTTATTGCTGACAACAGTTTCTGTGCATGATTTACGTATAAGGATCTACTGTTCAATTAAACTCTTGTAAATCTAAGTAAGTTCTGTTTTCATAAAGAACATTGTGAGAAAGCTGTGTACCCTAACCCTAACCCCTACAGTGCCACCCATATGTATTAACAACCTTATGATGTGTTTGCTTTCCTTAAACCGTTTAATCAGCAAAAACAACTGAATGCATTCCAGCTGTCGATGAATAATCTTGTATATTGACACAGACCTTTTGAGGATAGCTGACCTACAGTGAATGTCATTCCTATTTCGATTGGTAACATATCTGCATTATTTTGTTCTGTCAGTTGTAATTCATCCACCTTGATGGAAACAGGTTGTAATACATTCCTTAAATGAGATACTGACTTTTGTCCTATATCCTATCATTTTAGTACAATAAGAGGCTCTGAATTCAAAGGGTAGCTCTTGCCTGCTTATTTATTCTCATCATCAATAAAGCAGAGAATGACAGTCTTACCAAGTCTGAACATTAACCTCTCAACCTTTCTCTACAAGAATCTATTTATTATAGAAAGTTCTGAATATATAAAGCAATCCAATGTTTCCTTCGAGCCACATTGGGCCCTTTTCAGAAAGTTTTAACACTTTAATTATTAAAGATAATAATTAACTCTCTCTCTCTCTCTTTAAACCTATATATATATATATATATATATATATATATATATATATATATATATATATATATATATATATATATATATATATATATATATATATATATATGACAGTTAGTTTGATAAATACATTTTTCCTGAGGGGTGGTTGAAGAGAGAGACTTAAAAACACAAACACAGAGACACACGATGTTATTATCAGAAGAATAAGCAGCACAGTATGTGAGCGGTGAGGAGAGAAATGACTTTAGTTGCATTCCCACTGCTGATAAATGATCCAAGGCATGTGCATAAAGAATATCAAAGCAATCACTATTCTGTTTATGAAGAAATCTGCTCCAACACATAGCACACAGTCAACAGCAAGTAGTGAGGGCATAATAAAAGGTCTACAATAACTTTCATTTTAAAGTAAAGGTAAAGGTACTTTAATGTAAAGATGATTTTAATATCCTATTATTATTTGCAATCTCTCTCATTCTCTGTTTCTGTCTGCTTAGATCATTATTTCCCAGGTTTATTAACTAAATGTCATTTTTTAACCACTGGAGTTGCTTCCTTAAAGCTGACTTTCTGAAGTGATGTGTTTTGACCACTAGGGGTGTGCAGCTGCAATTAAACTTTGGTTTTGTATAGAGAACCTCAATTTACTAGTACATGCTGTAGTTGCCACTAGCGTCCATTTCTTTAACAACCTCACTTTAGAAATCGTCAGTCTTTTCAAAGGTAGATCCTGTGGTTGAAAGTGGAAATTACAGGTTAGCAGTAAACCTGAGAAACATATATACACACACTGAACATATATACACACACACTGAACTTATCTACACACATACGCTATTAAACAGGTAATACATACAATATTCAGAAAATGTAGATGATATTAGGTACCAGCCTGAGACTTTACCACAATAAACTATATTTCTTGACCATCAGCAAAAGCCAATCTGCTTCATGAGATAACGTAGGGCAAGTGATCTACAAATACAAACAAATACAAGTTCTTACTTCGCTGTCATTGTATGAGGTTGGATCTAATCCCTTTCAGTCACTGCACTTGTCATCTTTCCCAACATAATGCCGTAACAGCCTGGGGCACAGTGTTGCCAGCGAAATGATTTGATTTCAGTTGTCAAAGGAAACGTCTGACCTACTGTATGCAATTCCAGTGGTTTTTCTTGGTAATTGATTTTTTCTTGCCCTTAGGGGTAATGGAATTCTCACCATCTTCACACATTAAATAACTCAAAGTGAATTGTTCTAAGCACATCCTCTTTGCAAATGCTATACAGCAGCAAGGGAGTCTGTCATACATGTGGGTAAAGGCCACAATTGCCATTAACTGGGTATCTGTGTGTTTCAGGAGGGTGTTATTGAGGGTCTGTACATCTATTGTATTGCTATTTTACTATCTGTCTGCAACTCTATCTGTTTCAGAATCATACCATATTACTGTATAGTAATGATATGTTCACATTATATCACAACAATATGAAACAGCTAAATTGATAATCCATTACAGAAACGTGGTACTATACTGTATCACTGGGCTACGGTATTAGGACCACCAGGCAATAACTGCTCCAGAACCATTGTGTTAAATTAATGGTAATACAGTGTTCTGATAATGGTTGTGGTTTCCTCAGGGAAGTAAATTAGTGTTATAATAATGATGAGCAGGTATTAATAAGGTAGTAGGACTCTTATAAAAGTGTACCACGGTCATTTTAGAGTTTTCCAGTGTTTATACTATCCATTAACCATAGTTTACTGTGGTGTGCCTTTTTTTAAAATGCTTTACCGTACCTCTCTGCACCATGTTAGTGCTTTGCTTTATTACACTTCGCAATGCCTTTATTATGGTAAACTTTCACAAGGGGAATATCTGAAAGCTTCTGGTATTTAATGTGCCCTGCTTTTGCAGAGACCGGCAGACATAAAGGAATGCTGGAATGAAGGTCATATTCATGAACTAGCAGGCTGTCAAAGACAATGTTTAATCATGTGCAGGCAGCGGTTTCATTAAACTTTTTCATTGCAAGTCAGGTTATTCATTTAATCATGTATGTATGTATTTATTTATGTATGTATTCATTTGCTGAGTTGTATACACATTACATAGAGTATTTGACAGCTGGGACAAGATGTAAAAATGTACTGCATAGGTGTGCTTCAGATTGAACTGTCTCAGCGGTGAATAGCATGGAAATCTCATCATCACAAATCTGACAAATGTATCACTTATTGGTCCTGTTGTTTGTGTGAGACTGACAAATAACTGTAGACTTTAATAAAAATTGATTTGGAAACATACAGAGCTTACAAGACAGCAAGTCTTGCTGAAAGGTGAAATACTGTACTAAAAGAGCAACAAAACTGCAACTTTACATGTTTTCTAGTTAAGGATTGAAAGTAACTTTTATAATTAGAGCCTTATGTAACATTATTGTCGGATTCTGCCTATTCAACGCCTCCATTTGAACAATCGCCCAACCCCAACTTTTAGCTGAAAGTCAAATTTTAACCAATAATTTCTGGTTTTTAATAACCATGTGCAAATAATAGGAGACATATCATAGCTCACATGAATAGAAAAAACTGCCTAGAAGTAGTTGCTGTGTGTATTGAATGATTCAGGGTTAGGGTTAGGGTTATCTTTGTTTCAGATAACAAAGATATGGAGTTTAGCAGTTTCAGATTAGATGATACAGACTCCGCAGTCTGATTGATTACGCTTTCCTGTTACACTACAATCCATATCTTCAATTATTTTTAGACACTGCAAGAGCTTGTAACTCAGACACCTTTTTTGTATTGAAGATTTGAATGCTATAGTTCTACTTTGGATGTTAATTTATTACTTCGTGTGGAGTTTTCACACTGGACACTGCAATTTTTTGCTTGCAGAGATTATTTTAGTGGACTGAAAATGTTGCGTGTTTATATATTTTAGCGACTTTTATTTTACCGTTTTTCACCTACAAATGTATTTTTCATGATGTGGTTTTGCACTGGACACTGCAGCTTTAACGTTTAATGTTTGTTTTGTGAAAAAGATTTGAAATTACACAACAATACTATCAATACCCCCTCTGCAATCATGCCTGTAATTTGCCCATCCCCCAACACTTTTGCCTTAACAACAACTTTACGCCCGCTGGGCGTTGACTCGGCAGAATTAGGTAGTAAAGGATGCTACTTATCAGATTAAGCAAAGCAGTTAATTTGATAGCTATTCAAACATACAATACATGTCAATGCTCATTACTTATGTTAAAGATTACTAGTCATAATCTATTTATTTATCATTGCAATCAATATTATTGTCTTTTTCTCCTAAGATCACTTTACTGGGAGAGGGGATTGGTATTGAAGAACTGACTAAATTGCTCTATGTAGTATATACTGTATATAGTCTATAATAATAAAGCTCTGCTTCCAGCACTTGTGCTTTGTTCCAAAAATGTTCTAATTTGCTTAAAGGGGTTAAGTTATCTCATTAGACCTATTAAACTTGGAGCATTCCTCCATGTTCATGCAATGCTAATTGTATTACACTCTCAACAGAGGAAAGTCTGTATAGTAAAAAGCTAAATGCAGACAGCAGTGGTATGTTGGATGTTTTAGAAGCTGCTCTCGTACGTTGTTGTTTTTTTCTACAGTTTTTCCCACTATTTTGTTATGTTACTGTTAATGCCAGTCTGGTAGTTTCACATTCAGACCTGTCCCACAGCCTGGCATTTTAAACTGGAGTGTTTACAATAAGCCAGATAAGTTTAATATCCCGATTTTGTTTACTGGAAACAGGAAACCTGGATGCATGTACACATACTGAGTGATTGCCTACCTTGCAGGGGTTCATTATGGAACAGCCTGTGTGAAAAGGTCACTGCCTGGATTCTGAATTCTCCTATATGCCTATCTGCCTATGAATAAATGTACTTGCCTGGCCTCCCGAGTCCTTGTATAACCTTCTTGTGTTCAGTGTCGAGCCACTCAGAAGTTACAGCAAACAGCAATCAAAAGGCAATTGGTGCAGGGTTTGCTTTCAAGGACATCTGGAATTGGAACTGCAAGTAGATTCACAGATTGTCAGAAATCACCATTAAAGGATCCTAGTTTTTGTTTAGCCAGGACATTCCCATTATGACTCATGCCTTTTATCAAAGAAAGACGTGTGTGTGTGCTTGTGTAAGAGTAATACTGCCTTTTAATAACAATCAGTGTCTGTGGTTTTAAGTTCTGTTGCTGTAATATTAAATTGTAATAATTTTTCTCTATATCAGAATCCACCTGGCACTATACCAGTAGAACCCTAGTTCCCTGCTCCATTTGAGTAAAATCAATTAAAAAATCAATTATTTATAGTTTAATTTTGGAAAATGGAATCTTGAGGCAAATGAATAAAAATCTGAAATAATTGCCACACTAATGTTCTCAGTGGTATAATCAAGGTGGATCAGACTGGTTAAAAATGTGTATAGAATTTCAGGTTTTATAAAATGCAAGATAATGCAGGTATCATTCTTTGTTTTTATTTGTTTTTGTATTATTATGATATTTGTTTTTTGTTTTTTTGTAATGCTCCATTACTGTCTATTTTTTTCCTTGCGGGAAAGTATCTTTTGCAATCGGCCTATCTGTCATCAGGTAATAGAGGCAGTGACACTGGGTCAAATTATTTCCTTTGCACAGGGACTCCATTACTCCATGTTCTCCCTCTGAACTTATCTAATAGCACATTGTCAGCGGGGATATGGATGTGACATTGGGGGCGAGTTCATAGCAGTGATAGAATTGCCCAGGATTGCTTCCATTATTTGTCTTTTTAATTAAAGACGATGTGAGCTGACTATCTTCAATTCCTCCAAATATATGTGCTCTGTCACAGCCTCCCAAATTGAGTTTAAAGTCACTGAACTCACACAACTAGCACTAAAGAGAAAGCAGACAAGCTTAGGTGGGTTGCATTACCTCCTCTTGTTCATCGATTTCCTTATGTTCTTATGTTTCAGATGGTTTTTCATTGTTTGGATTCAAATAATGTATTTCCTTATTTACATCTACAGTACATTTCTGATCGGACAGTCTTGCTTCATTGAGAAAATGTGCAGTAAGGTTTGAGCAAGGGGACAGTTGTGAGTAATGGTGCTACCAACACACATAGGGGAGGTTATGTCAGAATGAGTTCTGTACATGTCATTTTGGATATTGATGCTCACATTCAACCCCCCTTTCTATAAACAAGCTAAATGCAACTTACTACATTTGTGAATGAAGACAGATTTAAGATACTCGATAGAGTTGTAGTAAGGACATACAGTCACCATATCAATATTTTCCCCAAGTAACCTTAAACCAATGTGCTATTCAAAATAACCGTGGGTAGCAGTAGCCGGCACCCCAGACCCTTGCATCTACTGTATGACTAATATAAAGGGGAAACCTCCCGCTCTGTAGACAGCCTTTTATTACCTGTCACTGATAAACTGTGAAACTGTTATGTTCACTGAAATAGTCCCCCCACGCTATATGTCATTTTCAATCCTCTAATACATTTTGAATGTTTTCTGGAAGGCAAAATAGAAAACTGCAACATACCCAATGCATGACGCACTGCTGACCTAGACGTTATCTATCAGCAGGTTTCTGTATTTCACATGCTGGAGAGATTGATCAACTGCCCCTGGGGACAATTGAGAAATATGTGAGAGGATGACTATTGAAGAGCATACGCTTTTCTCAGCAGCACAGACAAAAGGATAGAAAGAAAGAAAGAAAGAAAGAAAGAAAGAAAGAAAGAAAGAAAGAGCTGCTAAAATCTATGACTCCAACATTTAGCTGATCATTTCACACACACACACACACACACATATATATGTATATATATATATATATATATATATATATATATATATATATATATAGTGCCTTGCATAAGTATTCACCTCCCTTGGACTTCTCCACATTTTGTAGTGTTGCAACCTGGAATTAAAATGGATTTAATTGGGATTTTTACCATTTGATTTACACAACATACTTAGCACTTTGAAGGTGCAAAATATTTTTTATTGTGACACAAAAGTTAATTAAACAAAAAAAAGACATTTGTTGGTTGCATAAGTATTCACCCCCCTGAGTCAATACTTGGTAAAAGCACCTTTGGCAGCAATTACAGCTGTGAGTCTTTTTGGGTCCGTGGGGGCGTATGTGTGGACTTGTCCTTTCGAAGTGGCGAGACACTAGGAAAGTGTGAAAAAAACAACTGAAAGCTCTTTCAAGGTTAATGTCTATAGACAAGTTCATTCTTAACTGTCTAAACCTTTTAGGATTACGAATCCAGGATATTGTATGCAGGTTTTTCAAATAGGACACTATAGATTTAGATAAGCTTCTGCTTCCTGGTACCTAATCACTTCCTATGCAGTCAGGAAGTCAACATTTTAGAAGATTGATCCCTGTTTTTACTTTACAGATTGAGCTTCCCTACAAGGGTTTTGTTATGTGGATTTTGATTATCTAGCCAGAAACCTATCAAGATACTTTATTTAATATAATTGCTGGATTCCTTCTATTTTATACAGGTTGCTGTGCAAAGATCTGCACTGGTGTTTATTTGGAATGGCTATCTTTACTTCAGAAAAGAGTATCAGATAACTAGTAATTGGATTTGAAGAGGCTAACTACTTAGCAAGCTTATTATTGAAGTAAAGGGGATTTCATATACTGTCCTAAATTATATTTTATTAATGAAGAATGACCATTGCTTTCTAAATCCAGTCTTTATATTTATTTCCTTAAGAATTAGGTTACACATTGTTTCCCTTTTATTCTTTGATACCACATATGGAAGAGCTGTTAGAAATAGTGCTATCCTGTAAACATATTATTAACAATAATATAAACACTGATGTGAACAACAAAGCCATATGTTGGTTATTTATTTAATTAACTATATGTGGGGCCTGAAGATGTATATCAATATGTATTAAGTCATAAAATCAGGAATTAATACAAAATGCAAGGACATGTAATAAAAGATACAATCAAGTATCTACAGATAATGACCACTACATTGATCATTAACTCTATTATATTATAGTTCCTTAAAATGTATGTTGCCGTTGAAAGTGAGTTTCAAAATTCTAGTCTTGTTTTTATTTAGCTGTCCATTGCAGTTTTGAACTGTTTTCCCTGTTTTTGTTATTTTATAATTGATGTATTTCTTACATGCCTAGCTCTTGTATCTTATAAAGTAACTGTTACACATGAACTGTAATGGTTTGAATTGACTCATACTGTACAATGCACAGAAACGAGATCTATAGGTGATATTTATAGTATTGTACAGAGCTTTCTGAAACAGAGACTTTGTAATCTGAGCAGATGTGTATCATTTCAAGATTTGCATTTTAATTTGAATAGCAGTGGTACATATGCATTTGATACTAGGGTTGCTGTCACCATCACAGGGAACTGAACAGAGCCCCTAGAGTTGATTATGTCCCACAGTCCATACAAAAGGTTGGAGATGTTCCATGCAGATAGGACTGTTGAGTTCACAACCCTCATTTGGGATTCTAGCCAGATGGAATTATTTGGTACACACAGCAATGTATTCCTGGCTGTAGGATTTTGTTTTTATTCTTTTAAAAAATCTTTCTTCTGGAACAGGGAATAATGTTAGGGTAGCCTACTGGATTGTGCCCTAACAGTTTGACTTTTTCCACGAGGTTCTTGATTATCTGCACTGGAAACTTAAGTCATCTTTGTTAATCATAAAGTATATAATAAGCAGTATCAATGGAGGATTCCCAACACTTCACAGCACAGGTTAATCAAGAATACCCTGGAGGGACCATTTCTTAGGGGATACATTTCTGTTTTAGTGCTTGGGTACCAAGGCATTGGGTGAGCATCGAGTCTGCAAATCATCCCTGTTGAGATTTATACTGCTAAAAAGTATATTACCCCACTGTGTCTCATCTCTGAGATGCTGCTTATCGCCTGAGACTTCATCTCTTACTGACTAAACTGATTGTATATGACAGACAACCACCTGTTCTTTTGTTTTCAGCTTGGCTATAATGAGAAAACCTTAACCTAATATTGTCTGGTTTTGTGGTGCCAAGTCTTTTGGCATTTTATAAGCATGTCAGTTGTGATCAAAACCTTTGTATGTGTAATTGCCTTATGTAGATCCACATCAAGGACATTGCATGGTGTGTTAATAGTTGATTGTATTTTTTTTAAAAGCTCTTCCGCAGATGCCACCACTGTAGATTGGTGAGACGTATATAACTCCAGTTCAGATTATTCAAGGTTCTATTTCTCACTAACTCTATTTATTAACTATGACAGAAGTGCATCAGAACCAACTGTTCTTTTTTTTTTTTTTTTTTTCAAAATGCAGACATCTAACTCTCCAAGAAATCTGTTTCTGGAAATGTAAAACCTCACATCATAGAAAGTGAGCTATAAGATCTGTTTTAGATTGTTATTGCTTTCTTCAACACTGAACTGTATTTGTTTTAATTAACAACTTTTAAATGCATTCTATAATTAACCCATGATCGAACGCATGAAGAATAGGAACCATGGTAACACTCTACTTCAAGTGTCTCTAAGAGCAATGTAATTACAATGTAATAACACTTACATTGCATACATGTTGTGTTGTGTCGTTACAATGCAGAAACATGCTTAATTACAAATTGGAATATATAGTTGCAAACTCCCAGTGGTGTATATATAAACACATATAACATTACAGTATAGTTAGAAATGTAATGTAAATTGTTACAGGCACAGTTTTTATTTCATATTGTTTGTTATTAGTGTAACACTGGTAGAGTGTATTAATGAAGTTGTCAGGGGCATTTAAAACGTGCACAGCTTGTTCTGCTTTTATCCATTGGTATTGTTAAGAAAGCTAAGGTACAGAATATCCAAGACTAGGAGGTTGCTAAAGGAGCTAGCTTCACTGTAGTTGTCTGTGGGTCTGTTATTTGTGAGTTACACTGCAAGTTTACAGGAGTCTGTTTGGTGGCTTTTGCTGTTTATTTTGTTGACATGTGAAGCCATGTCAGTATGTCAGTATTGTTACCCACCTGCAATCAATGACAATCCTTAACATTGTTGTTGTTTTTCAATTTGTATTAAAGATCAATCAAAAGCTTCCCTTATTTAAAAATCATCACTACCTGAAGTTTCAAAAGAGCTAGAGAGTTGTCAAAAAAGTACAGGAGGGTTACTCTGCCAGAACTGTGTTTGATCCTGATTGCTTTGTTCAATATTTGTTTTGATCTTTTCAACTGAATCAATATTTCCCTCAAAAGTCGTTTTAAATGCACAGGTTCTGTTTATCCTTTCATTGTGTCTCTATTTCTTCTGTGTTCTTCAGTGAACTGACCCCTATTCATAAAGAAATGGCATTGGCAAATCCAAAGAGTTCTCAAATTAGTGCGTCTTCAGTTGATTCAATCTATGTTGCATTGGAGCACTGCCATATGATTATAAACAATTACCCTAAGTCCAGGGTAACTGCCAGGCAACTAAATTAGTAATTTTTTTCCCCAGGGTGTAAGGTCTGTATGGGTAGCCACCATTTAAACAGCCTTTCCTGGAGATGCATTTAATGAAAACTCACTGTTTTACGTAACCAGATAAGAGAAAACTCCATCATTTAAAAATAAAAAAGGTTCTAATTAGATATCTCTGTGTTGACCGAGACCAAATACATCAATATGCAGACAGTAACCTGAACAATTACAATCTTACAACTTTAAATCTTAACCTCAAATCAAACTAGTTCAATAAAACATTGCATTCAGAGAGATCAACGCACATAAAATAAGGTTTTACAGTTTCATCTGCACCACAGTGTAAAACAATGACTCACAGCAACACCGGTGGCAGGATAAGGATTGAAAGAGAGGAAAGTCATTTTACATTTGGACATATTCATGAAGCAATAAAGCATTATTGCACTAAATGCTAATTCTTTAATAAAAACTACCCAGAGAGACTTGTGGGTAGTCTTGAAGGGCCTGGGTTGTGCAGCAAGTTAACTTACTAACCTTCTGTGCTTTTTATCTCTGAAGGCCTGGGTTTGAATCACACTCATGTTAAATGATGTTGGCTCTGTAATGATTGTCCACAGGGGACAAGAGCTGTGTGGGAAAGTTTTCATGGAAGTTCTGTGTCTGGTTGGAGCCAGTGCTAATGTATTGGCCTTGGCACAAAAACAATACATAATAATAAGATGTTTTAACTATGTACTGTTCTGTTGCCGGCAAACCACTCTCTATTATCAAGGAAACAACATAAGGTGCTATTGGGACCCAACCACTTCTGGCACAAGCTCACTGGAGGCTGTTGTACCAAGCTGGGCCTTTCACCTGAGTAAAGGAGATATGAAGGTTGATGCATCAATAAACATTGATGTATTTTAGTGCTCTGTTTACTCCCTGAGCCAAATCTCATTTCTGGTGCTGAGTACTGGGTATAATTTGGTAGCCTTGCTGTGTTGTAGCCTACAGTGGTTTGTTTGTGCCAGTGATAGCTTATACATAATGATCCACGTTTCCAGTTTATTCCGAATTTCACCGAAAAATTACAATTTTTTTTTAACAGGACGTTGGTTTTTACTATTTGATACCCGATTTTTGTCTATTATTCAATATTTTCCTGATACTATTTTCTAGGAAATACACAATATTTTGATTAAAATGCTGTTTCATTTTGACTCTGACATTGTAATAAGCAGTTCTACACTGGCATTTAGACTTAGAGGATCAAATAACGTTCAAATGTGGTTCTCTGTCACTTCACAAACACATTATCAACTGATTATGTTGGCCAATCAAAGTCTGATTATTGTGGCAATTGCTGGAAGTAGTAACTATTAGCTTGATCAAAAACTAAATTGAAATACACAAATATAATATTTTAGTGGATGAGGAATGGGGAGAAAATGTTTATGAAATCAGTTCATGAATATTTAAAAGAAAACAAATGTTTGGAAGTATACAACAAGCATAAATAAGAGAAGTGGGTCAGATGAGGCAGAATACTGCAAATACAATTGTCCAAAAGATTGCAAAGTACCAGCTACATGTGAAAATGTGGCCTCGACTTAAACTATAAGAAACCAGAACTGCTACGCATCATATTACACATGTAAAGTGTGTATACTGAGACCCCCCCCCCCCCCCTGATTTTTACAGATGTTTCAATTAAAAACTACTTATTACTGATTTTATCCCTATTTTAATGTATGTATAATAAACTTAGAAAAATTTGCAGATTTTTTTTTAAAAGATAAAAACCAAAAATGCGAAACACTCCTTAGACAATAGTAGCTGTAGCCCCATAGGGTTTCCATGTGTGAGTATGGTGGCAGTTACTGTGCAATGGGTTTATTCAAATTATCAGCGTGAGACCTCAGCTGAACTTGAAATCTAACTTTCAGTTAAAAAAAAAAAAAAAACTGAAACTGAAATTGCCCTGACTGGCAAAGCATCAAATCCTCTTCTTAATATTCCATGGATGACTTTAATCTGTAAAATGATTTTTTTTTTTATTGTACGCAAAACACCCCTGGTCAATTAAAGGAGTTTTCAGACTGAAGTCCATTGTGTGCTGGTATTGGCTAGTTATGTACATTAGCATATTGAATACACAGAAAAGAAACAGAGCAGTTGCACACTTGACTACTAAAATCTCCTATAGATACAATCTCACTCTCACTGGTAACCGCTGCTCAGGTGACACAAGGACGATATCAATAGGTGCTTTAGATTAGTCAGGCTGTTGTCCCTAGAAGGAACACAACTTTAAGATTAGTGTAATCCACCTCAACCAGTATCTATTCAAATACTTTCATTGTTTTCCAAATTAATTTGAAAGGAGTGTAAATCAAGAATAAAAATAGGTATTATTTCTCCCTGTCAAGGGCTATTGCACATAGTTTTCCTGTTAACGCATACTTGTGCCCAAGGGAAATGACTAGGGTGCATTTGCTGGCCAGTGTTTGAGGAATCTGGCATCATGGCTTACTGTGCTTGGCACACTGTCTTGATCCCCTCTCATGAACATTGACAGTTGATTGCTGAATGAACATGGCAGTGGTATTTACAGTGAACAGGAAATGAAATGGAGAACTCCAGAGCTGTCCATTGCAAGATTCCACAGATACTGTGACATTGATTTGAAGAGGTACATTCGTTGTAAGCATATGAAATTGTAAATAAGACATAGAACAAAATTGTGCTTCCTTCTCTGTTAAATTCTCCAGAGAATGGTTCAGTGATTGACAAGATGGATGAATCACATATAAATCCTCTGAGTTCAAGATGACTGAAAGCTGAATTAATACCGAGGCAATTCCTTCTCTGATAGCCAGACCTAAAGCACATATTGATAAATTCAAGCAGTTGCTGAGGTGGATGTCTTAATGGGACAGATCATTATCCCTATTATACAATTATTTCAGCTCCATAGCTAGTCATAGTACAATTTCATTTTATATCGTTTTAACACATTCATTCTTTAATAAAAGCTGATGTACCGGTCTGTAATTCAATTTTACTTGTTGAAAACAACAATTCTATAAATTGGCAAAAGTAATGAAGGAGGAAGAACGAATGATAATATCAAACTAAAAGGTTGGCTTTATTGCTGCAGAGTTGCTGTCCTTTTCTCCCTCTTGGATTGTCTAAGATGTTGAGAAATTAATCATTTAAGCATTCTCCTTGTATTTCAGCCAGGCCTGAGCAGAGCAGGGCAGTTAATTCATTGCTGAAGAACTGTTCATTAAATCAAAGAAGAGAGGTCTGGCATGTGAGTGAAATACACTGATTACGGACGCAATAGCAATTAAGTATATGACCTTTTGTAATTAGTTTGGACATGAGATGTAGCAGCACCATCACAGACATCTCTTTATGCTGCTTGTTAGCTCATAGTTTTGGTTTGTTCGTACCACCTTTTAGTGTTCATTGTTTTCTGTTTAAGTGTTTCTTTTTCTGTGTCGGGTTTGCAAGCAGCACTTCCCTTTGTTTCTAAGGGGGAATTCAACCAGCGATGTTGCCTTTTGTACTGTAATAACTTGATTACTTGAGACACTTTCAGCACAACATAATACTACTATAAAATTATCATCACCTTGTCCTTATATTTACCCAGGGGGTCACGACAACTCCATATTCATGTTAAGGGTCTTGAGGCTTAACAGTGGTTTCCTATTCAAGTATATCATGTGCTCTTTGAAATACATCAGCACCCTACTCTAACATTGATGCCTGCCAGCTGGTAAATACAGTAGCTGTGACATTTGGAACAAAATAGTGGTATAGATTGGTTGCTCTTGTCACAGTATCAACCAAATGCAAGGGGTAGTTGTAATACAGGACTTCACAGGGAGGGGCTCAGACCACGCAAAAGGGTCATTCGATACTGGGAACAAGTGTGCTCTGTGGGGATTAGTATTATATTGATTGCATGTAACATATAACCACCAACTGATTTCTGTTGCAGGGAATTAAATAGCTGTTGGTTACTAGCACTGGGTCAGAATGTCAAAACTTCCTACCATGGTTATAATGCACACAGTCATGGCTGTTAGTTGAAAAAGTCAAAAGATTGTAGCTGAATTTATTGAAGTTTTTTAAGCATTTATAAATGTTGTACTATTGAGTGCTTTATAGTTATGGATGAAACACAATGCTATTGTAACAGGTTAAGTATTTCATCCCCTCTGTTAAGCATGCACTTTGGCTGAAGTTGGTGTCCAACTCAGAGCTTGTTTTACTGGCTGAGATGAGAGTATACCATTCAGCAAGGGAGCGTTCTGGCATGCTATTGCCCATTGTGTGGATAATGGTATGTAAAATAGGCTATTGCATCAAAGAGTATATCCAACCATAACTTTCAGCTTGCAGCAGATGTATTTCATTTATAATATTCTTTGGAATAGATGAAAGGGCAGGGTGGTGCAGCAAGTTAATTTAATCATATTAGAGTTTAATTTGTCTGCCACTTATGTAGGGAGAGAGCAGATTCAGTATACCGTGGACAAGAAGTGAATGATAAGGGACAATTGTCTGTAGAAGAGCCTAGAAAAATTAATCAAAACAAGGTATGGATCCCTCAGCACCAAGTTTTTTGGAGGGAAGAAAAAAGAGAAAAATTATTATAAATCTTGTGAGCCACTGATATTTATTTTGCAAGTCAAATAGCTTATAATCATACAAAAGTATCCATATCATAGGTACAGTATAGCAACCTTCAAAGCAGTATTGATAATAACATTATTTTAATCAATTCTGACCTGAATACTGCCTGCTCTTTTCAGCCCTGTGCCTCTCTTGAGCAATCTGTGCCAAATTATTTCGTGGTGTAGACAATGCCAATTTGGGGCTAGGCTGACACCATCAAACTGTGACCTTTTTTAACCCATGTTTCCAGAGCTTGAAAGGAAAGTAAATTAGCCAGATGTTCTACCTGACCCTTCCCCACTGCTGTGGCCCTTTAGTGCAGCTAGGTAGTCACTGGGGATTTAATTGAACGTTCAACAAATCGTTGTGTTTGCTTATGAATATTTACTAAAGGATCTTTAGAGCTAATTCCAGGAGGGTTATCATATTTGGACTGCTAATGAGGAGGTGAATGACTGTGGCCTTTGGCTGAACTGTCAAACTTGAGTGATTTGTTGCCAGTTGATTATTGAGCATCGAAGATGGAAATCATGCTCTCAGAAACAGAGCAGACCACGACAAAAATATTAATCAAGCACTGCGGCTTTAATGGTGAAAAGAAAAAGTTGATCTGATTAAAGAAAACCAAACAATTATTCAGCTTTTTGGTTTAAAACTATTTACATTATTCTCTCTTGTGTAATTACTGTGTAAAGGATTGTGTGCATGCATACACACAGCAATAATCCCTGGCCTGATATATCCAGTGGATGCGTCGCTATAGTCTCTCTTGTGTTGGAGCTGAACATCTGATACTTAAGAATTTACACCTGCTAACAAACTATAGTACTGTAGGTAAATCATTATGTCAAGGCTCTGTCAACTTTACAGGAACCCCATGGGAAACTGCAATCCATTTTACTCAAAAGTCTGCCCAAAAAACAATTCACAACAAGCTGCTGCCATTCCCAGTAGCAATAGGATCAATCAGCAGACAGACAGCTCTACTGTAAGTCTTAAATGTTCTCTATCTGACAAAAGTGCTGGGTGCTGAGATCCATTTCTGTGCTCGGCTGTAACTGGCAGTCTACTACGTACAACTGTATATCACACTTTTTATATAAACTATGTACAGGTATAACAATTTTGCAAAAACATGGTTTATATACAGCTGTCCATTTTTTCTCATTGGGTGGTTGAGTTTCTTTGGTCTTTATAGAAATATTTTTCCATATTACTTGTCTTTAAAGATTGATGTTGTTGTAGAAACCACTGCAGCATAACAACATCTTTAAATCACCAGTTATTCTGTAGTTTAGGATACTTTCTAGTATTATCCTTGTGTGTTACATGCTCTGCATGCAGCATTCCACACACAGTCCAAAGTTTGCATTTTAGTGGGGAACATTAAACAGACAAAGAAATGTGTGTTGTCATTGTTTAAAAAGGTAGCTTGGACACTGGCAGTATTTCTAAGGATATAAACCAGAGAAACAAATTACATTGAACTGCTGTTTCTGTCTTGAAGAGAAGGTAAGTGCCTGAAGGGATATGGAAGGCACTGTTCAGTGGGAAAGGCTCAACAATGATCTAGGAGTTGCTGTTTAATTGCTGTTTAATTTTCAGGTAGGGTTCCTTTTTTTTGAGCCTCGGGCACTTTCCGCTGCTAAGACATGATGCTCATATCTCCAGGTCTTATTGATCAGAGCTGTCAGAAGCCCTTCAGGATAAAACACAGCATGCATCTCGGGATTAAAGAATCAATGGGAATGACTGCCGGAGGGCTTGTACATTTTCATCATTTTTTTTTTTTTTTCATACAGGTTTTTGTAGATTCCCTGTACAAACTTTATACCTATAACAATGATTTGCTGGAGTACGTAAAGTACTGTGATAAAATACCAATCAACATGATTAAATACATAAAATAGAATGGAAACTGTGGCTCTTTATTAGCAGATTTGGGTTTGTCTGTAACTTTTTACACTCCTCTTTTCTTCCTGACAGAAAATAACGAAGAGGCTCATCAGACGCTATGCACTGAAGGCTCAGGTTGACAAAGAGAGAATGATGAAGTCAATGAAGGTCAATGTTATTTTGTACCAGGAGTATGACTAGGTCTAGTGTACAGCTATGGCCAAAAGTTTTGTGGCACCTTATAGAATGAACTAATTTTGCTTCATAATGTCGTATGCCGAATAATGTTATGTTATTGAATTATATACCGCTTTGTAGTTTTCCATATACTTCCCGAAAAATTGCCAAAAATTGAGAAATGTGACATTTTGAAATCTAACATGAAATACTGTGCTACTACTGTGTTTTGACTTCTGGTAGACTTTTGCGATATTGTTTTGTAGTTTCTTTGATGACATGATGTTTAATAAAAGGTCTAATTTATGTTCAAATAGTTTAAAACGAAACAAAAAAAAGATGTCTCAATCCTAAAAGTTCGAGGTAATGCAAAACTTTTGGCCAGAGCTGTACAGTATGTCATCCTTTCTTTTTTTAACAGTGATAGGCCAACATGTGTAAAATAATGGTTCATATTCACAAAGCATTTACCTCCACGATAAGTTAACAACAGTTTTTTTTTTCTTATATGAAAACACAGTGTTAATGTTGATAAGCTTCAAAAATGAACTTTTTTTTTCTTGCTAGTCCTGTAGCATTAGGTTGGTCTTTCATGCAAAAATAATACAGTGGTAAATGTTTATGAATATGGCACAGTATATGCAATATGACAGCACTGCTTACAACTGTTTTATATCATGGCTTACTGACTTTTCAGAGAAGTGAAGGTTAAAGGTTTAATAACTAAGGTTTTAAAACACACAATATTACAGTATGTAGCTAAATCAAGTATTATTTTATTTTGTAATTTGTAGGGTTTCCACCAATTATTGGAGTGCCATCGCCAATGCAATGCTCCCTTTGGAATCTTCTGCAAAGACCGTTGATTTGACACAGCCAGGACGCAAAGCTGCACTCCCCTGACTGTATGACTCGCCCTGCACATAATGTACCTGTGCTTTAACCAGATGAGCCACTTGGGGACTAATCCACTAGCGCCATCTAGTGAGTCAAGCTTCCTTTTGTATCGCTGTCAATCTGCAGTACCTGTACACCAGATGGAGCTTGACCTTATAATTATAGACACTTACTGTAACTGATCTTGCCTGAGATTCATATGTCTACACTGAAAGACAATCTGGGAACTAGATTGGAGACCATATCAAAAACTGAATTGGAAACATCATACACCTTTGCTAACAGTTTTTGTCCTCATGTGCTCACCCCTATCAATCAATCAATCAATCAATCCATTTTTATTTTATATAGCGCCATTTAGTGGACCACCATCACAAAGCTCTTTACAAGATGCAGTAACAACAACAAAATACATAATACTTTAAATAGAGAAATGCATAATACATGATATACAGTAAAAAATGCATAAAACAATACAGTGAAAAATGCATAATACAGTAAGTACAGTGGAAAGTGCATAATACATGATAGTGGCATAATACATGAAATAGCAGCAGCAACACAGCAGCTAATAGCAGATATCAGGCTTAAAGAGCATGGAGAGCAAGAGAGAACAGGTGGGTCCTGAGAGTGGATTTAAAGTGAGCGACGGAGGGAGCACCACGCACCAAAGCTGGGAGAGAGTTCCAGAGTTGGAGCCACAAAGTTAAACGAGCGTTCTCCAAGTGTGGTGCACTTTTGCTTGGGGATGACAAGCAGGCCAGGGTCGGAGGACCTCAGCTTGCAGGCAGGAACATAGCGGGTCAGCAGGTTGAGGAGGTACTCGGGACCTATTCAACATGTAATATAAATACTTTACTCTATCACTGTTATCCAAGGACAGGCTCTGTATAAAAATATTTTCATCTCTTTGTTTTCACTTGCATAGTTACCATTGTCTGGGTACCACAAAACACAGCTAATGAGAAAACATGAATGACTATCAAAAATAATAATGTTTTATATTTGTCAATATGCTGAACAAACCTTAAGGTAAGCTTTTTTTCTGAATTCTTATTACCAAGAAAAACACAATCTTATTAAATTAAACTGGTATTGAAAAGAAAACATGCTAATAGTTTAGAGTAAAAAAAAAGACTCTAGACCATTGAGATTTATATTAATTAGTTGTTTGGTTCTAGTTTTATAAAAGTCTCTCTTTTAAACCTTTCTGGAGGTCAAGAGAAGTGCTATTGATGTAGTCAAAATGCAATTAGACAGGTTATAAATGTAATAGACAATGAATTCAAGCAAACAGATGGCAATGGAAATCCATATTTTGCCTCTTGCCCACTGATAACAGTGAGGCAATCGCCTGATAGATATTTTTAGGGTCATCAGAGACCCCCTTGTAAACCAAGTGGCTGCTGTAAAGATGGAGAAGGGAGTTGATATCAATGCAAGCATGTTAGGCTGACTGTAAATCAGGAAATGTATATAGTAATGTAGGCGATGTTGCAATGTGGCTGGCCCTACTCCTGAACTATGCTTTATTATTATTTATTTCTTAGCAGATGCCCCTATCCAGGGCAACTTACAATTGTTACAAGATATCACATTATTTTTACACACAATTGCATTATTTTTTTTTACATGTTATTTTTACATACAATTACCCATTTATACAGTTGGGTTTTTACTGGAGCAATCTAGGTAAAGTACCTTGCTCAAGGGTACAGCAGAAGTGTCCCCAACCTGGGATTGAACCCACGACCCTCCAGTCAAGAGTCAAGAGCCCTAACCAATACTCCACACTGCTGCCCTAGGCAGCATTAGCGCTATATAGGCTAATAAGTGACAGAGGGTAGGAGACACTTGTCTAAACTGAGTGATGAGGGGATAGAATGGATTACTAAGTCATGCTGTTGATGCTAAATGACTAGGATCATTTAAGACCCAACTTCACAAATGTTTTAGATCAGCCAGCTACTCGAAGCCAGACGAGCTTCGTACAGTTTCTTATGTTCTATATTGTGATCCTGCAAACCCCCTCTCCATAGGAGTAAACCACAGTCTGTATATACTGTGCCAATCTTCTAATGGCTGCTTCTTTAATGCCCATGAACAACTGCAAGCAGACAGCATGCATGTATGAAACTGGTTTGTTTAAGTACCCATAAAATATTAAAACATGCATGCAATGCTGCATCATTATTTAAATTCCTAAAACCCACTGCACAAAATGTACAGGGTCCAGTATCCGTGTATATACGTAGTGTACTGCTAACTCTTCATTTGAGATTTCCATTTGTAGAGTAAGATGAAAGACTGGGAAATGATTTTGCTTCATACCTCATTTGGTCTCATCGGTTCTACTATTTTCTGCCAACTTAACATATTTTCCAAATCCTTTAAACTGTTATTCCCATTCCCAGAGTAACATTATTCTTTTAGGACATTGCAACAAATGAATTACAGATCAAATGCGTAACTGATCAACCACTGGCAAAATATCTTACTTATGTAAATTGAAAAATAAAGATGTCACTGATCAAACTGAAAAATGAAAACTTATTTTTGAGCTCAATCAAATCTCCAGCTGGATATCCCCTGTGGGTTTTGCAGCTGTTCTGAGTGTAATTTGAAGAATGTTTTTAATTCTGGGTGCAGAGTCACATCTAGTATGCTAATTGGATTTGTCCGACAGGTTCCAATCATTATTTTCTGTTTCTTGGTAACACAGATACTTAAGTGTAATTAGCCATTGGTATTAAAAATGAAAATCAAATGAGAATAGCCAATTTCCCATTAATCTCACACTACCCTGTACGCTTGCACACAATTCAAAAGGAATAATCACCTGAAACAGTTTCCCATGTTTAATTTTGATATAAAAAGTACTGGGAATTTCTGTATCTGTTCATTCTTGACAAAAATGTCATTACAGCAGCTGTTGAAATATAATCTGTGATGAACTACAGTAAATGCATACACTACGCATGGAGAAACTGCATAATTAAATATACATATTTCTTTAAGAACAGAAACAGCAATCATTTCATATTGTTTTAATGTACTCAAACCATCTTCCATAAACCATTGCTTTTCGTAATGTGATACAGGTGCACTTTTTTCAAAAGCAAAAAGCTGAAAATAACAGATTTAGCCCAGGTCCATTTATACAGTAATAGTGTGGGGTATCCAATGATGTGCCTCAATGATGGTTTACCTATTGAAGCATTCATCCTGTTCATTTAATCAAGAGCTGTCAACAGATGTCTAGCTTGCATGGGTCTGCACAGTTTTACATTGCACTTCTGTGGAAGCACAGGTTTTAGGGGTGCAATGTAAAGTTGTCTCCACCAACAATCCTTAATTTGGAAGCTTTATTACCCCTCTCTAGCAATCCTTGGGCATTTCAGGGAATCTTTGATTGCTTGGCTAACATTTTTTAAATGGATGTGTTTTCATGATTCAATCTTAGGAATATATTTTAACCATGGTGCCACTATCCTTTTTAAAAATTTCTAAAAATATATATTTTAAAAAGACTGGTAAATATTATCCCTAAAAAGTAATGGTGTCCTTTTCTGGTCAGAAAAGATCTAGTTTTCATGGACTATAGCTTGTTTGGTTCAGGTCCATCGACTCTAGTTTAATTAGCATATTAGTAATTATCTTTTCTTCCAGTGGAGATAGTTCATTTATATTACATTTAGTTAGTGTTGATGCAGGTGTATTTTTAAAGCTGGCAAAACCTTCTGGCTTAGCTTTCCCAAGGGATCCACTAGGGGTGAAGGGGTTTGGAACGGACAATGTCTCATCAGCACTCATTGGAAAATAATTAGCAGCTTTTTAAAATGTCCTAATTTTTGAGTCACCAAGTGATTGCAAAGCAATCTAGGAAACTCTACCGCAGTGTGAAGTACATAAACAGTATGCTTCTTTATAGTCTAACAAAAGGGTTCAAAAGCACAAGCACAGCTGCTCAACTCATTTTCTACTTTGCAATACCTGTCCAGTCTGACAGTGACCATACAAGCAGGTCTGTGCAATCACATGGACCAATCACAGCGTTTCTCTTTAGCCGAGTGTGTCAATGAATTTCGGTATGTTTATTGGAAGACAGACACCATTACATCGTCTCTACAGCGGATTGCAAAGTAAATATTGGGTCATAAATACGGCCACCCTTTAATGCTATACAAATCCAGCTTGTGTTTTACGCCAGAGGTGATTTTTTGACCCCATTTACTAACATCACTAAATGAAACACAAATACAATGGAAAGATGACAGCTATAAATCAGGTCTGTAAGCTTTGAGGAGGTGGTATTGAGATCTCCAATTGTTTTAGATCAATACAATTCACCATATGAATGTAATAGGGTTGTAGGTTTTTAATGTAGTTTTTCTCTAGTATTCATTTATTTAATTTACACTGTATTTTTTTCTTTTTTTTTTTTTTTTAAATAAAATTCACTGCAAAGGTGGCCCCAACTGAAAAATTAATGAAAACTGTGTTTTACAAGAATAAGTGAGAAACCAAGCCTTAACCTAACAATTAACCTGACAATTAAATTGGGCAATTTCTTGCTGCTGATGTGTCACATATTTGAATTGGCTCTGAAATGTATATTGAAACAAATGTAATTGGTTTATGACTGTCATGCAAGGGTAGCCATGGGAACTGTTGACCCACAGCATGAAGTATTATTTGTTTAGGACAAGGATTAAACAACGTAATGCATGTCAGAGTATGATATGCCTAGGTTCATTGTTTGAGATACATTGTCAAATGCAATCTGTGATTTTATTTGCAGCTACAGTAATACTGAAGTCCTTTCTTCAGCTTCTCTCTATCGTTTGAGTTAACTACCTATCATTTTCTTTATGCAGCATAAGGGGCTAATGGCTGTAATTTTCAATGAAAGTAAAATGTATGCAAAACTGCCTTTAAATGGGATGTATATGTTGACTTGGTCCCAGTAAACCTTGGCTCTAGTTTGAGGCACTGAGCATGTCAATTATGCACTGACTATGAACTGATAATTTAATTTCCGTTTACAAAGCCCGGGACTGAAGTGTTCAGTTTTGAATGTCTATAGAACAAGAGCCAAATCATTGGTTAAGCAGGCATTCCAGAAACCAGTGCACAGAACCATGATTCAGATCCAGTGAGATTCAAGACTGCAAAGATTTAAAAGCAGTGCTGGAACTTGAAAGTATTTGGACAGGATAATAACACACAGATTTGCTAGTAAAACATGTAATCTGAACTGATTACCATTTCTGACAAGAACCCAAAACAAAACAAAGATAAACAAAAACTCAGCAACAGTGGGACATAGAGGTGCTGCAAAAAGTTCAAATCAATGCATGCAAAGCATGGATTTGTGTTCAGTTTCCCTCACAGTGACAGTGCATTTACTGCAGCACTTTGCTTCTGGTGATTTAAAACCTTTTGTTACACCTACAGCACACTACATTATCAGGACAGTGAGCTTTTGCCAATGAATAACGTAATACCCAACAAGGTTAAGACTTCCCTAAGTATTGGGCTATGACTCACTAACTTGAGCTTCAGGAATAACACTTTATTATCTTAACCTCTTTCTAAACCCCTTTTCCATCATTGACATTTTCCACACATTTCTATAGTGTCTTCTTAAAATGATACATTTTGGAGGGTTTGCATATTTTACAGGAAAAAATACACTCCACTGTAAGTATAAAGACTGTGTTTTTATTTATAAAGGGGTTTAATCTTTACAGTCCACCTTGTAACAAACAGGAGCATATTTTTCTTCTTCATGATGTGTCAAGATAACAAACACAATTTCACAATTCACCAACAAAAGGAAACTGTTAAATCCTGTCACAAATCAAATGTTTTGCAGTGCTGGTCTCACCTCAACCATTTGGTAGCAATTTTTAAAAAGCCCTTATCCGGTATTGGACTGAGCTTCTTTGAATAGTCCTCTGAATTCAGGGATCCCAGGGGAAGAAAAACATCTTCTTTAGCTTACAGACAACCATCTTTATATCTGACACTTCATTTTACTTTATTTCTCAGTTATGTTGCCAGTTATATTTATTAGCTACAAAGTCTGAGACAAAACTTTGATCAAGCTATCCTTTAAGTCTCAGGCCGATATGATCCCTTAATATAAAGAATGAGCTTCAAGCTAATCGTAAAACTAATTTCCTCAGATTCAGAGGAGCCAGTGGTCACATGGCTCGCTGTGCCTGTCGGGCTCTGAATATTCACTCGCTGGCCATGCTAATATGCTTATCAGTCCCTGAGCTGGTGTGATGATGGGTCATAAGGGTAACCCAATGGGATAATATGAAAACACACACGCACATAGCTTTTCTGGCAAACCTATGAATATATTCAGTAATGCTGTGTGAATATCCAAGTTCAAATTAAATGGCATGGACAATATTGCAATAGATTTCTCTCTCTCTCTCTCTCTCTCTCTCTCTCTCTCTCTCTCTCTCTCTCTCTCTCTCTCTCACTCTCTCTCTCACTCTCTCTCTCTCTCTCTCTCAAAAGGCAACATAATGTAACAATGCAGGTATTTAAACTCTCATTAATTACATGGCTGTAACTCATTTTTTGTAGAGAGTGAAGCTAAAAGCACTACATGGCTGGTATTTCCATAATCATACTGTAAATGTGATTAACACACTCTTCACCCTGCCAAGACAGAGCTCAACCTCAGGCAGCATGTTATGTTAAATTCTGAGAACAGGTCTCTAATAACTAGACACATGTTAGACATTTTACACAGGATTTCCTTATAGCAAATTAAATGATATGTTTATGTATGTATTTATTTAAATATTTAACCTGTGATGAAATCCCTTGTTGATGTCCACTTTAAAAAGGATGCCATGGGGAGATGGCTACAAGACCAGGCAGCGGGACCAGCAGCAGCAAAATAAAATCAAGTTGAAATCAAGTCACACAATCACATCAAGGGCTCAGATATTGTGACAATGTTGAGGAGCCAAGGCTTTAACATTGAGGGGTAGTGCATTCCAGGCAGTTGATGAGCACTCTAAACATCCAAGAATGTTGACCCATGTCTGATTTACATCTAGGGTCCTTAAGAACCCCATAGCCCCTATTGTATAATGCTTAGTAAGCCAGAACTATTGATCAGAATTAATGATCTGTGTATAAATGCGTATTTGAAAACAGATCACAGGTGTACAACCTGCTACTGCAAGATAAAGCAAGATCTTCCAGATTACTCCTATGATTAAACACACTTCTGTCTATCTGAAGAGAAAGCATGGCTGGTCCAGGGTAGTAGATTATTTGAATCTTGACCCAATCCATAGAGAACTGTTTCAGACAAGTACCTTTTGAGAAGTTGTTGAATTGTGAGCATTGTATATGCATTATGTATATACAGTATATAATCTTTCTGCCTAAGTTAAATAAAGGTGACCATCCTTTGTCTAATTAAAAGCTTTTAACAGTCCAATAACGTCTGAAGTTGTGTCAGTAGCTTAGAGGTGCATAAGGGTATCCAATTAGCACACAAGGTGACACATTAACGCCTCTCCTGCATTCAGCTTGTCTTCATTTGAAACAAATGGGTACCTGCAAGAAATACCAAGCATATCAGGGCAGATGGTGGTTAAATGAGGGGTATTAATGGGCTCCACTTTTGGTGTAAGCTGGCCCTCAGCAGATATAAAGTCACACAAGATAAATCACAATTCCAGACACTGAGCAAAATTGCCACTTATCTTTACTGCAGGTTTTTCTTTTCCTTTTTTTTTTTGTTAAATTTACTTGGCAGTTCATTATCAGTTTAAAAGTGTCTTTATTAAATCTAGAAAGAAGTTGTACAAATCAACCTTTGCTGTCAAAACCATGAACCTTTGCATGGATTCAGTGAGCTCTTTTTATAAACAATAACAATGGTTCCCTCTACTGGTAAGCGATTCAATAACAATGTCATTTTTGAAAACTGTTTTCTGTGTCTGTGTAGTTAAACTGCAATACAATTTTGGTTTCTGTGTAATAAAATGGTCATATAATGTTATGATGCAATTAAATATAGCTGTGAGTTTATTATAATGAGAGATTACATTTGTTTCTAATGTTTAACTGTGTACTAATGGTTGGGTGCGAAAACAGGTCACAGTCTTCTTTGTAAATAAATAAGTGCCAGATCACACTGAACTGTAACCCTCTGCTTCTGTGATGTCACTTCTGTTTGGAACATCTTCTTCCAACTATTTTTAGACTTCACCATCACTGACTTAAGAACATAAGAACATAAGAACCTAAGAAAATTTACAAACGAGAGGAGGCCATTCAGCCCATCTGCATTGTATTGTCTGCAAAGCAAATGGCAGCAGAAGGGAAAATGCCAAAAGTATTCATAAAAACTAGCTAAAGAAAAAGTAATGAAGAGAAACATGAACACAATACATTACATATAATATAGCTTGACTTGTATGAATCAATGATCATATTATACTGTATCTGTGTCAGCAGCTTTGAGTAGCTGCTGACACACAACATTTTCATGTGCAGTGCACTAGAAGGCCCTATGGATTAAAAACTATAAAGTACCTTGTTGAACCAAATAACCTAGTTTTCCACACTCGAGGACTCAAGTTCTCTAGCTCGAATTTACTGTCTCTAAAACAAATACAGTGTTCTATCTGGATTATTATAATAAAAACAATTATCGGAAATATTATAATTAAAATATTTAATTCCTAGTTCAAATCAAAATGAAAACATCTACCGAAAAAGTGTCCTATGTCAGCAGATGGCAGCATTGGGTTTGTTAATACCTGTTCATTACTACAGATTTACTGTATCAGACACCAACACTAAAGGACAGAAATGACGACATCATGGAATCAAACATTTCTACCTGATACATGTATCATGCTGATTGCCCTCTACCTCAATTCACAAACTCTGATTGATTCTGTAATGCCGGAGATGTTCGTCACCATTCACAGTATGTTTTCTTGGCACAGAAAAATGTGATGCCCTATTTCTCAAAAACTAGACAAGTCTCAGATTAAAATATTAAATAAAATAACAATTTTGTATAATTGTATTATTATGTTTTGTAGATTTCACACCAAGGATTGTTACCATAAGTCTTTATCAATAGCTTAATGAATATTTAACGGATGGAAGCACTGCTTGTTAGAAAATTAAACATTGTGACACAACGGCACTTAAGGAAGGGTAAACAGAGGACTCTTCATTAATTTATTGGACTACTTTAGTTAATTCATGACTGTAGGACTGTTTTAGATAATGAAGTAATCCGACACATTTTGCATTGAATACAAACAGTAAAAAAAAAACTGAAAACCTTCCAAGTTGATTTTTTTTTTTTTAATCTTGGAAAATGTCCAGCCAGATCTGATTTTCAAAGCCCATAATTAGGTCTGAGATCTCATTATTAAATCTACATTAACATATTAATCGAAGCGAGGCTGTAGGCATGACGTTCGACTGCAAATCTTTCAGGGCAAGACTATCAAAATCCAGGAATGGTCTTTTTTTTCTCATGTATTGCCAAAACATCTTTCAAGCCAAAGAATTACGCATTGATTCACATCAAAGATTACGATGCTGTAATGTCCAGAATGTTTTAATAATGTAAAATAAATTCACTTATGCACATGACTTGGGGGGATGTAGGTTCTGGACAACCATTCCTCTCACTAACAGCTGCTATGGAAATGGAGAACTTGAGAGGATTGCTAAACCTAACCGTTAATCCCATTTTACACTGGAATCCACTACAACTGGAGCTGGCCTGACATCTTTAAAGCACTTCACTTGGATCTCAAATATATAACACCAGCTTCAGGAATGTGTTCCAGTGGAATTTTCAAAGGGGAGTCTATCAAAAGTTGATGTTGAGCTACGAACAGTACCAGGTAACCAGCAGAGTTTGTGGTCATGTTGTGCCCTCTTTCCTGTGAACTCCATTCAGAGTACCTTACTCATTATTTAATTTATGGCTGATTAGCTTGGACTGGTGACTGAGCTAGGGTTAGGGTTAGGGTTAGGGTTATATCATGCAAAAAGAGTGACGCATTAAGTACACTGTGCATACAAACATTATAACAAGTGTTACCTAAAAGTTACATTCCATAAGGATTTGATTTAAAATGCATAAGCTGTATACTTTATGACGCTTTTAGAAACTTTGAATACCACTACAGAACAATAAAATAATGCAGGCCCAGTCCTACATCATCATCAATGAGAGTTATTAACCCCATAGAGTTATTGATTCCCATGGAAATGCCCATTGTTGCTATTGCTATAATATGTTTTGTTTCATGACTTCATGATTTATTTATTTTTTGGTCTGTAAAAATAATTCCGGTAACAACACTGGGATTGGATATATTACACTGACACAAAGCATTCACAGGACAAGGGACATGACTCCAACCATGCTTGGTGATTGGTACAAATACGTACTTAAATATGTTGTAACTAAAGCTTTGAAATCTATGTCCTGCCCTTAATTAGGTACCATTTTACTGTGGTTAAACCGAATAGTCTATCTAAGACTACATCCTTGTGTAAAGGGACAAAAAGTACTGACAGAAAACTTCTGATTGTTAATGCTGCTGCTGCAATTATTAATTGTGCTGAATTTTTCACTTAAGATTTTCAATGGGGGATGTACAGTACATAGAATATTTGACAATGAGCTTGTATAATGTACTTTCAGAAATTCGTCTGAGAACTTAAATTTTCCATGTGATACATGTATTGAGACTGGTCAGGTTTTCAGTGTCTACACTTTCGCCTAAACTTCCAAGGTTAATCAGGGATAATGCAGCTTTGACTGTTTTTTTTTTTTTTGGTCTAGACTAAAGGCTTCCTGTGTTATTAAAGTATTATTTGAATATGTATAACCTAATCACTCTTTCTGTTCTAGGAGTTTAGGTCCTGACTGAAGATTCACTTTTTATACAATTATTTCCCAGACTCATATAAACTACTCTGTATAATCTGTTCTGTGTCATAGCTTACATAACTATTTGAGATCAATGTATAGCTTGCACTATACAAAATAACATGGGGATTACGATGACTCTTATAGATGTAGAAAATGAGAAATACAATTCCAGCTGATCAATTAGAAATAGGGGCAGTAAGAAATGATACTAAAGCTAATAAATGGTAATAACATTGATTTTGAAGATGATTGTCAGCAGGTTAACTGCTTGGTGTGAAATGCTGGAGGCGTATATAGTGTTAAAGGTCCATAATGCTGATCCCTGTTTGACAGTGTGACTGCAGTGTGTCAGCTAGGCCAGATAGATGCCAGTGTGTTCCATCTGGCATTCATTTAACACATTCATTACCACCTTCCCACGCATTTCTCTGTCTGTGTTGCTGAAGTTTAGGTGAGGAAAAAGAGTTATCAGAGTATGTGTCTGTTTGATATTGAAATCAAGACTAAACTATTAAAATAATGGAGTTATTCAGCTGAAGAAATGCGCAGCACAAAGCTAGGGTCAGTTTGGGTTCGCAAAAAAAATAAAAAGCCTTTGCAGGTGGAGGGCTTTCATAACAAACTTGGTTTCATAATTATTTATTTAAAAAATCATTTTTGAAAGTGTAGCCAGAAGAATTTAGCAGAGTTTTGTGCTTTGTGACATTATTAAACATCAAAATAAAGTGCAAACAGAAATAACTGCCAAGCTCTCATAGCGGTAAATACGAAAAACAAATATATATTTATCGGAAAATAGGTCCTTGTGCCTTTGATGTTGCCATTTCTCTTATTTTGTAAAGATTGTGTGTGAAAATGTTTGTTTACTGCTCCGAGGTAGGCCTGTCTTACAGCGCAGCAGTAACATTGCAAAACACTCACATTCACGGCTATCTTCTAACACGGTCCTCTACCGCAGATATACAAACAAGACCTCATTTTAAAGCTCTCTCCTCTTTCTAATGATTATTATTATTATTATTATTATTATTATTATTATTATTATTATTATTATTATTATTATTATTATTATTATTTATTTCTTAGCAGACGCCCTTATCCAGGGCGACTTACAGTCGTAAACAAAAATACATTTCAAGAATCACAGTACAAGTAATAATACAATTAAGAGCAAGATAAATACAATGACTTTGGTACAATGATGTATCGCAAGCAGGACTATCTCCCAGTGCCTGAGTAAAAAGAGTTAAAGGGCCATGTTGCCAGCAGGATATTTAAAATTGGGCAGACCCTATAGAGTTAAATTAGGTGGCTCAAGGATATCTGTGAAGGTGAAAAGGCACTTGCTGGTACTTTTTATTTTCAGGTCACCTATTGAGGGTACATTAACACCTATTAAGTTAATGTACCCCCCTGCCAAGGGTACTAGCCAAATGAGATGCAAGGCAATAAAAAGACAATTTTCTAAGTGTCTCTAATGGCTGTATATTTACATAGTCGTTACTTAGTAAATAAACATGTGCTTACACATAATTACAATGTTATTATGTATAGTTAAATCTTTTTGCACAATATATGTAAGTACACAATTGATCAGAAAAGGGTTAGGGCCAGGGTTAGGTTTAGAATTAGGGTTAGGGTTAGGTTTTAAGTAAGGTTTAGGGTTAGGGTTAGGGTTATATCATGCAAAAAGATTGACACATTAGGTACACTTTAACTATGCATACAAACATTGTAACAAGTGTTACCTAAAAGTTACATTCCATAAGGCTTTGTTTTAAAATGCATAAGCAGTATACTGTACAACACTTTTTGAAACTTTGATTGAATATCGCTAAGGAACAATAAAATAATGCAGGTGCTGCATTTTTTGAGGATATAACTTGCGGGACTCATTTGTTAATTTCCTTTGTGTTTAGGTGGCAATTAAACAACATGTATTTCCTAATACATCTTTGCATGGCTTAATTCCCATGTGTCAAGTGGTTGAGTAGATGCTCATTAATTGTACTACCGCTATCTTTAAACTGTCACTATTATAACAACCTGCTGGTAGTACATGATACACAGTTTTCAAATATAAAACAGCTTTTTGATTTATAATTGTGCCGTATTGTGATTTTCACAATACATTACACTTTTTAGATGTATATTAGATTATGTAAGATACATTAGTAAGGTATTAGAAATCACATTTTAAACTGTAGTAGTAACAGCATTTACAGATATTTTAGCATACATTAATAGCCAGAGATTTGAGAGTCTGAATCTACAATTCTGTTTTATTTATATATATACAGTATATACAGTATATACAGTATATATATATATATATATATATATATATATATATATATATATATATATATATATATATACTGTATATATATATATATATATTTTTTTTTTTTTAAAGCAACAACCATATTAAAATAAAATTAGAATGGGGTCTTTAGGTGCAAGTTTAAAAAAAGGATAGTTGTTTGAAAGCCTGGTATTACATTTGTTTTAGGATCATGTTTATTTTAAAAAGTACCCCAAAATAAAGCGTTACCTTTTTAATAAAATACATTGTACTCGATGGCTAGAAAGTAAGGACTGTGGGGCAGGGCAACTCAGTAAGATATAGTATGAAATGTAGATACAGAAAGCTGGTGTGTACCAGGAATTACCACAAGAGGACATAAAGGGGTACCACTTTTGAATATGACAGGCCAGTCCGATGCAATCTAACAGGAACTAAGATGTGTGATAACTGTGGGTGGTTCCTTACATGTTTGCTAAACTGTGATACTTTTCAATGCCCCCTTGTGTATTAATGAATCAAAAAATGGAAAAGAAAATCCATGAATTCACATCCTAGCATATTTCAATGTGAAAACATCCATCTGGAAAGTAATTGAACCGTCAGGCCCTGATCAACTAATTACACAACACAATTAATTGCAGAACATCAATCTTTTCCGACCTCTCTAATGTAGTGTCCATTAATAAAGTCAACCCTCTTGCCCAGTTCCCCTATCTAGCCTTCTTCACACAGCTATTAGTTTCTTAATGAGGCGACCCATTTGCACAACTGTTCTAAACTGGACCGTAACTACCTCCAGAAATCTGTGGACTGGCCATCTGGTTTCATGAAATAGTGATTGACATTATAAAGTACCATCGTCATACAGGCTTCTTTGGTTTACCATTCTCCAGGAGCTCATCAAGTGAGAAGAACATCTGTTTTGGGGTCAAGGACATATAGCACCTTCATGGATCAACAGTAAGAAGCCAGAATGCCGAAACAGATGCTGGAGTATCTCGTTTTGAGTTTTTCTTTAGGGTTTTTGAAAAAAATATATTATCTTGTGCGCACTAGATACTCATGCACACGACTTACTATATCAGATATCTGGTGTTCTCGGTGGATAGGTTAGGAGACAATCACTAGGAAATTGTGGAGAGACTATACAATAAAGGCATCATATCAAAATCATTTAAAAAATACATGCAGCCACATAATGTAAGAACAGGCCTAGCAAGAGGAAATCCTAAAATGCACAAAGAAAATCACCCTATGCAAATGATAGTCAGCACGATTGATAATCCAACACACGTAATAGCTGAAATACCAGAAAAACAACTTAGGTAACACTTTGAGAAATTACCAAGCTATGTTAAGGATACAACACCATTTTTAAAAAGACTTGAATCACTAAAGCACAACCTTCCAGAGAATACAATTTTATTTTGCATGGATGTAACACCCTTGTACCCAAGTGTCCCTCGTAAAGAAACTCTAGAAGCTTGTCAAAAAGCACTAGATAATAGACTTGATAAATCAATACCAGCAGCAGAGGTGCTGAACATGATCAATGTAGTTTTAGAAAACAGTTATTTTACATTTGTTGATAAGAATTACAAACAAAATGATGGTACAGCAATAGGATCTAAATTAGGAATGCATTTTGCCAGTACATATATGGGGAAATGACAAGAACAATTACTTAGAAAATCGGAAAGAGAACCTTTAGAATACATTCGGTTTGTAGATGATATTTTTGGGGTTTGGACACGTGGAGAAGAATCTCTTTTCCAGTTTCATAAAATGGCAAATGAAATACACAGTAATTTAAGTGGGCCTTCGATGGACAAGAAAAGAACTATAATTTTTAGATACCATAGTAAAACTTGAAGAAGGTTCAATTCAGAATGACCTCTTCTGTAAACCTACTGACATGCAGCAGTATTTACACATGTCCTCTGCAAATCCAATACACATACAGTATATAACAGCAATCCCAAAGGGCCTAGGAATAAGAATACGAAGAATATGCTCAAAAGAAAGTGACTATGTTAAACAAAGCAATGTATTAAAACAAATCTTAAAAAAGAGGATACAAAGAAATAATTATAGAGAAGGAGTTAAGAAAAGTGGATAAACTAAAAAGAGATGATCTAGATTACAAAAATAGAGATAAAAAAGGTCAAAAGAGTCCCATTAGTAATGACTTACTCAAAACTTTTGCCTAATATTTCTAAGATAGTTTGGAAACACTTGCGGATTCTACATAATTCAGAAAAATTGAAAAAAGTATTTTTTAAGGCCCCAGTTGTAGCATTCAAAAGAGAAGCTAGTTTAGGTGATATTTTAGTTCACAGTAAACATACAAGAATAATTGACAGAATATGTTCTACAAATACTTGCACTAGTACATGTAAAGTGTGTAAATATATGGACAAAAGTAAAAATCTAATTAAACATAAGAACAACACATATCCACTAAAAACTAATACCTACTGTAAAAATAGCAATGTTGTTTATGGAATAGCCTGTGAAAAATGGAAGAATAAAATAAAGTAAATACATTCAAACACATGCTCCCTTGAGAAAGATATGTATAACATATCAAAATGTTGGGCAGCTGGCTCTTTGAGCTTATATATATATATTTAATATATATATTTTTATAAGGATAAAAGGAGACTGTTTTAGTTCAGCAACCCACTTGCTGCTCAGGGGGACTGTAGATCAAGCAACTGTTGCAAAACTCAAGCAAAAAAAAAATAGTTTATGGTAACATTCAACAGCAATCAGAAAGCAGTTGAGCCTGTGTGTGTGTGTGTGGGGGGGGGGGGGGGGGGGGGGGGGTGGTGGATCAAGAGGGTGTGCAAAACAAAAAAACAGCATTTAATTTGCATTAATTCAGGGTCACTCAGTAATCCAGCGCTACCTCGTCAGTGCTACCTAAAATAGGATGAAGCTGACCATAACCGCTCACTATACTGGTCATTATCTCCTAATTCAAAAGGCTTACCATATGGTGAGTTCAAGGCGACCGCCTCTTGTATCTCACTTCTCCATCAGTGTGCTTTCATTTTCTGAGCGGATAACAAGGTCAGTTCTAGCACTTGTGCTTGTATACTGTATCTTAAGCTGAGGAAGCAGGCACAGTATGTGTTATGTCTTGTCATTAGGGCTAACAAAATATCTACTGCACTCTTAATTGGACATAGCTGGTTGGGGTCACTCACACAAGCAATTGGAGATGATTAACATGTTTTCTCTACCCAATTGGAAATGCCCAGTTCAATTGTCGCTGCAACCTGACTTAATTTATATTATAAAGTGAACAACTTCTGTTGTAAACATTTCACTTTTGGCCATCATTTGTGGACAAAAGTCTAATTTTATAGACCCCTGTATTTTCAGAGAGTAATAAAATAATTACACATTTTAAATAAGCAGGAAACTCCTTACTGCTCCTGTTATTACTAGTTTATAATGTTACAATTGTACAATTCCTCAGAGAAAATGTGTGTTTTGCATTTACTTCAAGTAAGGCCTGAAATATCCTGATTTAACAAATTTATTTCCTTTAAACAAACTGTTTTTTTTAATGTCTTCTGTCTTTGGGAGCTGTCAATCACCAAATTGTATGTGCCACAGCAGATTCTTTACGTTTCAGTAGCCGCTTGGGAGGCTAAATGTTATCGGGATGAAAACAGCTGCTTGTATAATTATCAAAGAACAATAATACGAGCATAAGAACGTACACAGGTCTTAGAGATAAATTACTGCATCAAATTTAAAAAAACGGTTATCACGGAGCCATTGTCTTGAATATAAATGAAAACTCCTTAATCAGGATTGTAAAAGAAAATAATATTGTGACACAAACCTTTGTTTTTGTTCACCACTATTGTCTGCATATCTACATTCAGTTGCAGCAGGGAGCCATCCTATTTGTGTAAAAAGAAGAGCCATTTCCCTCATGGTTGATGTGAGAACCAACTGTTTTGGCAAAGATTTTTAGCACTAAAGCATGAACTATTGCCAGGACTGTCTTGTGATTACAAATTAAAAAATGGCCAAAACATGAATTAAAGAGACAGAATCTATAGTTACAAATATTCATTAAAGATTCTTTTAGCAGTATAGGACACACAAAGCTCTAATATTTGTTGGTGGTACTAGTATGGATAAATGTCCATTCATGATGCACAGATACTCTTAAGGTAAAAATATTTGGTCCTTTGCTCTAAATTGTCAATAGTATATGTTCAGAAATGAAAAAATGCAGCCATTAAAGCTACCAAACCAGAAATAAACTGCTATATTTATTTTAAGGAGGTTACAAATAGTTGTTATTAGTTGTAGAATTGGAATCTGTCCCTTTTGGTTTCAAGACCTTTACACATGATTACATTTAAAGCTATCATATTGTAAATATAAAGGTACAGCAAGACCATTTAACATTACATAAATCGTGTCTATCAGTTGAATAAAGTGCTCTTCACTTGAAAAATACACTTGACAGAAGGCGAAAAGCAAACGTAATGCTTCAGTCATCACACAATGACTGCAGTTACCCAGCGAGCCCGCTGACAAAGGAGGATGTCCTTATCCTTGAAACGAGTCAGAAAAAGATGTGTTCAGTGCAATAAGAGCTTAACCTTTACATGCATAGTATGATGTGTGCATCTTTAAATCACCAAATGCAGCTCCTGATATGAATCCTTTTTTATATTACTTTGACATCTGGAACACAGTAGCACTAGTTGCTGCTCAGATTCATCAGAGACTTACATTATCTGTAGGGCCCATTCCAAATTATAGCTATTCTGTGTATTACAATTTCTGGTTTTAGTTAAAGGGAACATATTACATTGTAATTATTAGGTAAATGCAATGATGTATTTATTAGGTATTTTCATTATTTTAATACTACATTATACTAAGGGCTGACATGGTTATTGTTTATATATCAATGATCCTTTTTATATGATATGTACAATTTTCAATTAACGTATAATTACACTCAACGCGTCCTCTAATTATACCTATTATATAAGTGATTTTGACTTTTTTAAGACCCTGTGTTTTAATAAAAAAAAAAAGTCAGACATGGTGCTGCTTCCTCTTTGGGTCTGACTTCAACAGAAACACGGCAGGTTTTGCTGTGAAACCTTTGTGAAATGTTTTTATTAATGCTGCACTGTGTTCTGTTACTTCAGGATAACAGGATTTGAAACTACAACCTATAATATATGCCTTGTAATTAAGAGTGTCACATAATTTCTTACTTTTCATTTAATCACATTGCTTTCAGAAGGTGCCTATACAGTTAGAAGTGGATTTGAGAAGATACCAGACATTATCAGATTTATTTTCCAATCCATTCAACTCTATGTGTTCACTGTATATCAGATGGATAGAAATAATATGTCTAATGCTTTGAATGCCCCGCAGTTGTATATAAAGACATCAATCGCAGTCAGTGCAGTAATGGTTGATCCCCACTCTTTAAAATCACCCAAAACCTACTGCAATCAAGCCATTGATTGAAGGTGGACCATACAAGATGATGCTGGAGATTGGAGATTATAATCAGCCATAAAAGAACGTCTCCTTATATTCAAGGGTAAACAGAGTCTGGGACTTCAATGAGATGCACTGAGATGTCATCTGAGTAAATCTGCAGGCTTCTAGATACTGTAGGAGACTGGCTGATAATATCCAAGTGATTTTATCAAAAGAACCTGTAAAAGGTCAACATATTCAAAGCAACTGATTCCCATTTCAGAATCGTTGCCGCCAGAGTGGATTGAAATGTCAAAATGTGTATTGTTGAAGAACACTGAAGGGGGAAATCCTCTCTAAGAAATATTTATTTTTGTCAAACTGCGAGACACTGTGTTTCATTTCTTGAGGAGGTCCTGCAACTTAAAACGCTTTTGAGTCTAAGACACAAGATAGGTGATTGGCCAGACCTATTGGGTCAGTCTTAAATACAGGAAGTATTTATGCTGGGATATAGTCACACAAGTTGTGGCTTGTCTGGCCGACATTGAGCGCAGAATTGCATGGCAATAAAATTGTCCTTAGTGGGCACTGTTTAAAAAAGTTTGGGCAAACCACATTAATTAACTATGAAATACAAAATGTAAGCAGGAAAAAGACAGCAGACATGCCAAACATATCTGAAGACATGCTCTGTGCAGCAGTGTACCATGCTCTCCCTCGTCTGGACGCTTTCATGGAGGCTGTATTCAACATGTGTTGTGACTGAGCTAGCAGACATTTTCAGTCTGTTGTCTTTTATTTGTTTTTATGTTGTATTTTATTGTAAAATAACCATGTGATACACACATATAAGCATCATTGGCAACCCTGTATGGGCATTGTGTTTCCCATGGCTGGTTCTGTGCCTGGCTAGATGCAGCAGTGGAGCAGCCTTGGTATTGATTCTCAAATATTTCATATTGCTTTTATTATAGTGGATCCAAGCCCCTACTAATTAGAAAATGTTTGGATCAAGTCTGGCAGTGATCGCTGTTAAGTCCTGAGTTTAGCTGATTTGAGATCTTTAACCAGCAACCTTCATATTAACAAGCAGTGCCATCACTTCATACATAGTTCATAAACTAACTAGCAGCTGACTGCATAGCAGATGATTAAATGACTCAAAATAACTCGAAATCCAGTTAAAATGTCCATCTCTCTGGATCAACGAGTCATAAAAAACAGATGGGAATATTCTAAATTCACAGCATTGTAGGATGCCACTTTGGAGCTACAATGAGTGTCCATAAAAGCGAATTGCAACAGCCCCAGCCACATAGACCTGCTGCATAAACTGCAGGCTTCCATTGAGCTTGGCACCTCTCCAAGATTTATAGGAGGCTGCTTGCTGGAGTGGCTTGTGAGCAGTCCAATCGTATGTTGCTGTGCATGAGGTTAATATATTTTAGGTGTCTAATCCTCTGTAATTCACCAAAAGCCCTGCCAGGAGACTTGCTACATAAACCTACAGCAAGCTTGAAGAGCTTTACTCGGAAATCAGATAGAGATAGGCTTATTATTAATACATAGTCAGCTCCTCTGATATCCATGACAGATAGATGCTTTCCTAGTCTCAGGCAAGACACACACACACACCTCCACACAAGTTAAACATTTATTTAAAACCTTTTATCCATGGATTGAGCAGTAGCACCGACCCTAATCCTGTTAGAAGGCTTAAATCTCTTGATGTGAATGCAGAAGCACTTGCACAGACCTTAGGGGCCTCTTACCACTGCAATTGAGTGAGGATTTTGCATACTCTTTAAGAGGGAAGACAGGCTTTTCACATGTTCTACATTGATCAATGGAATGTTGCCATCTGCCTCATTAAATTAGTTTGTAAAACTCAATCTTATCTTGCTCCAATGTCAAACTGGGGTTGCTACTGGTTCCATTTGCACTCTACAAACCAAATGTCGTTGGACATTACACAAAGGCCAAACATTGCATGTGTACTGCAGCTCTTTTCATATACTGTAACTTCCATATACATATATATCACAGTTTTGTGATTTTTTTGGTATGATATCTTAAAAGCTTGCGCTGTGACCCAATTTCTTTCAGAATGCCTAACAACATGTGGCAGGGTCTGGTTACTAATGTAAAATCTGTGAATACAGTGGAATGTTTAAGTGTGCTTCATTTACAGTTGTGTTATTGTGTCTCATTGTCTGCTATTTGTAATTTCTGTTATTCTACTTTAGCGCTGGTCAGTGTGTTTATTTGTTTCTATGTCTTGATGTGTAGATTTTGTGTTTTGAGAAAAACATACAAATGTCAAACTTGATCTTATGTGCACCCATCTTGTCCTGGTACAGAATGACAATGTGGGAAGGGGGAGGGACAGGAAGTCATGTGACTGCTGCCTAAATCCTACAGGTTCTGCTTTGAGCTCCAGTGGCTAGTGTTTCTAGAGCAGAGCTCTAAGATAGAGCTGCTGGGAAAAGCTTTCTGTATACAGTGTATATATAAGAATGAACATCCCAGCTGCAATTTTTTTGATTAACGGAAGTGGTCTGGACAGTGTTTTTCCTTCTGGTAACACTGTACATTCATATATAGTGCACCACAATTTATTTTAAAAAATCAGTGATCACAATTAATATATACATACTTTTTTTTTTAAATGTTGCCATTATAAAAGTACCTAAAGAAAATGTAATTGCATTTTCTTTAGTATGCAGAATGGCCCTGTTTGACATTCTGCTTCACTCCAATACAGTGCCTGTAAATAACTAGAAGTTAGGTACTGTATATACTATGCTGTAGTTATTACTGAATGTTGACACAGGGTTCTTAGTAGTGATGTGTACACCTGAAAGTAAGGAAATAGGCATTGCTTACCACACCCCAGAATAGACATGGAAACAGTGAGCATTGGATTAATACAAACAGCAGACAAGTGGTGTTTATTAGCAGTTAGAACCTGATTCCGCTGCAGTTACAGCACATTTCACCTGCAATCTTACTACTCTGGATTACTGGTGAACTCCACAGCTTCCTATGGGCATCCCATTACTAACTCACGAAGGCCTCCAGCAATTGTTTCCCTCGTTCTTGGAGAAAAGAAAGCACAGTAACAGCTTTAAAAAGAAACTGCAAACTAATTTTTTATATTCATATTTTATATCTGATTCAGAAAAAAACATAAAACAAGCACAAGGTTTAAGGATTATTTTTTTAAACAAGATAGGAATCAAACACTTTCTTTTTCAGCAGTCTTCCTAAGGGGTTTCTAGCACTGAAAAGAAATGAGGGGCTTCCTAGGAGAATGCAATGGCGATGACTACAGACATCTTGTGTGAATACAAAGACATGTTCTCTGTTACATGAACTTCTTGCATGAACCTGCTATGGCATTTCTTCAGAGCTGATCCAAAACAAAAGCAAGGCAATGAAGCTCCTATAACTCAGAAAATCGTTGCATTTCCTTTTTACACCAATAAGCTCTGCAGTGGATGTCGATGAGTACGTGCCCTGGAAGATAAAGACCAGCCCTGCAGTGTGATGAGGAGAAAGTGCATGCCGATTTGACCTGCTTAACCCAGGGAAGAACCAGAACCAATGTGATGCTCCTTTTGGAATCCACAGCGAAGGTCATTAACTCCACTGTGTTCCAGACTGCATGACCAACCCTGTGTATTATTTCTTTATCTGGTGAGCCACTCGACGACCCCCCCCCCCCCCCCCAACTAGGCCTCCTTTTAATACATGATGTCATGAAAAAAAAACATTCCAACACAGTTTCAAAAGACAGCATCTGTCAAAAGGTGGTTTTGTGTTTGTGAAAATGCTGCATTATATTCTGCATATTTGTTATTTGTATGTTATAACATAACAATGGAACCCATCCCAGAGACAAACGTCAGCAACAGCTTCCTTTATGATCCATGTTGGTGGTCCTACAATCTTGTGTACCCCAAAAAACAAACCATTTTTTAACCCATACATGCTGTCAAGATGTCTTTATAAACATAATATACAGCAGTACAATAATAATGTCAACACTTTAGTGGACAGACTTAAATTTATTGAGACAGACAAAATGGAACAGATACACTGAAATCAGGTCAGCCAAAAACATCAACATTCCATTTTAATTCCAGCAGAAAAACAAAACAAAACATTAAAAACTCACAATATTCTAGTTCTAAATAGATCTACACTGAAGACTACTAACTTAAACACATCTGATGCAAATAAATACAGCCACAAAGCCAGATATGGCATATTTAGTTTTTTTTTTCTTTACAAAGTAAAAAATATAAAATGAATAAAATAAAAACTTTGCAAATATGCCCATTTGTGTCATTGTGCAATACGTAGTTTATTAATGTGTAATGTAGTATTACATTTTAAAAAGAAAGACAATACAGAAACGGACATGCTACGCTTCTATACAACATGTGTAAACCTTTTGCAATCAGGAACTGCAGTGACAGAAAGAGGTGTCCTTTTCAAACCATGGCTGTCAATAGGTTTTAAAGTCAAATTAGATCCCAAATGAAGCTGATGGAGAAATATGTCAGAATTGTCATTATGGTTTACTACCTGGTGCTGTTGAAACTGTATTTATTTTTTTAACATACATAAAGACTCTTAACAAAGAGATTAAAGACCAGCAGTTTTGGCTGCCGTGGCCTATTACACCAAACTGATCTGTAACTCCTGGGGTGTCTGTCAATGTTAATGTGTGTATATATCTTGTAGCAAGTTTTGTATCTTTTGCCCAGGAGAATTTAGTTCCCGTTATTCCTTAAAAGTACAGTGGGTCCCTTTGTTCTCCTTGTGGTGTATATATTTCAGGTTTTGATGATGAGGTCTCTAACAGGTTATCAGCGATCTGAGTTCTGATGTATTCTATAAATGTGTTTATAAATGCAACTAATCTGATTTGCTAGAAGTAAATGGGCTACACTGTGAGACATTAATAGATTAGAAGGGTGATCATGCAGTCGCAGAAGGAAATGTATTCCATTCCATTTTCATCCACATGAACCGCAGCACAGTTCAATCCCCTCTGATCCCCGTTTGGGAGAAGTGTATATGTGTAAGAATGAAATTGCTACACTACAATAAAATGAAAAGCCAAAACAGAAAAAAAACGAAGCAATGCTATAGAAGCTGAAGCTTGCCAGAATCTATCATAATTGAATTTAAGTTAAACAAATCAGTTTTGCAGCACTAGGGAAAGATTAAGACCAAGAAGAGTCTTCTGGGGACATATATAGATGGTTAAGCATAATCTTTGCAGATGTTTGACAAGAGAACATTAAGTTGAAACCGGCTACAGGGGAAACTGGTGCAGAGGCAGAACTGCTTTCCTTCAGCCCGACCGGTTATTTAAAATCCCTGTCTAGTCACTGTCACTGTGATTTCAGCTAACACACTGCAAATGTGTGACCCTAGACTGTACAAGGGAGTTCATCCTTTACAAAGTGATCAAAACTTTTGAACTAGTGGAAATGTGGTTATTTTGGCAGCACTATAGTATATATATAATGCATTGCATATACAGTAGACAGAATTGCCAATGGAACCAGTTGTGGAATAGCAAACCAATATGACAGTATAACGGCTCATAGCAGCATTGCCGTTGTTGTTTATTTGACAGATTTGCAGCTGTGGAATGGTTTTGAATAGGTGGCACCGAAAAATAATGCTTTCTTTTTATCTATAAGGCAGGAAAGTGCAGTGAATAACTGTCCTTACTTTTTAACATCACAACCTCATTTTATTAAATTCACTTTAAAATAATAAAAGAAAAAAACACAGTGATTGATTTAAATACATATTCATGAGCTCTGTAGCTGCTATAAATAAGCCTGTTTGTTATGGGGGGGATTATCTTACCAAGTCATGCTCATGGCCTTTAAATATGTTCTCCTTATTTGCATATCATGTGTGTATTGGCAAATTTAATTGTTTAAATGAAAAGAAAACTTACCAAGGCTTGCTCATAATATTTCAAATGTGTTCTGCCTGGATTTCATTTGAAATTCTTGTAAAGATCTGCACATTTAGCATTTCCCGTGAAGTATAAAATGATCATGGTTTGGTGAATGTCACATTTCCTGTTTTTTACCTTTAAATACATAAGACACATCACTGTTTGGGCATCATCAGTGCCCCGATATACAAGGCAATGTACTACAATAAAGAACAAACACAATTTGTACAAAACTCTTAAAACTAAGAGATTCCCCAACTGTTCTGCCCCCAAAATATAGGGAGTAAGAATGGATGTTGGTTGAAGTCGTTAAACCTCTATTTTGAACAACAGCTCTAAACAAGATCTTGACCATGATATTTAAACACCTATAAAACATGAATAATATAATAGTATACAGTCTGTGATTAAATGAACTTATGTAAACTGTGTTTGCATTGTGTTGAACTGTGGTTTAGTATTTTTGGGTGAAGTGGTGATTTAAATGATGCAAATGATGCATCAGTAATTGACTTGACTGCATTGGGAAGACACATAACTTGGTCTAACCATCTCCACCCTGTCTCTCCACTGTCTAATTTATTTACAACTGGATGGTCACAGCTTACCCCCATACAGTGTTACAGGTTGGGGCACACTCTGAATAATAATACATTAATTTCTCGATTTCTATGAAGTACATTAAAAGGAAGGCAATATGAAATGTATTTATGTTAAATAGTGATGTACAATTGAAAGACCTTTTTTTTAATTCTGTGATATATGAATTATAATATAGTGCGTGTATGTTAGCAGGTATGTTCCTAATGTTAAATCAGATTGCATGCACAAACAATATTTCTGTGAACTGACACATTATATTACACCCAATGTATGCCCCTTTCAAGAATTTACCAGAGGAGATATTTTGTCTGTTATGTATATTTGGACTAGCCTACCTTAATATCAGGAGAGTTTGGTAAGGCAGGGCAATCTAGTTTTATTTCAATTGTGTTAAACTGAATATCAGACCAAGCCGATGTCTTATCAGTTATGTTTTCCTTGTTTCCATTGATGTTATTCAATGTTGCTATAAAAAATATTAAATTATGAACAAGCCTATATATTTGTCCTAGTTGACAACATGCCCCTTTCATTCACTGGCTGTGTGTTTTGTTTTATTATAGAAGATGGATGTGTTTCCCCAGAGGAACAGAGTGGACTGACTAATTACCCTCTTCTCTATCTCATTTACAAAATTAGGCAAAAAAAAAAGATAAACACCACATTAAACTCTTGTCTATGTCCACTGCTAGCATTTAGGTACAGTAATAGTATTTAAACAAAAATGTCATGGCAAGGCTGTATGCTAGGTCTACAGTACCACCTGTATGCCTGTTCATTGAGTTATATCACTAGGTTTGTGCAACATTTACAGTAATGTTTAAATCAAAACTGCTTATATAGACTATCTTGCAGGGAAAAAAGGTGCTAGGTTAGAAAGTAGACATGGTTAAAAAGCAGTACCTTCAATTAATATGTAGATGTGTTGTCTGTGAGTTGATTCCTCTATAGGAGACTTCACAGTATTTCAACAAAATGAAGGGCAGTTAACCCCAAATTAAATTGATTAAAAACAATATCTGGTGGACTCAAGTTGCTAACCTGAGCATGGCGTCATTATGAACCCAAGAGGCCGCTTCTTTCCATACAAGATAATGTAAATTGTCATGCCTCACTTCTGTAAAGACTACTGACACCTGGGAGATCACGTTACAGTAATGTCAGAAGAAATTTCTCTCCAGATCTATCTAGCCAGTAAACTTCATCATGTCTGCTTTCAAGACCTATCAGCTCTGAACACTTTGAACTCTTTCAGTGCCCTATGATTGATAATGTGTGTTTTGTGAAGTGAGAAATAAAATCCTGCTTCTGAGACTTTCAAACCAATGGATTCAGGGGGTTGCGGTGGAAACCTAAGAACCAATGTAAAGAATACACCGGACACTGCTATTGAATAAATAGGAATAAGGGATGTTTTTAAAATCTACTTGTGGTGTTTCAGATTTTGTTCATTGTATGAGAAAGAAGGAGAGGTGAAATGGCTTAAAATCTGTGCAATCAATGAGAGTCCCTCGCAAGCCGTCGGAAAACTACCAGACGTAGCCGACCTCATCGTCCTTGTCATCCTCCTCATCCTCGTCATCTTCGATGGCGCCTCTCGGGTGAACTCTGACCTTATGCTCCTTCTGATGCTCAGCCTGCTCCCGATCATCTTCCTGGTCGTCCAGCAGAACCACTGCGCCGCCACTGCCAAAATCTCCAGAGGTCTCCTGGTCCTCCTCTACAGACAGAGTCAGCAGCAACAATGAAGACAAGGGCTGAAGCTGTGAATCAGCACTCCAATGTACTTATTGACCGCAAAGTCATATACCGTTATAATAAGCTATATTGCATTGGGACATACCAAAGACCATGAGCAGTAAACTGGGTGTTGTGTGTAGTTATTTTTCCTAGACTGTACTGGCAGTTGAGTAGTTATTTTTCCTAGACCTCTTTTTTATATACTGTGTTGATCTTCAAATGCAGGAGTTTTTACATTCACTTTATTTTTTGTTGCTATATATTTTCTAACGATCTCCTGTACACTCTGTACAGTATATGAGTTATTTTTTACTTACCACAAGTGGGATTTCCGTGTTTCCTGGATCCTGCAATCTCATTGCCGTATTTATCCACACACCAGCACTGCCCAGTGCTACCATGGCACTGGGTGGACTTGTAATAGCCTTCCTCGTTACATCTTGGGATGAAAACTCCTACATACAATACAAAGTAATATCTTTAAGATGTGTTCTTATTCCAAATTAATATGACAGTGTGCATTCTTTGTTTAGGTTTTGCTAAGGCAAACTTAAGCAAACAAACACACAAATAAACAATACATTCATAAAAAAGTGATAGAAAAATAATCCTAATTAAACATAGCATGAATCTGTGCCATGACACTAAACCATGTGATATGAATTTATGATTTTTGGTAGGAAACTAAAGTAGACCCTTCCGTATATACTCAAATGTACAATATTGTATCATACCAATACATTAATTTTAACTCACTAATTAATCTGAAGATGCCTTCAGCAAATCTAATCTGATTGTTAATTAGCAGATTAAATTCCCCTGCATTATTTTACTGAATTGTTCATGACTTAATTAAACTCAAAATTGAATCCAAGTGCTGAAGTTACACATAAACTGTATTCTGCTAGAACAAGCTAAATATATTCTTCTGAGTAAAAGAAAAAATGGAAAATGGAAAAAAAAAAAATTACTCCCTGACATGAAGCTTTGTAGTTTCCCCTTTAGGGAGCAACATTTTCCACAGTGTTTGGGAAAGAAAGGTTTTAAACCTGACAGTTTTAGCTCAGTGCCGACAAAATGTTATTGTGTTAAAGTAATTAAATAATGCCACCACAATCAAACTTTTGTAACTGGAAAGACAAGAATCCTGACTATAGAACCACTAGGTCTCTCTGGATCCAGGCCTTCACATGCCACTGGGTCCTCATCCATCATACCTGCCTCCTTTTTGACATGAACTAATTACCCGGCAGTACTCACCTACAAGAGTTGTTCGTCTGCTCTGGTTTTGAATCCTACTAATTTCATTCTGACATGGGAGTCCTGGAGTGGAATTGAAGCAGACAGTGTTATTTCCCAAATGACTTGGCCTGCCACCCAATCAGCAAACTCATGTCGACATTGTGTAGCAAGCGAGTGGCCAGCGATGCTCCTTGAAAAAACTATTTAAGATCTTCAAAGCTATACAAAAATTATGTTTCCTGAGAGCCCACCCCACATACATAGTGTACCCTTATGTAAACTGTATATTAGCTCCAACATCCATTGATGCAGTAGCTCCCATATGAGTAGTTCTTTTGAGCCAGACAAGGCCAGTTATTTTGCATGGAATATGGAGGTATGTTTCCACTAGTGACCCTCACTGTTCTTATAGCTGAGGTGGGTGGACTGGGTTTAATAGCGCTGGGCACTGGTTTTCACTGCTGCGCAACTTCTCCATTTTGGTGTCCCAAGGTTGCTAAAAAAAGTTGTTACAAGTTTTTTTTTTTTTTTTGTTTTTTTTTGCTGGTTTGTTAAGGGCAGCAGTGTGGCGTAGTGGTTAGGGCTCTGGACTCTTGACCGGAGGGTTGTGGGTTCAATCCCTGGTAGGGGATACTGCTGCTGTACCCTTGAGCAAGGTACTTTACCTAAATTGCGCCAGTAAAAACCCAACTGTATAAATGGGTAATTGTATGTAAAAATAATGTGATATCTTGTAACAATTGTAAGTTGCCCTGGATAAGGGCGTCTGCTAAGAAATAAATAATAATGATAATAATAGTAGGTTGAACAACTGAATTAAATTAATTTGATGATGACATGTCAATAATTAAAATATGAACATTGGCATCTACTGTAACCATGAGGAGGGAAATTAGAATTTTCAGTGCCAAAAAGAAACTAGGGTCAAGCCATAAGTCTTACTCTGTGGTCTGCAACACTAGCTGTTTTGTCGGGATTTTGCAAAGGGGTTCATTCTTTTAAAATAGGGTCCTTGCAGGCATCTGCAAATGGCAGAGTTAGTACTGTAACAGAAGTCTGTGCTGAATACAAATAGAAGTAATGAGGCCTTTACCATCTGGCTTCTGGAAGCAGTAGCACCACTCATTGTTGGACAGCTTCCCATCCTTGAAGGAGTCACAGGAGTTGAACAGCGGCTTCATGCATTGCTCATACTTGTCCAGGTAAATGCCGCTCAACTCGCTCTGGTCAAGCAGGAGGTCATAGTTCATGTCCAGCTTGTTGAACATCCAACCCAGTGAGTCCTTGCAAATGGGGAGGATGCTGGTGTCAAACCCTGGAAAAGAAACCAGGATGAGTGGCATGAGCGTCCTGTGGGGAGGGTATACTTGTACCTGAATGAAGTGCCATATGTAGGTGTGTAAAATGGAACTGACACTTTTGTGGTGTGTTATTATACCTACAACAGCATACAATAATAACCTAGATTCACTGAAGGTACCTATTGGTACCTCTTGTTTGGGGATAAATTTAAAAAAAAAGTCACTAAAATAACCCCCATGTGTTTATTAAGTGTTTGGGACAGTTGCTAATAGCAATAGTATTCTTAGAAGTAGCATTAAATGTGGGAATAACCTTTTTAGTGTCTTTTAAAAGGCTTCAGAGTGCAATATTTAACAAATAATATACAGGTGTATCAGCCTGCAATTTCAAGTGGTATTAGTTTTAATTTCCCAGTGTGCCATACTGCCTTTAGGATTCCAATGCACAGCAAATGTGGAACAACAAGTCAGAAATGATGTATTATATGCACTCTTTACAAAGACCAGATAGAATTTCCAGACACAAACTTGCTTCTCAAAGCTCTACTCCAAATCGTCAAAAGCACTTTTCGGGAAGGAACAAAAGCAACCAATAAATACACAGCTCGGATATGTAACTGTTTGTAAGTAGTCGCGTTTTTTTATTCCATTCAGAAAATCAATTGCACAATTATAAACCTGCATAATGTTGCAGCATTTCAGGTAATTGTCCTCCATTAAAAGGCCTGTGTAAACAAACAACCTTACTGCTTTGATTAAATTAGAATAAATTAGTCTGCCAAAACCGTAGCCTAAATAACTTTGAAATGTGTCTGAAGGTTGCTGGATTACAGTGTTAATAGAGTCCTGATACATAAACTTGATTCAGCTCACACAGTTCTGTGCTGTGATGTCATCTTTTGCCATTTGGTCCTCAAAATTAAACAGGGTAGGGCCTCTTCTAACGGTAATGACCTCCATGCCTGTCCTAACTGTCAGATAGTGTTCTCTAAACAGTTTGAAATTATAGTTCATTCATGAGGTTACGTATGTCAGGGGGAACATGTTTGAACAATAACAGTGATACCAGTGACTCACTTATAAGATCTGTGAGAGAAAACAAAAATCACATCATATGTTTAAAAAGAGAATTTACATAAGCTGGTCTGATTATACCATGGCAAATTGCAAGCAAAAATATCACTTTATCCTTTTGTATTTTAAATGTGCAATGCAATAATCTTTCTGCCTTGTAAAAGCTCGATCCCCTGTTCAATGTTATTAAAATGCACTGTATAAGCTACCCCCAAATCTATAGCAATTTGCTTTACAGAATAAAGAAAAAAAAAACATTCAACAAGATGAGAACACACTGATAAGGTGTTTCTTCGAGTGGGTTAGCCCTTATCCAGTAACTTGGTAACATGTCTATGCATATACAGACAAAATAGTGTTGGGCACCATGGGTCATCTAACAGGAATATGCAGCTTTTATATATTACACAAAAGGTTACGGGTTAAATATATATAATCTGTTGGACAGTGCATTTACATGGAGGTGTGTATATCGCAGAGGTACTCACGGCTTGTTGCTGAATCTGAGCTTGCTGTGGGTTTCACATCTCTATTGGCATCATGATGGAGAGCCCCAAACCAGTCCTTCAGCCTGGAGGCCAAGTTCCTCAGCTCACGGTCATTGCAAGCTAGAAGACAAGCAAACAAACGATTAACTAGAAGCAGGAACCGCTGTCACAGGAAATTGGTAGACCAAGAAATAAGTCAACACCGTCTATACTAGAATGAGCTATATGGATAGAATGAGCATTACTAGGATTAAGTATTTTTATGTGAAAAGAAATACATGTTGGTACTGTACAACATCGAGGTGCTTCACAAATTTTGTTTTAATTATAACGAATAACAAAACACATTAATATGACACACTATGAATACCTATCATATCCAATGAATATATTGTTTATTGTGCTCATCATAATTGTTCCCTCACCATGCTGTAAAATGTTCATAGAATTTATAAACGGAAATTAAAAAAGGCATCTATGCATGCACTACCAGTGGTTCTATACAATCCTTAGTGAATGTATAAAATGTTTGAGTTCTCTCAATATTTCACACATCCACTGACCAAATTGTAGTGATTCTACACATTCACTAGCGATTCTATACAATCACTTATTTCACACTTTCACTGTAGCATATATATATATATATATATATATATAATTACTCTTTGTTTAGAAACTTTGCTCTCTGTGGAGCATTTGTTTCGGTCATTATTATCCATGCATCCCTTAATTGAATCAGCCACTTATGTTCACCAGCTGCAGTTGCAATCTGATGTGTCACAGCAAACTGAAAATCTATACCGTGTTGATGGATGATTCGAGGCACATTAGGGGAGGGATGGGGATTAATGAGCAACCTAGGCCAGAAGAGGGAGCATAACATCATTCATTTACATATGCCACCACCAGTTGACAAAATGGCGGAATATGCGAGAGCTAGCAAGAAAGAAACAAAGAACGGTATGCACAACCTACTTTACGGAATTAATTATTTTCATTATACAAATGTCTTTCTACAGATCTAACAAAACATTTTCTTTTTGTGTATTAGTACATTTAATAACGGAATAGTGATGGCAGAGCTTCAGAGACAGGCAGAGTAATTCCAATTACAGATTCTGCAATTATATTTTACTGACACTCTCTCAACAGCAAGGCATATATATAAAAATAAAAAATATTATATTTATTTGTTTTCCCTTGCATAAATATTATTGAACCTTGCAAAATATACCCACCAACAGTGGTTGCATTTTGGTATTTTATAAGGTCAGCTGGTTGTCCACTGACTGCCAATTGGAAACTGGCTGTTGCCTTTTGAAAAGCATATTCAGAGCTATTTAAATGGGTAGTTTTAAATGTGTACTTTAGGACATGCTTGCCCCATAACTGCTTGGATGCATAGGACATTGCTATGGGGATCGCAGTTGGCAGTAATGGCCAAAGCTTCTGCTGGGTGGGAGACAGGCACTGCCAGCAGTGTGAGCCCATGGACAATCTGAATGAGGCAGGTATGCTCCTAAGCTGCCAGGTGGCCTAGGAACATGCCAGGAACAGACAGTGAGTAGATTGTTTGTTTAATGTGTTTGAGGTTAACCAAGGAAAGTCAAGCTTGTTCACACATTCAGTAAATCGAGAGCTGCCAAGACTCCAAAGCTCTCCTTATTCTGCAGTCTGGTACTACTCCCCCAAAATCAAATGCAAACATTTTTAAAACTCAGCCATCTCCTACAACAACAACAAGATCAGGTTTTATAAAGTGTCAGACACACCTCAAAGCGATGTACATATTTAACATAAATTAATAAGAGAAAAATATTAAAAGTAAGACAAATATAGAACACATACCTAAACTAACATAACACAAGCCTACTTTTTTCAACAGTATCATATAATAATAATAATAATAATAATAATAATAATAATAATAATAGCATCTTCCTGGATGTTTAAATGGAAAAATAAAAAGTATTATTAGCCTGGCTGTTATAAACAATATGCTTACTGTATGAGAACATCTGTTCTTTTTTAAGTAGTCCTCTAAACATGCTTATGACTGCACATTAAAGTTCATTACAATATAGAAAAACTTTCAAATCTTGATGTTGTTTAAACTGTCTGTCGGTTATTTTTCATTACAAAGATCACTAGGTTAAAAGCGTATTGCTTTTTCTTCTGAATTGTCTGCGTTTTTGATCTATAATACGTCTTGCTTGCCTGTGACTTAACATGCTTTTACTGTGTTTTACACCAGTTTGCTTTGCTTCCACGGTAGTATTTTTGATAAAGTTAGAAAGCAGTTAAAAACAAAACAGGAAATGACACTAGCAATACCAGTTAGATATAACTGTGCTCTGTATTGGAGTGTGTATGTCTGTATGTTCCATTGAAAGAATACTACGCTGAAAGAATTGATTTTTTTTTTTTTTAACATGTACTGTATACTGTCATTTTACCATCGCTGTATTCTCCAGGTAAAATAAATAGGCACATTTCAATTGCAAACTCTTAACTGCCAAGGAAGGATTACAAATAAATAAATAAATAGAAATAGTGCAATCATATTTTCTGCTGATATGCCTTGGGAAATCAAATTTAATGAATAACTTAAAGTAAAATAAATAAACTGATTTCAAAATCCCCAGTAGGTTACATGTGGAAAACAAAAACAATCTTTCTCTGTCCTATTTGAGGTAACACCATTCGACCAGTCACTGAAGGATGGTTCTGAGGCCTTGGGGAGATATTCTCTTTTACATTGTAGATTCAATGGAACCAGAAAGATTTCCAAGGTCAACTGAAAAGAGAACAGATAAACACCCTCATTCTAGACTGCTGTTCACATTTGCCAGTGCAATTTAACAGGGTAGCCATAAAATCGTTTGACAACCTAAATACCTGTATGAAAAGACGACACGTTCTTTTGCAAAACCCATTTTATATTGTATTATAATGGGGCTTCACACAGCATCCGAACTGGGCGTACAGCCCAGAAATGTAGAAACCCAGCGCTGCTTTTGTAAGCAGGTTTGTCAGAACATGTGCGTTATTGTGACCTCATTGTAGTGTGCCAGATGCAGCTTTTCTGCATTCACTCCCTTTATCTGAGCTTGGCAGGAGTAAAGCACAGTTAAGCGGACACAGGGAGATAAGGCTTCCAGGCAAACACAGAGCTCGCTCCTTCCCTCTGCTCTATCTCCCATCTCCAGCCACCCTCTGGCATGGGTTGCCAACACGTCAGTTGTGAGCTACTGCCCCTTTAAAACACTTGACACAGGGCAGCAGTGTGGAGTAGTGGTTAGGGCTCTGGACTCTTGACCGGAGGGTCGTGGGTTCAATCCCAGGTGGGGGACACTGCTGCTGTACCCTTGAGCAAGGTACTTTACCTAGATTGCTCCAGTAAAAACCCAACTGTATAAATGGGTAATTGTATGTAAAAAATAAAGTAATTGTAGGTAAAAAAATAATGCAATATCTTGTATCAATTGTAAGTCGCCCTGGATAAGGGCATCTACTAAGAAATAAATAATAAAATAATAATAATAAATGAAAGCCCAGCACTGGTGCGCACTGTTATTTTTCAGATCAAAATAAATAAACAAAAATCTAGCTCTGTTTGATCACTAAATAAAACATACAGGAACACCCTTCCTAGCACGGGACGGATTCCTCGTTTACCCGTAACAAACAACATACACGCTTTACAAAGCCAAACACAAGCACATTACTTACAATGTGACTGCTCGGACACAGAGTACTCCTTTCCATGTCCTTCTACTCAGCAGCCCCACCTAGACTGACTGCTGCCTTTTTATTTCTGCCAGCTGGCTTCAATGTACAATAAGTGCCAGCTGAAATTAATTAACAAATAATAAAACAATTAACACATACTGGTTTTTAGCAGGGAGGATTTTTAACCCCTTCCCTGCTGTGTTACAATATATATATATATATATATATATATATATATATATATATATATATATATATATATATATATATATGTGTGTGTGTGTGTGCGTGTGTGTGTGTGTGTTTGTGTGTATGTTACTTTATAGTAAACAATACAGGCCGATGAGCAGTTTTGAAATCTCTCAAGAGTAAAAGACAACAGTATTTACCTGATGTGTGGTACATACTGCAATCTCTTGACCAGACTTAGGCAAGAACTTAATGACAAATTTCATGATTTTCAGCATCTGGAATCTTGTGTAATGTTTATTTCAAATCCTTTTATGCATGTGGATGTAAGTGACATTTCTGAACAAGTGGGGTCATTGTTTGACCTGGATTGTGTGTTGAACTGGAAATGGAGATTCTTAATCTTCAAAAAGATATTCAGTTGAAAGCAAGATACCCAGTGTCTGACTTTAGTGGTCAAGGACAAGTACAGAAATCTCTGCACAGCAGCAGTGAAAGTGGCGTCCTTATTTGATTCCACTTATCTATGTAAATCTGCCTTTTCAGACATGAACAGACATGGCTGCTCTAGTGCACTGATAGTGTAAGTATTATTGCCCACATTGTCTTCCTGCAATGATTTAGAAGACAGATCTCAAACCCCAGTGCACTAGAGAAGACATTTTAAAAAGAGCTTTGAAAAAGACTTTAAAATTTTAGTGTAAAAGTTGTCAGGATGTTAAGAATGAAAAGAAAAATGACAGGTCCGTTATTTAAACAGTTGTAGCAACATGTGGGGATGTTGAACACTATATTATTCAGAACCTGCTACTTACTCTTTAACAGGGTTACAGTAAGTAAATATACTGCAATCTGGATCATTTACTGTAAATAGACTACAGTTTACATCCTTCGCAATAATTCCTTATCAATACATTTAAATATATTATGCACCTCGTTTTCAGCAAATATATATTTTAAAATAATGCCTATCTTAGGTACCCGATGTATTGTGAGATTTGTGTTGGTTCACTATTGAAGAAGAAGAAGAAGAAGAAGAAGAAGAAGAAGAAGGAGGAGGCTTATCATAAAGTTTTACTAACCTAAAAGGAGAAATAAGGTTCAGATAGTAAAGCTGATTTCCATTTTGTTTTAGTATGCTCTCTCATTTGCTTCTATATCACACTGAATGTGGTGCCAACAGGCACACTTCTGTTAAACTATTTACATTAATCCGCAGATCCAGGTTTCATCACTTTAGCTGAGGCAGAGGGTTATGAATCACAATCAGCAGGCTGAATAGACATATAAGGGTTTAAAAAGGCCAGAGGCGTGTTATTCGAAAGTGCTGATGGTAAAGGCGTTTCAAATACCTTCAGAAGGGGGGCTCAGTGCATTGCATGGGCTTTGATCTCTCAGTAAACAGCCATGCCTTGGACAGAGGGAGTTTAAAGGGGATGGATTTGAAGAGTGCAGAAACCTGCAGGGGATGAGGCATTCAAAACTTTTTTTTTTTTTTTTTTTTTATTTCTTGGAATTAAAGTGTGTTTGAAATATTCTTACAAAACTATATCGTAAATCCTTTAAAGTCTTTCCCCTCTCCCCAAAGTGGTATTTCTTTCTAAAAAAAAGACTAATATCTTTTTATACATTTTTGTCTCATCATGCATTCCCAGAGAAAAGGCAAATATTGTATGAGATGTAAGATTTTTTAATGTATTATGTCATATGAATATACAGTATTTCATCCAGTATTAAAGACAGAAATGCATCTAAAAGTGTATTGCTATATAAACATAACAAAACTGGATCATGGAAAATGAATTCTTACTTGGGGCACTGTTGCCAGATCCCTACTACTATAATGCTACTACTACGACTACTACTACTACTACTACTACTACTACTACTACTAATAATAATAATAATAATAATAATAATAATAATAATAATAATAATAATCATAACAATAATAATAATAATAATAATAATAATAATACATCTGAACCTCAAAAAATGTACTCACTGTGAAGAACTGTATGCACAAGAAATTAAGACAATCTTTGTACATTGTACTAGACTGATTTAAGCATCTCACATCTTTCACTAATTGTAAACCACAGAGCACTTTGTCAGGCGTACCAGGTTACTATATGCCAGCAGTAATCTGCAGAGAATGTCCCTGTACTTACCAAGACAATTCACTCTTTGCAGTAACTAAAAATCGTATAACATTCTGCTATTTGCCTCAGAACCCCATTCCCTGCACTATCTGCAAATTCTAGGGCATTTTGGCATGGCAATGCAGGTATATTGCTTCATGACATCTCAGAAAACTGCAGTGGTATAATAGTGCTGGGTTGTTTCATCTGGTAATTCAGTTCCTCCAATACCTCTAAGAAACTGTCTACCATCTCTTTCCCCCAGGCAATTAATATTGAGCTGTTATAATAAATTGCTGAGCATCATGTCTTGCTGATCCAAGTTTATTGCCGTCAACAAAAGCAGGAAACTGTGAAGCTATGTGCTGTTCTGATCAATGTAGTTCCTGCAGTGAGGCTCTGCTGATCTAGACATCTACTTGAACTGAATAACAGTGTTTTGTATTCTGTTCATCTCTGGAAATGTCTCTCCCAGAAATTGGTTTGTGCTCTAGAGATGACATGCAAAAGGTGCTTTTTTTTGTATGCTGAAAAAAAAGGTGCTGAAATGGACAGTGTGCACTGTTTTTAATTCTGTGTTAGGACTTACTCTGTGATAAAGGCTAAAACATTAATCTACTTGACTTTGTTTCTTATTAGTTTTATCTTAGAATCTACGATTGGGTGTTTTTGAAGTTATGGGTGAAAAAGAATATCAGCTTAATCATCTACATTTTCTACATCTGTCTTACTTGTTTATATCAGATATGCTTACCCACCCTACTTCCTCATACTTACACTTCACAGGTCTTTTAAGGAGAATATTTAGTAAGCCTGGCAAATATTCTCCTGAGCAGAAACAATTCCAGAGAATCACACAGAACACATATAATAGGATGTGAAACAGATAGCAGCTAGCAGGAACATATAGATGATCTTTAAACTGATCCTGGGGGCCCAGGAGAAAATGTAGGACTAATTAGGGAATGGTGCACAAAAAGTTATATATTTGTGAGACAGAAATCTTTTAAGTTACCCCCACACAGCCAAGCTGACTACACTGTTATAGATACAAATGACACACTACATCATTTTGTTTTATTGCAGGTGGTCTTGAACATGTTAGCTCAATACAGTTATCTTCTTTTTGTGACGTCCTATCGGGACACCAAATTTTTCCTGGTGCTAGATTACAGGGAATTCAGTATTACTTACATTATTTACCAGATACAATCATATAAGGGCGTCTGCTAAGAAATAAATAATAATAATTCTCTCTCTCTCTCTCTCTCTCTCTCTCTCTCTCTCTCTCTCTCTCTCTCTCTCTCTCTCTCTCACACGTTCCCTGTTGAGAAACATATTAGTCAATTCCGTATTGGTCTGATCATGCTGGTCAAAGTAATTTGTTTCTAACAGATAGAGAAAATTCACAGCAAAACCCAAGCAATTACCAATAATTCACCCCCAGCTGAAACACTAACTTGTGGGGCGGTTTTCAATGCCCCCTTCGGAGGTGGATATTGAGAGCTTTAGGTCAACACACCATGGCAATCACCTTAATTATGCTTGTAACCCATGATAGTAACACTACACCATCATTCATATACCAAGCATCAAAAGAAACTTATCACTATTATAACACATTCATTTTTGAAAAAAGATATATAAATGATGGACATTGACTAAATGTTTTTGGTTTCTTTTTAATCACTCAATCATTCATCCTTGACCATGACACTTTTGAGTGACTATGACTGAAGCATATGCACTTAATCACCTAATTAGTGAGGCAGTTGATTGCACACTGGATATGGAGTGATTTCAGCCGTTGAATTGCAAGCTTGAATAAAAGCAATAAAGAAAAAACAATATGCCACGTCTGACAAGAGAGCAGCACCTTTGTGCAGTCGGCATGTGGGAGGCCTGACTAGGGCAGCGTACTGTGGGTATAACCAGACACACTCTGTCAATGACAGGCCATGAACTGGGAGACCAAGAGTAACAACACCTGCCCAAGATCGACAGATCATTTTGCAGCATAATTGTAATGTCAATTGTTAATCAGCGCAATAAAAAGTCACTGCACCTGCTCTAAAACAGAGTTTGTCATTTTTCGATCACATCCAGTGAATTTTATCCAAATATAAGTGATAAGTTTCTTTTGATACTCAAATATAAGTGATAAGTTTCTTTTGATGCTCAGTATATATCAAAGAAAACATAAGCTTGTTGTGTTTTTTTGTTAGCGTGGGTCAGTGGATGTTATTATTCTACTAAAGGTGAACCGAGACTTGGAAAGAGAATAAGAGAAATAGAAAGAGAAACATACATCTTAGTCAGTGGCAAAACATCCCAGACATCTTTTTAATATTTTAAAACATTCCACTCTTACACCATGCCAAAGAGGGACACAGCAGAGTTCAATTTCATTGTGATTATTAAATCACCAGGCACTTAATATTCCATTACCTGAGAGTGCAGATTGAATTACAACCCTAGCATTTCAAACAGAAACTGCAATGAATCCTGTTTGGAGGTAGCCTGACCTGAGCACATGACACATTGCTTTTTGAAGTATGTCCCACCTTCTTAAACACATTAAGTAGCTGCATAAGAAATGTCTGCACATTCACAAAGCATCGCAAGGTATATATAGTATTTGTTTTTGTTTTAAATGTTTTAATTGTTGGGTATCACTTTTCTCAGAATTATTTACTTTTGCTTAATATTTATTCAAAATTAACTTGCTGTTTCACATCTATTGTTTATTTATTAGTGTATGTTATGCAAAGGTGATTTATTTTCGTATTTCAATGGTCAGTTTGTAGCAGTTACATCACAACATCCACAGCAACAGCAATGTTTAACAAAAATAACCTACTAAATTAAAGTTACTGTATCACCATAAGTAAATGGTTACATGTGGCATAAACAGAAAGCGATAGTTCTTCGTGGGTAACTCAATTCATGATTCTTCCCTTACTCATTGATTATTGTTCTGTTCCCCACATAGAACCACTGTGTAGACTATAGTGTACTCTCTTGCAACCTCTCTATAGAATGTCCAGCATGTTCTTCAGTAAGGCAAGGAGACTTTACTTTCACAAATGGTGCTTGATTCTATGAATCTGGATTGGAAAGGTTTGAAGTGGCACAGTTGTGACCAAGAACGCTAAACTTTCCTGACTTCAGATAAGGTATCTGCAGCTCAAGCATAAGATGGGTGCCTTTGCATAGGCTTCCCTATCCAAGGCTTTTAAATCATGAAGACTTCGTTTTTTAATATGCAGAAAACAAAAGGTTAACAGATCCTTATCCCTAGTACCATATCACTTCCTGTTGTTAAAGCACATTTCCATTGTCTACATTACTCTGGTAGGCTATGAGACAAACAGCTGGTTTTACAGAACCTGAATGGCACTGATCTTGGACTACCTAAGGAAATATATATATATCTGTCCAAAACTCATATCCTCAATTATGTATGAAGAAAAATGGGAACAAGGTAAGCAAACTAGAGATAATGTTGCTGATGCTAATAAGAGGCAAGGAAGTCCACAGCATTCATTTAGCCAGTCATGCCCCTGTCTTCTCAATTCTGATGCTGAATCTTCTATGCTGTAGCTTAGAGAGCCCCAAAGAGAATGCAGCAAAAGCACAGTCAGTCACTACAGATGCTTCTTTGCATTTTCATTTGTGAGGTGGGAAAGTTGGTTGGTAGATAACAGTCTTTCTCTCTCTCTCTCTCTCTCTCTCTCTCTCTCTCTCTCTCTCTCTTTTCCTTTGAAATAACTAGAAATAACTATTTACATTTCACAATAACAGAGGTTCAAATGTCACCGAGAACGCCTCGGTCTGAATTCCAAATGGGTCTTAGCTGCAGACACCGAAAGGTAGACGTAAAGCTGACCTTGAATGCATTATTTAGTTAGGTGTTTTTAACAGAAAACAAATCCTTGAAAAAAAGGAGGGGGGTTGGATATGAGTGGCTGTGGGTAGGATTGATACCTATACAGATATAATTACATTATAAAACATATACAATTATATAAAATATGTATGCAATAAGGCCTGACAGGGCATCCATATACATTGAATATACAGATGCCTCGAGGTGTTGTGTGGCACGAGATGAGGTCGAGTGCCTCCAACCCCTGAGAAGTCTGTATATTCAACATGTACTGACACCCTGAAGGGTCTTATTGCATTTATAATCCAGGTCAAATAGTGGATTTGAAGGAAAAAAAGCATAAATCATGTTTAGGGCAAAAAAAATATTATATATATTGCTGCTATCTTCCAGTTCATTTAACTGTTCTTCATCCAAATCAGCATGTCATCTTACTACTTTAGGATTTTTTGCAGGTAATTGGTCACTCAGTTTCATAGTTACAGCTGTACATCTGTAACTGTAAAAGCAAGATGGCTCCAACTGTCCATATCCATCCAATATACAGACAGCTGGAACTCGACCAATCACATTGCTTGTTTCACGTTCCATTGCCAGACCTGGATTATAAATAAAATTATAAAATATATAGGATTATGGATCTATGTTGGGTTGCATTAAACATATTTCAAGCACTTTTTTGTGCACTTATGTTCACTACATAAAGTCCATGTTCGCCCACAATAATAGTTAAAGATAGTAGTTAAAGTTAAGTTAAGTTCAAATAAAGCTCAACCATAGGAGAGATAGCAGTCATGCCTACAAACGATGAAGTACAGTACAGCAGCATGGCTTCAAACAACAGGAATAAATGAAAAACACAATTGCAACAATAAAACTCAGCAAGTCTGAAAAGTCAATGGCAGGACCACCTGCAGAGAACACAGCTTACACCATTCCCATTAGTTGCACTCCAGCTGAGTTATATTATGTTGCAGTGTAGATATGTTATTATCTGAGCAGTGAGGAGAGGGCAACACCCATGTATGCTTGTACTGCAGGTAGAATGTTCAACCCTGAACAACAGATACTTGATTCTCAACCTCCCTTAACAATACTGTATCTGTATGCGATGGAGCACACAAACCCCTGATTCACAACTGTTACTTTAAAATCTGTTTTGATAAATTCAATACAGTTTATTATTCATGGAACTTCTTTTTACTGTACTGGAAATTTCTGGCACCTTGATTGTCCAAAAATATTCTGATCCTACAGCATATGATTAAAAGGGGATTTTAAATGTGCTAGTAAGAAAGATTGTCTTACATAATGTGTGTTAAGTAACTGAACTACTCTGTGACACATTTCTGTTTGCTCACCCAGGTCCCTGATGAAAACAGCTCTGTAATGCAGTTAAGTGGTTGACTCAATGAGTTGCTCTGAGTGGCTTAGTTAACTAACGTACTCTACTTTAGTAAACAGCTGAAAACAAAACAAACACTTTGATGAGTCAGAATATATTTCTTTCTCTATGTACAATTTTTTAGTCGATTATTGGTCGATTTGCAAGCAGTGTAGATTTTTCAATGAACTCTGTTCCATGTAGATTTATTTATTTAGAAAATATGTAAGTTCTGTCAGGTTTTTAGTATATACACTGAACAACCAACACCAACTTAAACTATGTTGCTAATAATGCATTATCATAAGTAATATATGTGTATATAGAGAATAATGCATGGGGTAGTGTGACAGGGTGCCTCGCCCCTGTGCGTATATTTGTGTTTTATGTTGTCTGTTATATGTATTATTGTAGTGGTGCACGGAGTGTGGGTTAGGTAGCACAAGTGATAAAATGTATATTTGTATTTAGGCACAGGGATTGCACAATCACTTCATGTGCAGATTAAGGTGGGCATTTGTATGGGGGCACAGGGAGTGCACAATTAGTTCACGTGCAGACTGTGTCAAGATTCAGTTCAATGTTGGATTAGCAATCGAGTCTCGGTACAGCTCATAAAAGAGTGAGTGTTTCACTCACACGGAGTTGGGTGTATAGCAAGGAGGTACAGGAGAGAGAGAGGAGAGAAAAAGAAAATAATAACAATTGGTACTCGTGCTGGCTTAGTACCAGCGTGATACTTGTTGTATTTAGTGTTTGTTTAGTGTGTGGTTTGTTCTGTCTGTTTTGGCCATCGTGCCTTTTGTTTTGAGTGTTTTGTTTTGTCTTTAAATGTTGTATTTACAATAAACTAGCGCAACAGTGCAATTCACTCACCACTCTGTGTCCTGCATTTCCTGGCCTGATGTAATCACCAGCCAGCCTCTTCACAAGTAGTGTGTGATGTTAGAATTGAATGACCACCCAAGAGATGAATAACTACATTAGCAATAGAGTCACATCCTGGGCATTGTTACTGTACTTCCGCTGTACTGCCAACCATAAAATAGATCTTTATCCCAGAGCCACTCCAATTACAGCCAAGCAGTCCAAATGTAACCATTTTACCACTTTAGTTGTATGATCACATTTTTTCCTGAGCGCAAAACAACCATTGTTGTATTTCAGAGTTGAGATTCAAACTCCAAACCATCCTCGGAAACCAAACGTAACACTTCAGTAGGTTAGCAGGGTCAAATCAATCTAAAACAATGACACACTACTGCAGCTTGCTGTAGCACTGCACCATCTGCTAGAGACAACTGTTTCTTAGCTTGAAGAAGATGCATTCTCAGTGGTGTCTCTTGTATCGCTCACTACCATGATGGATTTATGGAGACTTTCACTTGCGTTTTTAAATGATTCTTCAAAGATCAGTGGATATAACAGTGTAAGGAATGTTTTGGTAGATCTGGGCTGCCTCTGAGATGTCATGTCGCACACAAGGATAGAGACCAACTCAGCTGCATAAGGTCCTTCAAATTGTGTCACTAGAGAAAGACAGAGCACCATATGGCTGGCAGGACACTACTGCAACAGTAAAAATAAATACCTGCAAAGCAAGATTTCAAGCCGGAGCCTTGCCATGTTTTTGACAAAAAAAAAAAAAGTATAACATAAAACAGAAAAGGGTTTTACCTGAGGATGACATTTTAACTGTGTGTGGCAATGTGCCCCGCCCCTGTGTGCATATTATGTGTTGTATGTTGCGTGCGTGTGTTAATGTTGGTGTATAGTCATTGGTACACGGGATATAAACGGGTCTGTGTTTCACGTGTATTTAAAAAGTGTAGATTTGTATTTAGGCACGAGGAGGGCACAAATCACTTCACGTGCTGGTTAAATGTAATATGTGAGCACGGGGTTGCACAGAATTAATTCACGTGCTGGGATTCAAGTGAATAATTAATTAGTAATTGAATCCCAGCACAACAGTATATATAGATGCACATTTCTTTCAGTCGGGGTTGGGTGTTCGAGAGTGGAGAACGGGAGAGAGAGAAGGAGAAAGAAAAGCAAAATAAAACAAAACGTAAAGTGTTTGTTCTCACCGTGTTTGTTTGTCTCCGTGCACCGTTTGTTAAGTGTTAGTTCGTTTTGTTTGTTTTTTTGTTTTGGCTCGAATGCCGTGTCCTGTGTTTGTTTGTTCAACCTTTTTATTTTCTGTTCTGTTTATTAAATGCTGAGCGAAACCATTCGCTCAGCTCCACCAAACCACACCTCTCTGTCTGTTTATTTCCTGCTTCTGGTCTGACGCCACCCACTCCGGCCGTCTTTGTGACACTGTGGCACTGTCATTATTATAGCAACTTTTAAAAGGTACCAAATGACAAAAGTTAATGTAATGCTAACCCTGTACAAAAATGCCAAAAGCTAGATTCACCACAGCTGTTGTTTGTTTTTGTTATTTGGGACTGTTTATAAACTGAAATGAGAATACCAGAGGTATAATTAAAATATGTTCCTAGGATTAAATAGATTGCATTGCAACATAATCATTTCAATTAACCTTACCGGCCTCTGCAAACAGTATGAAATAACAATAGGCTGAATGTAAATGTGTGTTTGAAATATAAAAGAAGATACTAATATTTAGTGTTACAGTAGTTTAACATGCAATTTAATCAAACATTATGCATTTAACTCAAATACAGAAGGACACTTTTTTGTTAGCAATTTAACTGCACTAAACAATTTGGCACCAAAAAAACCCCAAACCATTTTATATGGTTAAATAATGATTGACCTAAAACATTTTTTACATTCATTACAAGCTAAACTGTATTTAAACTGCAGCAGGTCTAAATAACGCTGTCATAAATCATTAAAATATTAACCTGTTTTCATATTATTAACTGCATAATTAAAGAGACTAACATTCAGTGCTGGATGTTTGATTTCCACAACCTTAGGCCTTTATAATTTATATCTGTCATAGTTTAGATTAACTGAATACACCTCAGAAGCTACAATCGCAAAGTAACATGAACCAGCTAAAGAGCTTTTCTTTTTTTCAAACACTCACTTTGAATGCTGCAACAGTCACTCAAATTGACGTTTGAAACAGTGAAGCCCATGCCGAGAAATATTCGGTTGCTCTGATATTGAGATGTCCAGTTTTTTTTTTTTTTTCTAATCCTGTCAGTCTGGCACTGTGTTAATCTAAAACACTCTGCATCCTAATAAGGGAACGCACCTGTCAGAGGCAGAATGATGAATGACGGCACACCAGAAACTGCCGCCCTCTATTTATCTGCAGGGCAGTTGCGGACAGGTGGGCACAGTTTGATGCCAACCTTGAAGGCCAGCGTGCCTCTTGCTTGACTTGAGGGGGGCATGAGCAGGAGACTTGTTCTGCCCTTATGCGTTTCTATTCCAGAGCCTCTTTGCATTACACTGAGTATGCATGTGGGTCACTGTCTACTGGGAGCTGGGCTAATACCAAACTTTTTGACTTTGAGGATTCAATCAGGGTGTCTAAAGGTAAAGGAGATATATCTGTAGGCTACTAAAGCTGCCAGCCCCCTCTATCTTAATGGAGTTATTAATGTAAAAGTAATTTTCCAGCTAAACCTTAGTCAAAAAGGTAATGTATTTGAATGGGGTTAGCTTCCACATTCCCAACGTGAAAACGGGAGAGAAGATTATAGGACAGTGCAGAAGTGTTTTGAGTTTGGAAGCATTCTTAGTTCTGGTATGGCCACAAATTGGTATATAAAGGAATGAGGGTGGATCTGAGAACTAATGGACAAATTCATTAAATAGTGTTGTTTTGTTAAATGTATTATTTTGTTGTTCTATGATGCTATTAAGCTTTTTGTGCATCTTTTAAAATGGTATGAAAGTGTTTTTTTTTTTATTGTTATGTGTTCTTTACTTCCTTGGTTACTTCTTATTGGTTATCTGTTAAAATGGCATCTAAAGATAGATTTTCACATTCACAAATAGAATCCCTGCCATGTATTTCAATGTGATTGTCAACACTTCTGCGAAGCAATTGTGTTGAAAAATGCATAAGACAATTTGTTTTTGCTTTCCATGTTGCTCGCCTCGCCTGTTTCAAGTGTGTGTAAAATCCTCCTGAACACGGATGAAAATACTGGATTTCAGCACCTTGGAGCTGCTCATTACTGGCTGGCTTTGCTTTCTTCTGCTGCAAAGCTGAGTTCCATGTTTGGCTCAACTTGGTTGTGCGAGTCAACATTATCAGCAATCACTCTGATGAAGTCAAAAGTACCGCTCGCAACTGCTGGACACAAACCTAGAAGCTGCACTAAGATGTCCTGTGTCTGATAAATATATTGCAGAATTACAAACTTTGGTGAAAAAGAAAGACTTCAAAGTTTCACATTTTGGTACATGTGTGTTAAGTAAATATACATATAAACATAGACTAGTGTTAAAAAAAACAAACACGTTGTCCCTGTTTGAACACCAGTATTGCGTTTTAACATTTATTTTTAAAGTGTTGAAGTACTTTTACCTGTATTTTAGCCATCTTCTACTAAAATTAGGCTGAAAGAGTACTGCTGTATCCACACCTGTGGCTAGTCAGCGATTTCTATTGGACAACACTGCTATTAAACATCCTTGAACATTAGGAGAAGGCCCTAGTACACCACAGCAAAAACAAAAATGTAGAAACGTAAGTAAATATTACATAGTCCCTGCATTTAAAACACATATCTACTGCACCAGTGGAAAAGCAGATACAAAAAGAGTCGGTATTTTGTTGATTAAGTCAAAAAAATAAATAAATAAATAATGTACCATAAACAGAGTGACTCAGCCATGAGGGCCTAGCAGGGAGTAATCTTACTGGAGCAATCAAAGGATGAGCCCAATGGCATTAGAGAAATCAGAGACAGTGTCGGTAAATGCCACCTACACAATGCAGAGAAGGGAAATCAGAACAATAATCTCGGGTGAGTGAAGATCTATTACTGCACACTCATGAGAGATAAAGGACCTCACAGAAGGAGCTGAACTGAACTGATGAAATGATGGACGAGTTAGCCCAGGAGCAGACCTGGCATTCATGATTTGATTGGTTTATGGGTATTCTCAGGTAACAGGAAACAAAAAGCTGTCAAACATTGTCTCAGGGAGCTGAGGCCATCGCAGTACGTAGGTTGTCAAATGACCGATGACTTGCACATCAAAACTTGTCAATCACTTGAAAGGATTCACTGTTGGCAAACACAGAAACTCCCAGCCAACTTAAGCAGATCATTTAAATTGAGCCATCTGAACTCTAGCCAGCCTGTTTATGCTAAAAGCTTTAAATACTAATTAGCAACTTACATTTCCACCAAACCGTCACCTTTTGTCATTTACGGCTCTCTTGGAGCTGGGCATATAAATATGCATTGCCAGAGTGGGCTTGTTTCTCTGAATTACAAGTCTTTGTGACTGCAAGATTTTAATAGTGATTTATGTAAGGGAAAAAAAACAATGACAAACTGTGGATTATATTCTTACAGTTGTTTATGCATTGTTTATGCTACTTAAAACATTTCTTCCTAATTGATACTTGTTCGATAATGAGATTCAATTGATTGTTCATTTGGTAATTGGATTTGTTTTTTGCTCTTTTATAACCTACCCATCATCATAAAAAAAATATCTGCAACAATGATGTTATAAGGATGCTTTCGTTTTCAATAAGCAATGGATTAATGATATGTGATATGAGATGCGACGTGCTTTTTAACTCTAATCTAAGATCTCCTACACACAGGCAGGTCCTCTCTCCCAAGGGTCTGTAACATACTCAGAATAAAAAAAGAGCTCTCCCAGGACTAAAGTCCTTCTAAATGAAGTCTGGTCATGCTACACTGATCCTCCACACTTCATGAAAGCACAGGGACACTATTCTCCACCCCAGAAGAGCCAGGAAACAATGAGACGAGAACAAGAGAAATTAACAACTTGGCAAACGCCACAGACAAACTCTTGCTGAACACAGAACCAGGCAATAAATAGAACAAACCACCACAGGGGAGAAAAACCCCAAAACTGGAGCAGTTCCTCTTCTTTTAAAGACTGACTCTGAGAGGAATAACATTATTTACATTTCTCCTTTTAATAAAAACTCATCAGCACCCATTCTCCAAATATGCTTAACCTTTTCACAGCCAAGCTGAATAGAAAACTAACTGTCCTGTTTAGATATTGTCTAAGAGAAAACACTTTAGTGCACTGACAAAATATAGATTTCAGACAGGAAATCAGAACCCTGCAGCACTATCAATAAATTATGTATCATGCGTTTCAAAAACAGTGCTATCAAATCCCAATAGCTTAACAATAAGTATATAACAAATTATACTGTAAGAAATATGTATTATAAAATTTTATTTATACAATTAAGTGTACAAATACTGTCAATATAATTTTAAGTAGGTCTCTGAAAATTGTTCTCAGATGAGTTATTGCCATTCCCTTTTGATTCATATTCAAACATCCTCAATAGTTTCTTTTCGATTTTCTAAATGTGCTTTTTTTGCAGTAAAGAAATATCACCAGAACAGTACTGGCATATGTTAACTCTGTTTTTTATGCTTTGACAGTAAGAGGTTCCATGGCATTTCTGATACCATTGGGTATCTTCAGGGAAGCCCATAGATAACCCTGGTTAGGCACACATTTCATCTGTAAACTCAGCTCTTTCTCATAACACTGACATTCTCTAAAGTCTAGAGATAACCTACATCAAGCTGCCAATCATTTCATATTGACAGTAATGGATCAGTTCTCTCTCATTTCAAAGGATTCCTCGAAGACTTATGCATAACCCAACTAATGGTATCATGTGTTTTATTTTGACAGAGAGGCACCTTGAAAGCAGACACAGAAAGAGCAGTCGGCATCAATTTTATATCCTGCACGGTGCAATATCTAATCAGGCATTCTCACTCGGCCTAATATAGACGGAAATCAAATACTTTAAGGGTCTGTTTCTTCGAGCTTGATGTCTCGTGTAAAATATTGAATAGATCAGCACATATTTATTATTTTTTTTAAACAGTAACAAATAATTTAATAACAATAAATACAAAGTGTAATTATTATTGGTATACAGTAGTTACAACAAAACATGACAAAATAGGAAAAAACAGAAATGCTAAAAGGTAATGATTACAAAAACATTCGGCAAACCTATTACAGTAATTGTAGCAAACAAGAGTCCCATGTATCTTATCTATCTGGCACTTCCATGAGCTACAAAGGCCATAGGTCATAGCAAACATATATTTTATTTTCAAAACATCACATCAGGTACTACACTTGGTTAATGAAGACTTGCTTATCAGGGAGTCTGTTACTGCTTTTCTTCTTTGGTCATTTGACCCCATCAGTGTCTTCTGGGTCAAAGCATGTTACTAGCTGAAAGCAAATTCAATCAGAAGTAAATATGAATATAATACATTTTTTTAACTGCATTGAGATGGAGATTCAATCCAAATCAAATGTCCCTGTTCTATGGGGACATTCAATCAAACTTTTTAATACATATTTAGTATGCTTTTTTAAATGATGCTTTTTAGCAAGGCTTAAGGAATGTCAAGACAAGTTTTTGAGTGGCTTGAAGGGTGTCCTCGTTTGACTGGAGATTTGATTGAATCATGAAAATAAATGGGAAGGAGCCAGCAGACAACACCATCAACACACCATGCACATTTACATCTCATTTACACCCCCAGTGTGTATCTGTTGTAAGGTTAGGCTGAATAACATTAAAATCTTTATAGAGCATTGCATTGCTTGCAGGGTTGAAATATGGCTTTCAAAATGGTTTATTCAGTTCAATAAGATTTCTGCAGCCTTGTTGAACACTGATGAAGGTTTTAGCCAATAAGTTTGTGTATACTGCTTTATCTAGTGTTGTTTAAGTTGTAACTTTTATTCATTGTTATCCATCTAAAATACAAAATTTGAAAGAAATCATCACTAGATTTTCACCTGAAAATGGGAAGGACACACATTGATTGAAGCAGGTAATAGAAAGTATTAAAGTCCTTAAGTCCTAAGACACTGGTTGTTCCACTATTTACACTACAGTGCAACTGTGAGTTCAACTTAATTAAGTCAACCAGGACCTGCTATAAATTACTTTTAGAAATAGTTTCAAGGTGCTTGTCATGAATGGTGCTGTGGAAATGTAATTCATATTGTATTGTTCATGGCCAGTCTTCCAAAACAGTCACGCTTCACTTGATGATTAATCTATAAAACTCAGCATGTCAAAAATCAATGACATCATTGATCCTTTATCTTCTAAAAGTGTACCCCCCCTCCTCCTCCACTTGTCCATTCCAATTGTCTTCAGTCCTCTGTTTCATTCAGTGGATATGTAACACTAATTTAAGACATTACTGTATACTGCAGATTAGGTGGCTTTTAATAAAGGGATGAATTAAGTGTAAGTGCTAGCAACAAGGTTTTTTTTTTTTTTTTGGAGCAGAAGCAGAGTAAAATTGAACATATAAAACTGACTGCTTTGATAAAGAAAATAGACAAGGGCCCTCTATTCTCTGTTGAGTGAGAGATTCAATATAAGCATTGCAGCTGCTGTTATTGTACATGTTGCTTTCCTCTGAAAGAAGATGCTATTACTAGCAAATGGAAACTACAGGAGGTAAAGAATGACAATTTCTCAGTGACAGAATATTTGTAAAATTGGATAGCCAGCCAGAATAATCATCTATCACAGTGCTTTTGATAACAAAAAAAGAAACAAAACATACAGTACATACAATAAATTCCCTACCAGCAGTTCGCTTTCTATATCTCCACCTTTACTGACAGGGGTCTAGTGGCAAAAAGAAAAGTACCGGAGCAGTCTTAAAATACATTATAAATTCAGAAAGTATTTGAATTGAACAATCCTTTATTGCAATTGACAGAGCTATGCCCATGAAGCTCTATAGTCACCTATGTGCTGGCTGAACTGTGATGCAATGACCATTGATTGATGACAGCTATAGCCAGCGGGCAGGACAAGTGGCACTCTGGGCCACCTTCCCCCAGGACAAGGCATGCTGCAAGGTGGAGGCAGGGGAAGAGAAGGACCAAAAAAAGAAACGACAAGGAAGCATGGGCGAAAGAGCTATATATAGGAACAGTTTGATTACGTATGTGATTAGAGGGAGGATCCTCCATTCAGAAACAAAACATAGTTTCCAACAGTACATTATAAACAGTTAACCTTTTTAGGATTAATGAATTAAATTAAAAAACAACTGAATTAAAATACTTATACTGACTAATATTTACCAGCACTTTTAAAGATAAAACCGCACACACATATACATATAAGATTTTTGGTACATAGAATGGAATGTGTTTTTTTTTTTTTCTTTGGAAATGCACGTTGCAAGTGTGGATCACCTGGAGGGGTAGGCCAGTCAAAATGTGTCAAATTCCAGGGACAAATTTAAACATCATCGTCTTACTGAGACAGAAATACACTTTCTTATCTCCTGTAAACCCTGTTGCAAATCGCATGTGAAGAAATGATCATCCTTCTACAGCAAAACAAATAGCAAAAGTGAAATGGCACAAAACTACATTAGTACATTATTTGTCAAAAGAACAGAAACTTCACAACAGACCTCTCAAATAATAGACAGGTTAATCTGTTTGTAATGAATAGGTTTACATACATTATAAATGCAATATATAAGTGTATATACATACCTCCAGATTGTGGCTGTTAAATCATTGACATCTCAGCAATGAACTGAGCTCTCCATTTAGATCAATCAAAAAAAACTTTTAATATGAAATACTTTCTTTGAAAATGTATTCATTTGATGCTCATGTTCCACTGTAGCGATTGTCATAGTCGCAATGCTGAGTAACCAAAAAACAAAACACATATGAACATAAAAAAGCTTAATTTAATTAGTAGTGGTGTGCTGTGAATGAATCTTAATAGAAACATTCAACAAATAATTACATTTAACCATCCTTGGCAATATATATATTTAAAAAATGACCAGTAGAACACTCCAGTTACATCTGCTGTAAACCTGGACGGCCACAATTAGGTACAGTAAGTAAAACTGGAATGCTTCAGTAATATCATTCTAAAATTCTTTGTAAACACCCTTTTTAATACAATGGTACAGTCTTATGATGCTTACTCTATGAAAAATTAGCATAGCTCCTCCTTAATTACCATAAAATGACACCCGCTGGCACAGCACTTAGAGGTTTATTGGAAACCCTTGTCAAAAAAAAAGGACGGTCAAGGGATTCTTTTATTACCAGCAATAAAAGCATGACAAAGTTATTTATAATCCGGCGTGTGCACGAAAGATGTCTTCCCAGTCATGTTGTAAAATAAGAGAAAGGAACAGGAAAATACATCGTTTTTTTCAATGTACATTAAATAAAGTGCGTTATGTGCACCTGTGTTTGTGAAAGTGTTTATGGGTTGCAATCTCATCAGCTGTGTATATAAAGTGTGTACATAAAGTGTATAAATAAGAAGGTGAAAACTGAAAGGTTAAACAATTCTTAAACAATAGGGCAGCAGTGTAGAGTAGTGGTTAGGGCTCTGGACTCTTGACTGGAGGGTTGTGGGATCAGTCCCCAGTGGGGGACACTGCTGTTGTACCCTTGAGCAAGGTACTTTACCTAGATTGCTCCAGTAAAAACCCAACTGTATAAATGGGTAATTGTATGTAAAAATAATGTGATATCTGTATAATGTGAAATAATGTATAATGTGATATGTTGTAACAATTGTAAGTCGCCCTGGATAAGGGCGTCTGCTAAGAAATAAATAATAATAACAATAATTCTTCCTATTGTAGGTGTGATGAACGAAGTCGTTTTTTCACAGCCTTTAGGCATTTTGATGTAAGGTAACAGAGGAATAATATCCTGTTTGGTTTGATTTTCTTTTCCTAGTCAGTGGATGTTTATACACTATATTAATAGCACTTGTAAATATAAACAGATATGTAGCTAGTGCTCCAGTTACATCAGGAAAGCCTATCAGAAGAGAAAGACCCTAAACTTTATTGTTCGACTGCCGAGTTACTTGTGCTATGTGGCTGTGTGCACTGAGAGCAGTCTGACAGTGGACATCTGGAGTTAATATTAAGCTATTCACCTAAATACCAAAATAAAATGTTGACTTTAGGTAATGAATAAATGGTGGAGCAGCACCACACCACAAAGAAAAGTGATGCTCCAGTTCACTCCGGCACCACTAGACCCCTATTCACAGAATCATTTAATTTACTTCCCTCTCATTGTGATAAGGTGAAGGTGCAACGTGATTATGTGTTCGGCACAGAGATGCTTTGACTTGTCTTTGCGTCACTCCGACTAGATCATTGTAACACCTTTCCATACTGGTTTCCTGTATAACCGACAGCTGGTTCAAAAGGCAGCTGATTCAATTCTACTGCAAATGGCACTCGGCAGACTAAGCAGATAACCTCTGTTCTGTTTCAGTGACTCGAGCTGCCAACCAGGTTCTGACTTTATTAGTTATTTATTTTTTATGAAGATATGGCAGACAGATGTATACAGGAAATCTTTGACCTTAGTGGAACATCCATTTGCAAACTGGATTGAGGCTTGCAGGTGGAACCGACAGAAGCCCTAGTTTGATATGAAATTAAGTTTTACAGACTGGTTGCAGTGTGTAAATGGAAACATAGCATCCCTGTTTTCTGTGGGCATGTCTGGCATGATCAGGTGTTACATCAGTGGTGCTGTGGTTTTGTTTTACACTATTATGGGAATGGGCTCTTTTCTTACAGAACAAATAAGTCAATGTAGTCATAGCACCATACACTTAACATAGTCCTAGAATATACTGTATTCTTTGTTTCTGCTAGCATGCAGTTTAGTGGGTCTATTGTCTGATATTTACTGCATTGAGTAAACGTACAACCCTGCCCTGACTATTTTTTCGTGCCGCTAATGCCCACACAATTATCAGGAGTCTAAACTCTCTGGCAACATACATAGCAAATGACTTCCTTTCAACTTGTTGAAGAGTTTTTGCACGTCAACAAAAGGGTTGTACGGAGCAGACGGCTGACAAAAAAAACTGAGCATCTCCTCTTACTGGGGTGGTGTGACAGAGTAAACACGCTTGGTCTGCTAGTCTGAACTCACAACTCTGGGAGCCGCAGGACTCATCAAGACTGAAAATTGCAAAAGTGTTTTCATTTTGAAAGCCATCTTGAGGGATAAAAGAGAAGAGCTTGTAGAGAGACTTCAGTTGGTCTTTATCTAACAACTGGAGCACACAATATACAGGAGTGAGTAACAATGAAGCCTCCTTTTATTCTGGGCAGGGTAAGATTTTAATATGCTAACTGAATACTGGGAAGGGCTTCTGAACCAGATTTACTTTTTATCACCTTATAAAGTATGACACAGATTTGTGTGCCTGAACCAGTTGCACCTTCTGTAAATAGTAAAAAAACAACACCAGTCAAGTGTTTTTCAACCAGACTTCATGTTTAAATATTCTGTTTGTTTTACTGTAAGGGTAACATTACCACTCTAACCCCACCACAGGTGGTCATAAAAAAACAAAAAAATCAGAGGGTGAGGTCACATTCTAGCACAAGAAACTTGGCATTTCGAAAACATGATTCAGATAGCATTTTTTTGTATACATCCAAACTAGGGTTGCCACCTGTCCAGGTTTGACACGGACAGTCCCGGAATTGGCATCTGTGAATTAACAAACCCGGATGCCCTAATGCCCGGTTTTAAGTGAAATGCATAAAAAAAACACCTTTAATATGTTCTTTGACATACCATATAACGGGACATTTTGCAGTGGAATTTATTTTGGCTTTATTGGCAGTTTGGATTGGATCGCCAATAATACTTCCACCAATCAGAGTGTGGCATATATTGTGCGATCCCGCCTTGTGACAGACTGGTGGTATGCAGTACGAGCTAAAGAAGCATGTGCTGGACAAGGGAAAGAATGTGTCCGATGTCAACGTGAATATGAGAATGGCAGTGAGTGATGAAGCCAATTTGCTTAAAACATTAAAACCAGACCGGCTGATACTATACTGTGAGCAAATGTCTATCGTTTAAGTGTACTGCAGTTAGTAATCCTTTCCAATTACTGATATCTTAAAATTGAAGGGCCATATAAGAACAATAAATATTGTAATTCATTTTTAGAAGGCCTTCTTTGTTGTTCTCCAAGTGGCTGCAGTGACAATTTGTAGATGCTATAATTAGTCACTGTAAATGAGATACTGTTTTAGCAGACACATTTCATTAAGTAAACATGTATTTCAATGTTTTTTAAATTAAAAGCAGAAATACAAAGCCATTTTTCTTTGTGAAGGTGCAAAGTGATAAATGCCAATTCAAAAATCATCAAAATCTACCAAAGTAGCAAATCTGCAAATTTTATACCATCCAAAATTTCCCGTTATATGGTACATTAGTTGCTTAAAGGATTTCCACTATCTTATTAGAAATGTACTGTTTAGTACTGATCTGTACATTAGAGTCTATTAATAATGTTTGTTAATACTTATTAACACAATGGCTGTAAAAGGAGTCTGTGTGGTCCAGTGGTTAAAGAAAAGGGCTTGTAATCAGGAGGTCCCCGGTTCAAATCCCACCTCAGCCACTGACTCATTGTGTGACCTTGAGCAAGTCACTTAACCTCCTTGTGCTCCGTCTTTCGGGTGAGACATAGTTGTAAGTGACTCTGCAGCTGATGCATAGTTCACACACCCTAGTCTCTGTAACTTGCCTTGGATAAAGGCGTCTGCTAAATAAAATAATTCTGACCATCACGAACAGGCTTTTCAGACTCAGAAATCCAGTTACTGACTGGAAAAAGTATCTGTAAAAAAAAAAAGCAGGTGGACAGGATTGTCGCTTCAGAAATTGCATTGATTTGCCATGGCATTGCTCATCACCACAGCTACTTGTCTCAGGTAAGATTAGCCTCTAACATACTATAGTTACTATTATTCTGGCTTGCAAGTTCAATTGCTAGAAATGTCAAGAGCACAATACTGTGTATATGGCATGATTATTGATTTGCACTGAGATCTGGTGGTATTGTCTTAAACTGTATTACAGTATACTACAGTTCTGATAGACCTAGGCTGACTGAGAAATATGTCTTTCATTCATTATGTTCATTATGTATTTATTGTTTACTTTGTACTGTATTGTTCCCTCTATACCCATCATGTTTTCCCATGGTGTCTAAGTCTTTTTAATTCATTCTTGTTTCTAATCCAGACCCTGGCAGGGGTTTCACAGGTACAGAGCAGCTGTAAATTGCCTCCCCACTGCTAAACTGACCTGTACTCTATGGTTCCCTACACAGACTAGTCCCTGCTGTTAGAAGGTATGCCAAAACGATTAGCTAAGCAGCAGGGAAGCAGTTTCAAGTTTCCTGGCAGTTTTAGAGAGAGTATGTGTATACATTTTGAATAAGGCCATGCGGACTATCTAGACAAAATTAAATGAAGGAGAATTAATGAAAACAAACAGTGAAAACAACATTGCATGACAGAAAGCAAGAAATAAAGGATTAGGATGTACTTTAAGTTAAGAGTACTTTTACACCTTTGGGTATTAGATGGTGTTTGGAGGTGGAATAAGTTTCCTCTGATTTATTTTGTGACATGTGATAATAATAACATACAGGCACATATACAATTGAAATGTAATTTCACATAAAATGTGGCAAACCATACCTCCTGCCATACAGGTGTAAATAAAATGCCAAGAGCATACAGCTCTGTGGGTCTAGTAATACTGTAAGTGTCCTCGAACCTTCCTATCTTTCTGAAATTAGCTTGGGTTCCCACTTGTTTTCAAATGTGCATTAGGTTTAACATTTATCAGAACACTTCCATACAGAGAGCTGCTGCTCTTGTTAAGATCAAATCTTTCACACTTGAATAAGCTCTTTACCTTAATTTAGCGCCTCATTGCTCTGCTGAACCATTGTATTAAAAAAGCAGCTCCCAGAACATGATATTCCTCCTCAAGTTTGACTTATCCTTTTCTACAGTTATACAGTTCTTCAAATTAATGTTTTGGCAGTGATAATGTTAAGGAGGGAAGGGAAGGAGGGGCTAGGGGCTTATTAATGAATGAGGCCATTACATTTTTATGTTGCTTGCCTGAGATAAAACATAGCTTACATATGGCATCTATACCACATTTTGCTGCTGCAGATAGAAGCTGGAGGATGGTTGTTTATTTCAAATCAGATGAGTGACAGGCAGTCGCAATTTCTTCATGTACTGTCTGTGGTTACTGCAATCCCAGTCTGTACCTGTACTGGCAGGCATTCATTCAGTGCGTGAGGCAACCTCACATAGTTGACCATTTATTGTGTGATAAGCCCTCCTTGGCTGGTGAAAAACAATTAAAAAACCAGCGCATCAATAACATCTTTTGTTGCGAAAGGAAAAACAGAGATCAAGAACTTACATATGCAGAGACCTTTACATGTTGTGAATATTCAGCAAATCAGTAGTAGACATGTTTCCAGACTCAAATTGCAAAATATTCTGCAGGAAAGTCACACAAATAGTGAAAGCGTTTCTATTACACTTTCAGCACCAACATTGCTTTAGAAATTCAGATTAATTGAGACTATGTGTCCATATACAGCAATAGTGTGTTAATGTAAAATAGAAGTTAGTTGACAATGAAATGTTACTGACAGTTACTGTTTTTACCCCCCATCAAATACGTTAACTCTACTTGTAGACAATCCGTTAAGTATTAATAGTGTACAGCCTCCCTGTGTTTTGTTTGTTTTTTAAAAGAAAAAAATAGGTCTTAAACAATCTGATTTACATTTTTGCAACCTTATTTCTTTTTCTTTTTTGTTTTAGAAAAATACATTTCCAAAACTTCCATTTAAGAGAATTTTTTAAATCTAATATAAACTGTATTTTTAGCCTAACTAACTCACAAAAGAAAAACGCAGTACTGGCATTTCCAGAGCAAGGTTAAGGCAAATCGAAACTGAAAGTTATTGTTTGAAATCCTGTTTTGTGAAATGAAAACTGGATTAAACACCCGCAGAGGTGTATTGCTATAGATGCTGCTTATGATTCAAAGACATACAGAATTATCACTTGTTTGCTCCACTTAATTGACTATGATGATCTCATTTGCTGACACACTAATTTATTGACTAAACTTTCAGATAAATGAAAGGTTGCGTGCAATTACAGACTAGCGAGATTCATTCATGATTGTAATTAACAGGCACATCACTGCAGCACCTATTTAAGGCTTGATTTGATATGGTTGAATGACAGCAGGGACATAGCACTGGGTAGCATCTGTCTCTCAAATAACAACATATTAACAGAACACTACCTTTAAAGATACAAACTGCCATACTTAAACTATAACAAAGGTCTAAATAAGATCTAATGCATGCCAATCTGATGTATATAATGTTCACCCTATATTATTCCTATATTTTATTCCAATTTTTTTTTTCAAATGTAGGAAACCAAAAAAAATCATAAAACATGTAGTAAATTTGCCAGTGTAAATTGTAAGATTGTTCAAAGGGATTTATTTGGTATTTAGATATTCTGATATTCTCTTAGTATTATTATTATTGTACTCAGAAATGTATATAAAGGCTGGATGTATTCAACCAATATTCATATAATAATGATACGTGTGAATTATATTAAATGTGCTCTTCACCATAAAGATGTGAAGACTAGATACATACAACTTGTAGTCTACCTAATTTAGCACAGTTTGTCTTCCAGGCATACTACCTAGTATTGCTGTTCCTTGAATAGCACACCTTTGAATACTAAATGAAGATCTTCCACTTTGGTGACGGTGTACACCCTTGGTTTCAAATTACTGTAAATGTGTCTTGAAATTAATTAAGCAGCCCGGTGGGAGGCAGTGTCTCAGGCACGGATGTGAGGATCAACAGGATGGAGCCGTTCATGGAAGCCAGGCTTGTTGTGACGAGCAGTTATTGACCTGAAGCATTGGCTTATATGTACAGTGCTAACTCTTTATACCTCCAGTCCCTGCCTTGTGCCGACTGCCACCCTTCCCCCTGGTACACTGCAATACTGACGGTAGCTGCTGTAAATGTAATTAACCAACCTGAGTTTATTCTGCCTTCAATCCAATAATTTAAAATAAACGATACACATAACACAAGGCGCTATCCAGAGTCACACTCAATGAAAATCGATAGTGAAAATGTTACCATCTCATACTGCTACTTGACTGACACACTAGAAATAAACACTCATAGGTAGCATATAGTATTAATCTCACCAACATAGAGACACCTGCTAACATCAGTCATTTATAATGTTGAGTACCAATGATTACCATTGACATAAAATTACATATGATGTATGTGATGGAAGAAATGAATTTCACTCTTACAATCCAACCAACTCTGTCTACAGTTCTGGGGTTCTGCAGTGTAATATTATTGGGGTGTTTTTTAGTTTTTTAAAAATGTTTGTTTTAATGTTCCATTATTGTGAACCATTTTAATATTCAGTTGTAAGAATATATATTTATATGTAAAATAGTAAAAGTAAAATTGTATTCTTGAGCTCAGATAAAAAAAAAAAAATAATAATAATATTGCAGTACTATTAAAAGTCCAGTATTGAGATCACAACATGGAATACATCTGAAGAAAACAAGCTTATTTAATTTAGTCAGATTGGAAACTCAATGTCAAAATGTTCTTTTAAAAAAATCAAAAATCACGGATGCCTGTAATTGAAAACTTTGAAATACACAGAGTGTAAAGTTTTCAAAGTATCTGCAACACAACAAATCTCCTCCCAACTAAAATGAGTAGTTTGTTTGATAAAATGTAACTTGAGAAGGATTAACCCAGCTCTCAAACTCCAGTACATAGGGCAGGGGTGTCAAACTCCAGTACATAGGGTGTCGGTAAAGATTCCTGTTGAACCATGCAGTGTTTCTGGCTAGCAGCTCTACCCATACATCATGCCTCATTCAGAACCTGCCTGCCAGCTGACACCAGGGCTCCAGCAAACCCAGACTCATGCCTCCACTAAGCAACCAACATCTTCATCCAATGTCTTGAACAAAGCAATCCCAAAACAAATCAAAGAGCTACGGGAACTAATCTAACAGGGAAACCCACCTGATCAAAAGCAAAGATATTGAACCCAGGCAGCCTCCATCCTAGCCATTGCTGCTAGCCTGATCTTCAAAGCCTGCACAGGGGCCCTTGTTCTGCCTTTTGATGAGTGCAACCCCTGCACAGCTGGCACTACCTTGCAGCACCCTGGACACAATCCCTATGAATGGTAGAGTATGAGGGCTTTCAACAAATGAACACTGGTGTACTCAATTACAGTTCATTTTACTCGAGAACACCTGGAGATTGTTCTCAATCTAGCAGATGGAAACCAGAATGATGCTGTATGGCAAATAGCTTCAATTTATTCACAATCAATGTTAATTGGGATTAGAAATTATACTCCACTGTGACAAAATTGGTACTTAACAGCCTAGTTAGCCCTGATTCTAAAAAGTGAATCCCATACAACGTATGCCAATTGCCATTCAACCTATCTATAATAGAATCACATGTTACTTATAAAACAGATTTTCTTACAATCCTGCCAAATGTTAACCTTTATTGTCTTGCTAGTTTATGAATGCTGGGCTAATTGGTAATGGATCATTAAAGCTTGTATGCTGTTGCGTAGGAGTGCTATTTCTCTGAATGGTAAAATCAGCCCTATGAAACAAGCAGAGGAATAAATCATAGTGTGCTGTTTGTATGATAATATTTCCCATTGTCTGCAACCTCATCTCATCATTTAAATTTCAACACAAACTATTGCATTTGACTAAAGGAGCATTGCTGGGTCAAGGCTTTCTCAATGAATAACTAAATGAAGCAGAATCTTCCCTCTGCAATACTCTTTGTGTTAACTTAGTACAAGCTGCAATATATAGATGGTTATGTGCCTCATACTGTACAAGTACATTTCACACCTGTCTCGTTAAATAAGCCCCATTAAATACTGACTTGTAATTAAGTGGATTAAACATATTAAATTCAATACTAGGCCTGATTTATAACCTTACTAAGTAGTTTACCCCTTATCCACCATACCTGTAATGGTTGTCTAATTAACATTGCTTTGACACAGCATTTTGACTGGTTGACTGCCACATAGCAACAGCCAAGGAATATGACCTTCCCATACAGTACTTCCTGTTTCTCCTGACAGGGGGTCACTGTGACACTGAGTACACACACACGGATGACCAGTGTCTGACTACATGTAAAACATGTGAATTTAAAAGCAATGCGCTTATATTTAAGATGCACTCAATGGAATCTGAGAGAACTTTAAAAAAAGACATGCTACTGTATATAACTTAGTCCAAGATAAAAATGTGGCTGCAGACTTAAAGTTCCTCAGCGGCAATAAATATCAGATTTTAGAGTATTTACCATGGGTGCGTTATCAGGCACTCGGAATGACGAGCCACAGAACTTCTAGTCGGTGACAAACTGTTGATCAGTTTTTATTGTCTTTAAAAGACAATTAAACAGTTAATATGTAACTGTGGCAAAGCGGTTCACCGTGTGCAGGTGCAGGTGATCAATAATCAGACAGACAATGATAATCCAGGTGCAATGGTGGTTTACTGTTTTTAAATCCAATTGCCCGAATGACAAAACAGCAGTAAACAGTAAACAATGATAATGAAAAAGCAATACAGCGGCGTGTATTGCTTTGTTTGTAATCCGCCGGTTGGTCCCGCAGTAATACAAAGTTCTGAATAGTACACAGTCCCGTTTTCCTATACACCCACACGAAACACAAACACACACACAACAGTCCACAGTGCGTGCTTTTAGTGCTCGTAGTGAAAATACAGTTCGGGTGATACAAAGTGCAGTGATGTTGTCCGGGTTTAATGCTGTCCTTTTGCGACAGCTCCGGGTCGTGTTAGTCGTCCAAACAATAACAAACAGTAGATGCTTAAACGACAAAAGAAACAAACACTCACGATATCCCAGCACAGTTCTCCTTTCAGTTATATCCAGTTTCACAACAGATCACCTCACTACCATCAACCATGACCCCTTGGTTAACAAGCGCACCTACACCGCCTATCCACGAATGCCACACCGTTAACTTTCTGGGTCAATGATTTAGTGTACCGTAGTTCAGTCCCCTTTCTAGATGGCCAACTTTTGCCTAACCCTGGGAATGAACTGTCGGGCCACCCAGTCCAGGGTGTTCCCTTTACTCAGTGCCCTCACAGCTCAGGAAGGAGATCTAACACCAAGAATTATTCGATCTCTGTCACAGTAACCATCAAAAGTAAGGCCATCAACAGTGCACACAACAGCTGCATATTAAGAAAGTGAATTTAACAGCATTTAAGATGCAATTTCAGCACCTACCGTTCTTCTCACTCCTGGGTCTGACTACCTCTTGACCAGGCAGACAGGGGCAGGGTCCCTCACACTTCAAAGACATTGTCCTTCCAGACGAACAAGTCTGGAACTCCAGTTTACACTGCAAAGATAACGAAAAAGCTCTTGTAAATATACTGACGCAAGGACTGACCCTACACCACTTACCGCAGTGTGCACATTTATTAGAACACCCCATTGCTTCTGTTGTTTGGATCTGCTGTGCATATGAAATCAAGCCACTGTAACTGAAAATCTTGGAAAACTGTCAAAATAGACAAATCAGTAACTGTCTAATTTAATTGATCTGACTTTAATAGACACATGCAATTAATTTAAAATAGTAAGAGAAAGGGAACATATGCAAAGTCACCACAAGCACATTCTCTGTATAGGACCATTTGGAGATCACTTCGCCACTTTGGAGTTTGGAGACCACTCGTTTCAACATTGAAGACATTGAGAAACACTGAGTCAAAACTTGTGTCATTGAAGTTACTAAGATTTGTAGTATTTCTTCATTTTTACCATAATGTAAACTGTATATGAAATATTATCACCAAAACACTGAAGGCATGGATGTAGCAAATCACGTTACATTTAAGTGACGGAAGGCTTGTTTAATGGAGAGGAATTGATAATCTTTCACAAGATCTAACAACACACTGACTTAAAAATTCAAACAATGAAAACATCAATAATAATAAAAATAATACAATCTTATAGTGTTGGAAATCATTAGTACTGTGCACTAAGTCAGCATCTTCAGTTACAAAGTTTGATCATCTAAATTCAAGTAGCTGTTTCGAAAAATGCACAGCACATGTTTTGAAGTATTATGGGCTGCATCTTTTGAACTGAATATATTGATTGTCTCATATGGCTGTCAGAGCCTGTATAACTAAATGTGGCAGCTTTCGAGAACCTCTTTGAAAATTAGATATGTGATCTGACTGACTCTTACCCTTTTAAATTAAACACATTGAAATGAATGCAATTCGGTCACTATAATGATTACTGTTTGCAATCATACTTGGTAACTAATAGTATCTCAGTACCAGGTTCTACATACATATGGTTGTACTTGTGTGTGATTAATCAAGAACTCGATATTAAAATCTGTACTGTACATTACATTTGAAGAAATTCACTTCAAACAGTAATTGCAACCACTGCTAAGCATAATTGAAGAATGGAATTGCCCCAGATTGAAATTGATGCCTAACTACCTCAGAAATGCATCCTATATATTCTAGGTGTTAGTGGTAAGAATTTTGGATTCGGTTTATAATTTTCAATTCAAGCTCTCATAGATCTCAATACAGATCCCCTCCACATTCAATTTGCTAGCTTAGTCATCCCAGTACTAACTTTTACATATTGAATTTGCAGTGTCTATGAGGCCAGTATTAAAGTCATCATTTTCAATTTGTTGGGACTTGGATCCCAATTACATGTGCTGGCAAAAAAAATCACCATACCAATTTCTATATATTGGATTATCCATTCCCAATATCTCAGAAATGCAGCCCTCAAATTAAAAAAATTAAACTGTGCTTGCTCAAAGATCCCAGAACTTTATTAGAATTATGTATGGAACAGCTCCTTTTACCTACCCCACCTGGTTGGGGGGGGGGGGGGGTTGTATTTATTTTACTCAAATAAATCCCACTATAAATTACAATGAGCCAGTTGTGCTAACTTTCGTCATGGTTGAAAGCCCAATAATTCAGATCCACAGGCTTGACATTTATAGAAGTAATTGGAAGCCCACAAATGAATTAGCAAAGGTAATGTAGTGGGACTGAAGTAAAATAAAGTCTTAATTACACAGAATTGAATTTGTTTTGCCTTAAATCTTAATGAATTACTGTGAACAACATGGTAAATGCCTATAGTAGTGAGGATGTACAGGAAACTCAGATTTGACTTGTACAGAATGTTTGGATTATCTGTTATAAAGTTCTCTCACTCAGCCACTGTTAGAACATATCAATACATTACTGAAGCTACAAATGCACTTCTTTAAAAAAATAAATGAACTGTTTTTAAAATATTTTAAAATATTTCCGTACATATTGCATGATGCTTATAATCATTCTAAGGATGGAGTAAAGAAGTCTGATCAGGCAGTACATATCAGCACGCAAGCTGAAAGAAAGTTCAAATCAAGATAAAGGTATACTGTAGAGAAACATGATAATAACTCCATAAATCAAACTGTGAACATGATTGGAATAGAACATAGGACTAATCAGAATGATTGCAAACACCATAAGAAAGTTAGGGGAAGGTCAAACAAATAAATACAAGTTTCCACTTTCAATGGAGGTCTAAAACGAAAGTTATAGATTTGTGGTTATAGAGCTTTTAACCTCAATGTATCTAACCGACAGGGTTCAGAATCTACAATGGGAGTGCATTACAAAATGCCTCTTATGCATACATATCACAGGAAGCCCTGATGATATGCCGTAATTGAAGATGTATCTTAAAATCCAGGCTTTATAAGATAAGGCTCTGTCTTTTAACAGGAGTTATGCAAGCACACATTCATATAAATGGTGGAATTATGGGACAGCATTGCTGGGAATAAAGTAGGTCCCAATGTGTTACATTATCACTGTGTTATTTTATGTAACTGATTACTTAACAAAAGATAATTAAACAAAATCCTCCTTTTTAACAGTTCAAATTCCTTTTACACACATGTGATATTAATACACTGTATGCAGGCAGGGTGCTAACATCTTTCACATTTCCCTTCTCGTATTCAACTTGTCATTTACATGATATTAATTCTTTGGCTATCATCCGAAAGATTGAAATCCTGAGTTTTAATTTTCTTTGCTGACTGCAAAATACCTTCTTTTGAAACATGCTGTTCATGCATTATCTGAAGCTTTGAGATTAAAATCTTAATTTAAAAAAAAAACGCCGTTAGTAGAATACCCCCTCCATGCATAATGTAAATATCAGATTTAAATCTCCCTCAATTTGTTTTTACATACAAAGTCATACATTTTTTATTCATGTTAGGGAAATCCACACCCATAGTAAATCATTGGCATCACCTTTGTTTAGCTTCTTCTTTCCCACATTTCCTGACTGACAATTTCTTCTAATCCTAGACATATATTCAAATGCTACAGTGCTTTTTCTCCAATCAACCGTGATTGCAATTAAGAGGTGACTATGACGGTAACTTATTCTCAAAACCGGCAATTGAGGTTTCAAAATATTTAGATTAAATCGACCTCCACACTCAATAAAATACTTCAATAATGATAATTCATTTAGCAGGTACGTAGAGGTTAATATATTTAAATCAAATGTCCCTTTTTAATGTACAAACCACCAAAAAAATCTGACATAAAATGAACTGAATCCAATTGCTTCCAGTTTATTAACTCAGACCAGAGCCCTTAAGAATCGAAATCCTCACCAAGAGAGCAGGGTAGCGCTTTCATACAGTACAGTCAACAACGAATACAGCCAGAATTGCTTTCAATCACATTATTAAGAATAAAAAGCAGTTAAAAATTATACATTCATGTATGCACTAGCCAACATACCAGAACAGGTGCTACGTACCGTAGTTACATAGCAAAGAAACATATTAGAAATGTAGTAGTAGAAGGTAAACATTGATTGTGGTTGTTGAGCTTACATCCCATTACCTATTTTTATTTCCTTATCCAAATGTATTCATAACAGCACTGCCTCATACGACACAAACCCTGCACAACTGATACCCCCACGTTTACCTTGGAGGAGTATGTGTGCCCGTCGGAGCCACACACAGGGCTGGGATGAGTCACTGGGCAGGGCTTGCACTTGGCTAGGTTTCCAGCTCCCATCCAGTGTTTATGAGCAAGGTTTCCTCTGTTAAGCTTCAGGCTGCAAAAAAAAAGAACAGAGGTGCAAACCATTAGCCAATGGTAATAAATGCGGACAATTTTGTCTGAATAATTTGCTTGTTAATCATTGAACTTCAACAATGTTTAGTGTAACAGGGCACAGTTACATTTCCCCCGAGGAGCCTCCATAACACAGAAAATATATAAAGCATTTTGGGATATGAATTGTTGAAAAAGTGTTGGTGGCTTTACAAAAACACGCAATAGCACTCCCTTTAAATAAGTTATTATGCATTAACTAGTGTTTTCTCTCTGATCTCTTGCTCACATCTCTCTACTGCCACCCACGCTGAACTAAAAATAAAAATGTTCCCCACTTCTTCCCTTAATGAATCAATTATCTGTAAAAAATATTTCTTTGCAGTTATTGACTTGTTAATTCATGAACTCCACTCATGTCAAATCACTGATTTTGGTTGTCATACTGGAATGCCAAAGTGTGTTTTGTTTCCTTGTTTTCCATAAAGAAATCAGATATCCCTGACAGACAAAAACTGATACTGTGCAGCATTTTCTCTTTTTTCCCCCAAATAATCCAGGCTTGATAAATGACTCTGTCCATAGCAGCCGACAGATGTTCGTATACCTCTGGCAGCTGGAGAGATATTGCATTATTCCAAAAATCAACACTAAGTAATCATCTGCCCAGTAGTCTTTCACATTTTAGATTTTGGCTTTGTTGCATCCTCCTTTAAGTACCATTTGAATCAATAATGTGACATTATTTCCATCTGCTACATATAATGCATGTTTATCATATATTTAGTATGGTGCTAAATACATTACCTCATGAGTATGGCCTCCAATTGATCCAATGAGGTAGGCAGAGGATTGTGGGCACATGGCAAATAGTGGAGGGATACCAGTCATCTGATTCAAGGTATTTGATACAAGGCCATATTATATTGCACATATCACAAAACCACTTTTTTTCTGGTGGATACAGTGGATAGTCAGAGATTGTATTATCACTATTAACCCTATTTAAGCAATGTGTATATTGATCAGATTTCACAGTACCCAGAAGAATTCCATGTGTTTCTGTGCCATGAAACAATGTACCATAACTTTGTCACTGTCATGCCTCCTCTGCCAACGGCACACGATCATACACATAGCTACAGTCCTGTAACATTCAGTGAGAATGTTGAGCCTGTGCTTTTCTTTGCCATTGAGGTGGAAAAATACATGAATAGTTTGGAAACCTCCAAGGAGATTGACTTGGCTAGCGTTTTTTGATTAACCGCATGCAGGCATAGTTTATTCCCAGTTTATGATCTGAAAGGATTTGCTCAGCACTGTACAAGGGAAAAAAACGTGAAAGCTGAGGGGCTTCATTATACAGTTGGTTTAATATTCCAAGCAAATCATTAAAAAAAAATCAGTGACAGGTAAATATTTAATATTCAGTGTACAGAAACCCCCCTTTTTTTGCAAGTATAATGAACATCTTTGTATGCCAACTCTGCACTTAATATGCATTGTGCACTAATTACTTAATAGAGTACTAAGATGAGTAAATTTGATGACACTGCTAGCTGGAATACTAAATGATCAGATCTGCTTAAGGCGTTTTAAATGAAATCACATTATAAATGTTTGTATGTGTGTGTGCGTGTGTGCGTGTGTGCGTGTGTCCGTGTGCGTGTGTGTGTGTGTGTGTGTGGTGTGTACATTTTGGTGTGGGGTGGGTGGGGGGCATGCTTAGCCTGTATCAGTATCTCATTTTTGGCTGGTTGCAGACTCTAATTAACAGTAAATAGTAAATTACTGTAGGTTGTCCATGATTAGTGCTAATCAGAGTCTGTGAAACCAACTATAAATATTTCAAATATTATTTAATTTTCTTTACTAAATGTATCTACTAAATTTTGTATAAATTATTTTAAAAACAAATCAATTGTACTGCAAAACCACCATAAAAAGCATCAATAATTAACTGAGTTGTAAAATAGGACTAGCACTAGAACCTGTCTTGGATAACCTGGCCTCACCTCCATTAGATGATGTAACGTACACCAAAATATTTCAAGCAAAACTTGATAACCTCAGTCTGTTAATACAAGATTCATCAGATTTGCCAATGTCAGCAAGAAGAACTTCACACTTATCCTCTACACTGAGTTAGTCTCCATGGCAACTGGTTCCTTACACTCTGCAAACACAAAATAAACATGTTGAGATTGATTTTTTATTAAGTTATAATAACTCTCAACCCTCCGGCTAGAACGCATATTGTCCCCACTTGCAGCGCATACAGCATGGTGCCATTACTAAACACAAAGCACGATGTTAAAAACAATCAGCTGCAAGCTGTGCTGATATAATTCTGTGCCCTACCAGACACTTTTTATTAGCATGTAGGTTTATTAAATTCTCATGCGGATGAGATCAAATTAGGTTTCAAGCCGCCGGTTACAATGAGAGGATGATTCATTGGAATTCCCCTGTGATAGAAGCTGCACCTGCCTATCCACAAAAAAGTGTGTTTCCTAGATCAAGCCATCCTGGGAAAGCTGTTTGGAAATTAGGTTCATAATTTACATGTCTGTGTCTGTGCGGATTTGCTTATGCAGCGCTAATATGTATGTAATTTCAAATCGATAAAAAAGAAAAAAAATTGAAAAGGCAAAGTGACAGTACTGGGTAATCACTGTGAATATTAATCTGTAAAACTGTTTGCTGTTTGTGCGTGTGTGTGTGTGTGTGTGGTTTACACTCTTAGCGAATTGCTAAAGATCTCAATTTAATACTCAACCCCAACCAGTAAAAGCATTTACTTTCATTACAAGAGGTCTTCTAATGTAACCAGGTGAACACTTCCCAGGTTCCCTATTTTAACTATGGGTGTGTGTATGTGTAGCTTGTAAAAGACTAGAAAGCAATTAAAAGGTTGCCACTATTCTGGAAGAGACGGAAATATAATGAGTTCTGGTCGTAAATCTCCCTCTCGACCTGTGAGGATACAAAGTAGCGAAAGGGAAAGGCTTTGGACAGGTTGTCCTGACAGTTCATTCCCTGGGTCGGGAAGTCAATCAGCCTGGAAAAAGACGAGACTCCAGTGCGAGTATTGACCTGGAAGGTAAACGAGGTAGCAGCTGCAGGCAATAGCGTCAGCTGTAATCGTTTACCAAGGGGTCATGCATAATCGCATAAAAGGGGCTGGAGAATTGTAAATCTTTTCCTTCGCTTGGGTTTTGACGTGGAAACTGGAAGGACCGGGAGATTGCCCAAAATAATTAAAAGAAAATAATTCGTGAGTGTTTTGTTTGTTTGTCTGTTTAGTAATTGTCTGTGTTTGTTATCACCAGACGGCTAAACACAAATCCGGAGCTGTCGCCAAGGGCCAGCACGAAACCGGATCACCACTGCACTACCGTCACAAATAAACATTGTTATCAGCACCTGTTTCACTAAAAGCACGTATTATATAGTACTTCACCACAAGCAATGAGAGCACTCACTTTGGAACAGTGATCGTGTGTGTCTAATTGTGTGTGTTTTGTACCGTGTTTTTCATTTGCGGGACTGCAACCCTTTGTTTCATCACTGTGCAATACACATTGTTGTGTATTGCCAGCTCTTTATTATTTACTGGCAGGTCATCAGACCATTGGATTATAAACCATTGAAACATTTTCACCCGTACTTTGTTGTCTGTGTGATTCTTGGAATTACAGTATCTGCACTGCACCTGCTATACACCTGCTACCACTTACCACTTTGCCACACTGCCCCTTTCATTCACAGTCTGCCTCACTAGCTTAAAAACTAGAACCACATCTCCCTCCTCCACCTCTTTTACACTCCACTTCTTTTCGGACGGTCATTAAAATACATCACCCGGTCTTGGTTGTCTTCTGACAGTTGTCATACTGTGTATCTCACCTCATGAGAAGGGCAGCTGCTACATTCCTAATGAAATGCTTAGTAGAGGGCATATACCTTCTAGGGGTATGGAAGCAACAAAAAGACAGTAATGCCCCTTTTCCACCAACACATCCGAGTCATGAGTGGTTGGGGCCCTCGCTGTGCGGATGGTTTTCCATTGGCTATTTGTCGTGCTGAGGGAGAACCAAACCGTAAAACTCTTGCCTCAGAACACATCTGAATCTATGCCATTTTCTTTAGTTCCATCCTTCCTACGGGCCCCGAATGATAATTGTGGTCTTTCATGCCCTTGGTTCACAGGGATGTTTCGCAGGTGTGCCAGGGCTCAATCTCACCACCAGTGAATTGTTCAGAATGAGGTGAAAAAGGTGGATAATCACACCTGTTTATCTTATTTTAGTTTTGTCTCCCTCCTGAGGTAATTAAAAAACAATAATGATCTGTTGAATGATGCAGTCCAATTAATACTCTGTTCACCTTAGTTGATGGAAAATGTACAGGCCAAAAAGCAATTAGCTGCTGGCAGCTTTTAACATCTATATAACACATGTTTTTCACATGTTAACTTGTGTCCTATTTTTATCCTTGTGGCTAATAGACAGTCATGGAGAATTACTGTAGACGAACAATGGATCTCTTGTAAACACAATAATATTTTCAGACTTCCATTTACTGTTTATGATATTTTCCAGAGGTTCTACTGCAAGCTTATACAGTAATTACCGTTTCACAACCACATTGGTGGCACTAAATCTACACTTATTAAAAAGCAATGACATTTTCCTAAAATGTCAGCCGCCATAAATTCCTATATTGTATGCCTGCTTCTGAAGTATACATTGTCTATTTGAAATGTATGTTTTCCTCTCCTTAAGAGACTCTCCTCATGACTGAAGAACACTCCCCTCAAGCAGGCACATACATGAAACCCAATTATTCTCCCTGCAAGTGAAAACCCCCTGCCAGCAGCAGAACATGGAGTATCACTGTGCAGACAGCATGCTCCTGCTCACACTTATTCTATATAAGCACATGATTCTAGTGTCTCCTTCATGAGAAAGACAGACCTTTGCGGTTCACTGGTTTAATTTCTCAAATTGGATGTGACAGACCTGAATCGTTCTTTTACGTGTTGTTGATGAGCCCTGTCACAACATTATGCAGGCAATCACATTCATTAGGAGGAAATATTAAAACAAATAATTAAAAATGAAAGCGTGCAGCTGCAGGTGGGGGGCCTAGGAAATTAAATGTGATGCTTCAGGACAGGAAGGAGAAATTTGACCTTGACTGCTTTAGCTACTGTGCTTCCATCACCCAGCTCGTCATTTCACCAGTTTATCTCTTAGAAAACAGTGTCTCCATCATAAACCATTCTCTATAACCAAATAATGTTTCAAGCACAGCATTTTTAGAATGTCTTTGCAATGCCAAAAATGGATATTACGTGCCAGTGCAAGCAGGGGTATATTTAACTTGGTCTCCACTTATTAAGTATTTGTGTCACGGCTCACTACTGCAACTGAACGTTAGGGAGATTAAGAGGCTTAGACTACCCTTGAGTCATTTGCTATTATCAAGGGTCTTCCCACAAGGCAGAGCAATAACAGTGACTGAAACACAAACATCCTTGACCCTGGCAGTGCCCTGGGCCAATTCACTTAGGTAATTTTTTGACAGGGTGAACTCAGCTTGACAGGTTATTTATTGGCTTGCTGACATCGATGGAGATTTAACAACAACTGCAATTGTCTTACATACTGAGGTTGCTTTGGCAACCTGAGAATGGAGGCTGTAATTACTGGGTAATTATTGGATTACTGCTAATGTGAATACCAGGATCCATTAGAGGTGGGTAGATGGAGAAAGCTCAGCCTATGTACTAAATATATTGTAGTAAGCAAGTAAACTACAGCATACAGTATTAACGTGAGGTTTGCTTTTGTTCTCTGGATGTGCATTCTGGGAACTACTGTTTTAGCCCATTTTACAGGACGAGCACATGGGACTAAATACTATTCCCTTTCTATAAACCCCTCTAAGTTCAATGCACTTTGTCAACAGGTTTTGAAGTGTTCCTCCATATCAACTAAAGCTGACACCATGGGCAGCATTTTCAAAAGGTCGTAAATGACAACTCCAGTGTTAATCAATAAATCGGTATGTAGCATTGATTTTGGCATTTTCAAGTGGTAGTTATGCCTATTTCGTTATTAAATAATCGTCCTAATGTGATTTCCAAAATTATGTTGATTTGCGAAATAATGTTAATCTTTTAACGAGCAGGGCTTCTTGTGACTATTTCTTTTGTTTGTGTGGGAATTTAAAAGCAAATCTGTGTTAATTGCCATAACTTATCAGGAGTTAATTTGCACTTGGAAAAGGAGGATTTTAATTAACGAAAGAGTATATAATTCATCTTTAATCAGAAATTTAACAGACCACGAATGTGACGCTACAGAGAGAGCATGTACAGGAGTTATTTCTTACAGACTACCTAGCTAATTCAATATTTGTAGTTATGAAAATATTTTAGCCTTTTCTATACTTGTGGTTATGAATAAGATTTATTCACTTGTCTTAATCATTTGTAACCTTACAGAATGTTTGTTGTATTGCTAAAAATTATATATCGTTATTTGCACCCAGTGTAATGTTACTACCACGAAATTATCAATGCAACTGTAGCCTGTTTGAATTCTGTGTACTTACATTATATGACAGCTGACCTCTACTGTATTGATACTGATTTAATTTGAATAGAAAACGGCATATTAGATATTACAATAAGGTTTCCTTATGTGATTGTGGATTTGCAATGTGTCCTTGGCTTTTAACACCTCTGTCTAATCCACACAAGAATGAAGAACAGGCGTACAAGGACACACAGATCCAAAAGAATGTGATCGAGATCATCGACATGAATTTTACCTAACAGTATTTGTAATGTTGTCAGACTCCCTCCACACTTTATGTACAATGTACACTTTCACCTTCACACGTTTGTATGCATATAAAATGTTCTTATAATACTGTAAGTGTTCGGTGGCTACTTCCAATCATGTTGAGTTTATTTATCAGGGAGGTGAGCAAAGAGTAACAGAGAAAATGCATGATTAGAGAAATTCACCGAACAATTAATTATAAACAAATGTGTATTTGGTTAGGGAGTTCTATTCTAATTTTAAAAGCTTAATATAATGAAGTGTTACATACATGGTATATACATGTAGAATAACTAACAACTCTAAACACAAATGGCACTTCAAACTTATTTATTTATAGCCTACAATTGTACATACTAAAATACATACAAAAGTAGATAATACATACATAAGAAAATAAATTCCAAGAAATATACATAGATGGCTTACAGTATTTGTTTTCTTTTTAACCAAAAGAAGATTGCAAAATGCACATTAAAAGAGTTGTATATAGTAAGCTGTGGCAAAATGTCCACCCAAATGAGGGTAAATAACTAGTGGGGTTTGCATTTTTTTTTTAAATCCGTGCCGTCTTCATCGACTCAATTTCAAAGCATTAATGGATTGATTTAATTAACACATTTCGTTTGAAAATCACTTGCTACTAAAGCTCTCATTACTATACCACGAGTTTGATACAATAACACTGTTTTTTGAAAATCCTGCCCCAAGTGACATAGTGTATGTGTTATTTTATTCCCTGAAGAATCATCTCCAATCTCCTGTTTTTGTTTATTAGAATTACAGAGCATCAGGATTTTGACAGATAGATAGATAGATAGATAGATAGATAGATAGATAGATAGATAGATAGATAGATAGATAGATAGATAGATAGATATGTCCAGGCATATTAATGGAGACTGGTTTTTAATGGAAAACTGGTTGAAAGCTGTCACCTACCTGTGCACAAGCTGATTGTGGTTGATGCAGATGGCTGTTTGGTAGTCATGGGTCATGCACACCTTATGAGGAGGGCACTTTACTTTCAAGCAGGGGTCTTTTGTGGCATCTAGAGCTGAAAAAATAAAAAAAAAATAAAAAAAACAGGAAATAAGGATTTATGCACACAAAGGGATTCATTAATGATAAGTGATGGCTTTTCAATGAGAAAATGTTGGTTTTAAATTACATTTTAAAGGAGTAAAATATATTATTCTAGGATCCAATTTGCTATCAATTTTCTGTGTAATGCAACCAGCTCAATCACGAATATGGAACGTAACTGTGCTCTGGACTAATTTGGTCGTTCTGTCTGTGTCATAATATGGCTGGTGGGATCAGCCAATATTGCCATACTGGCTCTAAGACTAATACTAGTAAATTTACAATTTATATGGATCACTTACTCAGGAAATGTCATCAAATGCCTTAACAGTGGAGGAGCTTTCCTTATAAAAGTTTACCACAGTAATTATTATGTGATGCATTTACCATAGTTTACCATGGTTTGCCATAGTTTTTTTTTTTTTTTTTTTTTTTTTTTTTTAACACTTGCTTTTACTGTGGTAAACTTTTATAAGGGTTAAAACAGGCCAACCAACCCCAGTCACTAGTTCAAACACACGCTTGCCCAAGAGGACACATTTGAGTGGACACAGATTCAGGACAGGGTGTGGATTGCATTAGAGCTGTCAGTACCAACAAAAAGAAGAACAAAAATCCTGTCTTCCTGAGTTGTTGATTTTGTGCTCCATGAGTTAGCGAGAATCGGTTCTGGACAGTTCACCTAATTTCGCTTCAATAGCCCTTACTGGTCAGGCACCTAACCAGACCTGGTCAGTGATTTTTTTTTTTATTATTATTATTTTTTTTTAATAATTTCGTTGTTGCCAATTATTTTTTATTATTTTCTCCCCAATTTGAAATGGCCAATTTTTAGGCTCAGCTCACCACTACCACCCCTCTGCTGACTCGGGAGGGCGAAGATGAACAAACGCTGTCCTCCGAAGTGTGTGCTGTTAGCCGACTGCTTTTTTTCACACTGCAGACTCACCATGCAGCCACCCAAGAGCTACAGCGTCGGAGGACAACGCAGCTCTATGGCAGCTTATAGGCAAGCCCGCAGGCGTCTGGACAGACTACAGGGGTCACTGGTGCGCTGTGAGCCGAGGACACCCTGGCCGACCTAACCCTCCCTCCCCCCGGGCGGTGTGGCCAATTGAGCGCCGCCCCCTGGAAGCTCCCGTCCTCGGTCGGCAAAGGAATAGCTTGGACTGGAAGTCGCGACGTCCAGACTATAGGGCGCATCCTGCACTCTATGTGGAGCACCTTTACTGGATGCGCCACTCGGGAGCCCCTGGTCAGTGATTTTAATCGCTGCTTCCAGAATTGACACATCACCAACACAGGCCTCATGCATACCTTAACATGTAGGTCTATTTATGCTCAAACTATGCTTATATATATATATATATATATATATATATATATATATATATATATATATATATATATATATATATATATATATATATATACTAAAAAAAGATAATCAGTATAGATATAGTACAGTGGCATGTCTGTATAGACAATAACATGGCTGGTTCTTATATTAAAGCAAGTGAATAATCCTCTCAATCTTATACATGTAAAATGTGGAAAGATGAAATACCAGTGAGCACAGGCTGGGTTACTATATATTTATGCTGATGAATCTCTGTTTTTTTTTCAATTTGATCCAAAAATGCATTATCAGACAGGAGAGTGTTTATCAGCAGTAACAAAAAATATGCAATCATGGATTGCCATTGCTCCTGGTAATGGCTTCTGCTGGAAAAAATAAATGAATTTGAAATCACATTTGAAACTCTTTCCATCTGCAAATTGGGGCTGGTATGAGTGACCTCTGTGATATGAAAAGGAAATAAGCACTGCAGCATCTTTGTATTTTGTATGAGTGTGGCTCTGGACATTGTAAAGAAGGTGCACAGCATTGCATGAACAACTCATTGCTTGAAAAATGTACAGGTTGATGTAGAGCAGAGATATTGATTATCAGTAGTGTAGAGCACAAAAGAAAGTAGCTGTTTCTGCCCCAAGAAATCAGGAGACTCTTTGTACCATGAAAGGAGTCCTAAATGACAACTCCCTAAATAGAACCCTGAACATCATTAACTAGGTGACCCTGTCTCACAGCTGCTTTATTAATATAAAACAAATTTGCAGGAATATCCAGGCCAGCTCAATAAAAAGGTCCAAATAAAATGTATATTCACAGGGAAAATCTGTCCACATACGAAGCAGAATGGTTGATTGGGGTGGCAATTGGGCCTAGCGATGGATGCACAGCATGGAAAATCTAAAAGAAATACAGATTTGCTCCACTAGTGTTGTAATGGAACACTATAGGCATTGTAAAGTGTGAAAGCAAAAAAAAAGAATGAAAAGAAAGAATACTTTTCTCTTTTCCCGTTTTGGTGTATGTACCCCGAAACCAGGAACATAACTCAAACTGATGAAGACATTTATCAGACTTTTTCTCTTCTTCACTACACTGAGCCAGACTGCTTTATAAAGCCTGCAAGTGCTTATTCTAGTGTGTAACATAGAATGTTGTTTAAGCGTTAACCGTGCTCATTTTGAGAAGCTGAATCTTCTTTAGGACTTATTCATGCATGCATTATAATAGCCACTCAGTTGAATAAGGAACAGGCAACTTGGAACAGGCTATCTATCTGACAAAGTGACAGTCTTTGGAGCCTATCAGCAAAAGCAGAAGTTCTTCTGGAGCTTCTCAATGCAGAAATCTAATGAATAATTAGCACATTAATTTGACAACACCTCCAAGTCATTTGTATTTGAGGGAGGGAATCATTCATCACTGCTTCTGATAGCATCACCATGGCAACCACTAGTTCATACTTTCCTGATCCAGAACAACTCAAATGCAGCTCCTATTTGATTATCCAGAGCCTGATCCAAAAGTCTTGATTTTCCAAACATCTTTCATGTCACCCAATATATTGTCCTAAACAAGTGTTTATCCAGAAGTCTCCTTTGTTTGACAATTTTCCTTGAAAATGAGTCAGAATTTCAAATTTTGTATTTAATCATCCGTTTAATACATATTTGGGGAGTACAAACTGAAAAGGACAGTATCTTCAGCTACCCCAGACAACAGAGTTCAAGGTTCTATGAAGCTGATGTCCACACTACAAGTGGTATCTTTCAGACTGCTCTTCATTGTATATTGCACACACACACACATATATATATATATATATATATATATAATCTCAGGGTCAACTCTATATTGTGGTGTATGCATATGTATATATGTATGTGTGCTCTGTGCTGATGAGTACTGATAAATACAATGCATAGGAACTTATGTTTCATAAATTATTTTTTTGTGTGCATATATAAATATATCAATCGCAAACTGACAAGGTTCAGATATTGAAGAAAATGGCCACTGTAAATAACAACCAAGGGTATGGATGTTACCTCACCACTGATAAAGAGAGTGTATTTGACTGTACCTGCCTATTGCGATTTAATCACCATTGCACAACACAAAAGAACAACAACAAGAACCCTTATATAGCGCTTTTCAAAGCCAAGGCCATCTCAAAGCTCTTAACAAGCAACCATAAATTTAAAGCAACAGATACAATAAATTAAATTAAGTACATTTAGAAAATACAAAATAGAATACAAATACAATTAAAAATAGCAGAGATCTTTTACCCGAGAAAGATCTACAGTATATGCTGGATGATATCGTTTTTTTGCTGGCACTGCAAATCTAGAAATTGAAATCTTCAAAAGCAACACCAGCAATATGGAATGCAAACACGTTCTTCCCTAGAACAATAGCATATGTCAGGATCCATTAAGGTCTGAGGTGAGATCCTTGCAGTGCAGAAGTGTACAGGCAGCTGCATCTCAGAGACAGTTTAACAGTCCAGTGCTGCTGTGTGACTATAGCTTGCCACATTTTCAAAGGTTATTAATGACCTCTGTACATATCTCCCCATTGCTCTGTTCAACCTTGTCAGAGAACAAACTGAGTGCTAGTCTGTTGACCTCTCAATATCAAAAAAATTATGAATTGGCATCTGAATACTATTACCTATGAATATAGTATTATTATTACTATTAGCATTGTTATTTGTATATATATATATATATATATATATATATATATATATATATATATATAGACTAACAGATGGTGCCACAGACTCATCAAGAGAGCGAAAAAGCTTCTAAAGCTATAAATTAGGCCGCCACAACTTTGGTTTCAGATGCAATGTGCCACAGTGCTGTCTAGTCTAGTCATTCTCTCCTCCCAGTTAAACCTGCTATTAAAAAGGCACTGTTGAAAATGCAGAAATGTTACAATAGAGTCAAAATGAAAATGCAGAATTATGTTACAATAGAGTCAAAATGCAGGATATTGTTGTTTCCAAAAACCAAATTCAATAACGTGTTTTAGTCAAATGTTTTATGTCAAATGCAGAATATTGTACAGTATTCATTACAAATCAAATACAAAATCAGGTTCAGGCCCAGGCCTGATATGCAGGGTTATAATATATTTCATAAGGTAGATGATATCTGTATTGTAGAATAAAATAACATCATCAAATAAGATATATTTTCAAAACAGAGTATATATGTATGGTTGTGTTCAGTTAGTTGAATAATCTATAAAAGTGAATTTATGTACACTGTTATCATTTTTAAGAACAGTCGACTTCAGTCATAACACATTCAGATATTTTTTATATTATTAAATATTTAAAACTAATGTGTTATTTCTCTGCTTTTTTAATTATTTTTATCTTAGGTGAAGCCTGCTTTATTATGCCTTCTCAAGAGGCTTCCCTCCAGTTCTTTTCCATTATACACAATAATTCACATGAGGATATGCAGAAACTGGCAGTACCATATCAAGAAGATAAAAAAAAAACAATGAATTTGATCTGTGAGCGTTGGTTAATACATCCTGAAGTATGTGATTGTCAGTAATAAGTCATTGAAAACAATCACATTTCTGTTATCAAAGGGCTCCAGCTCTATTGCAGTTTGAAAACTATTTTAGTAGTGAAGATGCTATTATCTGACGGCCCATAATCATTACACATACAGCATACAATTCGTCGCACCCACATGGCTTGATTTGTGACAGCTAATACAGTCATGTGTATGTCCCTATCTCACTTGTACACACTGTTCAACCTTTATATAATAGATCATACAGTATCTACACACTGTGTCAACCAGCCGAGGACTGTGTTTGAATTCTGTCTAATAATGTTATGCATTCTAAAGCAGATCGGTACACACTGAAAACAATGCTACTAATACAGTGTACTACTATGTGTGTTCTTTGATCTCTTATGCATTTTCAGCTAAGATCATTATTTACCATGCTTACTGGCTATTCCAGCAAAACACGTCCCTTTTACACTACAGCTTCTAGGCAAGGTATGATTTGAAAAGGACTAGATGTGTGCAGCTGTCCCTGCAGTATCTGCAATTATTTATAGAGATGTTTCCGAACTCATAGTTGCAGAGGGTGCATAAAATTAAGCAGGCCCTGTGATTGAAAAAGTAGCTAGTAAGTCTGGTAAATAATCGAAGAAACAACATTAAGGAATTGTTTAAAACACACATAGTACGGTATTACACAGGCAAGTAAGTACATGTAGATAGTATAACTACGCAATTGTGGTGTGACATTATTAAACTGAACTGAATTATTAATAATACAGCTATGAACCAGTTTTAGATGATTTACTTCTTGTTAAACACTTTAATATTTACAAATGAGTTAATAAATGAAGGTCATTTTTTTTGTAAGGTTCAACCTTTTACTGTAGGTCTGCATCGTCAATACAGTGAGTAGTACCACACACACGCACACACACACGCACACACACGCACACACACACACACACACACCCACACAACAGTGACTCTTCCATAGTCTTGTTAATAACCTGCTGCCCTTTTTCATTTGTATTATAATGCTCCAAGCTCTGCTGTTTAGGAAGATATAATGAGAAAGATGGGGAGGGATCCTGTTTAAATATGCGTTTGCCAGGCTTAGTGGCAGGATGCCTGTCATTATTTATATTGCATTTTAGCTTCCAGGTTAGCTGTTTATTCTTTGTTCCAACAAACAGAGATGAACAAAGTTTATAGAGCTCAGTCTTGGATTTAGAATATTGGCTTTAGCTTGAATTTATTTGAGACAAATACCTCATTGGTTATTAGCACTAGGTCTACACTACACTAGACATTGGTCTGACACAGACTGCTGAAAATCCAAAGCAACAGGCCTGGATAGGCTTTTACTGCTGTAACCCTGCTTCAATGGTTCAATAATAGGGCAGGATATTGAATTATCCAATTGTAATATGTCAATTGATATAGAGATGAACAAGCACAGAACATCTAAGTGTTTGCCTGATTCATCAAATAAACTTCTTAAAACATAAAGTTAAACAACCTCTTATTACTTTTCATGTTTGCATTAAGATTTTTAGTTGAAAAAGTTAGATGGAAACTGTTCAAGCGTATTACAAAACCTATCTATACTTTTGATCATTTGCCATTTAAATTTCAGTTAAATTGGCTTTTATATTTTTGCTTTTGTGGTTTAAATCTTTTGCAGGTGGGGGATGATGGGTCCATCATGGGTTTGTTGGTGGGTCCATCATGGGTTTGTTGGTGGGTCCATCATGGGTTTGTTGGTGGGTCCATCATGGGTTTGTTGGTGGGTCCATCATGGGTTTGTTGGAAGAATCCATGGTTTATTCGGACAAGGCAAGTATACAGTGCTGTTTCCTCATTATTCCACACCTGAATAATTTAGTTACAATAATTCATAATTAGGCCATTTTAACAATAAAGTGTACATGTACCATACTATACTGTATAAGTTCCCTTCACTAATTTACTGCTTTGAGTATTCCATAGTTTTTTGATGTGTCAATATTGAAAGACTAACAACTAATATATTGTAATGCCCCTGGGTCTGCTGTAACCGTGTTCGGGAAGGTTCTGTGACCCAGGGTCAACAGTTCAATTGCAGCAGGTGTTCATGAACGTCAGAGATGGGAGGATCACCACCAATCAGGGGCTCAGCTTGTCATGTGAGTGGCAGCCAGTTGCAACATTGTTGGTACAAACCAAGGGACGAGATGTTGCAACCATCAGGGGATCAAGAGCGGAAAGCCATGTCTGCCTGGGATTGGTGGCTGGTGCACAGGACGGCATGCACAGGGGGCATACCCTGGGGATAAGTAGCTGAGCTACTGCTGAGACAGAGAGACAAGATGGAGTGAGAGAAAGAGTGCAATAGAAACAGCTAAGGGGAGCAGAAACGGGATTACAGAAACAAGGAACCAGAGACTGCACTTAGTGGCTGTAGCACATGGCCGAAACGTGTGCTTTGGACTTCTTTTTATTTTATTATTTGTCACAGACTGGGTAGCACTATGCTGCTCAGCTGTAAGTGTATCACTGCCTGGTGTAGAATCCCGGCTTAATAAACCATGAATTCGAGATCCTGCAAATCCTGTGTGAGCTGCCTTCATTTTCCCTGCAAACGTTACAATATATAGCTTTCGTAAATACTTCTTCACATAAGCCAACTTTAGACCATTCTATAAAAAAATATAAGAAATTCTAACCACACTTGTATGGCTCCCTCTGCACTCCAAGCAGTAATACTTTAACAAGGTGACCCTAACAGTTTCTGAATCTGGAAGACAACACTGCATTACAGAAAACTGAGTAACTGTAAGATAACTAACTACTCTATGTGGGTACAAATCTTTGTGTTTTTAGTTACTGTATTCCTTCAAATTTAAGACACCCTCGAATTTAAGACGTAGCCCAAATTTACCACTCTCAATTTGAGGAAAAAATAAAACATCAAATAAATATGCACTTACAAAGATACAACCTCAATGATGCTGTTGTATCGTACAAAACTGACACGAAACAGTGTTGTTGTAGATTAACCACAGAGCTTGTTTATTGTGTTGTGCACTGTATAATACTTAAGATGGTGTCTCGGTTGTACACACACCACCACTCACTTACAGCATCACGCCTCCCGGCAACAGCAAGCCCAGCAAACACAACAGCATTGACTGCATTGCAAACAGTCAGAACGGTATGCACAATACCAACTAACAGGACACAGCATATGCATATGGAGATTACTCATACCTGTTTTTTCTTCCAATTAGTGAACTGTGGTACTGCTTGGCATGTCGAAATATACAGGGGGCTAATGACTCTTCTTTGAAAATGGCTGGCTATAAAATCTATAAGCAATCTAGCATCTTCACATGGAAATCAAACTGTAAATCTCCACAGCAAGTTTGCAGTTTTCGTATGCTTTTCCCATGTTTATACAATGCAGTTAACATAGTTTAGCGTACTTTCCCATTTAATATGCTTTACCATACCTCTCTGAGCTTAACATTGCTTACCAATGCTTTACCATGCTCTTACTTTGCTTCCTTTCACTTTGCTATGTTCTTACGATGGTAAACTTTTATAAGGGAAGGATGGTGTCCTTCCACAGTTAATAATGATTTCATTTCAATTCTGGACTGTAGAAAAGTTTAAAATGAAATGCAAACCCGTCAAGCACTGTGGGTGTCACTGTGAACTACAACTAATGGTTTTTTATTGCAGAATGACATATCTCTGAATGGCAGTTTGTCTTGTCGTAATCTCATTCAAGATTACAGTTTAATGTCCTTGCTGGGATGATGAGTTGGCAGTTTGAAAGGCTGAGAGCAGTGCCTGGCTACTTCTCTTCAGTTCTACAGTGTGTATTTTCTCTCCATATAAACTGCCATTGTTTTAAAAAAAAGAAGAACATAGATAGATAGATAGATAGATAGATAGATAGATAGATAGATAGATAGATAGATAGATAATTGTACTGGTATATAGGGAATATACTACGTAACAACTGAACATATTGGATTAATTGCAATGAACATGGCAGAAAGCTTGTGCTACTAAATCTGGTCTATATTATACTAAAACGACATGCTTGACAAGCTTATTATATGAGTCTGGCTGTCACTCACTTTCATTGGGATTCCAAATCCTGTTATCCTGTGCTAACACAACACAGCACACACAAAGGGTCCATGACAGCATAGCTGCAGCAGCCTGTTGCTGAGGCGAATGGCTGATTTGTTTTATTAAAACGGAGGATCTTAGATTAGAAAGACCACAACAGCTTTCATACAGTACAAGACCAATTGAGTATACTATCGCTCTATCACTTAAATGTGATGTAAAGATCCTAAATAACTTGCTGAGCAACATTATGGCAGCAACTCAACATGGAACACAATAGCTAGTGCTGTGAGTTGTAGCCAACTATGATACAGAGAAAGGCTGTGAGGCTTAAAACCATTAAAAAATATACAGTAGTATGTGCTAGTAATATTTTATTTTTTGCACTCAAAATGATTAAATTCCTTTATCTCAATAATGGTGAGCACAAGAAACACAGACCTCTCAAATATAGGACTTGGCAATGTCACCTTATTTGTGTCACGTGGGCAACACTGCTGCTATTTAAAATGAATTCCCCCTTAATGAATGTAGTGCCCTGTATTACCCTGAATAAAACCACACAGGTTTTTTTTCAAATTTAGTAAGAACATCAAGCTGCACACTTGCAACAAAATAAAATGTAAATAGCATATCAATTAATATTATTCATGTATGCTTTTCTGAGATATGGCTATGTGGCAGGGCGGAAGCCCTACACATGGGGAAATATGTAGTTTTATTGTATATTTTTGCATTATTTGTTGTAAATTGATTTAACTGTTTAATTGATGTTGCGCTCCGCCGTGGACGATTACCTGTCTGTGTGGAGCAGCAGCTGAAAGCAATGAGCTGTTCCAGCAGGCAGATGGGCGTGTCTCGGCAGAGCGTTAGTATAAAAACATAGCGATCGTTGTGATCGGGGCTGCTGCAAGGCCTGCCGTTTTCACGGCACCTTTGATTTATAGTTTGTTGTATTGTGTTTTATTTTTGAGTGTTTGTACAGTCGTGTATCGTCCTCTGTGCGCTACCATCGCTGGTAGCGTCACATGACATTATTGTTTACTTTTTGTTTATGTTTATTGATTAAATCCCGTGCGCCTGTGTCGGCGTATCAACGTCAATCTCTATCTCAGTCTCGTCTGTGTTCTCCTCGGCTACCTGAGGCAAGTTTGCCAGGACTCTATCACAGGCTAAAATTAATTTGACTATATCTCCATAGGCTGGTTGCACAGGGATTGCTCCGTGACATTTGCATGCATACCATGCAAAAAGATTTAATGAGGTTACTATAGGCAATACAGTAGATCTAAGTCTTAACCAAAAAGGGAGAACTGAAATGTTTGGCTGGAATACATTACTGACAAATAATGATAAATCCCAGCATGGTAGTTTTGTGTTAATTATTCTAAGTTATCTGACTATAAAGAACATGTAGCCCTCCCTGTGGTTACACGGGTGCTTCATGGTCCATATCACTTACTGAGCTGTACAGCCTCACCTCCTTACTCCCTTGGTCCTTGCTTCACTCAATTTATTCAATAGAGCTAAACTGTGGCAGATATAATACAGCCCTTGTTGAAATCATTCAAATGAACCTTCCCGGGCGATTTACATTTTATATTGACAGAAATCCACTAGCGAGATACCAACATGTATCCAGTTTAATTAACATAAGCTTAGAGCTCATTTAAGAGATCTAAAAGAGGAAATATTTAGATATGCTTGTGTTAGAATCAATTTAATCGACCCCCATGGAATTGATATTCAGCACTGGAAGGGAATGGGTGGGTTTTAAATCTTGGGGCTCACTCTTTTAACATTATTAAATGTTTCTCTTTGTAATGAAATCCCTGCTACAGCTATGGCCAAAAGTTTTGCATCACCTCTAATTTTAGGATTGAGACATGATTTAACATCATGTAATTAACTAAACTACTAAAATGGTATCACGAAAGTCTACTGGAAGCCATAATAGTACAGTACAGTATTTCACGTTAGATTTCAAAATGTCACATCTTTCAATTTTTGTCAGTTTTTCGTTAAGTATATGGAAAACTACAACGCGGTATGTAATTCAATATGTTAACATAACATTATTCAGCAGGTTTCATTCGACTTTATGAAGCAAAATTAGTTAATTCTATTGAACAGGGGTTCGCAAGGGTGAGAAGGGATTCATTATCTGTGGCATAAGGTTGCTGAGTTTCAGCTGTTCTGCCTTGACATCACCTTCAAAGACATGCAGGTGACAATTTAAGTGAATTGCTGTCTCTGGGGCTCCTCTACCCAGTCATGAACACCTGCATTAATATCTGTTATTTCAGACAGTAATTTCTGTACATCTTGAAAATAGCCCATCTATGTTTAGTGCAGGGAGGCAGACAAAAAAAAATAAAAAAATCTATTCAGATGTTCCGCTCATACCCATATCACTTAACTTCATACAGAACTGTGTGATACTTGTGTTGAGTGATTTCATTCCAGACTCTGTCCAGTCCCCTTTCAGTCCAACGTCACTTCCTTTTGCCCTTCTTTTATCTCTGACAGGCAGTAAGAAATGTAAGGAGACAGAGCACCCTGAGCTCCCCTGCAGATCGCTACATGGTTAAGAGTCTGGCTCTTTTGCATTGTAGTTGAGGCACTTGCTTGCGGTGCGCAGGGTTGCCGGTTTTGCGCCCAGCCTCCGCCATTTTACACTTGCAGATTTGATTTTAGGAAATTCAACAACAACATAGTAATATCTCTCAATTTAAAAGCGGCTTCTATCATGTGAGGTAGCACAACACAACACAGTCTTATTGTCTCAAAACAACATCAAAGACTGACAGGGCACTTTTATAATTAGTCGTTCTTATGACTAGGTTTAAATACAGCAGTTTCTGTGAATGAGTCCCAGATACAATCAGAGAGTTTGCAATGACAAGACCAGACGAGATAGTAAATAGCCATTAAAAAGTAGAGTAATGAAAAGAACAGTCACAACCATGGTGGATGGTTAAAAAAAGAAATATCTGTCTTCCAATTGCTGGGACTCCTTTGAATTATGTGAATGTGTGGTTCCTGTGGTTCCTAGGAACAAGCAAGTCACAGGAAAGGAAGGCTGCAAAGAGGAAATGCAAAGGTGTTGCTGAAAATATTCCCTAGAACTAGATGAAGAATTTGACATAAGCATGCAGTAGTCAATAGAACTGCATTGACTCTAGAGTAGAGTAAACAGTTAGGCTTATCTGATAAAGCAAAACCTAATTGAAAGTCATCTGGTATTTTCTTTACACAGTATATTTGCGTGGATTGGCAATCATTCTTGACGTTAAGTAGCATCAAGTTGCAGAAAAAATGATGATTGTGTTTTATTATAATTATAATACAATACATGTACACTCAATTAAATCTGTCTTGACTCCTTTCATTGGTGTTAAGCCACATAGGCGATGAGACACTCTTGAAATTGTAATTCGTCTGAAGTAAATGACATGTAACTTGGATTGTATTCACTCACTCAATAGTCTAATCAATATTATAATCACCAGCTGGCTGGCAAAGAAGAAACAGTGGTTAACTTGTAAGATTGTGAAATGCCATTGTTAGTTCAGATACTAAACACTTAGCAAGTGTAGGTGTCTAAATCACAGACTTCTTACACTCAGCAGAACAGGCTTAGCAGAATGATAACTAATTGCACTTCAACTCATAAATAATCTTTATAGGGACCATTATATAGAAATGTTGTATTTTTGGATCAGTAAACTGTCATGACTTTTTGACTAGAGTGTGAGGCTTGTGTGTTGTTAAATGTATTTTGCTTCATTTTATTTTACCTTTTCAGATGTTCCTTCACTGGCAAGGTCTTTATTTCTGGAATGAGTGCAGAAAAAGCTTTCTGTCACAAAAGGTTTTGTGTTTCCCTGACACAAGAGTCTAGTTTATGGTGTTTGAAATAACAGTGTGTGGATAACTGAGTGGCTTATTCAACCTGGACTTTCTATTGAAGGTTAATCGAGAGCTGGTTTATATACAGTCCTAAAACTAATGTCTCACTGATAATATATCTATAAGCGTACTAGATGTAAAATCTAATACATCTTTGAAAAGGCACTTCAGACTAATTCTAAATCATAAGCCATGTTGTGCTGAAAAGGAAAAAGAATGCTTCTTTTAGCAGTAAGTTATAATGGACGTACAGTACAAGTGGATCATATTCAATGTTTGTACTGATCATTGTGAGAAAGTGAGGGTTAGGAGTAATGTATGGATCATTTGTATTAAGTACTGTATCACCCTCTTCCATTTAACAGATTGAGCTATTACCCTTTCATATGCCATTATACATTTATATGGTCATTTTGCATCTTACCTGACGTTTCCCATGCTAATAGTACACATTTACCATTACTTGTATGTCACACAGGCAGAATTCTAATGCCCAGCGTGTTGGGTTATTAAATAAGACTTTTTTCGAGGCACATTCTAGTGATTTGATTTCTTTTTCTTTTTTTTTTTAATACACTGCATTGTATTTTCCAATTATTTATAGAACGGCCTTGTGGGAACGGTATGTATCTTGAATCAAAGTTCCAACTGTGAACAGAAAAACGCATTTGATCTTTTTCATATCATTTCTCAGACATAGACCTGCAAATTAGATGATTCATGTAGACCTTTAACTAATGCATTGTTTTCTTTTCCTTTAGTGGAAAGGTCACTTCTTTAGTCACACAAATTGAATGTTAAGGGAAGAAAAATAATGTGCTGCCATTTTAAAGGGAGGACAAATGGACCTAATCTCATTATTTTGTCATTTTCAAAGAAGTGAAGGAAAGAGTCCAGTAGATAACATAAAAATGGAAAGTTTCAAAGTTTATTTTGTGATAATGGGTTAGTGGCTTTTCAGTGCAATAACCACATTTTATCATCATATTGTATTAGCAGTCACCAAGAGAGTTAATTTAGCAGTCCGAGTCCAGTTTGTAGTAGACATAATGAAAACACAAAAATGAATGCTATTAATACCAGGTGTTATCCAAACTTCAATACATATGCCTCCAAAGAGCTCAGAGATTGTCACTGGAATTGGTTACATTTATTTCTCACGTAGGTCCTTTTATGTAAGCTGGTTGCAGGTTACTAAGGCTAGGCTGGATTTGCAAAAAAAAACAAAAAACGAGAGATGTTTTACTGCCGCTAGAATTCTAAGACCAAATCTATCTGACATTATAGGACAACTACATTCTTCAACATCTATTTTCAGCCCATGTCTTTAGTCTGGCATTTCCTAAAACAGCCCAAAGCTGTGCGGAACAGACCAGGATGCTAACAGTGTTGGGTCAAGTGTCTATCTAAATCCATCATTATTACCCACTCCTTTTCTGTAGCATGTTTTACAATTTTTATTTACTGTTTATTTTATTTTATTTATTTTTGCAATGACTTAACAATGAAAGTTTAGAAATCCATTTTTGAGGTTGTTGTTTGAGAACTAAAATGTTCCATACAATACTATCTGTAAAGTACAATATCTTATTAACATATAGTTCATCCCCAGCCAACACTGTAAATACAACAAGTTGTAGTTAAGAATGTCATAATCACAACTGAACAAGTGGTTCTTCCAGTACAAGTGAAAATGTCAGTGGCATACATACAGTATATGCAACATACACAGATGGGCAAGCATCTCCTTACTTCCTGATACCCTAAATGCTGTAAGATGTAGAATGACCTATTCAAGTTTCTCTAGATATAAGTAAAAATGTAAGTTTGATATATGGATATACTGTAGAGACAGATTCTGATGCATACTGGTGTCTCCACTATATCCCAGAGCCCTTGACATGCAGCTTTTACTTAATAAAACTGTATCTAATCAGAGCCAATGAAGGTAGAAATAAATTCTTCTGAACAGCTAGCCAGCATTAGTATGAATCATGAGCATTAGTTAGTAAAAGTGTAAATCACAAGCCTTAGTTTGAAAAAAAATACATGCTGGAAATGAATGGAGATGAGTTCTGCATGGGAGAGAGAGGGAGAGACAAGTGGGCAGAGGAGAGGAAGAGAGAAAGCAAGACAGACAGATATTGCTGTTAATAGAAGCCTAGGCCCAACACATGCAATGTATTAGATTCTTGAAGCAATTGATTATAGTGCTGCCCCATTCCCAGTTTGACTCAGAAAGAGGTTGCACCCAGTTGATTTAAGATAATGCCTGACCACTGTGTGAAACAGAGGAAAATTGGTGTAAATATAAGGATTGCTTAAATGCACAGCTAGATGCAAAAATATCTCAGTGCCATGAATGCAAACGTCCTCAATCAGGAGGAGCTACATATCAGACCCTTTACGCTAAACCACAGGCCTACTGGATTATGCTGGCACAGTCTTTATAGTATAGTAAAGCCTTAAAAAACAGACACAGTATGGAGACAGAACAAGAAGATTACCCATTGATGTTTTCATGCTCACCACTGTTCCACCCCAGTTTCTCGTAACTATGAGAACAGTAGACCATCATTGTAACAACAAGATGCATGTATGTACAACAAACCCTAAATGCATGGTCTCTCGCAATGATTCGTCAAGCGGTGGCTAGCTTGTGAGCCAGTTATATGAGAGCACAGTTAGTATTACCCCTGTTAACAAGAGGCAGACAGCTGTTTTAAAATGAGTGAGTATTTAGAAACCAATCTGAGACCTTAAACTGGCTTTTACAATGCGACTGAGGCTTCCAATGAACAGACTCCCAGCAAAAACCCAACAGTCTAAAGGTGAACGTATTCCATTTCATACTCGGATTTACAGCCTACAAAGAAACATTCAGCGGCAGAATGATCACAGACTTAAGTGAGAGGGGAAATAAGAGAAAGTAAGCTTACATTTGTATCTGTGGCTCAGTTAAAAGACTCTTCTCTCCAGAGGGCAATGCTCACTCTGCAGGAGTGGTGAATGAACTCAGAAGATTATGTGGTTACTATTCACAACAAGATACAGGCATGAGGCTTAGAAGTGTGTGCCCTGGATCAAGGGTTATGTTTTCTTTTTCTGATTTTGTGCAGATTTAAAAAAAAAAAAGAAATGTTCTGTAATACTATTAAATATCTCTTCACTGTCATTGTAGAGCAAAGACTATGTTGCATTATATGCATGTATTAAGGGGAACTACTGGTACCCGTTCCATAATCTATTATTGAATCATCTCAGAGAGTAGCACTATCTATTAGTAATGAGGGGTTGCAAAGCACAGTGAAAGTCAGCAGGCTTCAATGCAATGGCACCGGTCTGTGGAAGAAGTGAGGAAGCACTGCTACTTTAAATATTATGCTCAGTCAGAAGCTTCTTTCAAGTCCATACAGGGCATATTCAGGACTACTACTGTGTACCACAGACCAAACCTAGTGTTCATTGGCTTTCTAAAGGAACTCTGTGAGGTATTTTCAAAGAAAGGCAATATTTCATTTTTTAAAACTCAACAGATTGCATACGTCTCATTTAAATTCAGATCTCTCGGCTCTGGTGTCATACCTGCTTCCTCTGTAACATCTCAAAGCAACTCAGTCATATGCTTCATACAAGTGAGTTAGCTGGCATGTTGTATATACACTGCTCCAAACAATTAAGAGGTATTCAGAGATGTGTGTATTAAGCATGTGTGTACAGGCACTCAGCTATGCATTCATTTCCAGTATGCATAATCAATGCCAGGCTGCATGTGTACAGTATAGACTGAACTGTTGGATATTTGCTTACCCTGATAGCTGTTTCTGCATTACAGTATTTCAATACAGGATCTGAGGGTATATTCTGCTGAAAGAGCCACTTGGAATGGATATTCTTTACTTTGTATATCATGTTCTGTCTCTGGTGCCTATGGCCTTTTCTCTAAGTTCAGCTGGTACACACCTACAGGTTTAGTTCTGAGGGGTATTTCTTATTGGTGTAATAGGGGCAGAGTATTGCAGGAGGACAGGTCAATGGTTATAGCGGTAGACATGTTCAAGATCCATTTTGAGGCCGCATGAAGTTGTCAAAGGTCATCATGATGTGATGATTGAAACACAAAATGATATACAAAGTGATTCCAAACAACACATAAAACACTTTAGTTACAGGAGATTCCAGATGCATAACAAGCTGCTCTTTAAAATGCACATTTCTGAATAGCACTTCATTGTTTTGGAAATGGCAGGCAATTAGTTATATTATTTTGAGCTGATATATCATTGACCAGTGACCTATGGTAGTCGAGAAAAGCAAAAATCTTATGCAATAAAGCATTTATGTAATACAACTCATTCAGAATGTTGCTCTACTTAAGCTCTCTGCTGTACTCCATTTAACTAATCAACTATGCCACAATAAAACCTAGCAGTTATCCTTTCCTTTTTCAATATTAGTTAATATTACTATTTTCAATTTTAGACACCAATCCAAGCCCAGACACAATAAAGATAATAATCCCAAGCCCAGATATCAAAAGACAAGTTCGATCAGACTTCCTGTTCAACAATCTCTAAACCCAAATGTCATAAAAAAACAAAAACAGCCAGCAGCTACAGTATGCTTTGGTTGATCTTGTAGAAATTAGGAATTGGTCACTTTTGGCCTGTAGCTATTGTTTATAGTGCTTTCTGTGTAGAATTATCATTTAACTTTGAAATGCTGCTCTTTTATTCCATAAATAAATCCAGTACCTTACCATGTTGCCAGGTTACAGTAAAGAAGAAAGGAGAAAGTACATGGCTCTATGGAAAACATTGACCAACCGAGGCACCCCATAACCACTGTAGTTTCCAGCACCCAGAACAAATTCCAAGCTGGAAAATGTTTACTTTTTAATTATTATGATTTATTTTTTTTACACAAGGTTTTTAATGTTCTGGAACTGCATTCATGTGGTACTGTTAACTTAAAAAAATGTAAAATCAATAAGCTTAGTGAGTGCCCATTCAGCGGTGGTCTCCTAGCAACTGTTTACTGTATGGGTGTGCGAGGAAAGGTTGATCAGAAACACCACAATGTGGTCAGACAATTGTTTTCTTTCAAACACAATGGGATTGTGCTTCTGAGATTTTCTGTACTTTTAATTGTGCATTTGAACAGGATGCCTATCCTCCCAGAGAGAGTAAGCTGCCTCGGTAAGCACTACCCTATTCCAGGTAGTGTTATTGTGGAGAGTATGTCTATACTGATATGACAGACAGCACTGCTGTCTATGAAGAGGCCCAAAAGACAATTTGTCAAGCAGTCTAAGCAAGCTAAATTGCGGTCTGGGACAGACATGCCTGCCAATGCTAGGGGTCTTCCTGTAATTTCCTTCTTGTCTGACACAAGCTGATTTTTTTATATTGCATCAACAGACAAAGACTAAGTCCCTGTCCTTGTGTGCATTGTGCTCACCTCTCTCTTCCTCGGTTCTCCATTTTACTAAGCCAGCCCTGGTTGTGCGACCTGTTTCTCCTTCCCTCCCAGCTTTGAAGTCCAGCTCTGTGAAGGCAACAGATCCATGAGTATAATCTATTTCTTCCACAGGACTGACCATGTATTCAGAATATCCACAGTAAGCATTATTGTTACAGCAATGATTGTAACTGTTTCAGATATCGATACATATTTGAAAACAAGAACACAAAACTGATATACACATGTTGAATTAAAATAAAAACGAAGAACACTCAAAGGGGGATCGATACTACTTTAAACAAAAAGGATGAGGTTCTACGAGCTAATGACTAAAGATTACCAAGATGGTGCTTGTCAAGGCAAGTGAAATGTATTTGTTCTTACAATATTATTATTATTATTATTTATTTCTTAGCAGACACCCTTAGCCAGGATGACTTACAATTGTTACAAGATATCACATTATTTTTACATACAATTACATTATTTTTTACACATTATTATTACATACAATATATACAATATATGTATATATTGTAACATCTGGTATTTTTAACAGTTTTAATATTTGTAATGTACTTTTAATAATCATTGACTAACGATTAATAATAATCATTGACTAACGATTTCTTGCTGTTAACTGAATTAGTGCAATACATTTAATGGTTGCTAGGAATTGGTGAAAGTCTTATTTCCATCCTTGTGGGTGTGTCGGTCTGGGTTTCTCTCTCTCTCTCTCTCTCTCTCTCTCTCTCTCTCTCTCTCTCTCTCTCTCTCTCTCTCTCACACACACACCTTCCCCCTCTCTGTCTCACTTCATTTCCCTCCCCCTCCCCCCAACTGAAATGTCTTAATAGGAGGGTCAGGAATGAACCACTGACCCTCCTGGTAACACACCTATATAATATAAAACAAGATCCAGGGGGCAATTAAAAAGGTATCAGTATTAGGCTGCTGACAACATGGACCCCTGTATCTGTAGTAGCTTTTATTGATTGAGTAGGTTGCAAGATTAATCCTGTTAACAACCAAATCTCTCTTTAAAATGAACGCAACTAGAAAGATTGTTACCGTTTTTCAAAGATCATGTTCTGTAATAAGTATAGTATTAAAAATTAATGAGATGTTTGTTTCCATGACTTCAAGGCATTTCATCTTTCTCCTGCTTCTGTTCTGCAGATTAATTATTTCTTTAGCTATTCATTAAATGTGGAATTACAAGCTGCTTGGAGCCTGTATTACAGAATTTATCACAGGATAACATTTCTAGGGAAGCTCTTGCAGATATAATGGTGTGGAACCCAAACACATTGTCTATGAAAATAAGGTTTTGCTTTGTTTAATACTCATATCTTGTAACATTTTGTGGCAGATGGTTTTTAATGGGGTGGCTTGCTGCACTTAAAGCATTGTGTTATAAATATTGCAAATCTTTATTGCACTGGCTTGGATGAATCATGTTGCTCTATGGTAAAAAGGATATGTTGGGGGACTTTTAAAGAAGTTTACCTCAGTAATTGTGCAGATTTCCCATGGTTATACTATGCATTTACCATACTTTACCGTTGTTTGCCATGTTTTTAAATGTGCTTTGCAGTTCTTACATATGTTATGCTTTATTAGAGTTCCTTATGCTTTTAATATGTTAACTTGTATAAGGGGAATTTAGCATAGTCAAAGCGCAGTACAAGTTAAGAAGAGATGCCAATAAATTATTATAAAATATAAACACTAATTATTTTACTGGTTATAAAAAACAAGGTGATAATTAAAATAAATAAATATAAATGTTTCAAGAAAAACATCTCAATTAAATGATAGCATGTGTTGTAGTTGAAAATCAGAATTGTGTAATTGTGTAAACAAACCGACATACATGCAGCGCTTTTGTTGAAATCATTACCTCTATTCTTAAACTGAATCTTCCTGGTGGCTCTACAGGTTTGAACTGAATTTAGAGGGTAATCAGGACAACACAAGCTTAGATGAAAATCTAGCCTAGTGAGGAGAGCAACACAAAAGTGTACTCCAGAAACTACACTCAAAGAACAGCCTTTAATGGTGGTATTATAACCTAGGAGATGTATTGTTCAACCAATATTTATGTCAATTTATATTCTACCACATTAAACAACTCGTGCTCCCAAACATTTCCTCTCTACGTCATAACATTTTCAGACCTTACACAGACCCAACATTTTCAAATGCAAAAGATTACTTGGAATCATTTGTCCCAAAGGGTTATTTTTGTCTCTGGGGTTCATCCTTCTTTTGAACAAAAAAAAAAAACCTTTCTCATTAGCATAAATGATTTAAAATGTTTGGGTCTGCTCCAGCTTAGTCTCAGGGACCGAACAATTTAGAAAGCAGCCATGTTTGAGAGAGAGAATTCGATGAAGGAATGATGGCACTGTCATGAATAAATTACACTCTAATGAACAATGATGGTTTTTGAGCTTATGCAGCAGGGAGAGGTAGCCATTTGGGAACAGGGTAGAATGGTTGCACTACATTTCACTTCATAAGCTTGGTGTACATGCAGTTTAAAAACTCCAAATTCTCTCTCCATTGTCATGAGAATGTGACGTAGCACACACATATCACACACGCTCCTCACACTATAGGAAATGCACAGCCAAAACAAAGTACGTCTGAAAGGGGTAGGTAAATCGCCTTCTCACATTAAAAAGCCACACAAATTGACCACTGTGATGTAACCTCGCCCAACTTTCTACTGTAAGTGAAGGCCATACCAAGCAATTTTTTATTAATAACCGAGATCTGCTGAGAGTAGCCCTGACAAGCTTCACTGAAATTTACTAAAAAGAATTGACTCCAACCAGACTTTTACGTTACAGTAATTGCTGAACCACAGGAACATTCTCAAGGAGGGATTCAAAATATGTCTCAGAAGTAAAACACAATCCAATTGTTTTCAAAGACATTTATCTTGCATCAGCAGTGCTTTTAACTAAACAGTTTTAAGTCTGCTATTTGGGTCTCTTGGCATAGCAGGTGTCATTTTAAACGTTGCTTCTGTAAAACCCTTTTTTGATGCCAGAGCTGCATTATCTCTGCACATACAGGGCAATGTTTTATGCAATCATGATCTGTAGCTGGTAAGTTTTTTTTTCCCTTGCTTGACTTTGCATGACTTTTCATCTTCATAAAGTCAATGACTCCTGACAAACACACGTCCCTTGTAGCACTTGCCACTTTAGCTCTCTCGCTTGGCACAAGCGGCAGGGAATTGGAATTTAAAGGGCAATTTGGCAGTATTGAAAATGGCGTAATACTGCAATTTATCATCCAGTCCAGATTAAGAGACTCAGAATTTGCTGCATACTTCGTTAGGTAAGGAAGGGTGCAGACTCAAGCTGGCAAACTGTTAATGAACTTTAAAAAACATAACTGGCATTGATAAACAGAATGGTCCCAAACCAGGCTTTGCAGCGAAAACCCTCAAGATGTTGTCTCGTGGGAATCCTTCACTTCAGAAAGTTGTAACTGCATCTCTACAATCAAATCTACCTTGCGATTTGTTTATGTTACATACAGTACTGATGTGTGTTTGGTATAACAACAAATGCTGCACTTCGGCCTATAGGAACGTAACAATTTGTAATAGAAGAACTCATCCCTCACAGCAGGCCTTCCTGTTTCTTGTACTTGTTTTGGATTATCTGACATTCTTAATCAACAATCGCTCTGGAATTATAGTACTGGTATCTCACAGTCTCTAATCCACAGCTAACAACAAGACCATCCAGATAATAGCAGCAGGCAATGGAAAAGTGCTATTCAGGGTTGAGTATCCTGAGTTTTTATCTTCAGATGAGACAAAAAGAGGAACAGAGGGAGACAGATGATTGACAGATACATACACTTATGAAATCCAACTCTCTATCTCTTTGCCCTTGTCACACAATTCACAGGCACATTGATACAGAAAAACAGAGTGTCTTGAGACAAAATGTGTTAACTTCATCCATGCAGTAAACCAATATACTGTGGGAGGCAATTAAATTATGTCCTCGTAAAGGTAACAGCATATATATAATACTTGTTTTGTGTCTCTGAATTGGCAGACAAATTGTTAACCTGGCCAAATATGAAATATGCTTTTTTTTACTAACTGAGTGCATTATACTGGGTTTGTTGACAAACTAAACATCCTTTGCTTTGTAAGCTGTAGTGCCATTCAGTGTTTTTAAGATAAGGTTTTATTTGTATTTCATAAGAAAGCTTATCCTTCCTGCTTCCCTGGGGGATTTTATGAAGCTGAAATACAAACACACACACACACACACACACACACACACACACACACACACACACACACACACACACACACACCTGTGCCCTACTGTTTGCACAGGACTAGCTTAAAAAATACTGGAAGTTTTGTTTGGTACTTCAATTTTACATGATATAGATACATGTAGACTAGGGTGTTTGTTTCTAATAAGAAGCAACAAGGTATTATAGTATATTGTATAAGTAGCTAAAAGGTTAGAGTGCAATTATTAAATATTCACAAGATTCTTTTTATACACAGATTCTTTTTTCATATAAGATCAGCAGCCGGCAGCACTTGCTGCTGTGAAATTATTCTGCTTTATCTGTTAATAAAACTCCTTGATGTCTCCTTGTGGAGATTGAAGCGTGTTGTATTTCAAACTGAGAAATGTGTTTTCATTTTATCTACGTACCTAACAAAACAGAATCAGGTAAGTTCAAAAAGCCAGTGAATGGTCTTGTGCTGTTTACTTTTAAAACCCATTTCTTGAGGGATGAACTGGTTTCTTCCATTGATTCCGGGCTTTAGTTCTGTTAAGGATTCAAGACAGGTGCCATGTCTTCAGGTCCTGTTCAATTTCAGTTCAAACTGGCATTCAAAGCTGCTGCCAGCTGATGTATGGCTCCTTTTGTCTTCCAACCTAAGTTATTCCTAACCCTGTCTCTGATTTAAATGAACTGCACAGTCTGACACCATGTCTCAGCTATCTCTTCCATCACTGTCACCCAGATAAGGCTGCTCGTAACTCCATCCATGAAGGATGGTGCTTTGGATGGAGGCAGGCATGCACTGAGGGTCAAGAGATGTCAGCTTTGCTATGCAGGCTGGAGATCACCTGGACATTGTTGGCCACCAGGAGTAATTCCATCTCCAGTGGCCTCAGTGTTGTCCTTAGGAAACAAGTAGCAGCTGCATCATACTGTGTTGCCATCAATCTGTGTAACTGAAAAGCGTACTGCTGCTAGACCTCTGCTGCCAGAACAAGACTGAAGACTCTGAACTCTGGAGTGCTGAAATGTGTCATCTTTATTTATTTATTTTTACTTTACAACATAAGATACCAATGCCTTGCTAACCCTTGAGAGTAAGTATGTATAACCAAAAAAGTGTATTATAATCTGCTAGGCCATAACATACTACAGAGAAATTGATGTGAAAGTGTTTATGAAGATAAGCATTTGCGAAAATGTGCTGAATAATTGTAATCTGTGCCTGGAAGGTGTTTTGATGTCCACTTGTACTGTAATGGCAGTCAGTTATCGCCTACATATCTATCAATATCTCAAAGATATTCCACAGTGACTTTCCAAACACAACATCGATTCCTTTTACCTATTACAGATAAATTAACAGATTTGCAAAATGAAGGAAAAAGCATTTGGAGGATGAAATCTACAAGCTAAAAGATTAAGCATACTCTCTTACTGAAAGGTGTTTTGATGGTAACTCCAAAGAGCCTTTTTATGGTGTTTGTAATGGTACCAAGTTGTTCTGTATGCCCTTCAGTTCCAGGTTCCAGTCATTGACAGTATAATGAAGGCTAGATCAGCCAAACTCTTTGCCATTTCCTAATTTCTAATTTCAAAGTTTATGGTGCAATGCATGGTCCTAGAGAAAATGGACAGTGAAAAATGTTCTGTTTCCCTGACAGTGTATAAAATAAACAAGGAGAGACAAGGTAAACAGTCGCCTTCACTTGCTTATAAATCATTAACAGGAAAGCTTTGAAATGACAACAAAACAGAAACTATTTTCAGCTATAACTTTGAAAATAAATAACTTTTACCTGCCTCAGTTAAAATACTGAACGCGAAGAACATTTTATGAAGTTTAAATCATATTTATTTAATATGTATTTAATATAAATGTATATATCATACATGCCTTATGTAAATTATGTTTATTTCACATACATCTCATCATTCATTTTAGTTGGTGACATTTCACAGAAAGAATTTAATGTACTTTACTGCATTTTGATTAAATAATAAAAAAAAAAATCTGGAATAAGCCATAACCCAGATTTTACTAAGCAGAAAAGCTATCTAATACACAGGGAAATATCCCTTGGAGATAATTATAGGTGATAGACCTGCACCAGTGGTTAATGTGTTTCAAAGGTTTCCATTGACACGTCCTTATTTTTAGATATTTGTATAAACCCAGTTATAAGCAGAAAGTGATATACTATTCTAAACAAGAAACATAATACAAATACAAATTAAACTGTATTATTTCAAACCTGATTCCTTTAAACAGCTTACTATAAAGATTACTACATTTAAAAAAACAAGCTTAAAGATCTCAGCTTTGTGATTAGAGCCATGCCATTCAGTTGGTGTTTTGTGCAGTATATTTTAAAGGTCTGATCTCTGTCAACGTCTGGTCAGCTCAAGCTGACAAGTAGAGAGGCACAGATTTGATTTTGGAGTCACTTTTTGCAATCATTTTGCAAGCTTTGCAGTAATGCTGCATGGAATTAAATTTAACATATAAAATATGTTGCTAACACTGTCAACAATTGGCTTATTTGTTATTTGTTTAGTTTATTCCTCTACACCCGCTAAATCCCTAGACTAAACAGATGCAAATGTAGACTTTGATGTGCCATGCTTTGCACAACAGTCAGGCAGGTTTGATGAAATGAGTTTGCAGTTTTAAAAAAACCCTAAAACTTAGGTTTAAAGTCAATGCTTCCCAACCCTCATGTAATACATCAGCCTAAAAAAAAAAAAAAAAACAGGGTTGTTTAAAACGCTTGATCCTAAATTACTGTTACCATCAGCTACATCCTCAACCAACTAGTATTAAGTATTCAAGTTTAAATCTGCAGCATCATCTAAGGCACAACAGTGTATTATTATTATTATTATTATTATTATTATTATTATTATTATTATTATTATTATTATTATTATTATTATTTATTTATTTATTTATTAGCAGACGCCCTTATCCAGGGCGACTTACAATCGTAAGCAAATACATTTCAAGTGTTACAATACAAGTAATACAATAAGAGCAAGAAATACAATAACTTTTGTTCAAGCAAAGTACAAGTGTGACAAACCACAATTCAATAATACAGCAGATAATAGTGATAGTTACATCAGGATATGATTAAATACAAAATACTACAGGTTAAACACTTGGCAGATCTCTAAGGCAGATGTGTGATGACGCCTGCGTTCCATGCAAATCAGCACGTGAAAGTGTGCAAGTCTCTCAGCCCAAGCACTTGAGGGCTGCTGGTTCAGCACCACGGACAGCTCAACAGATCAAGTCTCTTGATTATGTCTATCAGCATAGATCACATATTAAAATGTAGCTGTACATTGCTTCAATAATATGGACCATTACAGCCACAAATCTGAGGATTAGAATAAATTAGAAGTGTATTTAATTAGCTGTGTTTAATGCAAGCACCCCACTTTCAGCTCTGGAGAGACTTTAAAAGGATCTGGCAGAAACAGCTGAGAACATTGTTTTATGTAAAAAAATAATAAAAAACCCTTGGCATCAATTCAAAAATATGTAGCAGTAGAAATGTGCTCACATGTTAAAAAACAATAAATTAAGAGAAGCATCATGTGTAATTCAACATGTGATCAGTCAATCAATGTATCAAATTATACATTAGTAATTACAATGTATTACCCCCAAATAGTGAAAAATAGTATAGAGCTGTATTTCAAAATTACAGAATGAACATAAAAAATATGTTTGATAAGCGTAATAATTATTAAATAGCAAAACGGAACTCAGCCAACCGGTCACCCTACCATGCAATGATTGCAGCTCGAAAGGGCTGAATCATTGTAAAGAGAACGTCTGCAATTCACATTTTTGTAAACCTCTAATTAGAAACATTAGAGGGAAATGTTCCCCCGTCTCTTTGGAGAGATCAGTTATTACACAAAGAGCAGATTGCTCTATCAAGAACCCCAGGTGTTTGAATAAAAAAAACATGCAAGTTAAAATGCATCTATAGCATTTCGACTTTGACTCTTTCTTTCAATTACTTGGATCAATGGCATGCTACTTTTATACATGGACAGCTTTAACAAAGGAGACCATGGTTTGTTAAACACTTTTCAAACTCTAGGTAGTGTTGGGGATACTTTGGAATAAAATTATAAGAAACCAAGTCAGTTAGACAAACTTTTTGGCTAGTGCCTTCTGCAGTGTACTTCTAAAACAGGTTAACATTAGCAACACCTATTATCAATGCATGTGTCCTGTAATTGATTTTTATGTTTGCCCTCTATTGATAGTATTATGGCAGCTGTTCTGAGATTGCTGCCCATCCCCTGTATAAGATCAGTACAAAAAGCAGTCTGTGTCTATTTATAAGGATTTCAAAAATGCATTGAAACAGAAAGGACAGATATAATGTGTTCCTAATTTGGTTTGCTGATTTAATACAAAAACATGGGATGTATGCAGTCCTTCACCTTCTAAAGCATGTAGAAATGCTAGCTCAGGCAGCCCAAGTGTAAAATTGCAAAGCAGAACCCATCAGAGGCAGATAGAGAATGTATATATCCATGCAAGACATCAATTAATGATTCGCAAAACCTATTTATTTTATCCATTCTGCATTGATAGGATGCCAGCTTCAGTGCACACAGCTAGGGAAGTTGAAAAGTTTTTTTTTTTATTTTTTTTTCAAGACTGACAATTGTGCAAGGTTTGCAAAAGCAGTGTTTAGCACTTTTCAATGCACCATTCACAGCTTACATTCAATCAAGTGTCCTGTTATTCAATAGGCAACAGACAGATTGGTTTCAAATCCTTTTGCTAAATCTGAACAAATATGTTTTTTTTTAGAATCACAGATGTACTGGCATGGTAAAAGTAATAATGCTCAATATGCACATACACCCTCTATTCATTTATGTATTATTTGCATGCAGAAATGTTTTAACTCTGGGGTGGAAACATCAAGGTTATTGGTCCATAGCCCTGATCTCAAATTCTGAATGCAATTCTGCATTTAGGAAGTTATCAGTTGAGAAGAGTGGAAAAACATATCCCTAGTGATCAGATCAGATTCAATTTAGATACATAGTCAGTACTATGGCTTTCTAGAATAAAAATATGTATTGTAATTTGTATTGTGGACAAACATATATTTGGCTATTGTAAGCATAAAAACTGCTATATGATAAATCTGAAACCACAGAGTATAATAATACTTGTTATATATGCATTTATTTAGCTAATGCTTGCTCTCTCATTACATATTCTGTCTCATTAGATCCTCTAAAGTTATGACCTTAAACTTTTCCCTGCATTAATAGCTATTAAAGGCGACAAGTATCCCCATTACTTTATCATCTTTGCTTGTGTCTGTATTCTTTTTACCACAGCCTTGAAGCTTCTTTGTGTGTTACTGCTTCCAACAGATATGACTCACAACACAATCTCATTTTCAATCCTTACACTCTATTAAACGGTTGTTATTTTTTGGCAAAATTAATTAATGCAAGGTCAGTTGAATAGACTTCAATATTTTTATCTGGGTCATTTACTTATTGGGACATTAGTGCCTGTGAGAGTCATGTGGCCCAAGCAGAAAGGCAAGGGTGATAAAGAAAGTCAGGTTCCTCTACCAGCCCCCAAAAATACAAACACAGAACAATGTCATCTTATAGGTTTTTAGAGATTAAGCTAAAGCTAGTTGTCATGTAGCTCGGTGTATTCTGGGGACCTGTGATAGTCTGCTAATGTTTTTCATTTTTAATTAGAAATGTTGGCCGATAGTCCAGAGAATGGGGTTTGACACTGGAGAACAAGGCTTGTGCAAGCAAACAAATTAGGCATGCGGCTTTAGAAGAATTATTGGATCGGAGATGAGCTAATTGTGATTCCCTTGGCCCAAGTATAACCAGAAGTTGAGTTTTGACTCTGAAATGTCTCCTGCTCATAGAATCATCTGATTCTATGAGCAGGACATCCCTTCAGTCTGGCTCTTTTTGACATTTTAAACCATACCAGGATCCTTCAGCACCAGCTGTCTTAACTATAATCTTCTATGCAAGTTGTATTAAGGTTTGTACCATTGATTTTATTTTAATTTAATCATTTCCATAATTCTAAATACAGTTCCACAATACTTTGTAGCCTAAGCCATCTTAGCTAAACAACGATCCACACCATTGCTCCTCACCTCTCAAAAGCACTACATTTACAAAAAAAGTCTCCAACAATTTAAAAACTGGCAAATATGGAATGTGTTCCAGTAAGTGGGTACCAGGTGGAGGAAGGTTTTTGGAACAATATACTGCATAAAGCTGAGTTTGAGAATCATTAATTTGAGTAAAATATGGTTTAAAAATCATGGCATGTAAAATATTCTTCCACCAGACAGTGTTATGTGGTAAAAAAAAAAAAAACAATATTAAAATTCTATGCAAATAAAACAATTTACAGAGGCAGGTATTTGAGCCATTTTTTTTTTTTGCTCAGCACTCGGTGTTATTAGAGTTTAGATTATGTTCATATGTGCATCTTAAAAAATAAGATTGCATCTACAGAAAATAAGATTGCAATCACAAACACAGCTCCAGTATGGTCTTTCATTAAGGCTCAGACTATAGGGAATATAACAGTCCCCGTGGAATTCTGTAGTACTGCAGTATACATAACAATGCACAATGCATAGGGACACTAGGCAATAATGAAGAAGGCAATGAGGAGTGTCCCAGATAAAGGTAAAGTCAATCCTGCATAGATGACTGAAGAAAGTGTCACTTCTCAACCATTCTGATTGAGGGTTGCATGTTAAAGGATATCCCCATACTCGACAGCTGGGATAAGGAGCTCAAAAAGTCTTGGTATGGAACTATATCAATGTATACCACCCTGTCAGTCAAACGTCAATCACAACTTATGACAGCTTAGCCTTTACACAACTGTAAGTCTATGAAATCCTCGGTGTGCTATTGTAGATATTAAGGGTGGAACCGTTTCATTCAAGTGTGGCTCTGGACTGAGTGTTTAGAAAGTTGTCATTTAGATGTACTAATCGGACATAAGCTTTAACCATTAAAACAATAGGTAAAATTAATTGAACACTAACTAGATTTTATACTGCAAAATTGTCACAATTTCTTCTCTCTCAATGACCTGTGGATTGCCATTTCTTGCTTAAAGGAGTATACATCTATGTTTGTATAATATTGTATGTATCTGCTCAATTTCCCATGGTAAATATTCTTACTCGTCATTTATTACCTGTTCTGCACTCATGGATATTTGGTATGCTAAATGAAGTCACCAGCATATTTTAACCTTTTGGGCTGTCTCGGAGGAAACGCGAGTAAAGAACTGATTACTAGGGGTGCAGTAGGGTGTACCAGTAACACCCCCTCTCCCTAAAACACTTTGTAACTCACTGATCCAAGGGCAAGAAAATACCAACACATTCAAAATCACATAGCATGGGGTAAAAAACTGATTAAATATAAATATTATGCACATTTACAGGAGATAACAAAATCCATGGTACTAAAATGTTTTATGTTACTTCATCTGTAATTATGGTACCATTGCAAGAACCAGTGGTTGGTTTGTCCAACTATGAAGCAATTCACTGACCTTAACAGAGCCCATGAGATGCAATGAGATGTATCCTGTGTTATGTGGGTGGAATATCTCAGGCTCTTTCAAAATAACACAAACTCTGTTTAATCAGTGTAGTCAACAATGCTAATCAGCCTGAACAGGTCCGAACTCCAGCACTGCTCTGAGGATAAGATGCCTGACCCTGTTTGCACACAGAGCTGGTCAGGCAACAAGGAACTGCTACCAATGCTAGGTTGAGATTATTGAAGTTTAGACAGAAAGATGAGGATATCTTTTGCCTGATTTACCATGAATGTACAAAATCCGGAATTAGTGTGTAAGGAGGTTATTTCCTTAAAGCTATTCCCACTTTCAAGCATGTTCATTTTTGAAAAAATATCATGATGAACTTTGCATTTTAAAATATACAGTATCATTACTCAGATCTAGAACTTAGTTGCAGATCAGGACTCCTCGTGATCAGAGAACTATCAAAGCCCAAAATCTGAGGCTACCAATTGGACTCCATGCATCCTAAATGGTTGCAAAAGCAATATACTAATATTCTGTTATTTAGCACACATAATTGCTATGAATATGATTTTACCCATGGAATTTACAGTAGCCTATGGTTAAACTCCCCTTCTCTTCTTTGAAATGGTATGTTCTGTGCTCATAGGGCTATTATCTCATCAGAAAGATAGCACATCGATCAGCTCAAACAGGGTCTCTGATTAGGTTCAGTCCCAGGAGGGAGTGCTCACCATTTCTTTTTTATCCAGCACTCAGATGCTCTTGGAATCTCCCATTCAAGTAATGATTAAGCCAATGGCATTGCTAGACCACAATTCTTTGAGTTCATATTTCCATTGATTTACGCAACCCTAAAAAAACATCCTCCTCCCCACAACCACCAGACCAGCCGGAATCCTTGTTTTTCAGGCTGTATATGCCTAATAAACCATTAGAGATCTATTTTTTTATTGGTTCATTGCCCATACCCATGACATTATCAGCTGAGGGGCTACAGTTGAAATAAAGGATGGATCTCCCTCAGCTGGAAGCTAGTACTATGGATCTGTTGGTTCCATAGAGAAGGTTAGATCAATAGAAAGAAATTGAGACTCTTCGACTGGGCTGAATACAGGCATGCGTCCGTTTATGACAATTAATCAAACAAGGGGGATTATTATCAAACTTAAACAAGTGCCCTTTGTAAAAAATGATGGGAATGTGTTTTAGGGAATCACAAAAGCTTACAGCAGGGTTGGGATGCCAGGTAACAGAATCATTTGTTCTCAAAATAAATTTGCGAGAATGTAGTCATTTATTAGCCAGTGTACAGAATTGTGGGGTTGAGTACTTGGTGAGCAAATTGATATGGAGCTGTGCTGCATGCTGATCTTTATTTCTTCAATAGAATAAGAAAATACACACATACACACTGACACACACACACACACACACACACTAACACACACACACTGACACAGACACACATACACACACACGCACACACATGCACACACACAATAGGATAGGCTTTGTTTTTAGCAATAGGATAGGCTTTGTTGATAGGTTCATAGCACCTGATTCAGAATCAGTTTACCTTACCTGGGTCAGATTAGCATATGGTAAATGTTATGGCATACATTATTTGACATTATTTGAATTCAAATATTACACAAATACAATCTGGAGTTGAGGTTTTAGAGGGAAACCTGTTGCCCCGAGGGTTGAAAAAGTGACAGTGGACAATAATGGCAGTGGCCTTTTTCTCACTTTTTCAACCCAAGTGTGAAAACTGCAGCCATTCTCTGTGTTATTAAACCTGCAAAGTCCGAGGGCTGCTACGTGAATTCAGAGGGCAATAGATATTTGACTATTGGCCACTAGAGTGGCCAGTTTGTGGGCAATAGAACAAACTATTTTTGGTCATGTTACATTGTATTAGTAAAAAAGGTATTCATGTTTTATACTGCACAATTGTGGTATAGTCATGCGTTTGACCCATTACATTTGGATACAAATATAAAAACTACTGTGAGACCCAAAGGAAATTGTAACAATATGCAGTTCATAGACTGTAGCAACACTAACTGTTATAAAAGTCAAGGGGTGTTCAGTAACACTTGTATGTTTACAGAACACCTGCAACTCTAATTATGATTGACTGGGTTATGTATTGGAAAATATTGTTAAACACACCTATAGAAACCATTAATAGCTGAACTTTGACATCTGGAGATAAGAGTCCAATTGTAACAGGGCGAGCAGCCCTGTACATTGTTTTGTGTTATTTTTAGAACGAGGGTTCATCCTCCGCCCCTGTGCAAAGTATTGTTTTTGTTTATTATGATTTATTGTATTTATGTCGGCGAGCGCCGTATGTTTTATTGTATACATGACGGCGAGCGCCGTATGTTTGTTATTGTTTCGTTTATTTTTAAAACGTGTCCTGGCAGAGGCGAGATCGGTGCTCGTCCTCTGCCAGGAGTAATAATTAATAAACTCGTGCAGAAGGTGAACCATCTCCCGAATTAATTACGGGATTAATTTTGTTGCTAATTGGGAGATGGTTCACCTTAATAAAAGCCTGCAGCTCTCTAGTTCGGGGTGGGTGATAGAGACGGAGAGCGAGAGAAGGTTTATTTAAAAACGAAACTAAAGCATAGCCTACAGGAACAGTGACAGCGACTGCCCAGCCTGACCTGTATGGTGTATGGTTTATTTATTTTGGATTTTGTGTTCGTGATTTGTTTTTGTTTACCCTTTTATTTTGCTCTGTGAGCGACTGTTTTCTGTTTGAATATTTTATTTATTTTTTTGGATTCATTAAATAAAACGGCGCCCGCGCCACTGCACAATACCTTTTTGTTTTTGTTGTCCCTTCTTCTGCCGTGACGTCAGACCACTCGTCCGTTCCTGCCACACGTGGTGTCCTGCGTGGGATCGCAGCGCCTCCAGGACGCAGGCAGAAGTAGGGTACTGCATCTTTTTCATTTTTTGTTTCTCGTTTTTTGATTGGGTGGAGTGAAGAGGAGGAAGGAAGATGGGAGGAAAGAGGTTGGAGGAAGCTTCGTGGTGCCTGCACTTCACAGAAGTGAGGCACTACCAGAGGGAAAGTGCTCCACAGAGGCCACCTCTCCAGAGAAGGATGGAAAGGTATGAGAGCTGGCTGAGGGACCCCAGCGCCCCGCTGTGGTTAAAAACAGAGGGGAGACATCTGCTGGGGGACAGCAACCTGGATATCCTCTTGGACTTCGTTAGGCTGGAGCCAGAAGTTCAGAAAAAAGCCATCACCAGAGGATATCCAGGGCTCATAGAGGCCTTGGAGAGGATGACCCAGATGGTCGACTGGGTCTACCAGGAGCGAGAGGGGAGAGAGCGGAAGGTGAGGAGAAGGAGGCAGAGAGGGAACACGGACCTGGAGTGGGAGGAGCCCGAACGTCCTGCGCCTGAGTGGGAGGAGCCCGAACGTCCTGCGCCTGAAAGGGAGGAGCCCGAACGTCCTGCGCCTAAAAGGGAGGAGCCCGAACGTCCTGCGCCTAAAAGGGAGGAGTCGGTGCGTCCACGGCCCGAGAGGGGGGAGTCGGTGCGTCCACGGCCCGAGAGGGGGGAGTCGGTGCGTCCACGGCCCGAGAGGGGGGAGTCGGTGCGTCCACGGCCCAAGAAGGGGAAGGCCGAAGGTCCACAGCCCAGGTACCGGCCAGCAGAGGGGGAATACCTGCTGGTGCCGCCTCCATCTCCATGGGAGGACTGTGAGTCGCTCCCACCTCCGCCAGCAGAGGGAGCATACCTGCTGGTGCCACCTCCGTCTCCATGGGAGGACTGTGAGTCGCTCCCACCTCCACCAGCAGAGGGAGCATACCTGCTGGTTCAACCTCCACCGCCGTGGGAGGACTGTGAGTCGCTCCCACCTCCGCCAGCAGAGGGAGCATACCTGCTGGTGCCACCTCAGTCTCCATGGGAGGACTGTGTGTCGCTCCCACCTCCGCCAGCAGAGGGAGCATACCTGCTGGTTCCACCTCCACTGCCGTGGGAGAACGACGTGTCACTCCCACCACCAGCAGAGGGAGAATACCTGCTGGTGCCACCTCCGTCTCCATGGGAGGACTGTGTGTTGCTCCCACCACCACCAGCAGAGGGAGCATGCCTGCTGGTTCCGCTTCCACCACCGCCAGCAGAGGGAACATGCCTGCTGGTTTCCCTGTTGCTGCCAGAAGGGGAGGAGCCGCCTTCGCTGCCAGAAGGGGAGGAGCCGCCTTCGCTGCCAGAAGGGGAGGAGCCGCCTTCGCTGCCAGAAGGGGAGGAGCCGCCTTCGCAGCCTGAAGGGGAGGAAGCCCTGCCGCCTTTGCAGCCTGAAGGGGAGGAAGCCCTGCCGCCTTTGCAGCCTGAAGGGGAGGAAGCCCTGCCGCCTTTGCAGCCTGAAGGGGAGGAAGCCCTGCCGCCTTCGCAGCCTGAAGGGGAGGAAGCCCTGCCGCCTTCGCAGCCTGAAGGGGAGGAAGCCCTGCCGCCTTCGCAGCCTGAAGGGGAGGAAGCCCTGCCGCCTTCGCAGCCTGAAGGGGAGGAAGCCCTGCCGCCTTCGCAGCCTGAAGGGGAGGAAGCCCTGCAGCCTGAAGGGGAGGAAGCCCTGCCGCCTTGGCCGCCTGAAGGGGAGGAAGCCCTGCCGCCTTGGCCGCCTGAAGGGGAGGAAGCCCTGCTGCCTTGGCCGCCTGAAGGGGAGGAAGCCCTGCCGCCTTGGCCGCCTGAAGGGGAGGAAGCCCTGCCGCCTTGGCCGCCAGAAGGGGAGAAGCCTTGGCCGCCAGAAGAGGAGGAGCCCCTGCCACCTTTACCGTCAGGAGGAGAGGAGCAGGAGCTACCTCTATCTCCACCACCACCATTGGGAGAAGTGGAGCTCCTGCTGCCGCCTTCATGGCCAGGGGCTCCCCTCCCGCCGTCAGCATCGCCTTGGGTCGCCTGTGTCTCCCTTGCGTCTCCTAGGGTTGCTGCCGGTCCTGCGTCGCCTCCCGAGGGTCCGCTGCCGTCGCCTCCCGAGGGTCCGCTGCCGTCGCCTCCCGAGGGTCCGCTGCTGTCGCCTCCCGAGGGTCCGCTGCCGCTGCCGTCGCCTCCCGAGGGTCCGCTGCCGTCGCCTCCCGAGGGTCCGCTGCCGTCGCCTCCCGAGGGTCCGCTGCCGTCGCCTCCCGAGGGTCCGCTGCCGTCGCCTGGGGTCGCCAGGGATCCTGCTTCACCTGGGGTCCCTACACTGTGGTCGGAGCCCCACGGAGGGGAGCTGCCGGCCATGAAGAAAGGGGGAGAGGTCAGGAGACCAGCTCCCCCAGCCGCACTTTCGCGGCCGGAGATAATGTGGTCGGAGCCCCACGGAGGGGAACTGCCGGCTATGAAGAAGGGGGGGGAGGTCAGGAGACCAGCTCCCCCAGCCGCACTTTCGCGGCAGGAGTTTGTGTGGCCAGAGCCCCACGGAGGGGAACTGCTGGCCATGAAGAGGAGGGGGAAGGTCAGGAGACCAGCTCCCCCAGCCGCAATTTCGCGGCAGGACAGAGTGTGGAGGGAGCCCCGGAAGAGGGAGCTGTCGGCCACGAAGAATTGGGGGGTGCTGGAGATTCCACCATGGCCACCCCCCAGAAGCAACTTGCTTCCCCCTCTCCCAGGACATTGAGACTGAGGGGGGAGGTGGCCGTTGGGGCCATGTGTGCTTCGCACAAGGAGGGGGATATGTAACAGGGCGAGCAGCCCTGTACATTGTTTTGTGTTATTTTTAGAACGAGGGTTCATCCTCCGCCCCTGTGCAAAGTATTGTTTTTGTTTATTATGATTTATTGTATTTGTCGGCGAGCGCCGTATGTTTTATTGTATACATGACGGCGAGCGCCGTATGTTTGTTATTGTTTCGTTTATTTTTAAAACGTGTCCTGGCAGAGGCGAGATCGGTGCTCGTCCTCTGCCAGGAGTAATAATTAATAAACTCGTGCAGAAGGTGAACCATCTCCCGAATTAATTACGGGATTAATTTTGTTGCTAATTGGGAGATGGTTCACCTTAATAAAAGCCTGCAGCTCTCTAGTTCGGGGTGGGTGATAGAGACGGAGAGCGAGAGAAGGTTTATTTAAAAACGAAACTAAAGCATAGCCTACAGGAACAGTGACAGCGACTGCCCAGCCTGACCTGTATGGTGTATGGTTTATTTATTTTGGATTTTGTGTTCGTGATTTGTTTTTGTTTACCCTTTTATTTTGCTCTGTGAGCGACTGTTTTCTGTTTGAATATTTTATTTATTTTTTTGGATTCATTAAATAAAACGGCGCCCGCGCCACTGCACAATACCTTTTTGGTTTTGTTGTCCCTGCTTCTGCCGTGACGTCAGACCCTCAGCCATTCCTGTCACACCAATATAAAGGGAAACTACACAATACCTGTAAATAACCAGACTAATAAACTGCAGTCTATTTGTTCAGGTGGGTCCACAGATCAGGCAGTTGGTTAATCCAATGGCCGCTTCTAGAGGATTCATTACCCTGCTTGCAGACAGTAAGATTGTCTTTTGCTCCTTTGATTTGCAATTGAATTAATGCGATAAAGAACCCCAGTGGAGATGCACAAGGGTCAATGCATTACCGCGAACAAAGACCTTATTTCCTTTTGAAAAGAAAAGAATACCCCAGTGAAAGAGTGACAGGCATCAGTCACTCCAGTGGGAAAAATGAGTGACCTTGCTTTTTTTTTCCTCCTTGAAAAATAGAAAATGCCGTAGGTCTTAATTTGACCACAAATGAATATGTAGGAGGTGGTCTGCATTTGCTGCATTAAATCCATTTCTAATAGAGCTCATCGTTTTGGGGGGGGGGGTATGGGGGTTAAATATGATACATATCCAAGGTCAGAGTTTCCCACACTTTCCCACACCTGTTCAGCTGCATTAAGCACTGCTGCCCACTATTAGCGCTTCTTCAGAAAAATTACACATTAAAAACATATTTAAACCGGTAACACTGTAAGTAAACATAATCAAAATTGCTCTTCTTTTCACTACAACATTGACTTCTAGGTCAAAGCATGTTACTGTCTGAAAGCATGTCAGTTAAAATCAGCTGGTTGGTTACTGACAGGAATGAAGCTGAAGAAGGGGTGATGGCAATTTGACCCTCCATGTAAAAGGACCAAAGTGCAACACTATCATACTGCATATCTGAGGTGTAAACAGCGAATGGAAGAGTACATCAGGTTAAGGATCGACTTTGTTAGCTACCATCACTTTACAGTGATGCATGGAACTGCTGTAACACAGTGATTGTGTATTCCTACCAAAGGGTTTTTGCTTGGTGAATATAAATGTATTGTGTCAAGTATAATACTGCAGTATTTGCTTTTCTTCTAGAAAACTTTTTACTGATACTTTTTGTCTGTCTTGATAACCCCTATTTTCATAATGACAGACGTACATTTTTAAAGTGTACGTTTCAAGGCCCATGCATTGTCTGTGTTTCATTTTTTTTTTTTTTTTTTAAGCTTTTGTCTGTTGGCTTTGTTATTTATCATACAGAAGCACTTCTGAGATGCCAACTTTGATCAGCAGGCTGATCCAAGGCCCATTGACTGCCTGCCAACTACTACAGGTGGTGAACATTTAACCCTGTGCAGCATTGAAACTTGTTGCAGATAGTTTATATGATATGGTTATCTATCAATACGTTATCCGTTTTTCATTTTGTCCCCTATATTATATCATTAATTTAAAATGTGATGGAATGCCTGGAAAGGATTTTTTTGGATCAGGTGTGCTGATTTCTTTTGAAGTATGCAACATATAGTTCATAACAATTTTTTTTGTGTCCACTGGATACCTTTAACTGAGCTGTTTCTTTTTACTGCTGTTGCACACTGCATTCAGCAAAATGCACTGCACACGTAACACAAAGTCTTTATGATCCTACCTTGGTCAAATGGCTTGCTTGGGCTCCAGTTTTTGAAATAGTCATCCTGTAATAGAAATAAATCATTTCAGGTGCGGGGAAAAACAAAGATAAATAACATACATCTCAATAAATTAATAAATGCATTGCACTTCATTTTTTTTTAAAATTTATAGATATTCTTCCAATTGCCGATGACTGATACAGCATGTAAAAACTATTTACAAAAAAAATATGTGTGAAATATATATTAACAGGTTTGTTATTTGTTAATTGTTATGTGCCAGTGAGTGAAATGCAGAAACGGTGAAACAATTAGACAATACAAGTACTATTTACCTTTAACTATCAAAGCTTTTTCTTGCTGTTACAGACCAGCAGTTTTCCATTAGAGATGTAAATATCACAGAGCATTATGTAATTATCAAATACTGTCTCCTAATATATTGAATTGCTATCCGTTTTTACGACATCACATTCATTTATAATTGATAAAGTATGCAAATGTATAAGCCTAAAAACTCATTACTGTTATATTTCACATAACTGGAATACTTTTACTAAAGTTAAATATTCATGTTTGCATCATACACATATTTAACCTTAGTACAGTTCCATAAAAGACAATAGTAGCATGTTGTGAAACTGTTCACACTGAAGGACACACTACGTCCATTAGTATACTAAAATGGTTTTGCGTTCGGATCTTCTCTGAATTACAGGTTTTAGTTTAAGGTTGAAGGTACAAGTACTAAAAGTATTAAGAATACAGTCCTGTGTGCCCTAAAATATGGTACATAAATGATAATGTTTATTTCTCCTGGAGACCAGTATCATTTGCAATCACAGGAACTGTTATTTTCCTTTGACCAAGGCATCCGCGGTGAATGTTATGAACTGAGATTCCACAAGTTTATTTTTGGAGTTGAGCAGTCCCTGTTCATAAGTTATAAATGAATGAAGCCAAACAAATAATTTTAAAAAATACATGGATGTTAACCTGAGCCAAGATTGCATAATTAAAGCCATCTCGACTGGCTTTTGTGTTAAGATTTCAAAAGCACTAGCCAAACTGGATGTATGCAACGTTCAATAGCAAACTAAAATGCCCTTCACAATACTCACAGTGGAAAATATAATATATAGAACAACTCTAAAATAAATGACTTATTTCTCCAACTATGGGGGCAGCAAAATACTAAATAAATATTGAACCAGTAACAGACACCACTGCTTGCATTTCCTGCTGCTGAATTATTTTTCATATGGCTATGGTACTTACTATACTGTATAAAATAGAACAGTTTGCAATGAATTTCTCAAAAGACACCTCATGACATTGAATAACCTTGACCTTGCAGCTATGTTATACCCTCAAAGGGACTGAACATTTGATCACAGCGCTGAGGTTCCATATATCTTTCAATGCCACTCAGTTGAACATGGTATTCGGGCTAACTTGGACATGCTCCATCCACCTGTTGCTACTAAAGAGCCATACAAGAGAGGATTAGGTACTATAGTGTTAAGGTAGTCCTTAATTCTCCAGCTGCATGACAGTAGCTTTATTTAAAATGTCCCTGGCTTTTACGGTTATGTGAAGACCTAGATATTCATTTATTTATTTATTTTTTTTAATAATGTTCAATAACACTAGACCAATCGGCATTGCTGTAGATGACAGAATTCCTCAATCAAGGAGTAGTGATAGTGGGTCAAATTTGGCAATCATCTATTGATAACTACATTTCAGTAAATGGTGCAATGGTATTGCAGAAATAAAGAAAATACATGTATTTTGTGGAGAACATAACTATATAAAAATAGTCTTTTGATTGTTGAAGATGGGAATTGAGCAGCAATTCTAAGCCAAGCAGAGAAAGGTAAATGCTGCAAGGATATACATCTTTTACTTTAGAAAGCTTTTGTCGCAAATAAACCATCTGTTGGTATTCAGATACAACCAAACTCATTCATTACTATGTAAGGCACAAAACTAAACAGGCTTTGCGGCAGAGTTACTTGATGCCAATAAAAAGCATTTAAGTAGGTTTTCGTCTTTGTCTAGCCAGTGTATGTGTCTGTAAATTTCAACTATTGATATCCCTGCACACTTCACTTCAATGTAAAGATTGTCTTGCTGCTTTATAGTTAAAATACCATTACTGAATATGTAATGGTAATGGATTGAATTGTGATGACAGTAAATCACTCTATGAATACAAATAGCAACCAATAAAACAATTGTGTAAACTAAATATATCCCGTATTCATGAGGACCTTGGTTGGACAAGGCAGGTTATATTGCCAGCATTGTTCTCGTCATAATACATGAAGGAGTACAGTTTATTATCATACTTAACTCTAAAACATTCTGCCCACATAATATAACTAATTTAAGGCTATTAAGACTAAAATCCTGGATGAAAAACCTCTTTGTATTGCCCTTTCTCTGGTATGAGGCTAATCCCTTACACCCTCAGTTTCAAACTCTCTGTTCCAGTGCTATCTCCAATGTTAGGCTTTAACTTTAGTTTCTTTTAATGAAAGGCATTGATTTCAGCTAATACTACACTCTCAATACTACATCATAGGATTCTTTGTTCTGAAACTGGTTCTGATGTAGGGCTTCTGCACACACACACACACACACACACACACACACACACACACACACACACACACACACACTTAATTGTAGGGACCTGTTTCATTCATTTATTCATTTATTTATTTTATTTATTTTATTTATTTTATTTTATTTAATAGTCGCCAATTGTTTTTATCATTTTTTTCTCCCAATTTGGAAAAGCCAATTATTTTTAGGCTCAGCTCACCGCTACCACCCCTGCACTGACTCGGGAGTGCCGAAGATGAACACACACTGTCCTCCGAAGCGTGTTTCATCAGCTTCTTTTTCACACTGCAGGCCCACCATGCAGCCACCTCAGAGGTGCAGCGTCGGAGGACAATGCAGCTCTGGGCATCTTACAGGCAAGCCCGCAGGTGCCCAACCAGACTACAGGGGTCGCTGGAGCACGGTGAGCATACTTGGTGTAAGAAAAAAGTAAAAGCATACTAGGTGTAAAGTGTTAGGTGCACAACAGGTGTACTGAATGTATGGTAAACTATAAATATATGACATTGATATTTACACACTATTGTCATTGATACTTTTCACCTGGCCAAGCAGGAGAGGAATAAAGCCAGTTAATGCAATAGTCATAAAAATGTCATTTTTCATAAATGCAGCTACTGCCACACACAACAGGTCCTGTTCTGATGTCGCCAGAGGGAGGGATTCAATCAGACTTTGAAGATGGCAAGTATGATGGATGCTGCTGGCTTTACAGTTTATAGCAATTCAAAAATTGAAAAAAAACCTAATCTACAGCACAACACTGGTAATCGGGAGAAGGCTCAACTCAACTTATCAGCCCTAGTGATACCCATCCAAACCAAACCAAATCAACAAAGGGAAGACTGGGCTCCATGGGTATTGTAACCTGCCATGTGGAAAACCATATGTTCATATGCAACATACAGTAGCTTCCATTTATCAGACGATATGAAAGCTGCCCCTTTTCAGGACATATATTGCAAATGTGTTTTACTGGGCCCTGTTTTGGAATGCTGTACATACTTGCCCTGATACAGTAGATACATAATTTGTTTGACATTGTAAAAACTTGATTCTGATTGATGAGTTTACAAGTTTACAACAAGGACTGCAGGTTTACTTGATGTTATATCTCATCAAATTAAAAAAAAACAAGCATGGTTTGGTCTGGCTTGGATTGGGTATCTCCATGAAAGATCAACTGTTGAGGAAAGTACTGCAGGGATTGAAAGTGGAGTAGGTGGCATAATAGTAGTTGTTCTTTCCTCTGTTCCAGGGTTAATCCAGTGCTTCTGCTTGTTTTTGGGAGGAAATGTGCTGTAGTAAGTTCAGCTCTTCAGATGGACAGACCCAGTATGTCACTGATACAATACAACAGGTCAATAAAGGAAAATGAGATGTTCCATCTATGTGGTCCAGGGATCTCCAACCCCAGTCTTGGAGAGCTACTGGGTCTGCTGGTTTTCATTTCAACCGAGTTCTCAGTTACTTAATTGCACCAATTATTGGCTTAAGTAGTCAAGATTAACACGTGTTCCAGATCTTTAGCCACTAATGACGTAAAGACACCTATAAAACCTGCAGGATACGGGCTCTCCAGGACCAGGATTGGAGACCCCTGTGGTCTATCCTGCTCAGATACCTTCTTCTATAATAATTATTCTGAATGTATGTTGCTAAGTTTCATTGATCCCTAACCTTTCTAAATGGTCATACAGTCAATAATTAAAGGAACTTACCTCCACTTCCTGTATATGAAAGCAAAGGGGGAAAAAAAAGAAATGGTTACACATCACTGCAGAAGCTGAAGTGACGCACAACACTGAAACCCTAAATCCTCAACTCTTGCAGTTTGATTTAAATACAGCCTTATCTTAACTTTTCAGTCACTGCAATCTGTCAGAATTTCTCCCCACAGCACAACACAGCTGTCAAAGGGTGCTCTCTCCCAATAGCAATATAAAACTTCACTCTCTTCAGATCTCTTTGCGAAAGCTTAATGTCAATATCCTAACAAATCACGCGATTGACAGCAACGAGCACAAACTCTGCTGCTGGAGGGTTATGTGCTTCTCTTCTTACGCTGAGCTGAGCCATTACTCAGCTCTCCTGCACCCCTTCGTGAGCAGTACAGTCTGAAGTGAATACATCTTCATTTGCTGGCATCATCAAAAGGGACCTTTAGATGCATTCTAATTGTTGGAGTACAGGTTATAGAAAACTGCAGTAACTGGTCTGGACTTAATAATGGAAATGCAACTAAATGTATATGGTTATCAACTGTCTGAAGAATAGTACAATGCATATTCCAGCATAGTAAACTGCAAACTCCCCATGCAGATGTATGATGCTAAACTAAATCAGTGTAGAAATAAGCTTATAGTTTATATGACAGCAGCTTACATTTTAAAGATTTGCCAGCAAATTCGAGTTGAACTGCGGCAGATATTACTTTAAAAGATGCAATGCATAACAAATAGTGAAAAGTATTTAAAATCTATTCTTGCAGTCATTCTACTCCAATGACAGAATGACTGGCTGAATTGCATTGTTCCAAAATATGCCTGGTTGCTAAGCAGATGCAAAGCTCAGAGCTTTTTAAGGAAAGCAATTCCTTTGAATTCAGCTGTTTAATTTACGTTTCAATGCACTTTCTTTTGCATACATTGTACTGCATTCTTGTTCAGTGCTGTGTTATACTGTATTATACAGAAGTTATACACGTGTACACACACATAAAGGCAGTGCCTTTGTTACACATATGCATTTACACACATCCCAGTGGAAGGAGCTGGATGTAAAGCCATGACCCTGCGACTGTGAAATTGGGTGTAAAAAAAGCCTGGCATAAGGACACAAGCAAACAGGGAAGCTTGTCCCAGCAGCAGCTCAATGTGAAGAAGGGATCCATGTCAGGGAGACACTTTGAAGTGAGTGTGAAGGTTAGATGGGTTTGCCTTTATCTCATGTGGAAAAGGCAACACGCTGGCTCCTGTAATAAATGCAGTGCTCTGTAATCTGCTTCTGCTGCACAGCTCCCTGCATGCCAGATTTACCACTATAATAAGGCTCAGGGAAAAAAGACAAAGATACAAATACTGTTCTCCTATTTGCACAAGAAATTAGTTTATCAAACTCCAGGTTCCAAACAACATATAGGGAAAAATAACTAGTATTATTACAGGTATCGCTGATAAAACCCTGTGGTCATATCTCCTTGTTAAAAAATATATGAGGGCCTCCTGTCAACATTGACCACTTTCAGTGTTTGTACTAAGTAGTTTTTACATTACAGTGTATGTAACATGCACATCATATGTATGGAGCTGTACAGTAAATTGTTTTGCCAGATAACATTTAATAATATAGCTGTGCTCAAAAAACAGGAAACGTTCATACTGTGTTCCCCTTGTTAAAAGGCTGCCCACATTACCAGAAAGAAGGCAGGATGGTCATGGCTCCCACTTGGCCTATAATGCTATTCCACTGGCACTAGCATTCTTGTTATTAGATCTCTTAACTACAGCTGCTGACTACAGCAATATGAAAGGGGAGGTGTTTGGGCTTGATATATTAGCCCTTATTTGAACTGAAGTCACATAAATTGTACCTTTTATGCTTAGGGGTCGATTTGACCAACCTGTACCACGCCAGGATAAGAGACAACTGGATTTGTTAGAGCATTTTGCAGCACCGAGGAATCGAGCAGGATTGAATAAGCCACCTGTGTGTATTTTTACTGGTATGTTAAACTCACTTTCAGAAATGATGTAAGTAGACTGTAGAGATCCCAATTTAGCAACAAAACAGAGTGTACTAAATGTTTAGTAGTAGTAAACTGGTTGCCGGAGGATGACATAAACTGCACAAGAAAACTGTAGCTCAGCACGCTCTTACAAACTCCACAAGAAAGAAGTACTGACACACCTAAGAATGAATACCATGTATGTATGTGTGAGAAGGAACAATGAAAGAGGAAAAGCTGAGCACTAGAAAAGAACTTGCAAGTACATTTTATTTTGTCATGAAAAACACAGCAAGCAATGTCATAGAGAAATGTTCTAAAAGGAATACAACTATTTTCATAGCATTATATTAGAAATACACAACGTAGTTGCATGGAGGAGAGATTACCTCAGTGGTATCTCAATAGTATCATACTATTAAATTGCTGTACTCCATTCCTCAAAATTAGCTTTTCCCCTTGTTCTTGTATATTCCACTGTGTCTGTTTTTAACTGCCTGGTTAAAAATTATTAATTTGAGAATTTACAGAAAATATATGACAGTTATTGTACAGTTAAACTAAAAAAAGCTACAGAAGAAATGTATGTGTACTGTATATTGTACAGTATTTAACTATGTACATACATTGCATATCAACATTTTATAATTATATTTTTCACAATAAGTATCCTGTTCCAGATTTTCTACGAGTGCATACCTCTACTATAAACCCCCTTTGTGTATGCATGTTTCATATTTTCCTGACATTTAACTTTATATAATGCACTTCCCTAAAAACTAATTTAATGAAGGGGAAAAGCCAGCCGAGTAGATTTTGCAATAAATCAGCCGTTTAACCCTTGCTGCTTGATGCTGAACTGCTAAATGAGGTCTCTTAGCCTCAATCAGCATCGTTTTCTTGGGTAAATATTCATTAAAAATACATGCTTTAAATATTTAATGTGGTAAATTTCCAAGCACGTACTAAGCTTACCAGTTGAAAAACATGTAATAAACCAAATGCATGTCTTTCAAGTAGCTCTACATAACAAAAAAACACTTCCATTTGATGTATACTGTCTGAAATGCACAGCAGTGAAAGAAACACATTATAGCAACTGTGCAATTTCATTTTAAAACACGATATCTGGTACTATACTAGGTAAAGGCCTTTCATTCAGGAAGTGTGTTAATGTTTCAGCTCCTAGGTCATTTCTCTTCAGCAGTGTCTTCTAGAAGTGCATAGCATGTCAGGTAATAGGGGAAGCAGTTGGCTAGTTAATGAGTTTGAAGGTGCAAGGACAATTCCACTTTTCAGGGAAATATATAGCGAATGGAGGTGCAAAACCAGTAAGATTTATGGAATTATTTTCTTAGCTACAGCTTCTGGTTGGTGGGCTGTAGCATGACAGAAAAGCCCAGCTGATAACTATATTGTTGGGATGTATTATTGTGGGGTGTATTTTGATTTTTAAAAAAGAAATGTATTTGTTTGGGTTTAAAAACAACAATGTATTGGTTTGTGCTAATTTAAAATGTGATGTTTTCTTTGTTATTGTTTGGCAGCGTGGATGGGGTAACAGCTTTTAAAAATCCCCTGAGGTCTGACTTGGAAGCTGGACATTTTCTGGAAAGGTATTCTTGAAAGTAACCCAACTGCTGATGAAGCCTCTGATGTTCAGCTTTCAAAGAGGGAGCATTTCTTCTGTGCAATGTCTTCAACAAGGATGTGTTGCATGGATCAATATATAGAAGGTGTGATCAAGGGCTGATGCAGGGTCAGATTACACATCAACACTATTTAAAGTATCAGTCATAGGGGAAAAGGGAAAGTGTGCCACTTCAATCTGTCAGGTGTACATGCAGCAGCTGTTTGATCTTGTTCAGAGTTGTAAATATTTGTACAGTTGACTCTCGCTAATCTGAACCATATGGGTTCAGGTTAGCAATTTGCACAGAGTACTTACTGATCACGATCAGTGCCATACTGTACTAAAAAATGCATTTTTAGTCATACCGTTTGTATTTTCTGTAACCAGTAACAACCTTTTGAATAAAATATGCAGAGATAGCTGTTTCATTATATTAGAATGATTCAGATTATAGGTCACTTTGGATTAGCAAGGTTCATATTATGAAGACCACTGTACTGAATGGTAAAGTTGAGACTTGTAAATCTTTTTTGTGCAGTTGTGCAGTTGAAAATGTAAAAAATAAGTGCATATCTGTTTAAACTTCCAGTGCCTACACAGTATATTACTATATCCATACATTTGGAGAACACTATTATCCTGCATCATTATGTACACATTGATATGGTCACAAACAGATTGAAAATAAAATCAGATTCCATACTTATCTAAAAGGCAGCCTATTTCTCACATGAGCAGCTGGTATTACCTATTAAACATCTGCATCCACAGGATCAATACCTCAGCTCAATAAAGACAGACACTCCCCTCCACTGGAGCAAGTTTGAGTCCTAGGAAGGGAGTCCATCTTGCGATGGGAATGCAGAAATTAGGGCTGGTATTCAATGAACAGTCTTTTGTGATTGTTTATTTATTATAAAGATGACCATGAAAACCAGTTTCAACACAAAAACTAGCATGAAACAATAGAAGCTTACACTGGTAAAAACATTGCATTCCTGTCTGGCAATGTGTTTTTGCACTCACTAAACTGTGACAGGGAGTGAGCTGATTTAGCTTGTGTAAAGCTGGCATTTGATAATGAGATGTGCAAAATAAGAACAACAAGATTCTTTTGTAGAAACAAGTAGAGCGATCCTCTGATCACATGGTCTGGATTGTGCATTCACCCTCAGATGTAGCCAAGATTGCCTACTCACTTGGGATACAGTCAAACAGGGTAACATGGCCAAGGTTGCATTTTCATTTGATTTGGGGATCAAAATGAGATTTGGCAGTGTGGGATATAGAAACAGATGTAAGTATTTTGTCAGTCCTATCAAACCCAGTTTTGATTTATAAAAGCTTAGCGTACACACCAGCATACTCTGTCATCACTAACCGGAAACCTCTGAGGATAGCAAACAGAATGTGGGCCTCTATTAAACGTGTTTCTCTCCTCTAAGCAGTGCATAACACTTGTTTTCAGATAACATATCCCTGCTGATTTAGGCAGGCAACTGATAGCAAGCTGAGTGTAGCGGGAGGGAGAATAAAGGCAGATCCTGCAGCCAGTAATATGTTCTAAACATCAGCCATTTCCAACCAACAACAAAAATGCCATCCTGTCACAATCAAAAATTCTAATACTCACTTTGAACAGCCCTCTTTCCCAGGGGGTCAAAAACAAACACCACCCCAGAGCTCCAGAATTATCTGAAGATAATTAAACACCATGCTCATTTCTAAGATAAATATATCTAAACTTTACTGAAAACTGCTTTTTAAACGAACTGCGGGAAATGTACATCACAGTCTTTATCATACTGCAATATAGACATGAATTAACTGTTTACCAGAGACTGGACTTTTCTCGATTCTTTACCCAGGTGGCTGCTTAGTTAATGTGCTACTGCCATTCACTTACATTGGAAAAAAAAAATAAAAAAATCAGGCTTAGAGATCACTAAAAATGTTTTATTAAAATCCAGGACCCTAAAAAAGCCACATAATAACAAGAATATGCATTTAATGTATTTGTAGACAACCATCTCCCTTAATTTTAGACTGTGACAGCTGGCTTCACAGACCTTGATTAGCACTAATCTTTAATGTTACCTTATACATGGTAGTACAAGATCAGTGCAAGAAACATGCCAGGTAGGTAGTAGTGTAGGTGCATAATGAGGAGCTGAGATACAGAATGTAAGCTTATAGATCTGGTTTGTAATATAGAAAAAAGCATCTTTTACATTGGAGGGAAAGGGAGAATGTAATAATATATTGTATTGTAGATTTAGTACACCATAAAATGCTAAGCAGTCTTTGAAGTTTTCTTTATTTGTATTTAATCTTCACCTCTCTGCTCGAAACCCAAGGGTGGTAGAGCGCTGGGCAACACCATTGTCAAACTAACACTTTATGATTACTGCATGCTGTTTCCAATTGCGTCCTGCTTTGTATCTCAAGAAAAACAAATAACAAAAGCCCCACCTGAGAACAGGAGTGCTCTTAGAAGACACAGAGAGATTTGAAAAGCACAATGAGACTATGGATGTGTAAAGTCCTTTTGTGGCACTGAAATATCTCAGGGCTGTTACGAGCAAGGCTGACTCATGTTTAAGTCTCAATTTCCCTCAGCCTACAGCCAAGAAACTTGCCTGATTATCTTTGGCAGAGTCTAATATAAGCTTCTTCTGGGACAAATCCAGGGAAGTCTGCCAGTGCCTCATCTGTCTATTTGATTTTGTTTAGCTTACAATAAAATAACCTGATAATGCCCAAGTTTCCAAACAATGACACAACCACGTGTTGGAACACAAACAGCAGCTGCAAGCAAACAGCCTTCTCTGGTTATGGTTTTAATTACATCCGAGTTGACCCTATCTCTCCATCACTCTGGTAGAATGTCATCGCACCATAAGGATACCATTATAATACCAGTATAGCAAACCACAAAATGATCAGCAATGGAAATACAATGGATTTGGAACACACATTGCAAAGTGGTTCTATTATATTATCACTTTGTATGGGAGGGTGGTTTTGCAGTTGGTTACCAGTGTGTATCATACCATAGCACTGTGGAGTCAGCACACAACACCAAACTGATTGCTCTCAAGAACAGCCAGTATGTTAAAATGAATACCGGCCAAGAACCCATTTCCTTTTTCAAGTTTTCCTGTGTGTCCCTGTGTGCAGCCTTACACAGTGCTTCACCTAGCCACAATGTAAAGCATAATGTCTAAAAACACATTGTAAAAGGGTCAAATTATAAAAACAACTATAACACATGAATATGTGTCAGCTAAGGGTAGATGAAGACATTATCCACTGTGGTTTGAATTTACACAGTGGAGACCAGCCCAACCTTGAATCAAAACCCAAAGTGCGTTCAGTGCGTTTTATCTTTAAATATCCAGTTTAGCCTTATTACAGTACCCCTGAGCATAGCGATTCTCACCTGACCCCTCATAGGGCTGCATAATTAAGTAATTGCTTGTCCAGGCCAGCTCAGTGGAGTGTGCTGGCTGCTTGATATGTTACATAATGTGTCAAAATTGTGATTTCTTCTCCCAGCAGGAAATCACTATGCAAGCACAATTAAGAATGAGTGTGTCATCATCAGTGTGAAGATGAAACAAAAGAGACACCTAATTAAAATTGCATTGCCTGCAAAAAATCCCCTTCGCTTGGCAACTTAGCATTTTTTTTTTCTTTTAAACATGCTGATTGGACAAGTTACAATGCAGTCGTAGGAAGGTACTTCATCTGAAACTTTAAACACTCAATCATTAGATATTCCGCTGCACAAAAAATAAAAAATTCAACAAGAAGTCTTTCTTTTTAGCATTACTGAGTAGGCAGGTACATATGCTCCGAGCTGTACTTTTTTCTGTTTGCAATGCTCTGGGTTGCACATCAGAGTATAGCCCATCACTCTTGAGGGTTGAGCAGCCATGCCAGACATTCATTTATTTATACTACAATTTACACAGGCCTGGAATCAGGTTTACCATTTCAAAATCTTCTTTTATGTCAACCACTCCCTCAAAAGACACACACTTATTCTAACAAAGATAGCTTTTTCTGTTTGTTTGTTTGTTTTTTTTCTTGAAGAAACCACTAGACAGAACTTGCCTGCCAATCACACTCTGCTGCTTGGTGCCTTATAGACAGAAGAAAGAAGAATAATTGAAACTGGAAGCAGGCACATCTCACTCCAGTCCCACCTCTGGGGACTGATTACCAGCAAAGCAAGAGGAAAGGAGCAGGACTGCAGTCGACAGGCAATCGGTGTCTTAGGCTCAGTTAAGCCACACTAAATGTGTTTTGATTTTAGATTTTTTTAATGTGTGGTTGAATAAACTGTTAAGGTAATTGTCTTCTATACAGAATGAGTTATCCTCACCAGAGGTGATGCATACCCCATGATTTATACTGAGGCATATTTTACTTGATTGTATGTATTTATTATTTTGGGGTTGTGAATGTCACACTTTTGGCAGCAGTTTAAATTTCTATAAAGTTAAAAATGCAGTTGCTATTGGGCTGTGTTTCCACTGTGTTGTAAAGATGACGCTTGACTTAATATATTCAGGTAAAAGCAATACTATAATGATTGCTTACAGTAATTACATGTATTTTATGTTTTTCATTTTCCTTTATTTTCATATTGCATGTCCATTAAACCTAAATAAAGGGGCATTTTCAACACATCTTTATAATGGAAAGTGGCCCATGCTTGTTCCTTTATATCTGCATATACTGTATATGTGTGGCTGAACATACCAAATCCCGCAAGGACACCTTTCTTACCCTGGTGAGAAAGAGCTCATCATTTTCCCTGGCCCTTCTGGCCTGCTCCAGAAATCTAAACCACATTAATCATCGGAGTGGCAGACCCTGCTGAGAGCTACCGTGCCGGGTAATTTACTGTCTAACTCCCATTTATTTGGTCTTCATCAGCTTTTTTTATTATACACCTCACTAGAGTGAGCAGAATAGGCTAGACTGGAGGGGGCCCACAAACAAGGGGGGTACAGGCCTGACCGAATTCCCAAACTCTGCAAAAAGGGAGTCCACATGGAGCTGGTGGCTTCCGGATTCATAAACAAATATGCTTTTCTGTATTCTTTTACACAGTGGTGTAAGCACATATGCTTGTTTACCTTTCCTCTGTGGTAATGCAAAGTGCAAGAGCACATGCATCCATCTGATCCTGACTGCAGGCTGTGGAACGTGCCTGGTATCAGCTTCTTATGTGATCCAGAAGAGATGCTTTCCTGACAGTTGAAAAATACTGTGCAAAACATGTCTACTACCTTTATACTGCTGTTTTGTTTGCAGTCCAGCCTGCTTATAATGACCACTCAAGGGACCTGGTTAAATAGTAGCATTTTATATCAAGGTGATTTATCATGGCAATGTATTATTTTAGCTGATAGTGTAAGGAATATTGCCCACATTGCCAAACAGGTACCACAGCAATAACGACCCATGATGTCACATGGAGCACAAAGCCAGTGCAATTGTATTTATTTTCTGAATCGCTCTTCCTGCAGTGATGGGAGACACACCCCTGTTCTCAAACCCAAGTGCACTCGGCTGACATACATCTGAAACAGATTTAAACATTTAAGTGTAAAACATTGGCAGGATTTTAACAATGAAAAGAAAAATTACAGGTACGTTATTTAAACAGTTGTAGCAACGTCATATTTTTTGGAACCCTGCTACTTACTGTTTAAGGTCTTAACATCTGAGTTTGGGGATTTGGTTTTGAAATGAATATATTAACATATTTTTAAAAAACAAACATCTTTTTTTTATCCTGTATCAGTTGCCAGTGGCAATTTCTCACATCAGACATAGTCAACCTTTACACATTCCCTTTTTTATTATTTCTTTCCGAGTTCCAGCCTACATTCTGTAGTTTACAGTAGCTGTCCAGAAAGCAGGTGAGACTGCAGGCTATTCATTAAAAAATAATAATTCAGTGGGGCATGATGTGGCGCTTGTGTCCTCTCGTGCTTTCAAAAGAGCGCTACAGGACAATATGTTCAAGAGGGCAGCGAAGCTGACAATTACCCCTTCATAATCCACAGACTTGCCATGGTCCCCTCAGTGAAGTGTTTATAGTTGAAAATCTTCCAACTCTTCAGCGCTGCATAAGTATACACAGACTACCCCAGGATAAATAGTTTAATAGTTTCAGTGCATTTAACCTGAAAAATATATATATGGGCTTTTATGTACATATTGGTATATTAGATTATTAGGGTAGTTTATTTGGTCTGCTGGGTGATCGTATCATTCTTATACTAGAAGAGTAGTCTGCAGAGTCCTAGACATATTGACAGAATTAAACATGATGTAAAATTCAACCTGTTTAAAAAAAACATGCGAAAGGTATTATGAATATCAAACTGTATTTAACTCTCTCAGTCGACAGGAAACGGGTGTAATCCCTTTCCATAAAAACAACAAACTCAGCAATGCCTTTTCACACTGTCCATACTTGTATATTGTATTGCTTAAATATGGAATTCTAAAATGCTCAGTCTTGTGCAGCCTCTACCAGCACTGGGGAATCCTGCTCTGAGTGACTTTGCTCATCTGTATCTGCCCTTGAGAGCTCAGTTCTCACTTCCCAGACGCTGCCTCCATGCACCTTAATCAGCACACTGTTTAATGGAAAAGGATATGAGAGTACAACTTCAGCAAATTTTACAGAAACTGGCTCATTAAACAGAACTTAGCAGGGAGATGTTTTATATGACAGTATTCCAGGAAACCGTCTAGACTGTTGTATTTTGGAAGATATTTTTGAACGACTGTCCTCAGTCACCTACATCATAATGCCACAATGAAACGGTACAGGGCATCTGAAGAAAGCTGTCCTGTAATTTATGTTTCAGTCTGTCAAAAGAGCACCTTTCACAAGGAAAAATTAAAAACACCCTCCAACAATAATAAACCGTATACAGCTGAAATGTATTTTGTTTTCATAATAATTTGCTCACATGTGGTCCTATAATCATTAACATACATGTAAATTTTAATGAATACTCCTGTACCACCATTAGCACAACAAAACAGCAGCAGTTAACATGTATAACATATATCAAAAAAATGCACCAAAATAGATGCTGAATCTTCCTTATCCCAGCTGAGTCCCTCACTTGCATTATTACCCAGGGGATCAGCCACTTGAATTTCTTTCTCCCCAGTTTGACAAAGCTCGAGAGCTGAGCTGAAACTAAATTAGCACAGCACAGCGTGGTGGCTCCAGTTATTTCTGCCTCCCATTAGGAGGCTGTGCTGTGCAACAAAACCCTTCTGGGGAAAAACAATATGCGGATGGATAAAGTATGTCCAGGGCCCCTGCAAAATGTATTGTAACAGATTAACTTTTGAAGTCAAGCATTCTGTCTATTGGACTGAATGTCATATTTAGAAAGTGTGTGCTCAGCCTCTTAAACACTCTCAAGTTCTTTCCTTCTCAGTATGGGAGCAGGGGATTTTGTCATTTCAGAAAAATAGGAGTTTATTAAAGACATTCTTACACAGTAATTTACCTTAGAATGGCCACCAGTTGCTCAGGCAGGGCTCTGTTACCACATCTTTCTTTTTGTTTTTTTAGAAAACTACCGAAAGAGGACTTTACAGGGTTTCTTTCCATTATACATTTTTAAACAACTTGTACTGAGTGGTGGAACAGTACACTGTGATTGTATGTTTCCATAGTGATTTCATGTAGGTGAGACTCTGTTATACAGCGATGGCACAGTATGCACACAGCAAGATATTGGCCAGAACTTTTTAAACAGTAGTATAACTTATTTATTTATTTAGATCTGTTATAAAATAAAGATGGTTATCTTTTATGTTATTTATTCATTCTCGTTGAGAATTAAATATTAATTTGGGAATTAATGTAATTTGAAGGGGACAGCGTGAAGCATTCTTCGCAGTGGTGTTAAATGGAGGAATAACTTGTATGGAAGGCAAAGATATGTATACCTTAGGCATAAGAACAACAAATCGGAACACCTAACACATTGGACACTTAACAGGGTGGACTATACCTTGTTTAATGTTACTTAAAGACTTTTAAGGCTTTAATGGTATTGCAACTATACTGCAAATATAATGTATCCGCAGATTTATACATACATATATACATATATATATATATATATATATATATATATACACACACACACATACAGGGCCGGCCTTAAGGCAAGGCAAACGAGGCAGCCCGCGTTAGTTACGTGCGCGCAAAACCCTCAGGGGTGCAAATTTGGGGTACATATAATATACATATAATGCTCCCTTCAGAAAGATATGTACAACATATCGAAATGTTGGGCAGCTGGCTCTCTGAGCTAATATATATATATATATATATATATATATATATATATATATATATATATATATATGCAGACATACAGTATATATATATATATATATATATATATATATATATATATATATATATATATATATAGTAATTACATTTTTTTTTTTTTTACCCAGAAAAATACACTATTTCTGAATGGAATAATAATAATAATAATAATAATAATAATAATAATAATAATAATAATAATGACAATTAAACTACATCTACCCACATCTAAAGCACCCTCTTTGTTTATTAATTATTTTTCTTCTAAGAAAAAAAAATAATAATATAACAGGCTGCTCTATGAGTCCTGCCATGGGTGAACCCTTCTTATAACAAACACCCGTTTTTTTTTTTTTTTTTACTTTTTTTCTATTTTTTTCTTAAATTTAGTCGTCGCCAATTATTTTTACCCCGGTTAGCATGCCCAATTATTATCTGTATCCCCGGCTCACCGCTCGCAACCCCCCCGCCGACTCGGGAAACGGAGGCTGGAACACGCGTCCTCCGAAACGTGCTCCTTCCAAGCCGTCATTTTTCGCACTGCAGATCCACAGCAATGCCACCAGACCTATAGTGCCGGAGGACAACACAGATCTGGCGGCTCCGCTGCAGAGCCACAGGCGCCCTATCGGCCACAGGAGTCGCTGATGCGCGGTGAGCCGTGGATTCCCCTGCCGACCTAAGCCCTCCCTACCCGGGCAGCGCTCAGCCAATTGTGCGCCGCCCCCTAGGAACTCTCGGTCACGGTCAGCTGTGACATAGCCTGGACTCGAACCTGCGATCTCCAGGCTATAGGGCACATCCTGCGAGGAGCGCCTTTACTGGATGCGCCACTCGGGAGCCCCTTACAAACACCCGTTTTTAACGATCCCAACAGCAAGAACCAATTTTTTCAATGCAAATTAGCCCTATTAGAACGATCACGTACAGGATCAACCCGGATACAACGATCTCAGTACTGAACTTTCTCAAGTGTCAAGTGTGTTATTCTCTCAGTGAAAACAAAGACAAAGGTTGACTAATTCAAAGATAACGCTAATTCAAAGATGACCTATTGTAGTACGAACCATGCATGACGAATGCAATCGTAGCCTGTCCATCATCTTCACACAAACTTCAACCAGGCAACTGGTGTGAGGAGCAATCTATGCTAGTTTTTTTCAAGAGAAAGGACATGTAATTACTGTATTCAGCTTGTAAGTGTACATTTTTTCCTTTTTCATTTCTTCACTGTTTTCTTTTAAACATACCTGTAACAGGGCGATTGCCCTGCACAGGGGGAAATTAGTGTTGGTGTAATTCATATGTGGAAACAGGTTTGTTTTGTGTGCTTTTTGGAGTTGTTATGTTTGATCAAATGATTGTTTACAGACGGGAGCTCGATTGAGACTTGCTGTCTGCTAGGTTTGGGTGAAAGGAAGGGCAGCGAGTGATTGGCTGTGCCGGTCCTCAATCAGGTGTAGCAGGTTCCTGGAGCGGGACGCCTCATTCAGTAAGGCTAATGCTCGCCCTGTGTGGCACCTTTTATTCGTAGTTTTGGTACTTTGTTTTATTTTGCCTTTTGTACAGTCTTCAGTATGTGTCCTCTGCGCGTTACCATCATTGGTAGCGTCACATGACCTGTTTGTTTACTTTCTGTTTTGTGTTTAATAAATCCTGCACGCCTGTGCCGGCGTTTCAACTCCAACTCCCATGTATCTCTGTCTTGCAATGCGGTTACCCACACATGTGACACAAGTACCTTGTCCATACCATTCTGGCCTAATGAAATGTAGTTTATTTGTCTGCATTCCCAAAATTCACCCTTAAGAGCTGAGATGAAAAGCTTTGAAAAACATGTGCTCCGAGATGCACCGGCGTAGATTTAGCTAGGGACGGTAGGGACATGTCCCTACCAATGTCAAGGGACCGTTGAATTGTCCCTACCAATAACTTTGATAAAACTGAAACGTCTTTTGTCATGTTATTTTATCCGCTCCACAAAGGGTTAACTCTCTCAAGCTCCCCTCGTTGCTCCTCCCTCCTCAAAAAAAAACAAAACAACAAAAACACAACAAAAAAACACGCTAATTTAATTGGCTTAGGCCCTAGGTTCACAGCAACTGAGGGGGGGGGGGGGTGAACGTTTGATTAATAACGTACTAGTAATAATAACAGTGACGTGCCAAACGATACTCCCGATTTCGCCCTTTGAGTGCAGCGCGTTATTAAAGACAGAAAAAAGACAGCTTTAAAAAGAATTGCACCCCTGGGATTTCTAGGTTTTTAGTGGGGTTTTGAGGTGTAATCAGCACCCGCTGGCTTAGGCTGGACTCTGGAAAGACGCTCATCTGAAGCTGCCGCTTGCCGGTCAGTCTGATATGAGTGTGAGCCACTGACTGAATGGAAGCCAGGTGCCGCGGCTGAAGGTATTGTCAGCTCGTCAGCAACATAGTTTGAGAGAATAAACCTACCGACCTACCTAATGGGTAAGTAGGTTTATTACATTAGCGACCCGTTGCTAGCTGCTAACCCCACGTCCTTGGTGGCTAGCTAGCTTGTTTCACAGCTAATCATTATGTGTGTGTGTGTGCGTGAGCATGTTTTGATATCGTCAACCAACTCACGTTAGCTAATCACTTCAATTTGGCTTTAGGTGACTAAAGCAGAATGGCAGCCAAAAAAAGAAAGATGGACATAAGGAAGTTTTTTTTACAAAAAGTCAAAGTGTAAGTAGTAAGATGTCGTTAAAGTAATAAATACAATTGATAATGATTCTCATAGCAAATGAAAAAATAATTTACTAATGAAGTTAGCAGAGTCATACTTTCTCTCTAAACAGTATGCATCAATTTATCATTTTATCAGGCGAGTGAAGCAGTGCAACCTGGTAAAAGCAGTACAGAGGCAGGTGGAGCAATAGGGTCGAAGGTGAGGTCTGTAATGGCTTAGTGATTATAACAGTGAAAGTGTTAGACTCAGTTTTGAGATATATTATTGTTTGAGGCACATTGTGATATGATAGTAGGCTAATGCTGTATAGTAATACTCAGCAAATAAAGTTAGCATAGCCATATATTCTCTCTCTGTATGGCATGCATCAATTTATTATTTTATCAGGTGAATGAAGCAATGCACCCAGGTACGAGCAGCAGCACAGACACAGGAGAGGCAGGCAGAGCACGTGAGCGTGCATGTGCTCATGCTTGTAGTGGCAGGGGTATTGGTAGCTTACAGTAAGGCTGGGATAGGTTATAATTCAGGTTATTAGTAATTCTATAGCAGGGATGTCAAACCAACTGCCAGGAGGGCCACTTTGTCATAGTGTTTTAAGTGTATACCAGCCAACTTCATGTCAAACAGATTGTCCTCGATTCATGTCCAGCATTCACTTCAAGCCACCAGAAGTGACCATTTAACAGCTGTCTCCTAAAAAATTTCTTCCCGAACCCCCCAAGCGACCGCGACTCCGCCCCCCTAAAAAAATGTGTCCCCACCAATGTTCAAACCAAACCTATGCCCTTGCCGAGATGTGAGAGCTGGTATTTATGGCTGTCTATAATAAACCTCTGTTCTCTTGGATTTGGCCCAGATTTATGTGATGCCAATTAAAAACAAGCAGTGTATAAATTCACAAGTTCCATCATTAGGGGAGGCAGTTTGATCTCCGTAGTGGCTACAGGAAAAAAGTTTAAGAGAATCCCTGCTCAGCTACGGACCCCAGGGATCTTCACACAACACCCACAGACATTGATTGCATGAACTACATCTGTGTTAATTGGTGTAAATCAATGCAATGCTGTGTAAAACATATATTTAAAAAGGTGTAATTAATGGCATATTATCACTTTTTCTTAAGTACAAATTTCACTCAATCATTAAAGTATTCAGTTTGTCATTTTTGCATGCATGTTAAGCTCATTGAATCTCAGTTCAGATGACATCTTTTTTTTTCTTCCAGAGTCAAGGACATGTGCAACATGGACATGTAAAGTCCTGTGCTGGAGATGCAAAAGGAGACTATCCTTGATAACAGCCTCCCCCTGTTTCACGTCCTGTAGGAATGAGACATGTTCTAGGGACTAGAATCATATCTTAAAATATACAAGCAAAACAGAAAGTCTTGCGACTTTTAAGAGTACAAATAGTACTAGGTATTTAACGAGCAGAGGATGAAATGACCGTAGAGGAAATGAGTGGGGAGGGTTGAACTGCTCAATAATATAAAAGACCCCAGCCAACAATCATTAATATTAAAAGCATATTAACGGTTCAAGCTGATCTCACCATCTGAATCTGAACCATTATAAGGCAGAGCTGCTGGAGAATGACCTTGCCAGAGGTTCTCTGTTCTCCAGCACAGCAGTGAATCACATTGCTGGTATTAGCATCTTGTTTTTTTAAACTTTTCACAAGTATATAAACAATGTACTGCTTACGGTAGGTCTTATTTTATTTTGATATTGTACTGGAAGTCATTTTATATTATAAATTGATAAGCTTTTATTCTGCAATGGTATTCCACATAGCACTCGACAGTGTGTTGTGTACGATTCTTCACTCTGTTTGTCCTGAATAATACATATACACTAGGCACTGGTAAGTAAACACAGTATGCAAGGCTGGACCTGGTCAGTGCACAAGGAAAATAAGATGCTGTTATCTCCATAGGGGACCTCTTTCTTCTAGTACAGAACTCAATTAATGTGCAACAATATTAAAGAGAAACTAGATGTGGGTTATTGAGTTATCACTTCTTGTTTAGATTAACATTGTATCATTTCCTGTATCATTCAGCACACACTGTTGACTTTTGAACCTCCTCGGTCCTTTTGTTCAGTATACCAAATATTTTAAATTTGAAATTGCCCATGGTACCGTCAGCCAGAGAGCCCACAGGTACGGACGTTCAGAATACTGAATGTGCAATATTTCGTAAGTTGCTGTGGTCTTGTGTAAAGCAAATAACACGTTCACATCCAAATTTGATTTTCACTTAACAAACCTGGTCTCAGGACCAAGGAAGTTAATAAAACTCTGTGGATGTAAGGAATATCCCATTTAATCTCCTATTACCAGAATAAAATGCGGTATTGCTTACATCCAGAGAGTTGCATGGAGATGATTAAAGGTGCACAAGATATATGACTCAAAGACTCAAACAGAAATTAATCCAAAGTCAATCTATACATGAAGCATAATCAATGAGTTAAAATACCACTACCAAGGTATAGGGGTTTCTTTGGTTCACCTCATTTCAATGCTGCCAACTGATTTGTTGTAACAAAATTTAAACTGTCATTGCAAGTTAAAAACAACACAATAGCTACCACCAAAATATAGCGTAGAATCACAGCACAGTATACATTATACAACAGCTCTGGCACTAAGGATGGAAATGTTTATTAAATAATCCTGTGGCTTCTTTTATCCAAGCCCCTATCACATGCCTGCATGTATAACACAAAACAGGAATCCCAACACTCCCTATCAGCTACTCTTAATGGAAAAATAATAAAATGCCTATGAATGGAGAAGTCTTTTCCAATGCACACTGTGCTGAAAAGATACCCTTCATAATCGTACTTTAAACAAATGCCAGCTGACATTTCATCAAAAAGAATAGGAGGCTAAAGGAGAAAGAATTTAATAAGTTAATAAAAAAAAGAGCCCTGAAAAAAAAAACATAATTAAAAGAAACGTTAGCGCTACACCAGAATGATTCTTATTTAAACACACATTTGAATCAAAAGTGCAGAGGCCTGGTTAATCAATTGTCCCCATTAAAAAATAATAATAACCCATGAAAAAACAGATAGTTGGTGCATATATATTCATGAACCAGTAAAATATTAATGGAAGCAACTAATGCGTATTGCCAAAGCACGGGGAGACAGCACGTCTCAAAGAATTAAAGTAAAATGTATTGGTTACTTAATCATGCACACATTGTAATACATCTGAGTCTAAGCAGGGGTGAGGGAAACCAGAGACTGAGATGTAATATTCCACACTACTGGATAGGAAATGCGCTCTTTAAAATAATTTACCTTGCGAATGTAGCAGACAATGATCCAAGTGCCATATATTTGGCATATATTAGGTCTTCTTGCTTTGGTTGTGGGCCATCACCCACTCAATGAATGCTCAATTAGGTTGATGCCCGGACTATTCCCCAGCTAGTGATGCCCTACTCTTGGATATATTTCATGTTAAGGAATTGAATCAAGGTGCAGTCCTGTTGGAAGATTGTTGCTTTGGGTCACCTTGTTAGGTTGGCATTATGTATAGATACTGCTGCCAGGCAGAGCAGACCCCAACAGGCAATTGTCCACAACACCACTGCAATTCTATAGTCTTTGTTGAGCGAGATTGACACAGAGTGTTCAGGACAAGACAGGTGCAGTTGCAGAGTTGTGAGAGGAAGATCTAATGACAACAGCCAGTGTTAGATAATAAGAGTGTAGGAACCACGCCTCACAAGTCAGAATGCAAACATAGCTATTCTTGTTAAAATGTACTCCATCTTTGTGTGTGAAGGTGTTGTGTTTGTGTGTTTTTCTGCTTTTGCAACTTTGTTGCATCACAATATGTATAGAAATGTATAGAAATATGGACAGTTTTGCACAGATCTGGACAAAAACGTTTGGTTACATTTGCCAAGCTGCAGAATGTCCAGAAGCAATATTAGGTTAATGTCTGCTCAGCCAACCAAACAAGGACATTATTTGTCACACCTTAAAGAATTGTTCCTACAGTAGCTAGATATGTTTCTTTATCAGTTATCCACCCACAGGGAATAATTCCCCGTTTGCGGCGAGACTTCCTCTCCTTCATTCCTTTCCTCCTAACCAATTGAGATGGTATCCCAAAGATGTATTATTGCTTAATGAAAGGCAACCCAGTAACAGTTGCACTGCAGTCAGGATCCCCAGCACGACATTGGAAAAAGCCCACTATCTGAAATCTCTCTCTGAAAACCTGCAGACCTACACTCTTTATTGACCTCACCTGCAAGCAATCTGAGGGTTCATTTATCTGAGGAGGGAAGAGGCCTCATACTGGCGATGCGTAATTAAAGGAGAAGTGTTTTTTTTATGGGGACAAAAGGTAAAGTTGAAGAAAACAGTAGATATGTCTGTATTTATTATACGACTCATGTGGTTGTAGTATCTAGTTTCAGGACGGCATGGAAAAACAAAATTTCAAAAAAAGCTTCTACAAAGAATGTATATGGTTATTTTCTCTCATATTTACCAATTCATCTGTTTAGTATTTTACAGTTTCTTAATTATTGTATTCTTGTTTTGTTTGTATAGTGTTCTAAAAACTATACAGTGGTGGCGATTAAAAGTTGCCAACGAGATCCCACTCAGGAAGTTGAGGGATCCCAAGCAAAAAAAAACCCTTACATTGCATCCCTTGTGGCTGCATTCGTTTGAATGCCAAGTAGGCTATCCACCTTCTCAGAGTTCAATACAATGGAAATGGAATGCCTGCTATTTTTGTGAAAGTCTCTTTTGCCACAATTTGAACTCCCCTAATGATAAAAAGGGTTCTGTTTAAAATACCTCAGACGGAGACGAATCTTGTAGGGTTCAGCGCTGCTTTTGCTTCCCGCATCACTCTTGTTTGAACGCTCACTGTAGCATCTGTTTGATCCCTGCTGCACTGCAGAGGCAATCTAACCCCATCATTTCTATGTCCTGCTTTTTCATCTACTCTATTAATCTACCTTATTTTAGCTCTGAAACCAACTTTCTGTCTAACTGCGTATATGCTATATTTAACCAGCAGCGACCGACAGTATGTGTTTAATATTTGTGTTCATACAGTACAAGAGAGAGCCCTATTACATTTTAGGGGGTCTAGTGCAGTGATTCAAAGACAGAAGGCAAGCATGTAAACTGTTCAGTTAAAATACAAAGGAGGACACTGGGCAATAACTACATTTAAATAAAGTGATCCAACCAAGCCAAAATAAATCAGACATCGGGATAATAGCCTTTGGCAAGTTTGCATTACAAAAATACAATTGTGGAACTGTGACCTTCCATCTAACAAGGCTAGACAGAAATAAAGTAGCAGCTACTTCACATGCTGTGACCTTAAAGCTTTCACTCTGATAGAAAATAATGAAAATATCTACAAAGTGAAAGGCCATTTCCAGAATTCAGTCTATCAAAGAATAGATTATTTGAATGCAGTTTTTGATTAGAAATGTATTGTTTAATTTTTCAATCTTTCATATTGAACTACAGAAACTTTTTTTTTTTTTTTTAAGGCAAACTCAAATGATAGCCAACATGCAGCATAATAAAATGGTTTGATTTCCATTACACGAGAGTAGATGTTAAAACTTCATGCTGATTTGAACTCGGCTCTCGCCAAGATAAGCACCAACTAAGACGTAGCTTTACAGTAAACTAATGTGATCCATATGTGTCTCCATCCATTTACGTTTCCTTCCGTATGATGATGTAGATATCCTTCTGTCTGGTGTTAATGGCTGAAGTGTAATGCTGGCTCCAGGGATCAGCTTATTTTGCCTCCCTGGCGCATCAGCACACACAACGGCTGCGATGCTGGCTCCGGGGATCAACCACAGTGCGGCCTCCCCAGCGCATCAGCATGACAACCGTCTGGATTGAGCTAAGTAGGGTATATCTCTGGGGTTTTCAAGTGGGCACCTTCTATCCTCAGTGTTTCGTCGACTAGCCCACGACACCTCAAGAGGGCTCTACGGTGATTCTGGCGTCCCAGCATCACCCCCCTCCGTCCCCCACTCAACTCAGCCCAGCTTACTTACCTGTACATCAGCGTTTCTTTCTTTCTATTGTGCTTGAGATCCCCAGCCAGAATCTTTCCGTCTCAACCACAGCCAGTTGCTGCTCCTCTCTGCTGCTTCAGATAAGTTCTTCACTGTGTGACGCAACTCTTGGCCACTGAATCCGACGTCTCTGAGAAACCGGGTTGTAGAGTGTGCCACAAATCCTCGACAACCCACTTCCACTGGGTAAACCCGAACTCTCCATCCTCGCTGTTCCGCTTCAGTGGCTAGTTGAGCATACCGCAGTTTCTTCCTCTCATACGCCTCATCTACAGCATCCTCCCATGCACTGTTAACTCTACCAGGTGAACAAGGCGTGCTGATCCAGACCACAAGACAATATCTGGTCGAAGGTTAGTGGTGGCAATCTCAGGTGGAAAAATAAGCCGTTGACCAACATCTGCCAGCATTTTCCAGTCTCTAGCAGCTTCCAGTTGTCCTGGGCGAGGATTGGTTTTAACACCTTTTCTTGGTGGTTGCTCTTAATGTATTACTTTGTAAAGGCGCAGGATGGGACTGTAACAAAGTAACATTTCATTTACAAAGTCATGCCGGAGGACACAGTTGCATTACTGAAGGTTTCAAAGAAACATGCAGTACCACCATTCTATTTAAATGAACATCACAGAGCTCATATTTACTGTGCATTGCACATCAAAGGTTGCTGCAGTAAAGATTTAATTGTATTTGTAAAATCAAGAAGACTCTTCACATCATTGACTTCAATGAGAAATCTGTTCCACTTGTGCAAGTGTCATGAAAGATATTAGCAGACCCAGAACTCCCAATATAGCTCTGTTGCAGGTACCGGTGTCATCAAAATTGAATAAACCACATCAGCACAATCCATGCTCCAATTATAAAGGCTCACAGATAGATCCATTAAAAGAAGAAGCCCTGCTCTCATATTTAAAACAAGATGACATCATTCCCTGGAGGTACAACAGCACAGAATTTCCGTTCGGAACAGCTGAGTTGACAAAGAACCCCATACAGTACCTGTATTAATATCTCCAACTTTAGGGACATGTAGCAATTTGGCTTGGGTATCTGAGAACAGCTGCTTGATTTAATCAGAATGCTGGTTTCTGAATCTTTAATAGGGAGAGAAATAGCATGCCAAGCAAAACCATCTTTTCGAAAATCATTTTAATGTACAATGTAGCTCTCTATTGTACAGTATCTGTGGGGAATGGAAAATAATAGCAACATCATAATACAAAGCAATTACATTTCATTTCTCAGAAATGTGGCATCAGTCAGGTATTTTTAAGGTACTTGACAAATTAAGCATGTACGTATTCTTTTAAGAACATTCAAATCGGCCATCGTAAGTTGTATTTGTCGATTCAATACCCAGTTCACACAGCAATGCTGCAGATATACTGCAGATATCGTGAGGGAAATGCTGCTGAAGCTGGGAGAGGCTTCAGTGCTCTTGGAAGACTAAAGTCATGGCTTCGTAATTCCACGATTCAGAAATGACTGAATAATGTAGCAGTTTTCTATACTCATCAAGCACGACTGGACAATTTGGACACGACAACATTGTACCAAAAATGTATTGCAGTGAATGACCGCCACAGGAATGTCTTTAGACCTGCAGGGTATGCAGCGTTTTATTATTATTGTTTGGGAATTTTTGTTTTATTTTAGATAGAATAACCATGCATGCCCCGGATACAGAAACTGTCCCGTCCCCCCACCCCCAACCCCCCACCCCCCACCACCACTTTTGAAACCAGAGTTACGCCACTGTTCAGATACCAGTGCTCATTACAAGATTTTTCAATATCTCTTCCATCCACTGACTACTCGATTACATCATTTAAAAAACTATATAAATACCATCTTACAGCCAACAAAGGGTGGAAATAACACCTGCAAATGAAAGTTGATGGATCAGTAGACCATGTTGGCTTATCACAATAACTAATCATAATTCTGAAGCACATAAAACTGTATGAGGTGCTTAACAAAAAGAAAATGCCAAAAGTACCCATTACTGCTTAGCATGAAGAGACGAATGAAATTCTATAACTAGAAAGCACATCGATAAGCAGTAAGAACTTTTTTTTAAAGATGATCTGCTATTTAATGTTTCAGACTGAAATACATGCATTTATTTTCCTGCTGAAAGTCGGTATAGTTTGTTTCCAAAGATCTTTGCATTATATAAAATCTCCCTGCTAATCGAACTGCCTGTTTATTAGCCTTGTAGTTTTTGGTCACACTTAACATTAAGTGTCATTATCTACAAGTAAACTCCAGTAACTCAGTAATTACATATATACTTGCACAGTAACAATGTAACCATGTGGTTGATTATAAAATGGAAAAGGTTGCAGTTGATAGCATCTTTTGTAATTACTGTCCACTATATTATTTATTCACAGTATAATTACTATGTAACCACTTAAGCAATTATAGTGTAATTATAGCATAGGTACAGATACTTATTGTAAAGTGTTATCTAGTTGTTTTTTGCTATTATTCTACAGCAGTATTTGCAGAGTACTCTAAGTGAATCCTGCAATACAAAGATAGTTTCCTTAAATCTTCATTAGCAAAAGGAGTCTCCAGTAAATTAGTTGAAACATCCTGGAACTAATTCCTCAAGGCGTTGGAAAAAAAGGATACGGCACAAAATGTAGCACACAAGGATAATCCTCATTTGGCTAAGAATAATTCACTAGCTATCTCTTGAGTAGCTGAAAGCTTAGAGCACTGGACTGAACATAATTTCTCCCTCCTGGGCACTTGACCATAACCCTTGTTAACACAACCGTGAGCGCCTGGTGATAATATAATGGAATTCTAGAGCCCTACTGACTGCATTACAACACTTTCACACATTACTGTATATTTAGTAGATTTATTACACAGCAGGAGCCAAATTAAAACAAAAAAAAAAAACATCAGAGCAGCAGTAAATAATAGGAATGCAATGGACTGGTGTTACAAAAACTGTCATGTGGCAATTTACAGTTTAGAGGATGCAATAATCAATATATAGTAGCTGCTACAATGCCTTTATAATACTTTTGTATTTCACCTTCTTTTACACTAAGGCGTTAATTTGATCATTCAATGCCCTGCAGCGATAAGATTCTTATAGAGAATAATTTTGCAGACTGAAACATATCATTTGGGTTCAGTTATACTGTATTCCCTTGACCTGTGCTGTATCTGCAGTGATGACAAAGTTAGTAAAGCTTTGTGGGACGCTGGCTAGATACTACAATGTGTAAACAATACAGTAAATCATGTATTTAGCTTTTACTGTTTGGTTTACTTCCAGTACAGCTTAATACAGAATAATGCAGTGTTGTTTATTGGTTCTACATTGACGTTTATTACAGTGTAGGTATGTGTGTGTGAGCTTTAATGGAATACGAAGATTAATATCATGAATCAGGAAGCCTGTATGATTCCTAAGTGAGGACATCATGAGGGAGTTAAAAAGGCTAATTTCCTGATGAGCCACATATATCTTTGCATCCCATTTAAAGTAATTACTGTTTTCTATATACTGCATAACGTATGTGTTCTTAAAGGGCTTCAGATATACACTTCACTCATCTTCCAGTTTCAAATGAATTTTTAATCAAAGTATAATGGAGGTACTATGTTTAAAAACTCTTACTCTCCACAGTAACTATTTGAATTGAAATGTTATCCATAACTTAAAGCGCTCAATCATAAGATCTTCAGTAACACTAATATGTTTCTACCTCATTTATTTTAGTACTATAGATCATTTTTATATTGTGAGTGCAGTATGGAGTTTCTGCTTTTTAAAACAGTTTGAAGAATGTCACTTTTTCTGTGTTAAACGCTGCAGATGTTAGTGCAGTTAAATAAGTGAGGTTTCTACTGGGTTTCCCAAACCAAACACAGGGCTCGCCAGGGCGACACAACCAGAGAGCCTGTGCACTACCTCATTTATCCAGGAGAGGTCAGTGTAATACAGACTCCTCCTAAATCTCTTACCCTGGACCCCAACCCAGTATGGCTTTGTTTACTTCTACAGTAACAACATGGAAGTGTAGAATAATATCCATTTGATTTTGTTTAGCATACTGTCTCAATATGCTATTGTTATTATAAGGTTTTTTTTTCAGATAAATAAATACAAATAAAATGCCCACAAAAAGATCGTTTTCTAGTTTTCTGTACACCGTGATTTCACGTTGCTTTTTACAAACAATACATGAATGACAGCTTTGTCATTTGACAGTTTGTGTGTAAAGTATAATACCCAATGCACAACTCACCAAGAAAAAAGAAAGTTCTTGGGGTCTATTTGATAGGAATCAAACAGACAGCCCTCGCTGAGCAGAAGCAACCAAGAGAACCAGCCAATATCTACAAACAAAGGGAATCATCACATTCTCATTACATACACAACAACCCCTGCCAGACCTCAAACTGATTTAAAAATATCTGCAGTCTGCAGCCACCTGCCATTGTTCCCCTTTCTCTACGAGAAACTAGCCTTTCAGAATGGGAGCCCTTTCAGAATCTGTTGACAGTTCTTGCTGCTTAATGTAAGGAACTGCTATGGCATTTTTTGAGCTTAGGTCTACATTTATGTAGGGTAGCTACAATTCCTACAATTCTGTTTGCCTAACATAAGTAAATGGATGACTTTCTCTTCAGAATGAGAGCCTTTCTCTCTCTCTCTCTCTCTCTCTCTCTCTCTCTCTCTCTCTCTCTCTCTCTCTCTCTCTCTCTCTCTCTGCTGTGTGGTGAGAGGAGAATAAATTAGCACACAACATAGATCTGTCAGACATAATCAGGGACACCATATGTAGTGGGAAATTGCTTGGTCTAATTGGTCAATTCTGGGCTTCCTTTTTTTGTATTCCCTCTTTATTGAACTGACTTTGGTTAAGCATTTAAAAACCTGTAATGTTCTGCAACAAAATCAGTAGCCTTTTAATTCCCTTTCCCTCCAGCATGCCAGCAACACAACACGGGCCCTTTCTACACATCATACTAACTTTAGAGCACCTCACAAAGGTACAGGAGGGCTCTCTCGAAGATGTGTGCCCTTTCATTGTATGCTGTAAACCCATGCTTTCTACAAATGAAGAACTGTGTGCTGAAAACACATGGGACTTCAGCTTGAGTGGTAGCTAGAATAGAGTTCCTTGGCATCCACTAATGTGAAGTGGCATTAGTGTTTATCCAAAACAACTTCAACACGGTTCATTCACCGTTTGTACAACTGCCTCACTTATCACCCAGTCAACAAAGAAGACTGAAACTGGTATGGCTTTTCTCTCTTTTCTCTGACACATTTTTCACATTGGAAAAGGTTAGAGAAGAACTGAGAAAAGGTTGAGAAGGATTTAGGTTTAAAAAAATTAAAAACACAGATGAAGGCGTCAACTAAAACATGAAATCCCTCAAAACCTCTTAAACTACACGATTCTAGTCAAGGTCAATGAAATGACTTTAGATGGTTATATCACTGCCAAGCACCCGTGGACCACATCACAAAAATCCACACCACAATCTGCTGTAACTGCAGGCACTGAGAGAAAATAAGAATGGAAGGTCATGGAGATCGAACCAGTTTAATGAGATGTATTGCTCATGATATACCTGGACAAATAAAGAACTTCAGTCTCCAGTGCCGTACATCAAACACCTTACTTGTGATTTTTGAAAGTTAGTCAAATGTCAAACAGTGAGTTTCCAAGACTATGTCAACTATTTAAAGTTCATCATATCTCAGTCCATTGGAATCTTTTTAAATGTCTTCCGGTTAATTAAAATAAAAGCATTTTTAATAGACTCAGGTCCTTTGACCATCAGGAAACAGGCTGCTTGTGGGACCAGGAAGGATACATGTTCTAGTTTATTTTAAATTTTGACATCAGCTCAAGTGTCCTTGAGACAGTGTTTTTTTTTATCTCCAGTCAATTATCATTTTTTTGCCCGCTTGTGAGTGTAACAGCCAAGCTAAGGGATAAACCGCGATAAGCGCTTTGCCAAACACTTTTCTATAATTGTGCAATTTCCAAACCCCATTCTAATCCACCAGCCAGTGCTAAACATTTGAGCATGTCATATTACTCTTTCACAGTAATTGCCCTGCAATGCCAATGCCATAATATAGCACATTACAAAAAGCGATGGAATTTGTTAAAGCAGCAAACTGGACAACAGTGAAATCAATTTGTACCACAGCACAGTTTGTTGGAATTGCAAATAAAAATGTCCTTTACACATATCAATTAAAAAGAAATAAATCGGGTGATAGAACAGAGGAAGGTCACAAGACTGCCTTCTTGTGTTGCTCTTTTCCAGCTGATACAGAGTGACCAGTCAGTTCATTTTAATCTGACCGCTACAGCAGGCCAGCCAGCCACACTCAGACAATTAATAAGTGCTGGACCCTCAATTTTGGAGTCAAAGCCATTTCATTCGAAGACATCCAATGTGTAAAAACTTCCCAGAATTCAAGACTTATGGAACTATTCCTTCATTCCAGTAGTTTCTTGAAATATACATTTCTAATGTTAGAATGTTTATTCCTCTCAGAAAATGTGCCTTTGCACTTACTTCAATATAGAGTCTGGGGTGTTTATTGAAGGATCGTGGTGGACCCCAGGAGTTTAAGTCAACTACAGTACAGTATGGGTTCCTTGTCCACAATAGGGTAGCAATGCTCTCCAGTGAGGATAACATATGGTGTTTTCATTTTGGAGTCAAAGCCATTTCATTCGAAGACATCCAATGTGTAAAAACTTCCCAGAATTCAAGACTTCTGGAACTTCTGTGGGGGGGATACAGTATGCTTGGAAGAGGTTCTGGCTATAAGATTAGGTTATGCCCAGTAGATGGAGGGGTGTGGGTAGTTTTTATGGGGTTCGCAGACAGTAGTCAGAGTACAAGCAGATATGAAAAGGTGTGTGTGGGTCTCCAGTCTTGTTTTTTTTACAGATGGATGTACACGCTTTAATTTAATTTGGTAATAATTGTTTAATATGCCCTCCTTATGGATTTTCCACATCTTTAACCAAATGCTGGCCTCCTCACAGTTCCAGCTATTAAATTAAAATCTGCAGGCAGTCAGGCATAATGAACCTAATTAGTGGAACGCATTGGAAACCCAGTCAAGAGCCTCTTACCTGTTTCCCGTTTAAAGGTCAATTAAAGACTAGCTTGTTTGTGCAATACATTGAGGTGTACTAAACAAATCAAGCTCTATTAGTCCTGATTTTATATTACTGTGCCAAAAAAAATATTTAACAAAGAATTAAGTCTAATGAAAAAATACTGTCACCTAACAGCATTAAACAACTCCCTCTTTCTATCCCACACTTTGAGCTGCCTCTGCATAACATTCAGAGGGGAATTGAACATTTCTCTGGGTATCCGCCAATTCACAGAGAACTAAAAGACTGCAGTATTAGAATAAGGTTGGAGTTATTGATTATTTTATAGACTTTCAAAATGTGTAAGAACATTTAACAACAGTTGTGAGGTCTTCTGTGCATAGAAATGGCTTCTACAAAAGAATATAATTTCAAGCCTCCAGGACTTACTGTTCTCCCAGTGTGAGTGGCTGTACAAATGATTTGTTTTGCTCTCTCAACTCACAACAGCAAGCCATGCTACCAGCTAGCACGCTGTCAACAATTACTGACTAGCACTTCTCTATGTTGTATTGCACTGCCTTCCTACAGTGATTAAACATGGAACAGAAGAGTGTAAGGTTTCAAACTGCCCAAACTCCTTACAATTTAAAACCCACTACCACTCTTTATAATACTACTACTAGTTAACAAGACACAATAATTGTACATTTTTAAAGCCAAAAAACACTTTAACAGCACAGCATCTAGCTTCTGAATATTGAATCAAAAGTATCTGCCTCTTATTATTCTATGTGTTATGTATTATTAAAATACATTTAATTAAATGAAAAATCCCGTACAATACTTCCACAGAACTACAATGCCAAACAACACCTGAAGAACAGGTCTGAGATCATAGTGGTAGACAGTTCTTAACATATACAAACTAGAATACTAAAATTACTAAGTTAGCAGTAGTTACCATGTTTAGCCTGATGGTATGACGTGAATAGACTTCCATTGGCATCTATTTCACTCCAAATTACAAAAGTCACAATATTCAGCCATTTTGTACAATAACAACAACAAAAAAAAAATTAAATAAACACAGACAGCCAACTCTAATTGAATCTTTTCCTTTGCTCTCTAATTGTACTGCTAATTACTTTCCTTAATTTCTTTAAGACACACGTCTTCAGCAACTGGGTTGTTCTTTTTGCTTTGCTGGCTCTTTATTTGTATGCTTGGATGCTTCATTGTCATGTTTTGTTGTTGTTTTTCACTTTGAGCATTTTCAATTAGGATTTTGCTCGCTCTTTGAAAGCCAGCACTGCCTCCTCTGTTACTCAGGGAGATTATTTTATTATTTGTATTTTTTTTTTTTGCTTTTATAATCCCCTACTTCCATCCTCATCCTTTTTTATTAATCTCATCTTTTCTTCTCTTTTCTCTGTAGTTGAATTTCCTTCCACCCTCTATAGGCTGATCTGCCTATATTAAAATGTTTTTGCAATTCTCCCATCACCACATATCAAACACTGGATACTGTGTGCGTTGCTCTAGGGGGTTTGTTTGTTCGATTGTTTTTTAATAGATCAGGGATAATAACCTAAATGTTTACATTTTGACACAGTGAGGATTAAGTCACGCTTATACGGTTTAAATATCAAAAGTTGCTTATTATACTGAGTCATGCCATCATATCCAATTGTGTGTACAGGTGGAGGCACCCAAGTTAACTTTCCCACACACTTCACTGGTTCTATCATGGGGTTATAGGGTCCAAGGACCCTATAATAAACCTCGGAATTCTTCAACACATTAGCATTCACAACATCAGCACTAATTTCAAAATGTTGGCAGCATGTTGAGAGAGATTTGTACTCCCTATGAGTGCCCATGGTTGCAGCCTTTCCAGCTCAAAACATGATGAAATCATCTGTGCTACAACCCACACCTTAAACTGCTGACCTTTGACATGGCAATATATTATTTACCAGCAGTCAGACATCTTAAACATCAATTCACAGCAATTACATATGGGTACCTGTAGTAGCCTCTGTAGGTAAACAGCTATTTACAGCACATACAAGCTTTCATATTACCAACTATGCAAGGGTATCATTTGCTTTGAAAAGGTCCATCTCATCACCTAATACTGTAAATCGATTAAAACTTTCCGGTTAAATCTATAAAATTGAACTTCATCCATATCAACTCTCTACCAATCTCTCAAGTAGATTATATCCTCAACAGCAAACTGAACAGATTCACAAATGCACTGCATTCACATCATTAATCTGTTTCCCTTGCCACTATTCTCACTCACAGCTACCGCAGGGCTGGAGGTTGATGCACTAAGGCACAGAACTTGAGTCCCAGGTGGAGCCACTGCATACTAACTACAGAGATCCAGCCTGGCTATTCCACTGGGGGCTGCTGTGTAGGTAAGTGAAGATCCTCCTAATCAATTGCAACAGGGAGGAACGAGAGATAGAGATACCAGAGCTAATCACATATATTAATGGCTGCATTCATTAATCACCATAATGTGATTTCACCCCGGTGAGCAGAAATGGTGCTGCCTTTGAAAATCCATGTAGTGTAAGAGAGTTTGTGACAGAGGAATTAATGCATGGGGAATCAATTTCAAAAGATCCCTGTACAAACGTTCATAAGACAGTAATAACAAGGTGGTGCTGTTGCTGAACTATGACCTATTTAAGAGTTCAATATGAAGGAGGCTATTTTATCTCCTTTTTATTTTGTCATCATGACGACAGTATACTACTATGAAGTATGTGTGGAACATAATGTGAAGAAAAAATTATATTAAAAATGAATGTCTAGTGTACAAATTGGGTAATAGGCATTTGAAAAATAAAATTTGATCTTAACGTACTGCATCAAATCAATTGTATTACTTCATATAATCTTTCCTTTTTTTACAAAGATTTCTGTATCCTGCTAGCTCTAGGTCACAATGTGTTAGACTGTTAGAATTAGTCTGAACTACATACACGTACCAGGAAACAGCAGCCAAGGTGCTTCATTTGAAATAATAGATTGGCTACAAAAGAAAGGGGGTACCAGAGATAATACCTAATAAGTGGTAAGCTTATGTTCTCCTAGACTGCTCAATAACATCTGTTAAACACAATCAGAGGAAACGTGTTTCTGTCAGTATGGTGTCTCTCTTAAAGGAATGGTTTATACACTCTAGATTTGTATGACATTTACGATCCTACCTGTTTAATATCCTGTAATTGGTATTTTACATACCGTTCAGAAGCAGACCTGCTGATTGAGAAAGGGCAACGAAGAATCACATAACACGATATTATTAAACTGGATTAAAATATTACAAAAATATAGTTTATTACAAGCACCAAGGCACATATTCAAGGCACACCAGCTGATACAGCTAAATAACTAATATAATGAATTATGTAAAGTATTTCTGTTGCATGAAAAAAACACCACAAAATGTAGCATTCAATCAACCATTTAATTACAGTCTTGTTCATTAAGAACATAAGAAAGTTTACAAACGAGAGGAGGCCATTCGGCCCATCTTGCTCATTTGGTTGTTAGTAGCTTATTGATCCCAGAATCTCATTAAGCAGCTTCTCGAAGGATCCCAGGGTGTCAGCTTCAACAACATTACTGGGGAGTTGGTTCCAGACCCTCACAATTCTTCTGTTCTGAATGCCCCTTTGTCTAATCTCCATTTGTGACCCCTGGACCTTTTTTCAGGTCGAAAAAGTCCCCTGGGTCGACATTACAATACCTTTTAGAATTTTTAATGCTTGAATCAGATCATCGCGTAGTCTTCTTTGTTCAAGACTGAATAGATTAAATTCTTTTAGCCTGTCTGCATATGACATGCCTTTTAAACCCAGGATTAATCACTCTTTCTAGAGCAGCAATATCTTTTTTGTAACAAGGTGACCAGAATGAATGCAGGGAAACATAGTTTTTTTTTTTTTTTTTTTTTTTGTGTTGGTTCTTTCTATCTGCTAGAAACTCATTTGACCCCAAAGGTTCTTCTACCAGTTGTCTACACAGTACTATCTTGTGGTTCGTGTCTCACATGCTCCATTCTCACTCAGCGTGTGCCAACTTCATCTAAGGTTAATGTTTTATACACCCATAGCTTTCAACATGAGCTATAAACTTTGAGAAGCAGGTGTTCTTCAAATCAAGTGAAAACACAGTGGGGGTTCAAGATCAGGAAAGTATTATTCAGAGAATTATTTTAGGTGGGTGCTACCTGTCAGCAATTAGCAGCAATAAAAGTGAAACTACAGTGTAAGTAGGCCAGTGGTTTGGGGCCCATCTAAGCCTCCAGAGGATGTAGGTTGACAGATGTTTCCGGAAAGAAAAAAATAGCCACCAATAAACACTTATAAAATGCCGCTCATTGTTGTCCAGCACTCCCAAAATCAATTGATATCATAGTTTTAATGTACTGAATCAATAAAAGCTATGCTCTAATGACTTTTAATGACAAAATAATTAATGTTAAGCTTTAGAATATCTGGCCTTTCTCTTCTCAATGGCATTCTGTTTGTCTAGTACCTAGTAAAAAGTAAAGCAATAGACTGTAGAGGTTGTTCACAGAGCTGCATTTGTTTCACTGTAATCGGGAATAGAGAAGCTCCGTAGGTTGCTTTGTTTATTTGGTTGCTTTGGTTGTCGTGCATGAGTGGAGCACACATGGGTTGGCTTAGGGATGATCACCAGTATAGAGTTGGGGAATGGGTCAGGATTAATGCTGGTGCAAGGCAGGTTTAGAACAGACTGGGTCAAAGCAGGTGAACAACTACAGTATCTGGGGATGGTTAAGGTTGCTATAAAACATTAAAACATTGCTGTAAAAAAGTTTGTTATTCTTTTTTGTTTGGATTTACAATACAGTTAAATAAAAGTAAAAGGGAAAGGAAATAAAACAATATAATAAAAACCCTCTCTGAGTACCAGTATAATTCTGAAATTGAGAAATAATAAAATAAACTTGACAATGGCAAAGGTCAGTTTTATTTAGTGTTTAAAAAAAACACTAGTGAGCGTTTAATGGATAATTCTGGAATTGGAAAATAGTTCTTATACATTTGGTTTTGAAGATTAATAATGAATTATATTGGGAGTTCCAAATGAAAGCTTTTAAAATCTGTGGGTTGCGGCTTTGTGCGGCATCTAAAAGCATCTCTTATCTCATTGGCTAGAACAGAATCACTGACAGCCCCCTTGGTGAATGCCAGCCACTCAAAAGCTACTTTACATCTCAGCCAATCCTAAGAGACCAAGAAAGTTTTATGGGCCAGTTCCAAGCTCTGCCGTCATTCTTAAGAGCTTTTCTATCTTTTAAATTATGTACTTTACTTGCACACTGAATTACATCGAGACTGCCTTTACATTTTGATGTGAATGACTTTGCTTTTAAATTATATTTATTTTATGATCCCTTTTTTACAGATGCAAGAGATGCTAAACCTCAAATTTACAAAGTATGTTTATTATTATTATTATTATTATTATTATTATTATTATTATTATTATTATTATTATTATTATTATTTTAATTAAATATATAATAAAATAACTTTGCCCTCCAGCAGAGATTATCATATTTAATAATAAATGCTGTAAAATTGACAACAGCAGCAATCACTAAAGCACTGAACGCCACCCAAGTTACTGTAGTTTGTTTTCAAATAAATAGCTTTTTTTTTTTTTTTCTTTTTAAAACAACAAAAAAAAAGCATCCTTGCTTTTGATTCTGGCCGAAGGACAGTTTCTGATACCAGACTTCCCGTTTTCAACCCTTTCACTGATTTATTATTTTTGGCACTCAAACTGCAAAAAAAAAAAACATGTATGCAAAGCTAACTGGAATCGAGACTGAAGACGCTGTCAGCTCCATTGTTTGCAAGACAAATTACCAACCACTTGAACCTTTTTAACACCACAGTAAATATAAACCAACATGCCCCGCAGTGTGCCATGGTAATGTAACGGGCAGTGCTGTGTGATACACTGCCGTTCCAGATTCTGTGCCCTGTCAGTGAGATGAGATGAGGTTCAAAGCTGTAAAACCATGGATGCAAATGAACCCGGCTCTTTACTCAGAACCATTTTAAGGGGAAACATTTTAAAATGCCATTTGAAGCTACTTCATATTGAATATATGTAGCCAGGGTGGCTTGGACATAGAAATAATTTGCACAACAAGTTGTTAGTATTCCTAACATACCACAGTATGTGTTTTCACTTCCAATGTAAATAATTAATTGACCAGTCTAGACAATGTCCATCACCAACGTGCAGGCTTGGTAATGAAGCACCCTGCTACTTTCCCCCCGCTAATGACCATGATGCATTATAGCTTCCGTTACTGCAGAGAAGAGTTCAGCATTGGTTAATTCGAATTCTCCAAGCCACCCATGATAATAATACAGCATCTCCTTATCTCGTAAGATAAATTACAATTCCACATTCTTCTAGCTATAGAAAGGCCAAATGTCAAGTCCAAGTCCCTGGTTGAAAAAAAAATAACCAATATAGTTCTGAGTACCTCTTGTGCTACGACTGCAGAGACTTGGGATGTGTTTCCTTTTGTTCCTTCCTTCCTGCACAAATGAATTCTGACTTCCACTTGAATATATAGCTGAGTTTTTTTTTTTTTTATCTCTACAGTGGTCTACCTGCATTAGCAAGTAAAAGTAATGAGCTGTTTTGTCTATTTTCTGCTTTTATTAATGCTTAAATAATTTGCTAGGGTTTCTTGTTTGTTTGTTTTTTCCAAACATGGAGCACTGCCTGCCAACAAAAGGTCTAAGGCAATTAGACCTGCATGAAGAGGATGCTGACCTGAAGGAATATATTGAATACATGAATCTTAAATTAGCTCTGAGGAGCTTCACTAGGTTTTTCCATGAAAGAATCCCCACACCTGATCTGCTGAAAGACTGTCTGTGTTGACAGTGGATCCATCAAAGTAGCACAGTCTGCAACATATTGGATCATCTCTGTCATTCATGAGAGCTGCAGCCAAGTTCTCTCACACAGGGACCAGCTCAATTATATTGATCAATTTCTTGTCAGCATATGGCCACAGGGCAATGTTGATTAGCTGATAGGCTTTGAATTGTTTAAAAGGCCAATGAGCCACAGGGGCAAGATACATGATGTTCATAACCAGTGCTGCATGAAGCTACTATCAAATTTGACAAAATAATCTATTGATTTACAGTTTTGATTAACAGATTATTAAGATATTTAACAATTTCAACCAATATATATTTGAAATGATGTACCAATAGATCACTGTAAACTGCAGAAGGACACAACATATTCACAATTTAAACTGAAAAAAATAAACAAATAAACAAATAATCACATAAAGCAACTCAATAGAAGCATTGTATAAATCTAATATGCCATGACCCTACTGAAAAAAAAAAAATATATATATATATATATATATATATATATATATATATATATATATATATATATATATATATATATATATATATATATTAATTTCCTTAGCCTGACCTCTTTGACCTCACTCGTGGCTAATCTATAATCTAAGCAGAAACAACAATTGAGAATCATGCAGGACATTAAAGAAATGAAATATGCAGATTCCCTTTACATCCTCTGCCTAACAATAGATGGCTTGAGTCAATGTTGACCTCTTTGTCTGCAGGAATCTGTGTGGGAAGACAAAGCCCAGAGAGCCGCCCTGACTGGACGTAGTTCTCCATTATGGAACATCACAGGAGCAGACTATTGCTCCAGTCTATTAGGTTCTGTGCTCATTTAGCTTGTTATGAATGCTGTTAGCACTCAAGCACAGAAGAATATTACTTTTATGAGACATAGAGGTATCACACAGGGGAAGGAAATGCTGTGTGTATGATTTCTGTGCTATTAAACTTAGCACCCTGGGCGTTACTAAATGCGTTTTTTACAGTATATATCGGTAATTTAACATTGAAAATATTTTTCATGTGAAGTACAAACAGTAATTTTTATACAGTTTACATTCCCATTCACATAAATGTATAAAATACCAAGGTTTTTAATTTGTTATTTGTTTTTTGTTTTTTTTGGGTAGAAATGTATACTGTATATCATGTTTTAACTTATAAAGCTTAAATATTGGTTACATGTCAATTTAATTACAGGACAATAATAGAACGATTACACTATTAAAAACAAGTACTGTTTTTTAGTGTTTATTTAGAAATAAGCAGCATGTTTCATAGTAGCAGTGGTACAAAATGTTATAAATGTTAAATATTTATAGCCCATTAACCACACTTAGACCTTTTGTTAAAATTACTGAACAGAACTGAACAAAATACAATTCTATTACATAAGAGAAATACCTCAAATATAAATTCTCTGCACACCGCCAAACGAATGAGAGAAATACTTTTCCATTCAGTAGAATGTGCTCTATCCTGTTAATGTGTACACATTGCCTCGATGACAGTTCTTGCAGAAGATGAACATGGTCATTTTAATCATTTTTTTCTTGAATATTCTGATATTCCCCAGCACTATTTGTCCAGACCATAATTTCATCATGGAAATTTGCACGCCTCTTCCAATAACTCGGACATCTTGCTAATGAGAAAATGAAATAAAAAAGGGAAACGGGTCTACAATTCTTAAATAAAGATAGATGAATCTAGGAAATTAGATTGGAATTGGTAGAATAAGTCACGCTGATATGATTATAATGTAGATAGCAATGGTTAAATCTTCCCACTTCACTGTATCAGTCAGGACCTCAGCATTATAAAAGCCTTTCTATCATCTGAATCACACTGACAAGTGATTTTAATATTTTATATGAGACTGATAGAAACTGATGGAGACTGGGGGAAATGAGTTGAGCCAGAATGGAAATGATTTCTCCTCAACAATGAAGACATTATATAGAATGCATACTACCAATTAGATAGAAACGAATACAGACAGGCATTCTAGAATCCACATGCTCTACTGCACAAAACCATCAACTGGTATAGATGGAACTGTCACAAACTTCCTCACATTACTGGTGCCTGCTGTCCCACAATTAGACTTAATTAATATTTAATTACATACATTACACATGAATAAAGCTTGAGTGTGTTTTCAACTCTAAAGTGTTGCAGATTAGTGCATCCCTATGGGGTATCCAATGAACCCCTCACTCAACAAAATGAAAACCCACCTAACACCAACTGGGACCCAAATTGACAAGAAAAAGTATTACATAAATTACTTATTATCAGGGATCCAAGTTTTCCACACTAAAAAAAATAATAATTAAAACCAAACCGAGTAGCAATAATTACAACCAAAAAATAGTATTCATGTTAGTCTTTGTCATCTGGATTGCTATTGGCAAACTCATTGACCTGATCTTTAGGGGTGATTTTTATCATTTTCGTTATCTTTGAACAGCTTGTTCAGTGCAATTGGCCGAGCACGGCCCGGGGGGGAGGGAGGGTTAGGTCGGCCAGGGTGTCCTCGGCTCACCGCACACCAGCGACCCCTGTGGTCTGTCCAGGCGCCTGCGGGCTTGCCTGTAAGCTGCCTAGAGCTGTGTTGTCCTCCGACGCTGTAGCTCTGGGTGGCTGCATGGTGAGTCTGCAGTGTGTAAAAAAGTTTGTCTTCACCCCTCCCGATGTCAGCGCAGTGGTGGAAACGGTGAGCTGAGCTAAACAAAATAATTGGACACTACTAAATTGGGGAGAAAACAACAAAAAAACTAATTGGCAACTACTATATTAAAAAAAAGGCGGCACAAAAGGCTAAACTATGAAAGAATGTAAAGAACAGGCAACCAGGGTTATCAGAATTTGCAGCTTTAAGAATCACTGGGAACAGCAAGGCACTGCAAATACATTATACATCAATTAGGGTTGAGGTTTTCCTTAATCTTTTTTCGTTTACCCAATGAAACTTTTTAACAGCACATTAGTGGGGAGTCAGATTCATCCCCCAACCAGCAACTCGATCCACCACTTCATGTACACACCAAGGCACAGATGCTACGTACTTAATATAAATCACTGTAAATGAACTAGTTTTTCCCCCTAAGAGACCAACATGCCCAGCAAGATATGGAAATAATGTTCTGTGTAGTTTGTCTGTTTACAGTACCATAGAGCTGTGATACTCACTAGTGGCTCTTTCAATTCATTCCAAACCAGGGCCATGTTCCAACCAGGGTCTTAGCTACAGTACTTAGCTGAACACCTAGCTGTTGCAATAAAGCTAGAACAAAGTCCTGGACTGGGGTGGATTGGAAGAGTCACAGGACATGTGCCAAGCCCTCCTGCTCTTTATCAGTTTATTATTATTTATTATTTATTATCACTGGTCCTCCTTATCTATAGTTAAATACCTTTGGAATATAGACAAGAAATAAAGGTTTCTTCTGCTTTCTGGAGTTGCAGAGGAAGCAGTATATCTAGTTGAACACCCTTACTGGTCATTTGGTCAAATACAGCTTTTAAGAGTCCTTTGGGAGTTTTTTTTCACAGCAGCTGCCCTTACGGTTGAAAAAGGCAGTAGTAGTAAACATGATCAATCATGCTGTAACAGAAACCATAATACAGAATTGTACAAAACACACACAATAGAATAGTAAACAGGTGGGAAGAAATTAAATATGCTGGAAAAGTACATTGCATGAAGTATTTCTACTGTATTAATTGAAGATTTCATAATGCGATCCTTATCAATTGATTCTGCTACCGAGAAGATGAGTTGACAGTTTCCTCAGGGGTGAACTTATTCAGAATGTAAACAGTGTTACAGTTCTGATTGAGCAAGCTGAATTAAAATCATAACTAGGAGCCTGTCACCACAGATCCAGTTCAATTGTATTTTGCCAGAATCTTGTTCTAATATGATTCAGAAGCAGAAAATTCAGACAAATGAATACTCCTAATAAATATCAATAAACACAGTGTCACTGTCATCAATCCATGTGACAGTCTGGCTCGCAGTGGTGATGTGGATGACGTCACGGACCAGGAAGTAATTCAAACCAAAACAGTGGATGGGCGGTTGAAGCTGAGTGCTGGTGCACTCAGCGTATTTAATAAACAAAACAAAAACAAAAGATTTAACAGAACACCAAACAAAAGGGCACGAGGGCCGAACGAATAAACAAACAAGTAAGTTTCGTGCTGGATACTCCAGCACGTTTTAGCAATTGTTTTCTTCCTCTCTCTCTCTCTCCCGTTCTCCACTCTCGAACACTCCACACCCCGAGTGCATAGTGCTGCTGGTTTATATACTCTGGCCGAGGGATTTAACTAGTTGGTAATTATCTTATTATCCCCCGGCCAGAGTCTGCACGCGTTTGGTAAGGATGCATGACTGTCAGCTAGTTAAATAATCAGTAGCTGATCAGCCATGCATCCTCACGGGGTTTTTAAATATAATAACAAAAGACGCGGCGCTTTTACCCGCGCCGCAAACAAAAATACAAATAATAATAAATAGGGGCGGGACACTCCGCCACACATGCCCCCCCTTGTGCGCAGCACACATGGCCTTTTCGGCCACCTCCCCCCTTTTCTTCATGGCCGGCAGCTCCCCTCCGTGGGGCTCCGACCACAGTGTAGTGACCCCAGGCGAAGCAGGATCCCTGGCGACCCCAGGCAAAGCAGGATCCCTGGCGACCCCAGGCGAAGCAGGATCCCTGGCGACCCCAGGCGAAGCAGGATCCCTGGCGACCCCAGGCGAAGCAGGATCCCTGGCGACCCCAGGCGAAGCAGGATCCCTGGCGACCCCAGGCGATGTGGAACAGGCAGCCCCAGGCGATGCGAGGCAGGCATCCCTGGGTGGTGCGAGGCAGGGCAGGAGCAGTCCTTCCCATGACGGTGGATGTGGAACCAGCAGGTATTCACCCTCTGCTGGTGGAGGTGGGAGGGGAAAGCAGTCCTCCCACAGCGGCTGAGACGGAACCAGCAGGTATTCACCCTCTGCTGGTGGAGCTGGGAGTGGCAAGCAGTCCTCCCACGGCGGCTGAGGCGGAACCAGCAGGTATTCATCCTCTGCTGGTGGAGGTGGGAGGGGCAAGCAGTCCTCCCACGACGGTTGAGGCAGAACCAGCAGGCATTCATCCTCTGCTGGTGGAGGTGGGAGGGGCAAGCAGTCCTCCCCCGACGGTGGAGACGGAACCAGCAGGCATTCACCCTCTGCTGGTGGAGGTGGGAGGGGCAAGCAGTCCTCCCACGACGGTGGATGTGGAACCAGCAGGCATTCACCCTCTGCTGGTGGAGGTGGCGGAGGCAGAGGCAGCTCTTGCTGCTCTGCTCCTGGTGATGGTGGAGACAGAAGCAGCTCCTGCTGCCCTGCTCCTGGTGGTGGTGGAGACAGAGGCAGCTCCTGCTGCTCTGCTCCTGGTGGTGGTGGAGGCAGAGGCGATGGGGCGGATGCTGGCCACTCAGAGGGAGGCTGTGGCGGTGCTGGCTCCCTCTGCTGTGGCGGCTGGGCTGGTGTGTGCCGTGCTCCCTTCAGCAGCATAAATAGAGGCTGCTGGGGAACACCAGCATCCTGCCCTTCTCCCCCCCAGAAAAATTCAGGGGGTTGAGCCTGTAACTCCTCCCCTTCTGGCTCTTGGGACTGCAGCTTGGGTCCTAAGGCTGTGGAAGCGCAGATTTCCACCTCTTGGGCTATGGACGCACCGACTCCCCCCTCTTTGGGCTGTGGACGCACCGACTCCTCCCTCTTGGGCTGTGGACGCACCGACTCCTCCCTCTTGGGCTGTGGACGCACCGACTCCTCCCTCTTGGGCTGTGGACGCACCGACTCCCCCCTCTTGGGCGTAGGACGTTCGGGCTCCTCCCACTCGGGCGTAGGACATTCGGGCTCCTCCCACTCGGGCGTAGGACGTTCGGGCTCCTCCCACTCGGGCGTAGGACGTTCGGGCTCCTCCCACTCGGGCGTAGGACGTTCGGGCTCCTCCCACTCGGGCGTAGGACGTTCGGGCTCCTCCCCAGGCTGTGGAGGCGAAACCAGCAGGCATTCTCCCTCTGCTGGTGGAGACAGTAGCGATGGCTCCTCTCCCTCTGATGCTGGAGATGGCAGCGATGGCTCCTCTCCCTCTGATGCTGGAGACGGTAGCGATGGCTCCTCTCCCTCTGATGCTGGAGACGGTAGCGATGGCTCCTCTCCCTCTGATGCTGGAGACGGCAGCGATGGCTCCTCTCCCTCTGGCGCTGGAGACGGCAGCGATGGCTCCTCTCCCTCTGGCGCTGGAGACGGCAGCGATGGCTCCTCTCCCTCTGGCGCTGGAGACGGCAGCGACGGCTCCTCTCCTTCTGGCGCTGGAGACGGCAGCGATGGCTCCTCTCCCTCTGGCGCTGGAGACGGCAGCGATGGCTCCTCTCCCTCTGGCGCTGGAGACGGCAGCGATGGCTCCTCTCCCTCTGATGCTGGAGATGGCAGCAGCAGGGTCTCTCCCATATCCGCAGCCAGGTAGTTGAACACCATGGCTGCGATGTCTGGGAGGGAAGCTGGGTGGTGTTGCTGTTCCCAGGCCTCCCAGCGCTCCCCATCTCTTGCCCACAGGAGGTTGATCACTGCAGGGAGGGCTTCCTCATAATCCCTCCCCGGCTCCACCAGCCAGTCCCAGACTCCCTCAGAGGAGAGTGCATTCGTCCTCTTTGGAGGATGCAGGTCCTCCCTCACTGGACGCTCTGGCTCCTCTTTCTCCTGCCATGGAGGGGGTTGGTCTGGTGCCACGTGCCCAACCTCACCAACCGCGAAGCACCACTCCTCACCCTTCAGGCAGGTGAGGCAGATATCCAGTGTGGCAAGGTAAGGCTGATGTTGCTGCGCCTCCTGCTGCTGTTGTTGCTGCTGCTGCTGCTTTCTCCTCCGGCTACTTTTCCCCATTTTTAATTTGAAAAAAAAACACGAACAAACAAAAAAAAAACGCACTTTTCAATCCTGGTCCGGCTGTTGGAGGCGTTGTTTGTCCCACGCAGGACACCATATGTGACAGTCTGGCTCGCAGTGGTGATGTGGATGACGTCACGGACCAGGAAGTAATTCAAACCAAAACAGTGGATGGGCGGTTGAAGCTGAGTGCTGGTGCACTCAGCGTATTTAATAAACAAAACAAAAACAAAAGATTTAACAGAACACCAAACAAAAGGGCACGAGGGCCGAACGAATAAACAAACAAGTAAGTTTCGTGCTGGATACTCCAGCACGTTTTAGCAATTGTTTTCTTCCTCTCTCTCTCTCTCCCGTTCTCCACTCTCGAACACTCCACACCCCGAGTGCATAGTGCTGCTGGTTTATATACTCTGGCCGAGGGATTTAACTAGTTGGTAATTATCTTATTATCCCCCGGCCAGAGTCTGCACGCGTTTGGTAAGGATGCATGACTGTCAGCTAGTTAAATAATCAGTAGCTGATCAGCCATGCATCCTCACGGGGTTTTTAAATATAATAACAAAAGACGCGGCGCTTTTACCCGCGCCGCAAACAAAAATACAAATAATAATAAATAGGGGCGGGACACTCCGCCACAATCCATTATAAAGAACTGTAAAAACCGTGGTGCCAGCTGAATGGAATGCAACCTGCTGTCTTGCTGTTCACGGCGTTTCTAAAACTCCACATGTTATTAATTCCAGCTAATAAACTAGCAGTTCCATTTCCTTATTTTTATAGATGGATGTTATCAATGAGCTGGTGGAAAAGATATTACAATGGCCTCTGGAAATTAAATGTATTGACTGTTACTTTGTTCCACAGCTGGGCTTCTACTTTAACTTGGTTGACGTCAAGACCTTTTATTTTTGTTTGTATTAAATAAAAACAGATGGTGCACATTATTTATTTAATTTATTTTCCCATTCTCTGAGTAAATATCAGGGGTACGTGCTCTATTCTGTGTAAAGCTGATGAAGTCAACAAGTCACAAGCAACAGTACATTAAGCCTACAGCCTTGTATTACATTAAAAGTTATGTAGTAGGTAAATACCTTTTTAAATATATCCAATGTATGTGTATGGGGCACTACAGTAAAAAAACAGAAGTCCTACACTTCTTTTTTGGTATGTCCAACAGTACTTTGCTGTAGCCCAGCTGTGTTGTTAAATCGAATTAAAATCATTCTAGCGTTGCGTAGCTGACAGGGATACCCAGCATAACCAAATAATATAAATCAAAATGAAATTACACACTATACTCCACAAAAGTTAGTTTGCAGCTTCCGCCAATGAGTTCACAGCCAGTGAATGTTTCCCAGAGCTAGATTGTAAGTGACCTACGCACTGCCCCAAGCAAGTCAAATAAGCTTAGCGCAACAAAGCAATCTGAATTTGCAGATGGTACAGTGGTTAAACACGTTCCTGGAGTACCAGTGCTTACACCCTCGATATTGGAAGGCTAGAGGCCAGATCTGACTGTTTTGGGAATGGGATGCAGTAGATAGTAGCTGCTTTGAATACTGGATCATTATATATACATACTTAAAAAAAAAAAAAAAAAAACAGCCGTTTCATATAAACACATCTCTAAATATCCTCTATATGGTCAAGCTATTGAAAGGAAGTAGAAGCTTTGGTCCCTGTTTTGATATTTTAATTTGTTGTGGGTGGTTTGGAACCTGGAATGAGTCATGCCTTCACTTTTGCACATCTTAGGTCACAAAAAACATACCGTGTTTGATTTATAAAGAAAATTCCAACAGCCATTTAAATGCACACAGGGTCATTGGCTGAAGCTAAATGATTTGGAATGGCATAATGAACTGGAGAAGATCCAACCAATGTTTTTTGGGTGCTTCAGAGGTTCTCCACCTTCCTCATGCAAATTAAAGGACCCTTTTCGACTGCTACAAATGACACAGCTGGTAAACTCGCATACACTATAAAACCAGTTGCTTTACTGACCAATTACTAATATATGAAAATTAAAGATTATTATTGCACTGGGCTGTGAAGCATATTTTATTTTTTGAAAGGCTATGACCTTCTGAAGAACACAGCAGTGAGGGATGTTATTAATTTAGATGGCAGCCACCAAGGAGCGCAGATTAATGAGGTAATCAGGATGATTTGTGCACTGGGTTAAGACAGCGCTTGTTTCAACGGAGGAGCTCAATTTATCTCATTTAAGAATAAAGGTTACACAGACCGGAAAAAGTCTGGATCAAATTAGGGTCTATAAAAACATTGAACTGACCATCAAGTCAAGTGAGAAAAAGGGAAGAAAGAAGGCACTGTGAACATACAGTCCAGGAGGGTCACTGTGAGCACGGTAATTCTGTTCTATATCTTTTAAAAGTTTAGCAAAGTTGGTAAATCTATACTTAGCATATTTACAATGGGGATCTTTTAAAAGGGCTAGCACACTAACTTTTGAGGACAAAGATCTCTTAATTTCATCAATGGCTTACAGATGTGATCTAGACCATCCACTTCCTTTTTAAATGAAATAAACTAAATCAGTCACTATGCTCTTTTGTACTTGATTATTGATTGCATTAAACCAAGATTTGAAGGCCCCTCCAAGACAGGATGTTACTGTTCTAAATGTTATTATTATTATTATTATTATTGACTTCTTAGCAGACGCCCTTATCCAGGGCGACTTACAATTGTTACAAGATATCACATTATTTTTACATACAATTACATTATTATTTTTTTTACATACAATTACCCATTTATACAGTTGGGTTTTTACTGGAGCAATCTAGGTAAAGTACCTTGCTCAAGGGTACAGCAGCAGTGTCCCCCACTGGGGATTGTTAATGTTAATGCCAGCCCGATATTTTTCATGCCATTATTTTAGCTTGCAGATGTGACTTGGACTCTCACTTGTTGCTATTACAAAGGGAATCTGTCTTTAGGCTCACTATAATATTGTCAAGTGGGAGTGAGGCCAAATGTAACAGAGACACAAATGCATCAGAAAGGTGATCGGGTAATTTCTTTACAGGTGAGATTGTAAACATAGCATGCTTGCCTTGTAAACATGCTTGCCTTTTAAACTTGTTTTCCTCGTTCGCAAACTAGCTTGAACAACAGACATGAAATGAAACGAACTGCAGATTAAAATCTAGGTCTTGCCATGCTCTACAATGATAACAATGTGCACCCATTCAAATGCAGCACAATTTGCTCTGCATAATCAGCAACCACATCTCAAAGTGGCAACCTGCAAGTTCAACATTGTGTTTGCTTGTAGCTTCTATTGCTGCCATATGAAATGTACATGAAGGCATAGCACACTGTAATAAAGGGTACAGTGAGTTGCTTCAATAGGTGCTTCTTTGGTATAGTGCTGAAGAGATTTTTAATTTGGTGGCCAGAGAGCCAGTTTCAATCACTAACAAATAGCAAATCCTTTGATAAACCAGTTTTCAAAGAAATATATGATAAACAGATTCTGTTGACAGTTCTTGTTGCTTAATGTAAGTAACTGCTACGGCATTTTTTGAGCTGTTACAATTCTGTTTGCCTAACATAAGTAAATGGATGACTTTCTCTTCAGACACCTCTCTCTCTCTCTCTCTCTCTCTCTCTCTCTCTCTCTCTCTCTCTCTCTCTCTCTCTCTCTCTCTCTCTCTTTCAAAGTTTAAAGGTTTGTTCAATGACTGGCAGTTAGGATTTTTCAGGGTAAGCTCAAAGATATTTGTACTGTGTTTTATTGTGTTGCTGCTGCCTTTCTTGGCTAGGTCGCACTTGTAAAATAAATTTTAATCTCAATGTGCTTACCTAGTAAAATAAAGTTTTAATAATATTTAGAACAAATATAATAATTCCACAATGGCACAACAGCATGTAGAAACCATGAAAACATCATACAAAATAAGGAAATGGACTCACAATGAATGGGTTTACACAACCACTTGAAAAACTAGACTAGTGATGTGTAATAGTGACACATGATTTGTCTTTATCACATAGAGGAAGCTTGCCAGGATGTAACAAACAAAGAGCTAAAGAATAAAAACTGTACTAAAAGGGGCTGACAAAAGGCATCGCTACAAAGGAAAATAAATCAATCAAGCCAAATGATATCAAATTATACGGAAGGGTGAAGCGCCAATAGCTGAGAATTGGAGAGGGCGAAAATTTCCAATTAAAAAAAGTAATTATCCTTCCTGCAAGAACAGAATCGGTGGCATTTAATAATATGCCGGAAATCAAGGGGATTGATTGTTTTAAATTGAACTGGCCTTGCACTGGCTGCTTTGTGTTTTGACTCAATAGAACGCAAACACTGTATTCTCAGAAACCGATTGGAAGAGTTAACTGTGGAGGGCTGTACCTTAACACTTGAATCATCGTGGTTATACTTATTTTTTAATTTAAAACGAAAGTAACATGTTTTCTCTTGTGTGTGTCACACAGTGCAGCACTGAATCCAGGTTGAGATGCAGCAGCCTGTTGCTTTGCGATTTTCTGAAAGAAATGTTTCTGCCAAAGCATTGTGGTTAGCTTCAAGATGAAATCTCTCCTACTGATATTTTCCCTGGTGCATTACTTGTACAAAACCAAGGAATTGATGGCTGCCAGGTCCAGTAGAGATAACAGGCTTGTATATAAAAAAAATAGAATATTGTAGGTTATATTCAAAATAAAAACATGTATTTGCAGCAGTGTGGAGTAGTGGTTAATGCTCTGGACTCTTGACCGGAGGGTCGTGGGTTCAAACCCAGATGGGGGACACTGCTGCTGTACCCTTGAGCAAGGTACTTTACCTAGATTGCTCCAGTAAAAACCCAACTGTATAAATGGGTAATTGTATGTAAAAAATAATGTGTAAAAAATAATGTAATTGTATGTAAAAATAATGTGATATCTTGTAACAATTGTAAGTCGCCCTGGATAAGGGCGTCTGCTAAGAAATAAAATAATAATAATGGCATTGTAAATGGCAGTCAAAATTACTGCTTTGGCGGTTCTAGGTGGGCGGGATTATAACTTCCTTATCAAACGCCATCAGGGTATTTAATACATGTATTTAGGAAAAGTCATAAACGGACAGCCGTATAACTTTCAGACATGTGGCAGTTCTGGTGTTAAAGCCTGTTTCAAAGCTCTTTTCAAAATGTCTTCTCCAGTACACTGGGGTTTCAGACCTGTCCTCTAAATCACTGCAGGAAAAAAAGAATAACTACACTATCAGTAACAATTACACTATCAGTGCACTAGGGCGGCCATTTTGAAAAGAGCTTTGAAACAGACTTTAAAGTTATAAGTGTAAAAAGTTGTCAGATGTTAACAATGAAAAGAAAAATTGAAGGCACGTTATTTAAACAGTTGTAGCAACACGTGGGGTCGTGTAATGCAATGTTTTACGGAACCCTCTTACTTACCCTTCAAGAAATCAGACATTTTAACTTAAAGAAAAAAACAATCTTATATTACCATTGTAGCATATATTCTATTACACTGAAAACCAGTTTAAAAGGATCAGTTTACAAGAGAATGCAATCTGCTGTGTGTAACGCTGTTCATCCTTAACAAAATGCCAATTTGCTATAACCCCGATTAAAGGTTTGTAATGTTGGGTATGTATGTAGGAGATTTTTTATATTTTTTCCTCCTCTATAAAGTACAAGTTAAACGATTTTCTGGTGTGAAGATATGTTTTCTGCTGGGAGAAAATGGATGTACAAAAAAAAAATATATATATACTGTATATATATATATATAGAGAGAGAGAGAGAGAGAGAGAGAGAGGAGAGAGAGAGAGAGAGAGAGAGAGAGAGAGAGAGAGAGAGAGAGAGAGAGAGAGAGAGAGAGAGAGAGAGAGAGAGAGAGAGAGAGAGAGAGAGAGAGATACTCTAGGTAGTGGTTTTAAGAATTAAAAGATAATTAAATAATTTACAAAGGCTGATGGGAGATGCAGTTCCCTAACCAGTCATGATACAAGCATAGTGGAAGTCCAATATGTAGGGCTTGCAAAAAAAAACTGACCAAAAAGACTAGCCAGGGCTTTACCAAATTCATTCAGGTCAGGACCTTCTTCTGGGCTTTAAACAAGGTTTTTCACAGGTAAATCCATGAATAATCTCACATCAACAATTTTTTCGTCTTGTTTTTGCATCTTAAGATTGTGACAGAGTAGTTCTATGCTGCAGATCTATATCGGGCAACCTTCATTCAAAGCACCCAGCTAGTATCAATCTTGGTGCTGCTGAAAAATACCCTCAGAGACTAATGGCTTAAATTGACAGCTAGTTATACCTATCGACAGGTGGGTTACTTGCGCTGCCGAGCAGGGAGTCAGGTGACGCTCCAGCAGCACAACGGAGAGGTGGCAATCCATAATGGGACACATCAGCCTTGCACGGAGAAGAAATGCATCCTTGTAACAGTTTATGTAATGGAAAATGTCAGTCACGTTGAGCAGCGCTTGACAGAGAGGGAGGCAAGGCTGCTCAAGCACTCCAGTGTCAAGGACAGAGGTAACGGAAAATGTGAGCAACCAGTCAGCCAGGGTGCAGCGGCAGGAGATTTATTTCAACCTTCCCCCTTTCCTCCTCCTTTTCACATTGCTGCACATATGATGTAAGCTAATGTCTATCTCTGTCTTTCCAATGGATGGGGGAGGGGTGCCTCTAACAACATTGTGGAAAATGTTCGATATAGGATTTACTATAGGTTTATAATAGCATTTCAGTGTTGTCCTACATGCATTGGCACTTGTCTAATTTATAGTGGCATGGCTTAGAGCAGGGGTTCTCAAACTCAGTCCTGGGGACCCTCTGTGGCTGCTGGTTTTCATTCCATCCAAGCTCTCAATTACTTAACTAGACCCTTAATTGAACTGATAATTTGCTTAATTAGACCTTTTTACTTGTTTTCAGCTCTTGAACAGTTGCATAGTTCAAGTTAGCTATAACACTTGATAAGTGCTAATAGTATGTTCCATTAATGGCTAACAGTATGTTCCATTAATCCCAGAACAGGGAGTTTTATCAACTTGGATTCCAACTAGATTGGACCTTACAAGGTCACCACACAGTCCTAACCTTACCATCTGCAAAAACAGGTTTTGGAGGTTCATTAAAGAGGTCACAAAAGTTGCCATCAACTGGGTATATGGTCCCCCGCCTGGCAATGCATAGCTCTATATATTAATATGGTCTGTGACTGTCTTCTGGTGTTGTGTAGTCTTTTGCTGTGAGTGTGATAATGGCATCTGGCCCACACTATGAGACGCTTTGAACAACTGCACTTCTTGTGAATTATAGAAAAAGATTCAAGTGCAGAACTGTGGAAACAGATAAGAAAAAACAATGTAATTACAATCTGCTGTCAGTCTTCCCAATGGAAGCTCTATAAGGTTTCTTTAGACCCGGCAGAAAACAATGAAGATCAATCTAAGTCACTTGTTGAAAATTTGCAAATTTCATAAAGAAAACAAGTCACAAGTCTAATAACCCTGGGACACAAATAAATTAGATTTCAGTTCATCGTTGACATTGGGGCGGAGAAAATCATGGTAGTGCTTTATTTTGCATCGCATAAATACCGGTAAGCAATTAATTGATATGCAAATTACTCTTTTATTAAAGTTCAGTAATATAACGGTCAATATATATGCAATAGGGAAATTAAACCATATTAAAATGAGAATATATCAGTATTATTACAAATCTGAAATATTTGACTTCATAAATACTGTATACTCAACATACATATAGAATATAAGCACGTAACTGCATTGACACACAAAAAACACTCCTATTTTATATCTAGTGTCTATTAACTTCAATACATGGGTAATTGCAGATAAAAAAAAAGCAAAATACGGAGTTACCAAAATCATGTTACCCTAAACACACACAAAAAAATACTGTGTTCAACTAAAGTTATTATTATTATGAATCATTATACTGTACATGGTTCAAATGATGTTCAGAAAGCAGCACTCAAAGAGAACCAGCAGCAGAAACATGTAATGGTTAGTAATGGTTTTCTAGCTGCAGCCAATTTAAAAACAAGCACAAATACAGTAGCTCAGGCTAAGCATAACCAATAATACCAGCCTGTATGTGGAACAGAGCTCAACCCTGGTTTAAAGGGCACTCTGTAATGTCATTATATGGAATAATGTGATTCATTTCAAGCCAAACGCCAGCAGTTAAACTGCCAGTAATTTTTTCCCCATTTGTTTTTCAATGACATTCTGTAGGAGCCGACGTTATTATTATTATTATGTATTTCTTAGCAGACACCCTTATCCAGGGCGACTTACAATTGTTACATGATATCACATTATACAGATATCACATTATTCTACATACAATTACCCATTTATACAGTTGGGTTTTTACTGGAGCAATCTAGGTAAAGTACCTTGCTCAAGGGTACAACAGCAGTGTCCCCCACTGGGGATTGAACCCACAACCCTCCGGTCAAGAGTCCAGAGCCCTAACCACTACTCCACACTTTACTGCCCGAGCGCAGGCCCTGCCATTTAAAAACTAATTCCAGAATCCAGATTCAATGGCAGTCATTAAAACAGTGTCTCTTCATATAAATGCCAAACAACTCATTACATTCTGTGCGGTCCAGTGGTTAAAGAAAAAGGCTTGTAACCAAGAGGTCCCCGGTTCAAATCTCACCTCAGCCACTGGCTCATTGTGTGACCCTGAGCAAGTCACTTAACCTCCTTGTGTTGTGTCTTTTGGGTGAGATGTAGATGTAAGTGACTCTGCAGCTGATGCATAGTTCACACACCCTAGTGTCTGTAATTTGCCTTGGATAAAGGTGTCTGCTAAATAAACAAATAATAATAATACAGCCTAAAGAAACAACCGGATGGCATTTGCTACACTTAAATAGACATTAAAAATGTATATAATCTTTTAAGGATTCAAGCTAGTCTCATACCAATTTTAAAATGTCCCCACAGATATAGGGATATTCCCATTTGGAAAACTGTTTCCTACAAAAGTATTAAGATAAATTAAGAAGTAGTTTCCATCCTACTTTCACCCTATGTGGATTTACTGCAGAGTTAGGAATCACATATTATAATTTAATGAGAGACGATGTAATGTCACGATGAGATCGCTGACGACTCTGAAGGGGTCGTCACATTGGTACTGACGCTCCCAGGGGTGGAGGGATGGGAAACCAGCAGGGACCATTTCTCCTCATCGTGCAACAGCGAACCCTACTGGCCAGACACCAAGCACATTCAGAGTGGATAGAAGCAGGGCTAATCTCTGTTCTCCGAGATCGGTAACCCGCCCATCTCTGCTCTGGGATTGCTCGGCGTAAAAAAGCGATTCTGGCTTCGGGCTTGTGAGATCTGAGGACGCTTGCACTCCCTCAGAACATCTGTGCTGTGTGGGGACCCGCTGCGGTGAGGAGAAAAATCATAATTGGACATTTCAAATTTGGGGAAAAAGAAATAGTTATTGGTCACTCTAAATTATATTTAAAAAAAATAAATAAAGTATGGAAGGCAATTACAAACATAGCACTGGAATTAATCCCTATGACATGAGTTTTCTGAAAAAGAGACGTGGCATTGATGCAAAACATCAGTTACCTTAACCAATGTATTCTTTATGTTGTTTAAATTCACTCTGTATAATTTTCCATTTTTGGGCATCACATCCGGGTGACTATTTAAAACTCAATTGAGCTAGCAAAATAAGTTGTAATCTCCTAGTACATCTGGTAACCACTAACCTGTCCCACTGCAATTCTCTTCATTTAGTCTCTATAAGAAATTCATCAGCTTTGAATACTACATTTGGGACATACTAATGGTTATATTGGTTCACTAGATGTACTTGGAGGTTAGATATGATTCTGGGAGCTCACAGGTGAATAACAACATCACTGTTAGAGGAGATGCTTTCTTAATTCAGTTGTGGGTTCAATAAAAACAATACCATATTCCTTTATGGTCTGTATCATTTTCCTGTTGGTTCTAGGACACTATCAAATCAATCTTCATACCTGAACTCGCCCTACAACAACAAAAATGACAAAAATGACAAACTCATGTTGACATTCCATAAACCTGCAATCGAAAACATGTGAAATGTGATTCAATGTTGCCACAGAACAGGTAAGTAAAGTCATGATGTTGTATTTTGGAATTTTATCACACCCTTATATCAGTGACCGGAGGTTCATGGCATTTGATCTTTCCTCTTCCCTTTCTTCATTGAAGACACTACAGGGATTTTCTGCCACAACATCACTCCTTTATTCCATAAAGGAGTTAGATTTCATAAAGACTTTGTTTGACAGCTGTTGATAATAGCTGCTGTTTTAAATAGTACTGTAGCTCTCTTTTTCACACAAAAGGGGAATAAGTTATCCAACCATTAAATACAATTCTGCATTGCTAACTTACTACCAAAAGAAATCCTACTACGCAGTGGGAGTGGAGTGTCCACAATCAGCATTGTCAGCCACAATGTAACCCAATTATATTGATTTATGTTTTAGTTGGTTTATCAGGTAATGTGTGGCATTGTAATTATACAGCCAAGGGAATTGAGGTCTACCATAGCTGTTAATCACAGCAGCATGGGATCTTTTTTTTTAACCAATGTCTTTTTTTGAAAGATAATGGTACATGCAGGAGGCTTTTAATTTTTAAAAAACTGAAAACAGGACAACAAAAAACTCCCAGTGTGAATACCGGTAGTTAAATAGTATTCGCATATATCGATGTGATACAATTACCCATTTATACAGTTGGGTTTTCACTGGAGCAATCTAGGGAAAGTACCTTGCTCAAGGGTACAGCAGCAGTGCCCCCCCTTGCTTTCCTGCCAGTATTTTGAAAGTGAATTCCAGAACTTGCCATTCCGAGGGAAAGTTTACACACAATTTGGGGGGGGGGACAAAATGTTTAAATTAATTCGATGCTTGGATCAAGTTTCCAAAAAATGACATAACTCCCACCCTCCACCCTCAAAAATGCTGTCTCAGTAGTATGTAAATGGTTTTTCTTTTTTTTTTAATTCTCGGTTGAGAAAACGTTGTGTTATGACAGCTTCACTATGTTAAAAAAAAACAACTAAGTGTTCAGAACACCAGTTGTGCTGAGTGGGAGTCTAAAATAACAGTCATTTTCAATTCATATGATCCAATCTTTTCTTCTGTGATGAATCCTGGTGACAGTCCCCTAAAAAGGCATGTCACACAAGCTATCGCTCATCCCAGAGATCAAGCTCAGCTGCCTGTTCTCTGTTCAAATCAGGTGTGTGGAAATGGAAAAAAATTCACTGCTATGCCATATTTTACACATTCAACAACCTCTTAAGAGAAAGGAATGGCAATCACCTTCTGGGGTATTCCTGCTGTATTTGATTTCTTTTAAAAATTCTACAGGACTGTAGAATCTGTACGCCTCACTACATTAGTGAAAAAGCACAACATGTGAAATAGTCTACATATGAAGCAACTACCAGGTCAGAGCTAAAGTATATGGTCCAAGCATAGAGACAGTGCCTCATTTGAAATAGAGGCACGTGCTGAAAGAGCTGTATTGTATTTAAATCTTTAAATAAGATCACTAACAAAGACTGAGGTAGACTACGGTAGTGGATTAGGAAGAGCTTTAGCCATAGGATGGTTTAAGAGAACCATTAGGAAAGAGCACATTAGGCTAGTTCATCATTGATAACTACTGCCCACTAGCTGGCTGAGTGTAAAGGAACAAAGGGTATTTTGATGGATGAGAACAGAGAAGAACCAGGCACAGGCCATTAATCAATGAAGAACACTGACAATCTTTGAGCAGTCCCACCCTTCTGGTCAAAGAAATATAGATGGTGCAGATAGGGACTGTTTATTCAACACTCCCCAAATAAAATCTGCAACAATAAAAGGAAACTCTTCACATCTTCTAATAGAATAAACTGACAACAACAACCGACTGCTTTGCAGCTTCGGCAATATTGATACCATGATACTGTTAAGAACATGGTGGTACTATTCTACCAATGGTTCATAACATGGTAGCAACCCTTGTGCTTAATGACTCCTAGTATAGTACCAGCATTTTTCAACGGGTGTCATTCCATGACCATTCAAGACCTTTTGGTTATCAAAATGCCAACAACTTTACATTCAAGGTGCAGAATAAAAATAATGTTCGAAGTGGTGTTACCCATGTAAAACAGCACATGCTTGTCTTGCATTCTAGACAAAACTGTTTTATAAGCCCCTGATTTGCAGTCGGAAAACAGAGCCTGGGTTTCAAAGAGCCAAAGACAGACGGATCTGGAGATTGAATGCCACGCTGTTCACTGTTTGTGTAGAAAGAATCTCCAAGAGCGGAAGAGCACTACAATCACTAGCAAACCAAAATGCAATATCGTTTACTATCGCCAAGGGAGTCAATTCCATTGACTTTCACTTGGAATATCTACATCATGTATTGCATTACTGCACTTTGATGGCAGAATGAGATTTGCCCTGTATTAACACTGCACATTCTACAACAGTTTATAGAACATATCACTTGCATTTGCAAAAAAAGTTCCTGCAGGGAGATAATTCACTTGGATTTACAGTCTATATACCCCTTTGAGAGTTTCTGCAAGTACTGGGGATGATATTTACGCTGAAAAGATCTACACCATTTATTGCCTTGCCATGGAATGAATTACAACAATTTGCCTGCAGTTCGGAAAACTGGGTGAAGAAATTCATGTTTTTATAGCAGGCAAAATAATTGCAGTTGTATTTGTGTAAAAATGATATACAGATTACAACCGCTTAAGGTATTCCATATTAAAATCCTCCTTAAGTCAATTTCTAATGTATTTCTACCACATACTGTAGAAGGGAAGCGCAGCTAGATTAGGATTAAAGAATGGTCTTTATTGTTACAGCAGGGAACTCATGACATCGGCACTATGGGTACTGCCTTTATCCAAGGCGACTTACAGAGGCTAGGGTGTGTGAACTATGCATCAGCTGCAGAGTCACTTACAACTACGTCTCACCTGAAAGACGTTAAGTGACTTGCTCAGGGTCACACAGTGAGTCAGTGGCTGAGGTGGGATTTGAACCGGGGACCTCCTGGTTACAATCCCATTTCTTTAACCACTGGACCACACAACCCTTTATTTTGGTAAGGAGCTACACACTAAAAGAAACTAAAATGAAATGTCAAATGTTTATAAATCTCTCTAGTATTTCTAAATTAAGCACTATTGAGTTTGTTTTTATATAGTTATGAATGAGCTACATACAAAATTATATAATATTATATATATATATATATATATATATATATATATATATATATATATATATATAAAATACAGCAAATTGCCAACATATACTACAGTATCTCACTATTTTCAACTGGCCTCCATTTTCGAAATAAGCAAAACAATCAGCCATGAGTTTAAAATATATTTCCTTCAGAATAATCAATATGGTAAAGCTCAATGCCTGACAATCAATGTAAGTGGAGAAACAGAGTGTGATAATGACTGGTATTATTCCTCTCTGGGGATCAGAGACGGGACCAGCCAAGGCAACTAATACATTGCTATTTATTAGAAGTGTTCATCATTTATGATTCGCATTTGAAATGTTATTAACCATGTAACACTGAGCAACATCTCGTCGGGGAGGGAGCAAGCACGAGGTTTAACCTTATTATTATTATTATTATTATTATTATTAATAATAATAATAATAATAATAATAATAATAATAATAATAATAATAATAATAATATACACCCAGCTGACCCTCATGGCTCAATTGCAATGAACTTGCAGATTTAGTATGGATCTGCGTACTAAATTGCGGACTCGCTAATACGGTACTATCTCGGGATCATCCACAGCTGTTTACTAACTTAGAACCAATTGCAACGTAAAAAGATGGGGAACAAAGTTGTGGACAAGCTGCTCCCCAGCTTCAGTACGGAGCTCAGGGTTAAGCTCTTTATTGTAGTGCGCTACCAAACAGGAACTGAAGAGGGTCGGCTCAAAATCGAAGTGATTGGTTCCAGCTAATGATATTTAGAGTGTTATTTTTCATTACAAGATCGAAACCTAACATCTTAATTATTGTTTGTAAATTTTACATTTTTGAACTTCAGAAAATTATGTACAAAATGTATTTACGCACTAAACACTAAAGCTGAATTGCATAAGAATATTTTCTCATTTTCTTAAACCAAATTCACGTGTATAATCTAATTTTCATAAATCACCACCACAATTAATGAAGCGGCGTTAGAGGATAAACAAATCTTGTATTAGTCCTAGTTATTTAATTCACACCCCAGTTAGTACGCTCCTTTTAGTTCGTTGACCCAATTGACCCAATAAGATTGTAAATTGTCTTGAAATTGATATCAATGTTTTCTTCCTTCTCAAAAATCTAAATAATTGTATATGTGGACATCATACTGATCTGCTGATTATGCTGGCTGGTTTGTACAGCTGTGTTGATGCAATGTTAGTGAAGACCTGCGCTTTTTAAGTACAGGTAGCATGCATGGTCTTAATATCTTACTACAGTCACACAACAACTGTGAATAACAACACTGTAAAATCCTGTAGTGTATGCAGAACGTTTACTACAGATAATAATAATAATAATAATAATAATAATAATAATAATAATAATAATAATAATAATAATAATAATAATAATACAATCTCAACTCTTCCTGTTGAGTAAAAACCACAAAGTAATTTGATGTGAAAATTGAACAGCCCTTCAATCTGAGGACAGTATTTTTAGTTCAAGCCCTCTCCTGAGCCATAATCCCTGATAGTAATCACTTCCACATCATGGGCCGCGCTAATGGCAGTTTGTTGGGGTTCATCTCACATCTACAGTGAGATAGTCAGAGTCAAACGAGCCCCAGCCTTTATCAGTGGAAGGTGGCTGGATCCTCAGGGATCGGTTTACCCTCGGCCGTGACAGCTTGTAGACACCGCGATGTGATGAAAATACAAACAGCAGCAACTTAGCATTACTGCCTCTGGACTGGACTGGAGCGTTGTGACTTCAACCTAGTGTGGAATTTTAATATATATTCCTTGTATGCTGCACCTTACAAGGCGAAGCATTTTGGAGCATTTTACCAAATAAGGTACTTTTTAAAATATTTTTTTTTGTTCTGCTATAAAGCACATCAATGCAATCACTTCATAGTCAAACATGAATGCCAGTATTGTAGCACATGCCACATACACCTGTCAGTAGACTCAGATTTTGACTTTTTTTTCTTTATTTTTGGGGCAACTTTGCATTAGTGTGAAACTCAAACTCACTCCTCATTATTATTATTATTATTATTATTATTATTATTATTATTATTATTATTATTATTATTATTATCAGGCGCCCTTACCCATGCATACAAACACACTCACACAATTATTGCTTTAAAAAAAACAGCCAATTGCATACAGCTGTGATGCACCGAGGTAAGCTTTAATATATTGTAAGGAGTTGAATGAAACCAGGTCAACAAAATGTACCTCATGAGCTAAAGGATTGGTTGTCTAAGTTACAGCAGCAGATACTCTGTTAGCCTTTAACAGACTCAGTCTGAACTCAAGGGGCTTTAAATTCGAATGCTCCCCAAGAAAGGACATTCCTTTAGAAACTTTACTGGTGATACACCCTGGCAAAAGCTTAGAAAATGTTGTGAATCATAGTGAAAGCACGGTAGCATTGTAAAAAAAAAAAAAAGGCTTGGCATAATAAAGCACAGTCAATGTGTTGAATAAGCATGGGAAACTGCAAAATATTGCGTACTTAACAGGTCGTAAGGTTGATAAAAAAGTAACAGTTGGACCTGCTGCAGTGGCTATTCCTTCAAGATTCCATATCCCCCACACACCCTCCTCCTGCATATTGAAAGTATGGAGTTAGGATTAAGGTTGTATCAGTAGTTGTAACTCCTACATCAGAAACGATTTTTTTCATTTTTTCCAGCATCAGCAGTTAAGTAAGATGAAAAAAGCCGTTAGCAACCAATTAACATAGCTGCCTCTCTCTGAGGAGTGTGGAGATTATGGTCATCTTCTGCAGCTGCACAGGTTACACACACAGCCTTGGGTCATATCAGCAGCCTGCTACAATAATGCAAGTTTAATTGCAAGCAGTCTGGAAACGCATTGGAAAAAAACAACAAAATTCCTTTAAAAAGAAACGAGGCCCCGGTGTAAAGGTAGGCCCATGGCAAGTTGGCTTGTGGGTGCTCCTGCCACATAACATAAAAAATATAGCAACTAGGAACTAATTAGTCCCTGTGAACCACCAGCAAGAACCCAAGGCATGTGTTTCCACTTATTGGCGGGTGAGCAAATTCAAGCATGTGTTTGCCCCCACTGCCATGGCAAAAGACTGTGGGAAATCAGCCAAGCTGAAATCTACTCTTACTTTAAAGTGTTATAGAACAGCTAAAAAAAAAAAAAAACATCCATGAGCACATATGAGAAGGTTTGGTGCTCTGAACAGTCTCATAATCCACTGAGAAGAAAATCACAAGCAATGCTTTCCCATATTACCCAGCTAACATGCCTGAAGCGTGCCTGGCAGGGACCTCGTTCTTAGGGGCTGAACATCCAATCCTTGGTCTCTCTTTTAGAAACTGCCTGCAAATGTGCCCAGGGCTAATAGTGAAAATGTGTAGGGGTTTGTGAGTTGGATAACTATCCAACGAAGGCTAAGATACTTGCAAGCTATCCAATTCCCTTACAATTATTCCTTTTTAAATATAATAACAATGGTTTTGATGTCTTTAATTTAAATGTCACATTTTGTTTTTAATGACACGCAGAACAAAAGCCCAGCAAACTGAAAGACCAACCCCATAAAGCATGCTGCTTGAATTGTACCTAGACGACCATCCATGAATCCTCTGTGCCTTATTTGCATAACAAAACAACAACTCTGTAAGAAGGCAGATAAATGTCAGCTAATTATCCATATGTTTGCAGAAGGCTTTCTGTCCTAATTAATCCTGATTAAATACCACAGGCTCTCTTAACTCGATCCCTAAGAAAAGGAGGAGCGAGCCTCTGTTCAAGCTGGGATGTGACGGCTCCATAGGTTCCTATTACTAGAAGAACTTTGGGAATGTGTCGCTGTGAATGAAAATGGTGCAGAAAGAAAGAAACTTTCGAAATATGCCCACCCACTAGTTTCATTGCATTGACAACTATTAAGTTTTTTTCTAACAGTTTTCAGCTTTTTTCTCAATTTGACGAGCCCCTCGAGGAAAACCAGCAACATAACACAATACAAATATATCTTTATATAGCACCCATCATGCCATGACATCCCAGAGCACTGTACAAAATTAAAAACAAAACAAGAGAGCTCATATGTACAATAGTTACAACTAGTTATATAAAAGCACATTTCAATTGAAAACATGTTTTCAATTTAGACTTAAGAATCAAATGGTTCAATCTGCCTAATTTCAACCAGAATAGAGTAATACAAACTTGGAGATAGGATGACTCCAGTCCACAAAGGACCTTATAAATTATTACGGCAAGTTTAAAATCAATTTGGTAACCCACTGGTAACCATTGTAAGGACCTGTACTTTAAATTGTTGTTTTCTGATTTCACTGGTAATGTGCAGCTGTGGAGGAGTCAGAAACATCTTATAGCGTTAAAAAATGAAAACTTTTTCCAAAAACATGTGAATAATACATCCCTTATCTTCGTTTTGGACCAAAATTACATTTTTCATTCAAACAATATCTCACAGTTTGTGTGTATCCCTCTATTCAGGAACCCACTGTTCAGAAAAGCAACAACATTGAGCTTGGATAACTCTTATCTGGTTCTTGGTACCAGTATCTCCATTACTTGCTGCAAAGCGCTGTTGTCTGATTACTGGATTACTGAGCATTAGTAACTCCGCTCCGAGATGGCAAATCTTTCCTGCGATGAATGGTTGAGAATCTCTAGGGACATAATGTTGTGTGACCAGTGGCACATTTACGAGTTTCCCAATGACAACAGTAAATAGCGCTGCAGACATTCTTAGCTCACTGAAAACTGCATGACAGCAATTCTCCAGGATCCCAAGATATATAGAGTTAATTAACCAGAGTCCGGACATCACTGTACCTTTTCTACTCACCAGTGATTCTCATCAAAGTGTCCAAACAGTAAAGCTGGCTGAAGCGCTTTTTAATTAATAATTATTCTGATATGTTATAAAATGTTTGCAGTTCGGAACCTTTTACATATTGTAAGGTTTGCTTACTTCTTAAAAATAATAAGAGTTTAATTCAGGAACAAAGCAAATCCAAAGACAGTACAGAACGCAATCAATCCTACAGGTCTCGGAAAGGTGGAAAGATTCCAAGCAACTCCGAGCAACGAAATACAAGTTACAGACATTAATATACAGGGCAGGTTACATCCCACAGGTAATGGCAATCTCCTGTTTTCACCAATGAACAGAGTTAGCCCCCCTTTCTTGAAGGCGCGCCAGCCGGTGTCCCGTGATGACACCTTTAGCCAAAGTTTTGTGGGTTAGAAGAAGTTTTCAAAGTTGGGTTGATTGTGGGTCGCACCTATGATTAAAATCAGTATTTTAAGCAGAATAAACAAGGTTCATCCTCCCAAGGTCACAACTGACCTCTGAGTACAATTATAAACTAAAGAAATGGCAAGACATTGAAAAAAACTTTGTGTTTCTTTAGTTTTCTTTAAAGAGCATTGACTGTTAGGTCAAATCCCTCTACATCCCAGGACTTAACTAATACTGAGTTCAATTTTATCTGGGAAAGTAAATCCATAGTCCAAATCAGAGCTAGGCACAGAGAAGCTGTTTCAGCAACAAAAGAAACGTGATTTCAGCTGGCATCCTTTTAGAAAGTCAAAAGATAAGAGATAACTTTTAGAACAAGGGGGGAAATGAGAGGTATTAGTGTGATTGTTTAGCTGCTGTCAACTAAACAGCCTGAAAATCACTGCTCATTATAGTCAAGCTCAGAAAAAAATTAAGATCAGCTGCATCTCAATGAGTCTTTTTGTTATATTCACTACAGCACTATAGTAATATAGTATATTTAATCAGACCACTAATTTCCCTCGACAGCATGGGGTGTGTTTACTCTAAGACAATAAAGTCATAACAAGTAGACAATTTAACAAGACGACGATAGTGTACACACTCACCCCAGGCACCCACATATGCATAGCTTAGCAGAGCATTCAACACTTTATTGTTAATACATCTAACATGTAATATGTTTTCTAGCAGCTTTCTAAATAATTGCCATAGTTTGCAAAGGAAGTTGCACCTTTTAAGAGCCCTCATAGTCTAGAAATAAATGTTCTATCATATTCCATTGTAAAAAAATGAATAAATAAATAAGTAATATATCTCCGAATTCTGTGGAATATATTTTAAAGCCATACAATGCTATGACGCTCCATACAAAACATATTGTCAGCCTGGATTCAGCTCAATTCAGCTCAAAGCACTACCCTACAGGTTCCACTTGTTGGGCAATATGGATGAGCATGGTGAGTTTGTGGTCTGTCATCTCTCACACTGTGTAAGAGTATGGAGTGCACTGGAGCAATAGGATGCACTGCTGTGTCTCTGAAGGGAGCAGCAGTGATGAATTAGTGAAGACAGCCTGTTTGTGACAGAGAAGGACCATCTGGAAAGTCAGCCTAGTGAGACTTCCCCACTGAAATCTTGTCCAAACTGAAAGGAAGATTCACACAAGCAATAGACAAGGCAACATTTGGTTTGTTATATATGCACTGTAAGTCAATCACAGATAGGGTGATGGACATGAATATTTTATCGTTAAAAAATGCTGCAGTTTACCATCTATTTCAATACAAATCATTTTCCATAGGAGTCTGTCAAGATCAAGTCAAATCACAAACCAATAACCGATGTCTATCTGAAAGAGAAAACATCCCCAGGCTTTCCCAGTCATATAGTTTTTGAATACTTTATGAACACACTTGATCCACCTTGATTCAGTGACCCAGGTTCATCTCTTCTGCTTTGCTTCAAGCAGTACAGGAAGCAAGCCATTAGCATGCATCAAGCACAATGGGTGCTGAATCTAGAAACTGAAGGATAAATATAGGCTGCTTCAAGGTTTAGCACGCAGAGCTATCAGAATGCAGAACCTGTCAGCCGCGTGAAAATTACATTTTATTGATTTTTTTTTTTTTTTAAGTGTCAATGTAGCTTTTTAAAAACACAAGCAATTTGCCTTCTTGTTTAAGATCCCTTCTTAACCTACTGACTTCTTTCAGGCTCGTCCCATTGCTTTTGGTCCTGCTAACAGAGGCAGGAAAACCACATTTCCAATGACACACAACCACATAAATCCTGTTTAATCATCTGAAATGTATTTTCTTACTCCACAACATACTAGGGAGGTATTTCTTCAGGAAGAAGAAGAGAGCGGAAGGATTAAACTAAAGTACCCCTATTTATAGGACGTAGGAACGCTTGTGGTTGTAAACATTCCAAAAAGCCAAATGCACATGCTTCTTTTCCTTGAAAAACGACACTGTGGCTGTGTTATACACACAGCTGAGATGTATGTGTCTGCTAGGAAGATTTCCTCTTCACGTGATAGCCATGTGTATGGGGAGGATGCACTAAAGCCGCCACAGACCTCCACGCTGCCAGTATCTGTCAGTATTCTCCTGTAATCGAGGTTAGACGTGGCAGAGAATGAGCTGCCTTTATCTCCTCTCTGCCTCCCCTTTTGATCACTGGTCAAGTCTGCACTTGCTAGAATTACCTGTTTGTCCTGGCTAATGACAAAGGATGACATCATTCAGTGAGGTTTAAAAGGGTCAGTCTTCAATAAGTGAGGTCATTTTACCCTTTAGCACTAACAGACGAGACATTAAAGAAAATACAACCAAGGCTTAAAAAAAATCACTTTCTTGCCAATTTTCAAGATTAGCAATATCATCACTGCTACCACCACCTTCCTGTTGCGCTGGAGATTGTTTGGTTCTTGTCTTGCTTTTTCTTGTTAGGTTTTTCAAATACAACTGCTCCTTCGTGGTATAAAATTAAGTTCTGTTCTGTAGGTCATATAGTCCAGTTTCAATTACCTGACTTAGAGTGATGCTGACTCAGCAGTACAGGAAGAGGTTGGCTATGTTGGACACAACATTTATAGTGTTGCAAAAGATCCTGGGGCGAGGGAGGGGGGGGGCAGTTATAAATGTGCTGGTGCTCAAGGTAAGAAAATTGATTTAAATATTCTCTTACTTCTCTTGAACGAAAGAAAGAAAGAAAGAAAGAAAGAAAGAAAGAAAGAAAGAAAGAACCTTTGAACTCATTCCATGGCTTAAAATCAATTCTTATCAATTAATTTCAATATTATGTTCTAAGGGCATGAGTTAGGTTAGTCTCAGAATAGTTCTTAATAAACAGTTTCTCAAGTTTCCAAAAGACAATCAAAATACAGCCAATACTGTAACTATGCCGTAATTGAATTGAATAAAATGGCAAACCAAAGGCTCTCTATTTGTTTCTGACATAGCCCACAGAAGACACTATGTGAAGGATTGCTCAGTAATTGTTTCAAACAGACACAAAGCATTAGTGCAGGCCTACAAGCAAATATAAATGGTATATCAAAACCTGGTCACGTATTATATACCGAAACAAAAACAAAACAACATCCCGGCTGAACTAATGATCTGAATCTGAAGAGGTCCCTTTAGACAACGTCTTCCTGTTTTCACATTGCTGACCTTCTGAAGTCACTCAGTATTACCCTTCACCGAATCACATTTCATTATTGCACTTACTATATTTGAATTACAAGCTCTGTTTGACTTTATAGACTGGCAGATGGCATGTATAAAAATATATGTCTAGTTTCCAGGCAGTTTTACAGCTCCCAAGCCCCAGTACCAGTATTATTATTATTATTATTATTATTATTTATTTCTTAGCAGACGCCCTTATCCAGGGCGACTTACAATTGTTACAAGATATCACATTATACAGTATTTTACATTATACAGATATCACATTAATTTACATACAATTACCCATTTATACAGTTGGGTTTTTAGTGGAGCAATCTAGGTAAAGTACCTTGCTCAAGGGTACAACAGCAGTGTCTCCCACTGGGGATTGAACCCACAACCCTCCGGTCAAGAGTCCAGAGCCCTAACCACTACTCCACACTGCTGCCAGTACCAGTACCAGTACCAGTACCAGTACCAAACACTTAAGCAATTACTGGCAGAAGCAGGTTTAGTTCTTGATATTTGACAAGTTTGAAATCAGTAACTTCACCAGTTCTCCAGAAGAAGATTTTGAAAGTTTTTTTCCAAAAAAACGCATTGGGCGGCCATCTTGGTTCACGCACAAACCATTTTTGAAAAAGTCAGTTATACTGACACAGGCATGATGGTTTTTAGGATTGGAGTTAATCAAGTAAACCGTTTTTAAACTGAAGCCGTTTTAAATTTTATTTGAAAATGTAGGTCCGGCAGCCATCTTGTTTAACTAAACAACACCATTTTGCCATATTTGAATTCTATTGTCAGCGGGATGATGCCTAACAAGTTTGGAGTTTGTTAGTAAAACAGCTTTCAAATAAATGCAGTTTGCTGTTAGGTGCGCGTTTTGGTAAAATTTGTGGCATCCATTTTGATAGTAAACTTTATCGCAGCAACTTTCTGAAAGGTTTTTCCAAAAAATGCGTCAGCCCGCCATCTTGGTTAATGCAGGAGTGCATTTTTTTGCATCTGAACTGTAATCTACATGAGAAGAAGAAGAAGAAGAAGAAGAAGAAGAAGAAGAAGAAGAAGAAGAAGAAGAAGAAGAAGAAGAAGAAGAAAAATCCTAACAATAACAATAGGCTTCCCATCCATTCTGGCTTGGAATAATAATAATAATAATAATAATAATAATAATAATAATAATAATAATAATAATAATAAGTAGTAGTAGTAGTAGTAGTAGTAGTAGATATGTATTATATTTATAGAAATTTTGATTTTGATTCAAGAGAAATATCAAAACTTGCACAATTATAATATTTGCCCACCAGATGGTGATATTTGCTAGCTAAAATGACATTAGAAAGTGATTATAGATACGAGAAGCACAGTAACAAAGTCGTTCAAGTATATGCAAACCAGTTATATTAGCACAATTAAACAAGGGACCATGTCAGCTGTAAATAACACAGGAAGAGAAGCTGTAAAGATTGCAGTGGTAAAGCAGCTTACTATGCAATACATTTTACATTGAGTTTGTCTTACACTGAGCATCACAAGTGTCGCTCCGCCCCTGTACAACTCGCAGCTTATTTATACACAGAGAGTGTGCATAACTGATTGGCATTGTAAAGTACTGTATGTGAAATTGACGAAACAACGGTGTCGAACTGTTTCTGGGATTCTGTCAGAAATCTGTTGAGATAATAGGTATTGTTACGAAGGCACAGCAGGGAAGTCAGTGATTTGTTTAGTTTGGTAGAGAAAAGGTTAAAGAAGACAGCAATGGTAACATTAGACAGCGGCCATAAACACTACACCTTGAACTTCCCTCTGGAGAGCTTGTCTTACCTAGCAACACCTTGCCTACATCATCTTATTTCTATGGAAATGACGGCACAGTATGTTACATGACTGTCTCAAACATTACAGCAACGAATGTACAGCTGTGGCTAAAAGTTTTACATCACCCTATAGAATTAACTAATTATGCTTCGAATGAAACCTGCTGAATAATGTTACGTTAACATATTGAATTACATACCGCTTTGTAGTTTTCCATAAACTTGAAAAATGTGACATTTTGAAATCTAACCATGAAATACTGTACTACTGTTATGGCTTCCGGTAGACTTTTGCAATATCATTTTGTAGTTTCTTTGATGTTAAATAAAAGATCTGTAAATCTGTTTTTAAAAAATTATGTTTCAATCCTAAAATACCAGGTGATGCAATATGTAGCTGAACCTCATTTAATGCATATCAATGACAATTCTGTTCAAATACCTCAAACTTTTGTGCCTTGATCTCTTATGGTGTCATGGAACTTTTACTTGTATAAGGATTTTTTTCTTAATCACTATTTCTATTTTTGCCATAATCAAGCAGCGACAGTTAATTAGTGATATAATGGTGTGTGAATGAGCATGATGAGCTTCCTTCACAATCCCACAGTGTGCCCCCATGTTTGTGAAAATCTGTTCCTTTTTATTTATGTATTTATTGTTTGGCTCAAATTCCTATGAGCTCTACATTTGAAAATGAATAACTGTAGATTTTCTATTTCAGTCTCAGGTTTTTAATGAGCATGACACAGTCTCAGGGGACTTACTATGGCTTATTCTACAGGCCAGCAGCCTTCTGTTCATTTTATTTATTTATTTTTTCTCCAATGGAGCAGTATTTGGGCCACTTAACATAATTTCTGAGTGTTTAAGGAAGTATGACATATTTTTTTCTTGTGCAGATAAACATTCTAAGTGTTGCATGTCTAGAGACTAACGTTGTCATATGCTGTCAGGATTCTAACTGCGTTCACATAGAGCAAGAGTGGTAGAACTGTGGAGAGTAGCGTGGCTTAAGGGTAGAGGTAAAATTGCAGCTTTGTCATGCACATACTTTAAATATACACATGGCCATGTTTTTTTTCTGTTGTATAGCATTATTTAGTCAAAATTCCAGATAGGCACTCCGCAGCAAAAACTGTAAACATGTGTAAGCCCTGAATATAAAACACATGCTGTCTACACCATGTTTCAGGACAAAGCTTTTGAATAGTGTCATAGAACACTGGACTAACTTGGTCAATGCATTACATGGTTGCTAATATCCCCTCAGTCTCTTGCAGTGGTCTATTTCAGCTCTTCAGCTATCAGTTTAATTCCAACACAGGTCAAGGCAGACAGAAAGTCATTTCTTTCCATCTGATAGATGGCTGCTTGAGAGGCCTTGGCTTTTATCACAGTTTCTTAGTTGACAAGTGTCTGTTTGAATAACTGCTCAGTCACTATGGAGCCCAAAGGTAAGCTCAGCATGGTGTGGGTGTGCTGTGTAATATTCTCGAAAGCATTTCATGCTGTGATAATTGTTTCCCATGTATTGTACAAAAGCTTTCTAACTGGCTCCTATAAACCACCTGATTTCAGTAACACAATCAAACTGGTTCTCGAGGTGCTAAATATATGAGTCTCCACTGTAACTCAGAGTTAGCATAGAACATTTATCTCATTAGTATCATTATTCATATAACTTTATTCATATTACCTTTACTGTGTCATTACCTGATCAAAGAAAGACTTGCAGAGTGGGTACTATGGGTCTCATCCATAACTGTAAAACACACAATGGTACAATATGCAGCAATGCTAAAAGAACCGTGGTATATATCTGTACTAAGTTGTTTTTTAGCATTTCTATATATTTAGCTTCAAAGAGCAAAGGTGCTGAATTATATCCTGGCTTTCTTATATGGAGTTGCTGCTGAAGTGTTCTCAGGCATGCTATGGAGATTTCTCTTGGCCATTTGCAATAGACTTGATTGCATAAATCTTTACGGTTGTAAACCAAAGGCTCTCACCCACAAACAGAGGAATCCTACTGTTCTATTTGTCCCTTTTTGATATCTGTTTGAAGTGATAACATATTTTATGAATCATCAGTTGACCCTGGATCACAATGCTATTGTTACTAGAGATGTCATTCAAGCCCTTTTTCACCCTCAGGGCCTTCTTTATACCTCTCACTCACATGGGGTATGCATTGTATGAATTATTGATGAGTATTTGTCGTTCTTTATGTTTAATTTATTAACTCAGGGACACAGTGTGGTAGAGATTGGTTTAAATACAGCACTTTCCGTAAAAGCCTACATTAATAAACTGAGTGAGACCGTGCTCACATCACACATTGCTTTGCGTCAAATTATTGAAGATGTAATATATCCCTGCTTGAGCAGATGGATGGCTTCAGCAAGCTGCATTCCGTGCTGCACACATTTTACCTGTGTCATTTTTTTAAATTATTATTCTGTAAAAGCAATGTAAAAAGTAAGATTTGCCAAATCTTAAAAATGAGTTTGAAACCTGTTTGGCACTACAGTACTCTGTGAGTCAACTGCTTTCAGCAGTGTGAACTTACAAGCCTGGTTATAGCTCAAGAAATAACGTAGACATAACAAAAAATGCTGGGGTTTTTTTGGTGTGCTGTTTTTTTTTTTTAAGTACTAAATGATAACACCTATTGAACTGGTAGTTTTAACAATCAAATCTATTTTTCCAGCTGTTAAAATAGCTATAAGGGGTCATATGCATACGTCAATATAAAAATGCTGGTTAAATATCAATGTGGCTGATAAATGCCTGAATTCACGTGTGAAGTCATTATAGCTAAGAGGCTGGACCGAGAACACGTGTCTCGCTGGTACACACTAAAATACACTAATCTGCTGCAGATAAGTAACAAACCAGGAATTAGGTTTTTTAAGTCAGCAGTCGAGATACTGATTAATGAACAGCTTTATATTGCCAGAGGGGAAACCATAACAAACAACTTTGTCAATATCCAATACAAATAAAACACAGCAAGCAGCTGCCTGAAACATCAGATTCTGACTCTTAGCCTTCATTCAGCTAAGAGTAAAGGCTTGTATTGCTTTACTGAGGATAATTCACTGCTCTTCCTATTCTATTAACATGCGGGTGCTGTGATTTGTAGTCATGTGATGTCATAATGAGCACACTATTGGAAATACAAAGGATTATTATTTTTTTTTTTATGTAGATGAGGAATAAAGATGTATCAACCAGTACAGTGCAAGATTATGCTTTGTCAAGTAAAAAACTCAGCCATGCACATGATAACAATGCCACAGTAAGTCATCCTGATCAGTTCTACTTTCAGTTCAGATATGGATCAGTGCAGTGAAACCTGGCTTTCAAACATTATGCTCCAAACTGTTCTAAGTGTGTGTGTCTCAAAAAGGCCCTTGAACAGAATCCCAGCCTAGCAAAACAAGAAAGTTAACACCAAATGGACTCTCCTAAGATCTGAAACCACCCCCGAGTATTAAGGGGGTGAATGGCTCTTTTTTTACTTCTATCCCACTATGTCTATTGTGGATTTATATCACAATATAAAAACAAAAAGCAAAAAAAAGACGACCCTTCAAAGTTGGAAAGGTGGACAGTTCTAGAAAAAACATTCCGTTATAGTTACTGCCAGTGCCGGGAGCAACACTCTAATTCTGGGGGTCGCTAACGTGCTAGGAACTGATAGCAACTAATTTAGATTTAGAAGGACGCTGTCTTTTTAAATTAGCGCCGGTACATCGCAGTGCCTTGAGATGCATATCCTTCATCATTACAGTAGCCGCCTTGGCTCTAGTCTCTGACAAAATGCATGTACAGTAATCTAATTTTTAAAAAATGTAAACCAGTCACTCACATCACGGAATTTGTTCCAGTATCTGTCCTTGTCATATTGGGAGACGGTGCTCAACCATTTGTCATTGTCCAAGGAATTTCCATTGTTGTTATTGTTAACGGTGATCATTTCTGGACGCCTGCCTTCAACTTGCAGGAGAAGCAAAGCAACGAACCCCAGCAAAAAGTGTAACAGCATCTGAAAACAGGACGACAAGAGAATAAAAACAAGACACGCAAGCAAGAAAAAAATAACACAAGAAAAAATGAATAAATAAAAACTCAGCCTACGTTTTATATTACAGGTACTGTTTTGTTGAAGTTCTACGTCAAGAAAACAGATGCAACGATTAGGAGTGAAAGCTACCAGGGAAAAAAGCGGTACATTACAATGCACTTTTGTCGTTTGAGATGACATTCCCATTCTTACAAACACTACACATAACATTAGCAGCCCATTGAACAAAACAGTCAAACTAAAAATGCAGCAACAACTAAAATGCAAAAATAAATAAATAAATAACCTTCTCTCTTTCGATGCTTCGTTTCTCTTACAGATCAGGTTAGATTTGGTCTTCCACTGTAGGTTCTTTGATGACGATGGTTTAGCTCTGGTTTCTTCAAAGCTAAAATCCCACAAATTCTCTGAAAGACGGTATATATCGGTGCGTGTTTATTTTAAAAAAATATATATATATATATATATATGTATATATATATATATATTAATAAAACGCAAGGAAGTATTGCGCCACCTCCCAACTCCGATATGAAACTGACACAAAATTGCAAATGCAAATACAGAAGGAGGAATGACGCATATAACAATGAGCACAGGCTCCCCCTTTGGACAACGATACGGCACCTCCCCGTATACCCCTGTCTCCCGCTGGCAGCAGGTTCATTTACATAGAAGGCAGGTGTAAATCCCGATGAACCAGCGAGATAGTGCCTTTACGCAGGAAGAAACAGTTTTTCATCAATATTGAAATAACAAAGCCACAGTGACACTGCATCATTCCTATCGATAATGGGTTGATAGAATGGGCTTATTCGGTATGAATTACTTTGAATAAGTAAAACCAAGTGTGATTTTGTTACAGCGTAAATGTGTTAAATTAATAGTTACACTCAGTGTTAAAGATAATTTTTTTTAAAAAAATGGAGCCACTAGTTTTATTTATATATATATATATATATATATATATATATATATATATATATATATATATATATATATATATATATATTCAAATATTGTAAGTGCCAACATTGTGTGGTAGCGGTGTGAAGTTAAAGAGATAAGCAGATGAATAGTGAATATTAACTCTGAAATTTGCGTTTCCAACAGCGGGGCACGAGGGAGCTGTTCTTTCAGAACCACGGAAGTAGTGCTGAAGTCGCCGAGAGGACAAGAGAGGAGCAATTTCTTAGCGTTCAGTGCTCTTATTTCAGTACAGAGATGCAAAGTTAATGCGGGGTGCTAAAGGAGAAAAGTGTGAAACAAAGAAGTGTGTAATCACTGGGAGCGTAATCGTCTATCCACCAATATCTCAGTGGTACTCTCAATTATTTTCCCTCTTTATTTACTTCGGGTTTAGGCTGTGTTCGCCGATCTCTCCTCCGCAAGCCATGACCGTTGGGACTCGCGCTGCTGGTCCCCAGTGGCAGTATACATTTGATTGTATATAAGACAGATGAGAAGTCCAGACTGCGTTTTATGAGCACCACCTCTGCGGTGATGAACGATAGGTCTGACAGGCAATAAGGATACAAGGATGGTTGAGAATATAGGTATTTCAGAACAGCGAAGTATACGTTTTATATGTACAAGGCAGTCCACAGCTGCTCTGTGCTTTACACACACACTCCAACACACAAACACATACTGGTACGTGATTTGTTATATGTATAAGGGATCATTATATCCCAAAATATTTAAATCCTTTCCAACTTCAAACCATATTCCTCCATATTCCTGGACTCCATCCCTGTACCGCCCCCCACCCTTATCGATTTGCTATTTTACTGGTGCCTGGATATGTTTTTTTTCATAAGCAGGCTACACTTAGTTTGTTGATAATATTATTGAGACAGGAAAAAAAAACCTGAAGAGTAACTGTGAGGAGAGATAAAACTCAAGAGGCCGACCTGTTTCAGATTAGTAAAAGAGGGACATGCACGCATACAAATCCGTCTACGATTATTCAGCCTCGTGCGCCTATCAATGCAAAATCTACAAACCCATCTGGTATGTCTGTCACATTGAATAGTTTACAAGCACACAGGCATTTGTCACCCGAAGAAAAACCTAACCCTTTGTTAGTATTCTCGTGTTTTTCCATCACAGTAGGATATGTTCTCACTGTGATAGCTCTATACCAAGCATCAAAACTTTCGATTTTGTCAGTTTTTCGTTAAGTATATGGAAAACGACAAAACGGTATGTAAGTCAATATGTAAACGTAACATTATTCAGCAGGTTTTATTCGACTTTATGAAGCAAAATTAGTTAATTATATATGGTGATGCAAAGCTTTTGTCTCTCTCTCTCTCTCTCTCTCTCTCTCTCTCTCTCTCTCTCTCTCTCTCTCTCTCTCTCTCTCTCTCTCTCTCTCTCTCCAGAAAGCTTAACTCCAGAGTTATTTCGACAACACTTCAAAGTCCGTTTTTATTATTAAAATGCAATTTTATATTAACCTGCTCCCCGAGGTGTGTGATATCCCATTAAATCTACCATTTTCTTTCCTTTAAGAGTGAGAGCTCAAATAAAGTCTGAAACGTTTCTAAAATGAGTGACTCTCACTTGGCCTATCTGGGCTTCTTTAATTACAGTTCAGAATAGTTTCATGCACTTTATATGAAACAATTCATTTCTGCATTTACAACAAAAAGTCATTTTACATTTTAACACTTTGACTAGATACAACCCTGGAATTCACATCCTAAGAATTTCAGTGCTTATTGCTCATATAAAATGAGTGCAGTTTTATTGTAGGCTGCCTACTGTACTATTAGCCATGTTTTTGTACCTACAGCCATGGAAGAACATTTTACATCACCTAGAATTTTAGGATTGAGACAAAATTAAAAAAAAAATGTGAACATAATTAAGATATTTTATTTAACATCATGTAATCGAAGAAACTACAAACAAATAAACCCTATTTACAAACTTGAACTGCAATACACAGTAGTCTACCTAATCCAAGATTCAATTCATTGCAATGTATCCTGATTTTGCAATGTTACTGTAGACACTGAAAGTACTTGAAAAATAAGTGCCCATTCACTAATTATTATGCAAAGTTTGGGTCTGTTCCAGTCAAGTGTAATGTCCGACAGAGCTGTTGTAAATATGCAAAAGCCACTTTTTAAATTGTAAATTAGAAATATAGTAGCTTATACATTTCTCAAGTGGCTCAGTTTCAACCATGGTGGGTTAACGTATGGGGAAGATGTGTTAATCTATGGGTACAGTAAAAACATTTGAATATTAGTTCTGATTTCCATTAACTACAGAGTAGGGAAACCCTTTCCATATAATTAAGGCTAACAGTTGCATCTGTAGTGAAGGATGACTGATTAAATCACAGTGCCTACTATGGAGATACTGAGCCATATACCAGGACTGCTCAGGATATTACTGTACTGTGTGTGTGTGCAGGTATTGTATGCGTAAACCACTGCCTTGCCACAGACGGAGTCTGCATTCGTATCACCATGGCTCATAATCCTCCATTTTGTACAACAAGCAACAGCATTTCTGTATTCAACATTCCCTATTTGTGTAATGTGCAGTGGTTTATAAAAGGAAAGGTGTTACACACTTAGCCACCACATATCACAGATGAAATTCCCAAATTCATGTTAGTATTATTTCAGAAATATAAAGTTTTCCTATTGCAATATTTAAGATTAGTTTCACATTACACCAGTGCACATTTGCAGATTTTAGTAAAATGGTGCCCTCTACTGGCTACATAAAGAAACACATTTGATTCGCAAGGGGGTTTAGGTAGCTTTAACATCTAATCAAAGCTGATTTTCAAAGTAGCTAAGTCCAAAGTCTGCTTATTCGCCATACTAGAGTGTTTTAATATTCCTCCTAGAATTGTAAGGGAAATCAAAACAATTTCACAAATGATTTTCTGAAAACAGTGATCATCCTTGCCACCTACTGCAGATCCAAAGGAGAACACGGCAAGTGGCAGAACCTTAAAGCATCTGTAATTATGGATGATTCTCATCAAATAAAAAAAGATTGGTAATCCACAATGGCTGATATTTCCACCGATTAAAACCAGAGCTTTTACCCTATTTCCTTTTTCTTTATTGGCATTGACAATGGCACAGCCATATATTCTCCACCATGTCTCAAATGTATATATTATAAGGAAACGTGCAAATTCATTTTAAAACATGACTACACTAGGTTGCTTTCTTGTCATGCAATTCACTAGTCATTTCACCAGGAGAGGGAAGTTGTCCCACTTTTCATGGCCTTCTTTCTTGTCAGTAACCAACCAGCTGTTTCCCCTTATGAGTGGCATGCTTTGCAGCCAGTAAGATACTTGACCCTGAAGACACTGCAAGGTGAAATGACCAACAGGAAGGGAACAGTAACAGATTTCCTGGAAGGTAGGGCAAGAAAACTGAGAACTTACTGTTGTTTAGTGTAGTGTCAGATGTCAGGTTTTAAAATTAAAATACATGTTTGTGACATCATGTGTTTCTTTCCTATTGCACATTTGAGACATATACAGAGCGAATGATGGCACGCAACAAGTAAGGTTTATGAATTTGTTAACTTAATTGTCATGCAGGCTATGATTTCATTTGAAAGTGCTACTAATGATTCCACGATATCATATTTGATTGCATGAATAATTACATTTAAAATAATGTGTTAAGGTGTGAATTACTGTTAAAATACCTGCAAAGTTAAACATCTGACTGCTTTTTTCTGAAACCAAGCTTTCAAAGGTTGTACCAATTCAAATTACCACAAGCCTCATACACTATTTGAAAGATAACCTTGTGACTTTATTCAACATTTTTACATTAACAACCAGGTACAAAACACGGAAAGCTATTTCAAATTTTCATTAAAATAACTACAAAAAAACAGAATTATAGATATACATACATACACTACTTCTTTGCCCCAAAGACATAGACTCACCCAGGAGAGACATAGCCTGCATCTATTTTTCATTCATTTCATGCTGCTTCATGTGATATGTGTCTGAACAAAATTAATCTATTCAGTAGTAATATTGCATCATCTTACATTTAGCAGCATTTCTTTATATGTCTTTTTTTTTTTTTTTTTTTTAATCATCAGAGCATGGCTGGACTGTCTAACTAGGTGTCTCCAACCCTGGTCCTGGAGAGCTACTGGGGCTTCTGGTTTTCATTTCGACTGAGCTCTCAGTTACTTAATTGAACCAATTATTGGCTTAATTAGTCAAGATTAATAGGTGTTCCAGATCTTTAGCCATTGACGACGTAAAGACACCTATAAAACCTGTTGGACAGGGGCTCTCCAGGACCAGGGGTGGAGACCCCTATTCTAAATATACTGGTACTTACAAATGGTTTTATTCAGTACACCTTTGAAATGAATGTAATAACCATACCACTATTTAAATGTCAAGAAGGACTACAGACAATGATGAAAAAGCCTACTTATTCCCCTCGTATACAAGTATCTTCCTTCCACTTTGCTCTAAAGTGACCCCTGCTGGCAAAAGCAGAACATACACCGGTATACAGTATTGGGCCACTTTTCTGTCTTGTTTGCTGCCCTCTACACCCCAACAGTCATTCTGAGCTTCACCTCAGGTTGCAGTCATAACAAGTTCGGGGACAGTGTAGTATAGTGTTATAGTGAACACTTCCAACTCTGGGTTTGGTACCAATCTCTTGGGGCAGCCATATCAAATTGGTTCTTGCCGTCAGCCTACCTCCTAGAGGTTTCAAGATGACTCAGTGTTTGTCAGCACTTTCATATCTTGTGTAGATTAAAAGCCCTAAATAAAAGTTATTCTGCAATGTGTGAACACCAGGAGCTGGAGGCAGAAGCAGTTCATTATTGCGCAGGGAGAAGGTCACAGCCCTGTTTCTCTCCCCCTCACTCGCTACCAGCGGTTGCTCTGAGCAGCGATGTCCACGTCCACTATACGAGGCAGCCTCCCACTGGCCCCGCCTTCCAGGTAGCCTGGCCGGACTGTAGGCAGATCCAGAAGCTTCTTTTTACTTTTACTGAAATCTGAACAAAATGAAGAGAAAGAAAAAAACATTCCTATTTCCCCAAGGGTAATGTATTCAATAAATCAGGAATGCTTCTACTAAGAGCCAACTAGAGAAGAAGTGAATAAAACTGGATGCCCTCAATTTTGTGTAAGTTCCTACCTTACAGTATTTTACAATATAAAGTACACTGCTTGCAGAGCAGGACACGCTGCTTATAAAGCTATCACTGTTTATAAAGCTAACGCTGCTTTGTTTTTTCATAAACTACAGAATAACAGTTACTTTTTACATTAAACAGGCCTCACCTGAAATTGCAAGCAGCATTTTTCTCCTTGCACCAAAAGTTGAAATCCCCACTTCTTTCAGATCCTCGTCAGTGAGTGTTAAGAATGTCTGGAAGTCAATCTGAGAAGCGACAATAACAGTAAAACCGTTACTTGCACATCTTTCTCATATAATTGATAAAACTATAAATGGCAAATGGCAGAATATGGATACCTACAATTTAACCATCTTCTTAAATACAACTTTGTATAGTATCATCAGTTACATTATTGACGATTATTATATTTTATTCCCATTTCCTGGGCAATTCATCTTATTAAATTGTGCTCTGAAGTCATTTCAATAGTCATCACTCATACGGTCTTCCAATAAGATTGTGTACTGTAATTCAGATAAACAGCAATAAGCTGTTCAAAAGGACACTATATAAATATTAGAATAATAGTGGGTTGTGTTAAAAAAAAAGAATCTGCAACAATGTACAATAGTACAGGCTTTCTCAAACCTGGTCCTGGGGACCTACTGTCTGCTGGTTTTTATTCCAGCTGAGCTCTCAATTACTTAATTGAACCCTTAATTGAACTGATCATTTGTTTTTAATTGTTTTAAGCTCTTAAACAGTTGCAGAGTTCAAGTTACTTATAACGTGTTATAGCTAACTTGAACTCTGCAACTGTTTAAAAGCTGGAAACAATTAAAAAGCTCTTATTAAGCTAATGTATAGTTCAATTAAGGGTTCGATTAAGTAATTGATAACTCAGTTGGAATGAAAACCAGCAAACACAGTGGGTCCCCAAGACCAGGATTGGGGAAACCCTGCAATAGTACACAGGAGGCGCTATTAGTAAGCAGTGAGAATGTTGTAAGGGGTGCACTTGCTGTAAATAAACAGAAAACCAGAGGCCCTTATGAATACCATCCATGCCATAGCTACCCTTGTAAAAGCATAGTGATGTATAGTAGAGCACTGAGGGTGCGGCAGGGCAAAAGCACTAAATGTACATTTGTATATTTGTGTGTGAATATAAGGTTGGCAGGGAGGGGGTTAAATTCCTGGAGCCTTATTTGAATGATTAATGGTTAATTAGGATCCGGCAACATGGTATTTAAGGAGAAGAAAATCTCCTGTGCTGTGCTGTGCATATGCTGTGTAGGCGAATGCCCAGCCTGACAACTGTTTGTACAGTAGTGGTTTGCTTAAACCTTTTATTTTGGCCACCATGCCTGTTTGGTTGTTCCTGTTTGTGTAATTTCATTGCGCACCCAGCGCTTAAACTGCAGCTTCCAAGCCTCTGGGTGTCATTCTTGATGCTATCCTGTTACAGAGGGATTTGGTCAAACATATTAAAATGCATATTATAAGCTTGGGAAAAGCTTGGGAAAACTGCTAAATTACTTGCACATTTACTATGGTAAACTTCCGTAAGGGTGGCTAAATAGAAAGTCAAAAGGATAATTTACAGTTTTCAATTATTTAGTGTGCCGGATTACTTTTTCCTCTACAGTTCTGAAAGTCCAGTTATGCTCCTTCACCACAGCTCAGTTGAACTGAAGGTCTCTTTTCTACCAGGAGCTCTACAGCAGAACTACTGGCTCCTGGAGGATAAAAGCCAGCCCTGCAGGTTTCTGCTTTGAGCTCACCTGGTGAGCCACTTGGGGACCTCAATTATACATTTTCAGATAAGCTATAAGACACTAAGGAGCACACTTTCAAAAATTAAAGGAGAAAAACACCTTCTATTTTTTTCCAAAAAAAGACAATAAAACTTAGCACTATATAATTCTCAGTAAAACACTGAACACAAACTCTCAGTAAAAGAGTGGAAAGGTGTCTGTACCTCCTGCTGTTGGAAGATATCGATGTATTTGCCCAGCCCCAGTTGGCTGAAGAGCTCTGGCAGGTCTGCTGTCTGTTTGTGGGTGGGACTGGAGCAGCAGTTGCTGGAGCAGGTCAGAGATGAGATGCTGTCAAAGTAATTACTGCTGCTGAGGAATGACTCGGCTGCAAACAGAAAGGAGAATGTGTTTAACATGCCAGTCTAACATGCCAGTCTCTGTTTCTGTTTGAACCCACCGCCAATTTAGGTTCTATGGAAAATGAAGAGTCTGCTGCTAGATACAATTAAATAAAAGGCTTTATTGTGCATTTCAATACAAAAAACATAAAAAAGACTGTAATTTAAGTACTTATGCTGGTCTACATGATATGTTAATGCTAGAAAACAGCAATAGAATACTCTGCTTCACTGGCAGGTAATTCTTGAATAACTATCAGTGCTATTATCAATGACCACTGTTTTTCTTTTTAAGAAAAAAGAAAAAGACTAGTGTATACAAGTGGGAAAGCATTTTTTGATTGCGTTAAACACCTACAGGATTTGTCAGCTCTGCTTCTCGAGGATGAGGAGGCAAAGACAGGGAAAGAGGAGGCTGAGGAAGATGAGAGAGGAGATGAGGAAGATGCAGAGTCCCTCCGCTCCCTCCAGTTCTCAGAGTCACTGCCGCTGGCCAGACTCTCTTTACTGAGGGATTCCTGCAAACTCCATTCCTGGGGGAAAATGGAGAAGGAATTGGCACACATATATTTATTATTTTCTGTCTAATACGCAGTTGCAAAAAGGACAGTTTTAGTGTTTTGCATTTGTTTCACAGGTAAAACTATAGGAAACTTAGTCAAGCATGCAGGTAATTAGACAAACGGGCTAGAGTCTACAAATCATCATTAGTGTAATATTTGTCTGAAAGGGGGAAAAAAACACCAATTACAATTCTAAAACGATTAAGAAACACTAAACTATTAACAAACCCTTTAATTAAATACAGAAGTTGTTTATTTCTGATTAGGTAGCTTTATTGGGTGCACTTTTACTATCTGAAAAATGGCGCTATTGAGAATTTGGAGTAAAAAGCTCTTGGAGAATCTAGAACAGTGTCTTTTCAAATGTTTTGACATTTTGTCAAAACATGTGTCAGTTTTAAAACGAGACAAAAGCAAAGTCCTTCAAGCTCAGGCACTCGCACAAATGATTAAATAATTAGAAATCATGTATGCATACAAAATTAAAACCCAAAGGGTTTGTACAAGTCAAATTGAATTTGTCAATTTAACTAGGTGATATGCATACTGGTTACTTTTATGAATATATCAAATAAAAATAAAGGTATTTAAATAAGAAGTACAAAAAAACTATTTTACAAATGTTTGGAAGAAAAGTCTTTATCAATGTCTTCACTTTGATGAAACTGATTAAGACTTCTTGTCCAAACTATATATCTTACAACTGTGTGTTTTATAGCTGGGTTGGAATCCAGTATACAACAATATCGTAGTTTGCATGTACAGTACTTATATCAGATTACCCTACCACTTATTGAAATGCGTTCCTCATTGCTAGACCTTTTCCACCCCACGCTAATGATGCTGATGCTGACAGTCAGTGGATCTGTTGTGCTGGTTACCTGTAAGTTGTTCCCCAGGTAAGACTTGTAGCTCCGGCGGTTCACACATCGCATCTCCTTCACGGCCTCTGCTGGCATTGACTTGGAGAAGCCCAGCCCACTCCAGGTGTCTGTAGGTGTCCGCACCTCAGTCTCAACCGGTTTCTTCAGCATCGCTGGCACACAAAAAACATTATTAATTAGGGCTGTAAGTAACCATTATTCAACAAGGTAATCAACCAGCAAAATCACTATTTCACTACATTAATATGTACTACAGATTTCTGAGCCAAGAAAAATACACTGTGAGTACAGAGTCAGGTATACATCAACTAGCTGAGATCAAGTCAACTGTTGACACCAACTTGAAGTTCTACCAGTATTTGCAGCCTTATTTTGTTCCTTGGTGTCTGAACATTGGGTTGCTGTCCAGACGTGACAGAAGCCAAAGCTGATTGATGAACCCCAAACGTCTCACGAGAGGTGGCTTCCATCTGACGAATCACTGAAATACCAATACTAATACCACTAGAAGTCTCTCTTAATGTCTTTAATATTGAGGAAGACTTCTAGCTGAAACTTCCGTCACTGAATTTATTAAGGTCCTTATAGAATTTATAAGTATGTCTAAAATCAGCACTGTTGGGTGTTCATGGATGATTAGACTTTTAATTCACATTTTAATTATACAAGAAAGACATTCAGCTTCTCAGATACTGGGCCAAAAGCCATGTTCTCTGTCCCGTTCTATTTATACCGGCTAAGCACTTGATCAATATAAGTGATCTATTAGTTTAGTACAAAGTTGGCTTTAATTGCTCTCCCTCTCTTTTATTTATAGCTTGAATACATTTCACTGCAGATCTGTGGATCAGTGTATATATAGTGCACTAATATATATTGCCAGTGTTCACATACAACTTCCTTCCTAGATTATTATGCACCACAATCCAGTTATATTAAGTCATGAAAGATTATTTTCACTTACCCCGTGTTGCTAAAAGTTTCTTTTTTTCATAATCATAATCCTAAAAAGGGGGAAATAAAACTGTTTAGAGATATTCATAGAAAGTATTTTTTTTATTTTTTATTTTTTTTCCAGTCTTATACTGATTGTCACCAGCCAATTAAGTTGCTAGTAACTGAGAAATAAGACTTGTATTAATAAAAACAGATTTGGGCACATATAGCATACGGTAATATGTATATATATATATATATATATATATATATATATATATATATATATATATATATATATATATATATATATATATAAAAAAATGAATAGCTTTAAATGAGCCACTGCAGTTTTTTTTTTCACACCCTGCATCTGTCTTACCTCGTTTTTGATAGCATCTGGTCCTGTCTCCTGTAGTTCAATTATGTCTTTCCTTAAACTGCTTGGTTTCTCTGAGTAGTCACTTCCAAAATCACATTTTAACAATCTGAAAGAGTACAAACACAAAGGCCAGGCTAATAGAATACAAAGATACGCATAATTAAAAAAGCGATTGGAAGCTAGATGGTATATGGGAATGAGACATATAGAGACCTGAGTACAGGTATATCTTAGATTACAAGTGAAATAGGTTTGTTTGTCTCAATTAAGTACTTGGAGGACAGCAGCCTACAGCATACAATCACAAAACAATTATATAGTATACAGTATATATACAATTGGCATGTACTGGGACTGGATGGCAAGGATAGTTGCTTACAGATTCAGACTGAGAGGCAGATAATTGTACACCTTTTAGGAGTATTATATTCACAAGCACAAGCACCATTTAAATAAAATAATAAAATAATAAATTTGACAGTGTAAAAAGTCTTACAATTCTTTCAAGTTCTGAAGTGCAGTGTTTTGACGTGAGGCTGCTGTACTTCCTTCCTGCCAGGGCTCTTTGCTGCCCTCTGATTGGCTGCTTCTTCTGCTTGTGTCCGCCCGCGTGCCCTGTGGTTCTTCACATTCTGGCACTGTGTCTGCAGATGGTCTGACTATTGAGGGGGTGCTCTGCAAATCCTCAGCCTCAGAAAGCTAAATATACAGGATTGAAAATAAGTGATTTGGCGTGCAGTAGGTATAACAAATCCTGGTCTAAAACTATATCAGCAACATTGAACTTGCCTGCCATTTATTACCTGTAAAAAGATAAACCTTTGTACTGAGTTTTCAGTGTAACAAACTCGAACACAATACAATACTGTAGCTTTAGTGTAAGGTGTAAGGTGCGTCCCAACATACAAGAAGTGTAGCACACCTACATGTTTAACAGAAAAAAAAACAACACATTTTGAACCTTACCATATTTTTGTTCATTTCAGTGGGTTTCTTCTCATCACTCTTTTGTCGTTCTCTGTCTGCTTGATGTTGCAGGGAGAGACCAGGAGGGGGTGTTGATTTGGCTTTAGCCTGCAGTACAGCATTTACCACAGCTCCAAACGAAGGGACAGGTCCTGGCAAGGGAAAGCATATTTTAGGCCCAGCTAGTTATCTCGTTTATTGGTAGCGAGTACGCAATTCTCCCAAAAGAAGGTGGTAAATGGAAAAATGTGGACATGTTTTTTATAAAAGCTTCTGTTATAAATTACATATTAACCTGAATCAGTGAGGCTCAGTTGTTGTGATATCAAATTCAGCCAATAATTAGTTAGGCCATTTGTTAAGGGAATGTCACAGGCAGGCTTTATTGCCATGGCAACCTCACTGGTTTCTAGGCCCAACAGCAATCTTCTGGCTTCATACAAGTTGACAGTGTTTCGTTCCAAACTCTTCACTACAACAGACTGTGAATTAGAAAAGAGAGAAAGTAAGAAACAGAATTGTAGTACTATAGTATTCCCAAAAATACTAGTTACGTCATAGACACATCTTGCTACTGTATCATGTATTATGCATTTTTACTGTATTTCATGTATTATGCATTTCACTGTATTGTATTATGCTTTTTTTTTTTTTTACTGTATATCATCTATTATGCATTTCTCTGTATATAAAGTATTATGGATTTTCTTGTTGCTGCATCTTGTAAAGCACTTTGTGATGATGGTCCACTATGAAAGGCGCTATATAAAATAAAAATGGATTGATTGATTGATTGATAAAAAAAATCACAGGGATCTATAAACCGGTTTATAAGCGGTCCTCATTGCACTATATTTCTATTGTAATTAGTGTTAATAAGTGGCTCTATAATAACCCCTGGATAAAACAGTTAAAACCCAGCAGTATTTAGATACACCCCTGTTTAGATCACTAAAAGAGACCCCATAGTCCATTCAATACCATTGACAAAGAAATGCATACATCCTTTGATTAGTGTTTTCAAACTCAGCATTGTAGAGGGATGCTGGGCCCTGACCAATATGCACATCTTTATTATTTTGTATATCAAACACATTTTCACTTAAAATTGGGCCTGCTTTTTGTTCTCTTTGCACACGTTTGCCTCTATTTTGCTGACAAGGAGAAACATGTAAATGTTATAAACTAGTATAACTACCTAAACTCACTACATATATTTGTGAATAACTTTGTTTTATTTATTTCCCACTAAAGGGAGAAGCTTTTACTGATATATACATCACATCGCTCACATTTGCAGTTAACAAAAAAAAAAAAAAAAAGGATCCAGAACCTTGGCTGCCTGCTTCACTTTGGGTTTGATGCTGATGAAAACTCCAAGGTTCTGCATCATCTGGCTGAGTTTGTGGGGCTCCACCTCAGCATCCTCCTTCAGATCGAACATCAAGCAGAGTGGGAGGCAGTCCTGACGAGAAGACGAAAGGCTATCAGGATGCACAGACAGGGAAGAGCAAAATAGCTGCATGTCCCATTAGCTGCAACTGCAACAAAAGACTGGAGCTGCCAGATATGCTGTTTTCTATTCTTGCTGATTTAAAAATGACATATTACACAGGCTGACAGCAAGCTGCTTGACACTAAAGGTACTAAATAGTCCAGTGTTGGTTTGTATTGTTTCTCAATTTAGGGAGGCACAGTTATGTAGTGCATAAATAGAGTTACAAATACCTAATAGAGATGTAAGAGAGTTTGTAGCATGCCAATGCGCACCTTCCAGACAGAGAAAGTAAAACAGCTTTCCCACTGTATTCTCCAAACTGAAACAACCTAGGGTTCTGTTAAGCTGTGCTAATTGTGATTTGCATAAAAAATACATCTTGCAGCACTGCTGTAAATTGTCTAAGCACATCTGTATGTTTCATAAGGGTCCCCCTACCTGCAGCTGCTGTTTGGCCAGGCAGACAGTGTCTGCAGTGCCCTGTATGAGCAGCGTGGCTCTGTTCTGTGGGCAGTTCAGGTCTGGAAACACAATCTGTGTCTGGGTCATGTGCATGATGTTGATGAAGTTGACTCCATTCTGTCCCATAAGGAAGACGTGCTGCTGGGAGGTGAGTTCGAGCTGGGTGCTGACGCTGACGCTGGGATCTGCACCTAGCAGCAGCTCCATCAGTACTGCTGTGGCTTTCTAGCAGCAGAAAAGAGGGGAAATGAGAGCTGAGACTCAGAACCAACAGCAACCAACTACATGAAGGAAACCGAAAGCAAAGTCATTGGTTTAATCTCAAATAATTAAAGGTTAGAAAGTATTGGAAAAACATGGTTAAAGACCAGCTAAATGCGAAGATTAACTGACACCCTTGCATTGGTACTGTACATATTTAAGAAAAGTAATCTTATTTGGTAGCCACGCAAGATTTGTTTTCTAAAAAAATGTTATTATGAATGGGTGCCTCCTAACTAAGTTTACTTGTCTTACCTTTTCTTAAATATCTAATTCATATATGAATTGCGACTTACTCTAAAATGTCACCAGTGTTTTCACTGCAATTACGCAGATGAGTGCAGGATCTAAACTCCTTGTCAAACCTGTAGGTAGAGCCAGGCCGCCCTCACCTGGATAGAGACACAGTTCCCCTGCAGTCCTCTCACTAGACAGGTGGTGCTGTAGAGTTTTGGCTGCTGTCTGAAGCTCACGCTAATATTAAAGGCCTGGCTGATGTGGTGGATCACAGGAGAGTTCACATCTGGTACTGTGTGAGAGACCATTCTCATCGGCAGGTCAAAGCTTAGAACCAAAGGCTGCAGGTCCTAAATAAGAACTTAGATTTATTTATTTTTTTAAATGCATTTTGGAGCTCATAAAACCGGATTAATGATATTATAAAAATGATTCAATATTGCTTACCCTTATTCTTCTCCTGGCAGATTCCACACCGGAAAGTGATCCGGCTATAGAAACCTTGCAGATGAAACAGTTAATACATAGAAATAGACAGATAACATAGATTTTCCAAAACGTACTGTATTTGTTATAATTGAAGCTACAATCCAAGGTTCATGCTGCATACAGTCCATTCAGTCAATCCGAGATTCATGCTGCACAATGGCAGATACAATATGACCTATATTTTTGCAACACATCCTAAGGTATCAAGCAGGAAGTGAATGGCTGTGTTGCAAACCACAAAAATTTCACTCTGCCTCCATCCTGGCTTCTACACCGCCATCCCACTGCCCACAGAGTCTATTGTCTTTCAGATCCTGTTAGGAGGGTCAGGATAGTACACCTGGATCAGTATCTCAAACAGTGTATGAGGAGCCTCTGTCTGTACCTGATTGCTCTTCTCCAGATGGACATTGTTTCGGTTAGAGTCGGGGAAGTGGATATGGCAGCCTGTTTCCTCCATGACCTTCTTAATGTTGCTGCCCCCTTTCCCGATCACATGGGAGTGCTCAGTGTGGGCCACGTCCATCTTCAGAGTCACCTTGTTAACCTGGAGACACACAAAACACCTGCTTAAAACTACAGGTTCTGGATGTATTTAATTTTACTATTTTGTAATTTTTCCCCCCCCAATATCACCAAACATAAGGTGTTAAAACCTCATTTTAAAATGGCTGCGGTGTTAACAGGAAATGTCTCTTTTTGTGGCACTTACACTAGTATACCAATTACATTTTCATACTCATGATTTGATTGTTTTATCCACAACTCTAATGCAAATTAAATAAAAGCTTTTGGTCGAAGTGTGTACCTCAAATGAGAATCAATTGTCAGTTAAATTAAGATACACAGGAGCCATATCTTTAACAGATTTATAACATATAGAAGCAAATAGCAATTTTGACTTCCCTACTGTTAAAATAAAAAATAAAAAAAAACCTACATTCAACCAATCACAATAGTGTTTATGCATAATTCTAAAAATAGAAACTAAAGAGCCTACTTATTATCTTATTTGATTATATTTTATTTAAGAAAATATTCATACAGATGTGCCTGTACTGTATTAGCAGGTGTCTAATTTATATTTACAGAGATACCCATGTCCTGAACTACATGAAGTTAAAATAAAGGATAAAGGATTTTTTTTGTACTTAAATTGCAAGGAACTCTTTTTTTTCTTTCTTTTTAAACTAATCCAGGACATCTAAGGATTTTCCTTGAAACAGCAAATGTGTAAAATATACATCTCATATAAAAGGTAGTACCTACTACATCCGTATCCATTAACACGATATGTTGGAGAAGAGTGATAATGTTCTCTGACACAATAACTTGGATGTCTCCTAGCCAAATACTTTCCAGGCTTAACTGTCTTTAGCTTTCAAGATCTGACAAGCTCTAAGACCAAAAAACCCACTGAATGATGTTTTTAATAGAAAAAAGGGTAACTTGCTTTAGTATTTGAATGATCTGGGCAAGTGACCAAACCTTTTGTTTTTAAATCCTCTTCAGTTGTGAAACTGTAGAAGCAGGCTCCCAGCTACTGAAAACAAGGTGATGTTCCTCATTTTGAGTTTCCTGGGAAAATATATGGTCAGGAACAGAAAATATGAGAAATTTCCCTGGAAAATAAAGAAAAGGATTACCTTTGTTTCCAAAACATCTAATATCTTCTTCTTGGCTTCCAGGACACCAGCTTTCTTCCCTTCCACCTTAACATGTGGATCTGAGCAAAGGAAACACAGTTATCTTAATCTATTCCCAGCATTATCAGCATCCACCACAGATTACAGAACAGAACCCTCTCCAGATCATAGGTGCCTAATAATCCATGCTCAAGTGAACATTCTTATTAGAGAAGGCCTGTTCAAGCTTTTCTAGCTAAAATATAAATATGTAAAAGTTACCTTTACCTACAAGGTTAACATCTATATGACACCAATAAAATATTTTACAGATTAGTAATATCATTTACATGATACACAACACAGTATACTTTTAAAAGAGACAGATTCCTATCATACAGTATATAGTGCACTTAATATGTTCTATTGGCCCTTTAATTTGACATTTAAATTGAGATTACACCCATTATGGGTCACACTTTGGTTTCCCCAATTTACAGACCTCATTACGACCAAAACTCAAATCTGCATTACGATGAATATTAATGACTTCATACCCTTCTTCGATTTAGCGCCTATCTTCAGCTTGGAAGGCCATTTGATCTGCGTGTTGGTTTCACTCATCACCTGTGAAAACAGTGTATGAACAAGAGAGGTGAGAAGGAAGCTAACTTTCAAAGGAAGAGGGGTTAAGTGATGATACAGTACCCCCTTCTCAAGTTGTGTTGAGAGGCATTTCACTGGATGTGTTACTAGAAGAACAGCCATTGAAAAATAAATACCAATTTTTTGTAGTAACACAAACAGAAAAATGACTGGAAAATGTAACTGCAATTCTTCTACAACATAGATCCCACCAGTAGGGTAGCAGCAGCATCTATAGATAATCTGGTACTTAATTATTGGTTCAAAGTAAAACAAAGGACAATCTGAAATTTAACTGATCTTGAGATACCACTGCAACAATATCTATCAATTTGAACATTAATCTCAGGATTTCAACACCAATACTGAATTCAGTATAAATGCAAATTCTTATATTAGCACACATCTTACAAAGTTAAAATGCGAGGATTCATTTTCAATCTGATGAAGCACCAGGCCATGTTTGGCCCATACATTTCTGTAGAAAATAAATCATTTGAACGCCTTTTTCCCTTCACGGTTGGGTGTGCCTTCAGTTTGATCTAGCTCCCCGTGGTTCAGAGTAATAAAGCAACGATGGTCGACTTGAAGTATTTCCAACCTGTGCTCAGATTCGCAAAACAATTCCTTAAACCGCTTCACTGCCCGAAGACAGGGCCGATAATGGATTGACTAAAATAAGATTTCCCAAAGAAACAATACAAACATCTCCTGAACAATTCCATGATTATTATGCTTCTCATATTGACACATACAATTTAATACCACAAATAGTTAACTCTGTACTTGATTGTCTAGAGAAGCTTGGCCAGAGCAGCAACAACAACAAAAAAAAAATATCCAGTTACCTTTTGAAAGAATTCTTCACCAGTTAAGCGATTTTCATCTCCAGGGGCTATAAATATGGGAAAAAAGAAGATTTCGTTTAAGACTTTGGATGCATGCAAACACTGAATAAGGTTCTCACTGTAAATACTTGGCACAAGACATTCCAAAAGTCTCCAGAATTAATTAATAAGAATGGGGGTGAGAACCAAATATGAGATCATAAACCCTATACACTGTATTTACAGAAATAGTGTATATACAAGTCTGCTTTGTGAAATCTATGCAGCTATTCTCTGCTGTGTCTGCCTAAATAAACTAACGCTGCTTTTAAATATTGTTGTGGTGAGTGTCCTTACATAACAGCTAGCCAGGGACATGAGGGAAATCATCACAACTTCACCATGATATGATGATCATGTACCCCTCAGAGGTTAAGTCACAGTTGCATTTTTAGAGCATTTTAAAGCATCAGACAATCACCCTGGATTGCATGAACCAACCTCTCTTGTTATTCCAGGATTACCCTAAAAAATAAATGGTTGAAAAAAATCTGTTTTAAAACTGTTTCTTATGTTGGCAGGGTATAATTTGAATCAGTGTTAATTCAGAGATGATCAAAAACAATGATGGCAGTAGTATTTAAACACATACAATTTAATAATTTGTCTTCCACTGTTTCTCACTATGAGGGTACCTTTGACTAAAAAAGGGCACCTGAATACCTGTAGTTGGGACTTTTGCGTGCATGACAGACAACCTGCTGAACTTCAGACCAGTGCTTAACTCTATGCTTTTCACTAAAGGTTCACGATGAGGGTTCCTTTTAATTTCACTGTACCACAGTTGTTCAACTGGAATCCTTTTTAATTTTTTTTCCTCTAGTTTGTCAGTAGTTGTTAAGGCAAGTTGACTTATTTTCTTTGCTTTTTGGCAGCAGAACCATTGCATACCAGACCTCTCTTGTATTGTATTGTGTACTTACGACCCAATTCATTGACTGTTTCACTAATAAAATATTTTTGGGAATTTAACATTTAATATATACTTCAATACATGTTTGCTTGAATGTAATGATTGCTAGTATTATACTGTTAAAAATGTTTTAATTTATATCAGAATATTTGTCTTCAAAATATTGACCAGAAAGTGTATTCTTTGTTATTTTTTTTGTCCAAACTTTGCACTGAGACAAAAAGTAACACTGGTTTAGGATGTGTCTGTTCACCACAGCGAGTGTCAGGTGTAAATGTCCCTGTGGGTTGTGGAAGGAGCTCATTAACACATCTGTCATTGGGTGAGTGCCACTGTTCTCACTGTGTTAATCTGAGGAAGTGAAGAGTTTCCTCACAAGAGTGAACTCTGCATCTGCACTGGTTCCATCAAACAAGTTGAAAACACAGCCAATATTCCAAACTAAGCATGCATTGCCATTCACGGCTTATGAAAACAGATTATCCTTTCATTTTATAATGAACGTCACATAAAAAGACCATTACATTACCATTCTTAATAAATAGGCGTTAGACACAAATGTGTCATATTTCGGCACATTTACTATACACTTTGTATTTTTCTTTAAACATAGATTTCTCTGTTTATTTACACTTTCCTTACCTAAGCTGCAATGTCAGTGAAGAGTTAGAAATTACATAAAGGGTTCATATTAAGAATCAAGCTGTGTGTTTGTCATGTGAGTAGGAAGACAAGCGGAGAATAGGTGAGTGTATTTTAGTTATTGCTTTGTGGGCTTATAGAATTCTGTGTAGGGGGCATCTGATTTTCCTATTAATTGTGGGGTATATTTTACTGATCTAAACAGTGGTGGATCGTAATACCACCACCCTAAAACTTGTAAATTATCTTTATAAGAAACCCGTGTCTGCACATTGCATGCTTTGGCTCAGGACATGCAAAAGCACCTAATCATTTCCAAAAGCACTAATTATTTAGTTTTTAGTGAAGGGAAGATCAGTATTGATTGTACTGGCTTTATGTTTTTAGTATGACAGTGGTGTTTAAAAAAAGAGTGACACATGACTTCTTAAAAATGTGGCCTTTTCACTGACATGGTTGACAATCACGCAGTTCAAAAAAAAAAAAAAAAATTGGGAAAAAAATGCTTTCATTTTTCTACAGGTGTTAAAATATTAAGTACTGTTTTTTTTTGTTTGTTTTTTTTTTTAAGTGACTAATGCATATACAGTTTAATATTTTAATACACGAGACATTAAAAATTTTTTTTTTTAAAAGATACAGTGGCATATTTTCAAAGCGTTTAATACAGTCTTTAATTATCTATTTTTTAAAGAAAAAAAAACAACACTTAATTTAATTTCTAGAACCAAACAACTAAGTTATAACATTCAAGCACCCTAAAGTTTGTAGCATTAACATGGAATTTTCTCCTTTAAAAAAAAATAGGCGTTAATTAACAATAGATGTAAACGCTTTGAAAGTGGCCCATTATATCAGATGAGATACTGAAATACAGTATCCGGCAGCACACAGTCCAAGAATAAATGTAGGGATTTTGAAGCAGGGACTCCTGCCCCACACTCCTTAGCAGTGATCGCTATAGGTTACGCTGCCCCTGACTGTGGAATGACAAAGCACCATGGGAGCACTGAAAATGAGAACAAACCAGCAAAAAAAGCAGAGTATTTTAAAACTGGAAAGTTGATTATTGAGTATTTATTACAATGCTAGGCGCTTAAGAGATGCCAAAAATTGCAATCGCTTAAGCAATTTTTAGTAGTAAAATGGAAGAAATGAATACAGAAAAAATAAGCCACCTTCTTTTTTTTAAAATGGCATTTAAAACAATTCAGTAAAAATAAGATTCTGCAACAACAATATGCTGTTAAAGTTCGCTAGGTAACAGCTTTTTCACTGGAATTTCACTGGAAATTGAAACAAAGTACCGTACACAACTATAGTCATTAAAATAAGTTTTATGGTACAGTTTAAAAGTTTATAAAGAAAACAAACCTTGGTGAGGATGTATTCAACATTTGAAATAGTAAAATAACAAAACCCAAGCATTACATTTAAATGAAGCTCACTTACTGTGTAACATAGTTTCCAGTTTCTTCCTGTCGATCCTGAATCTCTCCTCCACCCATTCTGGGTCTGTGGGGGCTAACTCCCCGGCACCACCCAGAGTTTCCTCACTGGGTTCTGGGCAGCTTTCTCCCCAGTCCTCTTTGCTAGAGCATGAATTAGGGTCCCCTGGCAGGGGTGTCTGAGCAGAGGCAGTCTGGAGCTCAAGGCTCTCCTTTACAGTGGCCATTACAAGAGAAGCACACAGTCACTGCGTCCAGGGAGAGAGTGGCGTGGGAAGATGAACAAGGCTCAGGATCCATCGCTCCCTTCAGACAGGACCTCTCACACCAGCTTGGGCCCCTCCTCTTCTTCTAGCTCATTTACATTTGAGCTTTTTAACAGCCGTCTGCACTTATGCTTGGTGTGGGAGTGTGTGTGGGGTGGGGGATAGGGGGTGGGGGGGAGCTATGAGTTATAAACTAGATTTTGCCAGTTAATCTAACCTGTTAGTTATCCAGTTCTCCAACAAGCTACCAGCAATTTCATGACAGACTGGGAATTAAAGTTATTTACATAAAGGTTACCAGGGTACAAATCCAAACTAACCAAGTCCTGAAAATATAAAGAGAAAATGCATTTCCAATTATAGGACCACTATATTTTTTCTGTTGAAAGTACCTTCGATATAAATGGACATTTCAGTTCCTAAACACTCCCTGTACTGCTCTTTATACAGTGCATATCAACTATGGTGTCTTTTTAGTCCACTTTAACTATGTGGGCTGCTCTAGGGTTCTCTTTATACATGATCCTTGGTATAAAACTGGTATATGTTCAGTATTCTAAACCTCTCTCTCCTGTAGCTATCTCCAGAGTTTGCTTTTCTCTGATGCCTCAATTTAATTGCTCTCTGCTCTACCGCTTTCATTGATACAATACATTCCATGTTCATTTTGAAGCTGTGAGCACAAAATCAACAGCATCTCAGATATAAGCCTGCTACAAGCTCCACCCTTGTTACAAATTCCTGTTAGCTGTTTTTTCAGTGGCTCTTACACACAGGAAATACAGAGACAATATACATATATTATATATATATATATATATATATATATATATATATATATATATATATATATATACACAGTATATACTACAATTGAAGGTTTCTTATTTTTATGGATGAACTTCAATACACGATACTGACTTTAATGTTTTCAGTTATAAATTTCATTGACATTACTAGCCGGTATCCCAATATGTGTGCTGAATTCCTGCAACATAAATTTGTTAAGCTGCCAGTTCACAGGTCATTTAGTACGTCATCAAGCGTTGTTTCATAAAACTGCCAAGGATTACAAACATTTCTTAGAGGCCTCTAGCCCAATACAATCCCCCAGAAAAGGGGTCTTGAAATTCCACTGAGCGAATCACGATGACCTCAGTAAACAATGGAAACTAAAACTGGATAAAAGAGCTACTTCACTAACAACCAGCAGCAGTGGTGTGCTTGTGGGTGTTGCTTAGCAACCAATTTGTTTACGAACAGAGAATCAGTGAGAAAGTCATTAACTAAAAGACAGAGAATGGTATTTCTGTAATTACCTGCCCTGGAAAAATTAAAAAGTAATACTATTAATACTCCACGCACTCACAGTACTGTTTAAAGTTCAAAATACACTTAAACAAGGTATCTGTTTACCAGAACACATACATTTTTTTTTTTTTTTTAATCTTTTCCCCTTTTAAATTGCAGCAAAAACGTTTTGCCTTAATAAAACTTTACCAAGCTTGCCATATATAATTCTCAATTAAAAGTGCAGTTATTCTCCTAAATAATACACATTTTACAACCGGATTCACAATCAGGTACATTGCGCTTTACAATGCATTTGAACGACCTTTAATCACTAATGTGGCTTGCCAATTCTTAAAGCCGTAAAGAAAAACTGGGCTAATGCCAAGGATGTGTTAGTGTAATAGCAAAGCAATGTGTTGTTTGATTTACAATGGATTAATCTTCTGTGGTGTAAAAGGCTCTTACACACAGGAGATACAGAGACATTGATAAAGGTAGCGCAGAGAATTAAGAGTTACAAAGTATCTCTTGAGGCTGTTGAGAATAAGCACACTGAAAATAAAAAGCTGAAGCAAGGTTTTCCAAAAGTCTACATATGAAGAGCAATTTATTAATGGAATATCAGACCTGGGTCTCATGTCCAAATATAACAGAAATGTCTGTGAGGTGTGTATCCATGGCAAGCTGGAGGAGTGTTAGTATTGAGCAACATAAATCACAGATAGGTCATTGTACTCAAGGAACAAGACTTATTAGCAGTGGAACAAAGGCTCCTTAGTTTTAACAGGTTTCCATTTGTCTCAAACAAGAATACATTTAAAAGGCTGTATATGTAAAAATCAATAAGACACAACAAGTAACATATTACAGTGACCTATACAAATACTTATAAAGGTCATCTTTTTTAAAATTACCTTTCCTGCCTTGAACAACTGTTGATTTTAAAATAAAAATATTTCCGTACGTTTCATAAAAAGGTTCATAGTATTATATGTATTTACATTAAACATTTATTCTAATATTTAATATGTCCAGCCTTAATTCTAGAAGACATTGTGTTTAAATAGTTTGCATATATGGTGGCATAGTTTCTGCTTTTCTGATTTAAGAAGATCCCACATTGTTTATATTGGAAATTATAATGACTCATTATGAGTGTTCATTACTGCATGTAAATGTGTATGCTTTTATAAGCCAAGAATCATATTAATATATTAATAAAAGGGGGATCTGTTTATATGTACTGTATTTAGGTCAACAGTTAATGCAGGTTTCCTTAAAATGAATATAGAGGGGTATATTCCATTGATCTAAAATGCGGTGGATATTACTGTTTAAACATTCAATAAAGGGCACCAGGTATGAAAATCAAGCATCCAACTGCGCATGTTAGTCTCTGTAGTTCATTTGTGTTTGTAAACATACATACAGAACTGTAATTATTTAAGTAGCAGCAGTATTTAGATCTGCTGTTGTTTAGATCAACTGAACAGATCTCAGAATGTTTATTTCACGATATTCTATCATTGTTGTTGATGTGGTTACTACTTGAACAGCAGTTTATCTGTCGATAGTTGATGGTTGCTGCTGTGATAGCAGATTACTTTAAAAAAAAATGTAATTCAAGTTAGACATGTGTTAACATGGTGTTTCACATGTAAGCTTACTAGACACACAAGAATAGACATTTTTGTGCTGCTGGTGTTTTTGGCTTCTCTGGCATAATAAAGACAAATATGTGTTATCTCCCCAAATGAACAAAAGCACACCAGCTTCAAATACAGTTTCTGTTTTATAGCCCTCTGAACACCATTGCCTAGAGACAGCATGGAGCAGGAATGAGCTAACTTCTCAAGTCCACACCATTAAAAAACTAACTTGGTTTGCTTTCTGCCCCGACAATCAACATTGTTTATCTCAGGGAAGGGAATTTAAACATTTAGAGTTGCAAAGAGCTATCCATTATAGATATAAAGGGGGTTAACATTTACTCTAGTACACTCTCTATGGGGAAAAAGTTATAGGAATTGAATTAAATTGTGTGCTTTTATCAGTGCCAAACCAATAAGTAAAACAGTTTGATCAATGAAAAAGTTAAATATGAAGGTGTTGAATTATTGGGAGGGAACTGTTCTTGGTACTAAGTTCAGCAGCCATAATTTTATAAGCCATAAAACCCCAAATAGTTGGTTAATATATTATTGTATATCAACTGCCGATCTTTTCAAAAAGCATCTTAATATTACACAACTTATCCAACTGCTGAATAGTGTTAACTGCAATGCTAAGTTATTTCTATCTCCTCTTCTCTCTTCTTGAAAATCATGTTGATGTCTGACATGTTGGGTCTTTGGCAAATCTTTTTAATAGCCTTTGTGACCTGAATATTGTCAGGATTTCAAAAGAGTTATTGTGTAATGATGAAAGCTTTTGAGACTCAGGTTCTGAGCAGAGCTATGTTATAGAGCTACAGTGGCTTAGTAGGCATCCTTGCCTCTTCCATTTCATTCCTTTCATTTACAACTCTTCTTTCCAAACAGATCCTTAATATTGATCTTCAGTAGGGTCAATAAAATAATTGAGGAATTGGTTGTTCTGTAATGGAATGAAATGGAAGAGCCAAGGCACAAAATATTAAACATCTTTTAAAAACAATGTTTTGGTTCATAATATTGTTAATACCCACTGTGACAGGTATCACCTGATAAAAGGTGTTTTTAATTATGATAACAAGAGTCAAGTGTTATGCTGGGGTTCAATAAGGTTCTACTGCTTGCCTTAGTAATCCATATACTGTAAGGCAGATCATTTGTTTACAGCTTGTGGTAAGCAGTGTTCTCCTTTCTTTCCTTTTTACATACAGGTGTGAGCTACAGAAGGTTTACTATTCGTGCCTATTTCTATTAGCTAATGTATATTTTGTACTAAATATTTTACTGTAATCTTTTTCTGTCTTGCAATAGTAACACATCATTATCTGGGCAAGGCTATTTTACTATACTACTCTTCATAATCAACTAACTATAAAAGCAGTAAATAAGAATAAGAATAAGAATGTGTCTTCAGTGGCTCACCAAGAAAAAGAACTCTCATTCAGTCATGAAATCGTGGACCAAGTTATCTGCAGATTTCAGCAGTAATATCTATTTCTTATGTTACTCTGCACAGTACTGTATTTCTCTCATATTTGTTTACACGCTGAGCTGTAATGTGACTATGATTTGATAAAATACAAGACCATGCTTATTATATATATATATATATATATATATATATATATATATATATATTTTTTTTTATTGTAATTATTATTCACAGTTGTAAATAATGTCAGTATAAATAGGTTGTTTGGTCTATTCTGCCTTCAAATGTCTCAAAAGTTCCCTCACAGCCTTATTTGTATTATAATACTCCTCATAAGAAAGTTGACCCATGGAGCCTCTTCCTGTACAGTCGATTAGTCTTAATTACCCTGCAGTAATACAGAAATGCATCTATTTAATAGATAAACAATATAACTTGTATTGAACTAGCACATATGAAAATTAAATAATATTTTTTTTTAATGTATTTTAAAGATCTGTACTAACTTATCCATGAATGCAGCATCATCAGGGTCGTTATAGGGTGACATTTCCACCAAATCCAACTTTAACAACTAGATTTGTAAGTAATTGTTTTGTATAATTCTCATTTAGAATTCCTTCAACTACCTGGTATTAAAATGAATTGACATTCTACATAAAGCTCATTTTTCCTGAAGTCTGAGGTTTAACACCTGCCATCCAAAATGCTCTGATCTTGGTCTGCTGCCGATAGAAACAAACAGGACTGATTTCAAATCATTTTCACCTCCAAGTATTAGATGGAAACAAGGCATATGACTAAATGTAGAATGTAATTAGGTTTTTTTAATTTTATTTGGAATAAATTATTTAACATGTACAGTTGCCACTCCAATTACAATTCAGTCAATTTCTGCCAATACAAAACATGTTCTTGCTTTTTGGGCAATTTTAATGCTGGACATGTTTTCTCTTGTTCTGTTCTAAGTTCTAGTTATAAAGGTGCTATCGGTTAGTCTGTGAGGCACAAATTCTCAATGGCCCTGCTGCAGGTCATACTGTATTACATGACTCATACTAAAGGCCTGTGTACAGTAGCCGACAATGTCGACCTGAAACGCTTTTATTAGATTGCATTAGAGTTCAAAATCATGCTTTGGTCACCCATAATGATGGCAATACTATATTTGTTCAAACTTCTGATATACCCCTCAACAAAACTATTTGTATTGAAAGAGATTTTATAACTTACAAAGTCCCAATCATCCTTTTTGCAACTTTCTGACGATGTTATCGATTCTAAAGAATTTAACTGTATAAGTAGTTTATTGTTCATGAATGTAATTTCATCAATCCGCTCCTCCAACTGGAAAACATGTTTCACCATCCTACACAAAAGCAAATAATAAAAACATCACATTTATAATGACTTGAATACAGACAATGGATGCAATTATACATTAAATGATGCTTTATATACAGGGATTCACATAACTGGTACGCAGGTACGCATGCGAACCAATAAAGAAAAATGCGGACATCCATATTATTCTTTAAGAAACAAAGGTGTACCATCAGTATATTTTTTAACAGGAAAGCATTTTTCATAAAGGCAGCGAGGGTGCTCACGCTAGCAAGGTGAGCCATACCTGCCTAACTTTTCTTCCAGCTCTGTCAACTATCTCTGAGAGGGCTCCAATTTAACTACAGTCCCTCACTGCTAGCGCTATCACTAGCTGCTTCAAGTTTTTTATTAAAAAATGGAGTGTGATAGGTGGAACCACTCCAGTTCATGAGATCAATAACTTTCTTTTAACAGGCACTCGAAACAACCAATGATAGCTGGGATCTCTACTAAGCCGTCCATTCAGAGAAGAGGGATGCAGTTACGTGGAGTGGCATTAAGGAAGCTTGCTGATGCTTTGCTTCCCAAACTGAGCAGTGGTGAGAGGAGGTGTCGATGTTTGAAAGCTGTAACATTTAAACGTGAGCTTTTAAAAATACATTTACTTAACCATTTTACTTAAAATAATATATTTTCCGCCCTCAGTTATATCCCTATATAAATACCATTGTGCCATCAAGCTAATGTGTTCAACAACAGTAATAAAGTGACAAAGTGTTTGGGTTTTTGCTGTTGAATCCCCAAGGCAGCAATATGGTGGTAGGATATTTATTGTGCATTAACTATACTCAACCTACAATTCATGATGCTTTCACTATACTGTCCTCTGTTTTCCTATACAGTACTTTGCTATGCTTGGGTTACAGTAAACGAGTATAAAGAGGGAAACCCACCCTTCAGAGTGAAACTTACCGCTGATAGTCTTGCTTCGACACAAATTCAGGAGGTAACGGAAGATCCCCCTGTTCACCGTGTGTACTGTCTGTCCTTCTCCCATTGTCTTCCTTCAGGGCAGAGTGCTGTTGGGCCAGACCATACTTAAAAAACAACATACACTTATACCATAACAACAAAAAGACTGTGTGGATACAGTAGAAAGTCTACTCGCAGATGATCTAAAAACATACCGTAAGCACTTTTGCAGGTATCCAGATCTACCTTATAAAGGGATATTAGTTAGCTGGGTTCTTTTTGTTTATTTTATTATTTTTATGATGAGCATTTTTTTTGTTTGTTTTTATTGGGAAATACAATAAACAATAATTTGCATATAAAAATGCATTTCAATGTTACAATCATATCAAGAGAAGAATGTATATTACAAATATGTGCCAAAGCATGTATTTTTTCAACTTTTTCACTAAAAGCACTTTGTCCTTCCAAACAAAGTAGTATGGTAACACAGGCAGAAATAATAATGGTATTACCTCAAACTGCACTCTGTACACTAACTTATAGCAAATACTAGTCTGCAACCCTGTTTCTGAATAGAAGTGCTGGTGTATACAAATCTGTCCAAGCATATCAGAGAAAAATACTGGGCAGTCACAGGAGAATGAAAATCTAATTAAATTACAAATTGTATACCTCTTGTTTTTCAAGTTCACTTGTCATAGTGTCAGCCTGTTTACATCATACTTCATTAAGATTTCTTTAGTTTCTTCTTCTGTATAGCCTTTCCTGTTGGAGTTTATAACATTTACCTTTAACTGTACATATACCAATTTTGTTTTACATTTAATGTAAAAAACACAATTGACGTCTGATGTCTCTAACTGTCCATTAAAAACAAATCCAATCCTAAATGTAAAACATCAGTTTACAAATATGTAACAAACATGTGGAAATACGTTTTATCTGTTAGAACATGTTATCTTCTGCAGTGAAAGGTTGCCAACTTTTCAAAGATTACCATTGTACCACCGGTTTTACCTTTGATTTTAGTCTGTGGAATACTGTTATTGCAGTATTGATGGAATGCAGTATAAATTCTGCTGTATACAAATATACAGGCATGTCATGTTTAAGAACTGTTACCACATACAATATGATCAGAATATGTTCACAAAACAACCAATTAGACCTATGATTCATCATGAACCATAGTGGAATGCATTGTTCTAAACCAGGGGTGGCCAAAGTTGGCCCTTCCACTCCTGGTCTTTGTTCCAACCCTGTTCAAAAATAGTTTCATTCAATCAATTAAACCTCAATCCTGACCCTGAAGTACCGGTAGTTAATTATCTCATTTTACCAGTTAAACCTGGAGTGGCGTGGCCCTCCAGGAATTTGATTGGACATCCCTGTTCTAAACCCTTACTATGGTGTATTTAGAAGGACCAATTGGATACATTGCTCACTAGTACAATGGTTATATATGATGAGTTATTGCTAGTATTCAATAATCTAGCTAGTGGGTTACCCAGATTTTTTGCATCAATCAATTTTCACATGGAAAATCTCTATATTTGGTAATATCAACTGATATGCTTTATATATATATATATATATATATATATATATATATATATATATATATATATATATATATATATATATATATATATAAAAACTAACCAATACCAAAAGTCATTCCTTACATAGAGTTCCCATTAGATTAAAAGCCTCTTACTTCAACATCTCCACCTGGAATTGTTTCACAGATATGATCCCCTCTGTGTCCTTTATGCTTTCAGTGGTGTTTTCCACCAGCTTCTTCTTCTTAAGCCGTAGTTTAACAAGGGCTGCATTGCAAGTCTGAAACATAAGAACATCATTAATATCTGTTTTTCAAAACATTCAAAATGTTTATATTCAATTACTTAAGTACTTAAATGTTTTAATTTGATAATATAAACCTGTTAATTTGATGTGGATTTAAAAAACAAATCAGCAGCAGAATATTTACATACGAAATGTATATTTAAATTAGTTAACAAAACTTACTTACCTTCTTAATGAAATCACTCACTTCATAATCTGTCATCTGGAGTGACTGATCACATTTAATTTCTGCATATGTATCGTTAATAATAGCCAGAAACATGTTCTACAAAATAGGAAAATTAGGTTATAAAATGTAACTCAATATCAGTGGAGCATTATTGTAATCTTAAGGCAATTTATTTAAATTTTTTATATTTTTTTAAGGCTGCAGCATTAAAGAATTCCTAACAAATTACAAATGTGTTTTTTTTTTTTGCCTCACAACCGAAAAACATGAACAAAATGAAAGATATTGTGGGCCATTCGGGAAAAGAAAACTCCTGCCACTGATTTCTGACTTCCCTGAAAAAAATAACCCTGTAATTCTTATCCTCATCACAAATCATCTCAAAATAATTTAAACACTTTCATCAATGCCACCTTGGCTGCCTACAGGGGCCCTGCACCATACTGACAGTGCTGTGACAGGTGTTTCTTGTCATCCAACCCCTTGTAAAAAAACAAAGAAGAGAATTACCAAAAGCACAAAGAATACAAAGAACACAAATGTTGTGAAATAAATTGGCCCCAGAATCCTGTTTGCTTGCTCAAGCTCATTGAAGTTGATTTCTCCAAGAATAACTAGAAACTGTGTAAAGCTAAAAACAAATTTAAAAAAAGAAGAAAAAAAGTAACAATGAATGATCTTAGTAATAAACATAATCACAGTATTGGATAACCAGGCTTGATTATATAATAGAACACAGCAGTACCTGGACTATAGGTGTTATAATCTACAATTACTGATAGATTCTATAAAACGTATTTCAGACATTCCAATCTAGACAATGATCCAGAAATATCAAGGCCTTTTCACCAACGGCTAGTTTCACAGACTGTACATTAGTTCAAGATTAGTGCTAATTATCTAATAGGGGTCTGTGAAGCCATCCTTTAGTGAAACCGTCTCTTAAAGCCCAAGTTAATCTATCCCAAATTGCCTCACTGCATAACAGTGATTTTATAAGTAAAACTGAGTAGAACAGTTATCAGCATTTTAAATCAAGATGCTGCTATGGGTAAATAAAACTGCCAAATGTGCAATTTTGTTCTGTATGCAATTAGCTATTTAAGAAAAAAAGAGAATAGACCAAATAATTTGTTACATACACGCAATTTTTAAAACTAGAAAAGCTGTCCACTTGGCAGCCGAACAGGAGGTACCCCAACTGTGCATAAGCAAAGAAGACTATGGAAAACATGACTGCAAAGCCGATGATGTCTTTGGCACAGTGGGACAAAGTAGAAGAGAGGGTACTCATTGTCCTGTTAAAACTTATGTATTTGAATACCTGAAACAAAACAAATGGGTTCAGTTAGCAATTAGCATGCTTTAGTATAAAACGATTCTTTCCATAATCAGCTATTAACTAATGTAGCATTAAATAAATATAGAGTGATCAATATATATTAGATGCATGTTTGACATTCTTTAAATAATAATTAGTTTAACAATTATGAATATGACACGTTTATGTATCTTTGCAGAAGTATTTTCTATCAGATTCAGACAGCTAGACATTTGTGAAATTGGCAATTTTCAAATACATACTAAGGTTGTTTCAAATGTTTCCATATGTGAATACTGTATAACTGAAAGTTAGGTAGTCAAAACCAGTTCACGGCAAGCTTACATGAACTTATCAAATGCTACATAACTTGCCACAAGCTAATCATGCTTAATATTGTTCACAAATCTTGCTGTCTTGTAACTAAAGTCAAACATACTTTTAGTATAAAATGTTAATCATGCAGTAATCACCTTCACCCAGGATATGAAAACATTGACAGCAATCATGTTATTGTACTGTGTCTGCCAGAAGGCTAGAAAATGAAAATTGGGGTACTTGTGTGGATTCTTGAGCAGGCGATAAAGCAAGCTTTCAACATTCATAGTGCGATAAACGTTGAAAAAGATAGCCATCAAAGATAGCTAAGGAAAAAAATACAGAAGATAGATTTAGTGGCACATAAGACATGGAAGGCTTTATTAACGGATATATGATGAAATGCAGTAAACACAAATGTAAATAGCAAAGTGCTTTACATTTGCACAGGATTGTGCCCTCTCTTCATGTTTTGATTTTGAAGCGTGTTTGAGCTGGGCACTGGCCAACCAATGAAGAAAAAGTAGGAGACATAGTATTACATAGTATTAGAAATAAATCATGTCTCTCTAATAGTTTTAAGGAAATCACCAAAGTAGCACTGTGCAGGAAGTATGACATAAGCCAAATGGCTTCATACATTTTAGGGCTTCTCCTGAAAGTTATGCCACTGGCACTAACGCAAATGGAAAGGGACGTGGCAGAGCATTTCACCAAAATCACATTACAGAGCAGTTTACTCCAGTTTGCTCTGTGTTTTTTCAGGGGAAAACCATCATCAGAATAGGACCCATAATGTTTTGTTCTCTTTTTTTAAAAAAATCAAGTATATTACAAACTAGAGTAAGAAAAAAATGACATTTGGGTATCTACTACAGCAATGCAGTGGGCCTCCGAAGTAAATACTTTTAGTATTGATATTGATATATATATGACCATAATTTAGATATTTTATTTAACATCACGTAATCTGAGAAACTACAAAATTATATGGCAAGTCTACTGGAAGCCATGATAGTAGTACAGTATTCCGTGTTAGAGTTTGAAATGTCACATTTTTCAATTTTTGTCAGTTTTTCTTTAAGTATATGGAAAAAAACTACAAAGTATGTTAAGTATGTTAAGGTAACTTTATTAAGCAGGTTTCATTCAACTTTATGAAGCAAAATTTGTTCATTCTATATGGTGATGCAAAACCTTTGGCCATAGCTGTATGTTTCTTTAGATAATGGTAACTCAAAAGCAACTACATGTACTATAGAATCATACACTAAAGAACTATTTATGTAACAAATAAAACTCAGTAAAGACTGTTCTTTTTATGACAAGTCAAATAGGTTTTAAGATTCATTACATTAAATAATGATAAATATAAGAAAATGCATTAATTCTTTCTGGTTTTCAACTTTTATACTTTATAGAGATCAACTGAAGCACTGAAACATTTTTGGCAGAATAGGATGTTTTGTATTTATGACTCATTGCTTCACTTTATCAAAAGGTTATTCAACTAATAGTTTTTTATATCATACTGTATATACTTACCACAACTAAAAGCACATCTACACAGTTCCAACCATTTTTGAAGTAGTTCCATTTTGTTTTATAGATGTCAATACATTCTTGGATGAAAAAGGCAAAAATGAATAGAATGAATAAAACCTCGCACGACGCAAGGAAGTAATCATATTTAGAGATGTAACGGAGAAGCTTCACTGAGTAAAACTCCCAAGATGTAAGGACCCCTCCAGTGGCTGGAGTCTCCGCCACTAACCTAAAAAAAAGATGCAGCATCACAGGAGTCAACAATGACAAGCTTTAGCAAAATAGTTTAGAACAGGATGAATAGTTAAATCTTTTTCAAATTTGAAAGCTTCCAACCATGGTTCATTTCAACACTGCTGCCCTTTTACTCTCAATTCATTTTCTTTCCCCCATAGGTGATTAATTGACCCCTTTAACATCTAAAAATACAAAGCAACTGCAGTGAAAAGAGGAGAGTTTAAAAGTTTAAGGTATATAGATCCACCTAAATGTGCAGAAATGTGCAGCTTGAATCTGATTAGATAAACAGGATCTGCATATACTGTAAACAGGGCAACTATTGAGAACATTTTGTCTAGACATTTGATATCATAACTTGGTTTCTTTTGGTATAACAAAAGATATAATGATTTAGCTTACATATCATACATTTCTGTTTCAAGTACTTACCTGACCACGCAAAAAAGGTTAAGGTTAGCATTGTAAACAGAGAAATCAACAAAGACTGCTCTTGTTGCTCTGGACAGCCACAGGTTGTCTTTGAGATGTTTAATCAATTTGGCACTCCTGCTTTTTGTGCTACCAAGGTCCATGTAAAACCCTCCACTGCTGTAGGTAGCTATCATACCCCAATGGCTTTCCGGAAAAGATCTGGGAGCCGTATATTCCCAGCTGAGTGGGTTTAAAAAACAAGAGTGTCATTGATGTTCTAAAGAATACAAACACTTATTTACAGTGTATCTAGTCCTCCCAAATGTGAACCAAGTTTTGGGGAGCTTTTTATGCTTAAATAGTGTTCTTTTTTATGGCTAAATGCATTTAGACTTTGACTTTAAACTTCAACATCATATAGATGTAGAGGGTATCTGGGGGTTATGTTGACCGTACAAGTTACTAGTCTACATTTGTGCCTCTTGAGTTGATTTTATTAAAAGATTTAGCTAGTGGTGGTGTTAATTACATCCCCAGTAATACTCACGCTGTCCCATTCTTTGGTCCAAAAGATGATTTATCTTCTTCTTCAGACAAGTATGAATCAAAACATTGAGTTATTGAGACAAAACTAGAATGCAAAGGACAGGATTTATTAACCACTTTGACTTGTCGAATGCGTGGAACTCCCAACAGCACATTTTCATAATATATATGGCTTTCATTTGTAGGTAGGCTCTTGTTGTTGTACCATGAATCCCAGTAGAGGCCATCCAGTAAAGGTCCTTCAAAATACTAACATCATTTTAAAAAGAAAAGAACAATTTGAAATGAACTTGAAATTAAATAACTGCCCTTTTAATAACTGTGGTAAATTATGGTTAAAGCATAAGAAAGTGTAGTAAAGCCGAGTGAAAGGATGGTAAAGCATAAGCAAGCAGGGTAAATTTATTTATTTTTTGTAAATACTGTACTAACAAAAAGTGACCTTAATACTTTAATAGGGTAAACAAGATGAAGAAATGCTGCAATCAATATTCTCTAATCTACTGTTTTTGTTTTACCATAAATGTAACACTATTACCTAAATAACTTGAAATGCCTATAATATCTTAATCATATCTACATTTCTATTTCTTACCGTCCAAATGTCTTCCATGCTTCCCAATGATTTATAGTTGCTTGTATCCTTTTCTGAAAGACTGCTTTCCAAGAACAACTTGGACATGACTTTGGTGTGGTAGTACATGTCAGTGCTTATCTGACCAAATGTTACTGCAACCAAACGCAAAATGTTAATGTATTGAGCACCACCTGGTGGTTGATTAATATATTTTGACAACATCGCACATCTTAAAAATAAATCTCTTTTTCATAGACCATATAAAAAAAAAAATCAGAAAAAAAAATCATGCTTTATTTCAGTGTACTTGTTTATAAATGTAACAACTGGGCTACTCTCTGGCCCTTTGTGATGTTTGAATCATTCTAAATGGTCCTGAGTTCAGATAAAATTATGTTTGTTTGTTTTTCTCTTTCTCAATCTGGCAGACCTGTGTAATTTTGCTTTGTCCTTTCTCTTGTCACCCCCTCTACTTCACTGCAAAGAACAGAAGTAGGTTTAGCCATTTATATCTAACAAAGCTCATTAAGAAATAGCCTGGGATATGGACCAAGAACCTTGATCATGCTTCACACCCCAGTTATAAAACATGTAAACAAACTCAACCCATTTACAAAAGAGAGACATACCCTTACATTCCCTGAACTCTCGATAGCAATTAAACTCCCACAGAATGTCCTAACCAAGTTTCAACAAAATCGGATAAGCAGTTAGATTAATGTAAAACTCTAAAGTGTGCCCTCATATCCTGGTAGTTGATGATGTATGGTAGACCATATGTTTAGTAAATTAACACTTTGATTTCTCAAACAGATTACTTACATATGCAGATATCTATAAGGAAGATAATGTAGATAAGTAAATCCTGTAATGTTGTTTTTATCCGCAGGTCTCTGCTACTAGATGTTTGTGCCTGTATAGCTAATAAATAAATAAAAAAATAAATAAATAAAAATAATAATAATTAATAGCAATTAAGGTGCTTTACAGGAACCTCTTTTAATACAGTAATGTTTTAAATATGCCATATGCTAAATTATTATATTAGTTCCATAGACTCCCTATAGCTGTTTATATATGTAAACTTTTTTTTATATAGATGTAGTGTAATGTAATATAGATTTTAACATGCTTTTGTGTAATACAAAAAAGTATTTGAATATGGAATTATAATTTCGTTTTTAGCCCGTAAATTATTCAAACATAGTTTTAACATATAGGCATATACCGTACAAAAGATATACTGTAAGTAAGAATACATTTCAGATAATATTTGATACTACTGACAAATTTTTCATTTCGAAACGTTTTGTACAACTGATACAATCATGTAAAGTAAAAGAAAAACACAACCTATTTGTGAACATTATGGAGAGCACGAAAGTAAATCGTTGTTATGTCTACCATTTAAAGCCAACGACCCGTAATAAATATAAACTTGTATTTAGGTTTTTTGTACGGTACTTTTTTCAGTTGACTCGCTGCTGCTTTTCTTCGATGCTTGTCTTTTCTTGTTCCTACTAGAAGGTTCATCAGCCTTTCCTAAGGAGTACATTTTTTAAAATAAAATTTAAAAATCTGAAGTGTACACGTGTTTGCTATTTTAAAGATGTATTTCTTCTTTTTCCGAGGTTGTTTTGAAATAACTCGATTTCAAAGTTTTCAAATTGAAACGCACCAAAGAGCGTTCCTAGATGTTCCACGTAGAGCGTGCGCAATGGTGCTGAGCGCGTTCAAAAGACAGAGCGCCCCAAGGCTACGTGGCTTTTTCCATTGAACGATGTGCATTTCTTAAGTATGGCAAGCCGTTTAAACATTTAATCCTCAATTGCTGATATCAGCCATTTTAACACTGATATCAGTAATGTATTGCTGCTATCAGCAATTCAATTGTTGATATCAACAATGCTCACTGTTATTTTTTTATATCAGAAATAGAATTGTTAATTCGGAAATACAATTGTGGATATCAAAAATAGAATTGCTGATATCAGCAATACATTACTGATATCAGTATTAAAATTGCATCATCATCATCATCATCACAATATACCACACTTAAATGAATCTACAGGTGTCGCCTGCCCCTTTTAAATTAGGTTTTAGCTGCGCTACGTGTCATTATTTGCCTGAGTGGAAACAACGGATTTATTACCTCGAATTTTGGAAAATGTGATTTAAACTAAAGGAGACATCGCTGTATCGAGGAACAATGTTCTCAGCATAATTATCGATCCTTACACAGGGCCCTCACTACTATTCTCGTTTACTGGCGCTACTACCATGTCCTTTGCTCACAAAGCTATTGCAATAGAAGCATTATACAGCTGAATGTCTGTAAAATCCTCCATAAACTCATGAAGAAACATCGCCTGAGCTATCCTGCCTGGCATTTTGAAACTGCTTGCTCCTAACAGTGACTAGACCGTTCAATACCTGCTAACATATGTTAAGGGACGCCACGAGAGAGCGCTGTCTGCACGCACTCCAGGTTTTATTATGCACTATATTTACAGCTAGGTGGCAGCAGAAATCACAATGAATGAATAATTAAAACTGCTTCCCGTGTTCGCCATGTTGGCTCCACTGTATCTATTGGTTACTTTACGATACCGAACCTGTTTGAAACACAATGGAGTCAGTTTCGGAATAGCTTTGAACTCCTTGGCGCATGTCGGGAAAATCTCGTGACTACTTCAAGCATTTCTGGAGCAAGTCACAGAGAAAGGGCTTCCCCTTATGATGTAAACAAAATGGATACGGGCTGAGTGTGTTTACAGGCGTTTTATTTATTAGAATAATTCGTTTAAATATATGTATATAAAGGTACAGACCTCAGTATTTTCAGAAAAGAATAGGCGGGATAGCACGGCGCGATGTGGAGGATCAATGGCATTGTGGGGAGAGGTAAGCGATTACTGTTTATTAACTTTGCCGGCCCGAAAAGATTATGATCTGCTCAAAAGTATTTATTATTATTATTATTATTATTATTATTATTATTAAAAATATAATATTACCACTATACCATTTCTTAATTGGAGTTCGAATTCCATGTGTTGCATGTAATATATATATATATATATACATATATACATACATACATACATACATACATACACGCACACACACATACACTTCGAGTATACATCAGAAACTTCCAGCAACTTCCAGTGTTGTTAAAATTGTGTGTTGCAGCGCTAGTGTCCCTCCACGAAGAATTTGGATAGGGAACAAAAATAAACAATAGATGCATGTTTAATTTTTTACAAAACCCTTGGTATTTGAAGGCTTTCATGAAGAGCCTAACCTTTTATATATTTTTTGCTTCATAATAGGTGTTCTCGATTATGCCATTGGTGGAATAAAGTGTTTCTATTGTGCCCACTTTGTCAGTTCTGCACCGCTGTCATGTGACGAGTCCTCTGCGCCTCACCCAGGGACACCATGTGGAGGATGATGTGTTGAACTCCTCTTCACTGCTGTCTACCAGCCTCCATCCCACTGAGAGCAGGTCCGTCTCTTTGTATCAGCAGGTTGGGTGGTATTGAATCGGTGTAGTAAATTAAAACAGGTACTAAAGGCATCTGTTAAAACAGTATATTATAAAAGTTAAGGTTAATGAATATTGATAATGGCAAAAGTCACTGATTTGCACAATAGCTCTTAAAAATATATATATTTTTTTTGGAAATTAGTCATGTGGTAAAAAATAAGTTCATGTTTAACAGGAGTGCACAAATCAGATCCTCAAGTCCAGTGTAGTTTCAGTTTCCTTCCAGTAATATGTTTTTCCTCTCTTTCTCATCTGTTTCTGCAGCAGCTCGTTCAGTTCTTCTGGCTCACACAATGGAGAGAATGGGGACCAGCAGCAGAAGGAGAAGACTTTTCACTATTACTCTGCAGGCCTCCCGCACTTCACTGCTTTGGACGCTGTGGGATGGGTAAGCATGGTTTAGTTTTTATTTGAATTCATTTGCATTTCATTGATATTTTCACTCAAGACAGTTTGAATAGAAGGGAATTACAGTGTACAGGTCCTGTATGTGTAGAATGGTAAATGAAGTTGTTGTTAGTCATGGTGTGTCCTCTAATCATTGAGTTGTGCTTCTTGTTGTCCAGGGGGCAGCGGCAGTGTTGTTTCTGCAGCTCTCTAGACGTGTTCACTCCCATCTCTCTAACTGCGATCAGAGCCATCCTAGGGAGCCAACGCAGATTTACAGATGTGGATACAGGGTCTTTGTTGATTTGTGTGAGTAAAACTTCCACTGTGCCTTTCATCCTGTAATAAAAGATTTGCCATCACATTTGCAGTGGGGAGATTATTCAGTTTTACTGAGCCAAATCCAGTGAATCAGCATGTGTTGTGTATTTTTTTTTTTTTTTTTAGTGACCCTTCAGGATGTTTTGCCTAGAAGGGTGAATGTGAATTGCCTGAGAAGTTTGGAAAATCAAGGTACAAGCTCTGGGGAATCCTCCAGCTTTACAGATAGTTCCACTTCCTCCACCACCCAGGAAAGTGCATTTAACCATAATGATCTAGATACAGGTAAGGATTTTCATGTAATAGATATACATTTATTCATGGAAACTAGAGAACTGTATGAGACTGAAAGTGATACACTGTCTTGTGTGTGTTTTAGACAAGGTTCTGGCTGCAGACACTACAGACCACGAAGAAGGTGGACTTCAAGAGAACCAAACAGAAAATAAAAAGGTAACTTTAGTTCTTAGTTTCATTGACAGATATCTGGAAGCTTGCAGTTCACTTAAAATGTCACATTTAAATGCATGTTTTTTTGTTTTTTTTAAGGAAAGTTTCACACTAGAAGATAAACTAACCTGGGCAATGAAGAACCTGCAGTCTGTCACAGACTCAAGCATTCCTGCCATTTTAAACATTATTGGTAAGGAGTTCCAGATGTCTAAATATCTTCATTTGAATAACTTGGGTCTATATTTTAACAATCTAATCAGCAATAGGTCTGAATACTGCAACTTTTTATGTCTCCATGGGGTGACATAAACAAAACAGTGGAACGAAGTTCACAATAAAACCAATTTTGAAGGTTTGAGTGTTTGTATTGTGTGAAAGATTTTTATTTTTATTTTCAGTAAATAAAATGCATTTTATGTGTGGCATATATATTTTCCAAACCTTGAAAATAAAAATGTATTTTGCCGCAGGTATTGAGCATACCAAAGCAGAGGACTACCGGACTGCATTCTCCTGTTTCAGTATGGCTGCCAGTCAAGGATACTGCAAGGCACAGTTCAACCTGGGAGTGTGTTATGAAAAGGGAAGTGGGGTTGTGAAGAACATGGAAAAGGTATGATTGCAGAGCTGCTATTGAATACTGAGCAATATATATGATAACAGAAGTATAAAAAGGAAAGGAACAGGAAGCTGGAGTTGAATCTAAATGATGTATTGCATCTTGCTGTAGAAATCATTTACAGGTGTGTTTCTTCCATAGGCTGCTCTGTGTTACAAACAGGCTGCTACTGCAGGACACAGCCAGGCACAATACCGATACGCTAAGTACATCCTGCACAGCAAAGCAACAGGGGATGCCACGGATACTCGGAGAACCATTGGGCTGATGGAGCAGGCTGCTGCTTCAGGCCTCAAAGAGGTGAGCGGATAATGAGACCAAGTGCATTTGTTTCTCGTAGGTAACATACACACACTTCTTCACCGGTTATGACCAGAGATAACCTAGGTCTGCTGAAAATATCTTCACTCCAGCAGAAACTGCCAATTGTGCTAATTTGGTGAAACCTCAAGCTTCATAAGTGAAAAAGTAGTGCATCAACCCACTGCCCCACCTCACCTGTGGTTTATAGAGTCCGCAGTACTTATATATTAAGTGCTATGTTATTGTGAAACTGCATTTTCATGGAAGAATGTTTTACTTGTGTTGTGCAGGCTCAGGCATACCTAGGAGTGCTGTTTACTCGGGAGCCCTACAGAGATGAGAAAAAAGCTGTCCTATACCTGAAGATGGCGGCACAGAACGGGGTGAGTGGTTGTTCATTTTGTACCAGAAAAACTGGGCCAGTGTAGTTTACAGTGATACCAGCCAGAGGAATGTATAACATGACTTGTGTGCCTCTCATGCAAATGTATAGGTTATGCAGGGATAGAAAGAACTATTGCACAGCAGTTTCACCTATCCAAGTTTTACTGCAAGCTTGATTAGCCACAGCGTATAAGTAACAAACTCGGGTGTCTTAGACTCCTAGTAAAACCAGGAATGGATCAAACTGCTATACAATGGGAGTCTTATTTCCAACCCTGTTATGTATGCCAGTACATATTAAATAATGATTATGCCTACTCCATTTTATTTTATTGCAGGACTCCCAGAGTCAGTTTAATTTGGGCCAGTGTTATGAGAGAGGCTTTGGAGTATGTCAGTGCTACTGGACTGCGATAGAGCACTACCGGCAGGCTGCTAAAGCGGGGAATGGCAAGGCTCGGCTCACTCTGACTATCCTCTACTGCCAGGGAATAGAAGGTGAGGCAGCAAGGAAGTTAACTGCTAGAAATTATGTATTTTGAGGTTCTTTATTTTTCGACTTGTCTATTCCCTTTACAGTTTCATTACAGTACACTGAAGACACTAGCTGAAATGTTTGTCTACTTGACTTAGTTTCTTTCAGTTTTACCTTTGAATTTGGATTTAACATTTTGAAGGATGGTTTTTCTCTTTTCTAAGAAATGGTAGACTGTTTTGGAGTACATTTTAAAACTGAACACTGTCAAAGTAAACAATATAACAAAACTCCCTTTAATTATTAAATATGTAAAATATTATTTATATATTTATATATTATCTTAGTTAATTACCAGTTTGCTATAATGCCTTCATCGCTTTAAGCTGCAAAGGCAATATTATAGGCAAAATTTAGCTGGTACTTTAAATAGATTCACAAATAGATTTTTCTGTTAAAGAAAAGGTTTACTTTAAAGCAAGCCTGTTTTGAATGTCTACTAAGATTTGTTATATTTAAACTCGCAAGCATCTTTCCAGTTACACTTTTATTTTTTTTCTTATTTCAGAGGATGTGGTTCTAAGATCAATCAGATCTTCGCCTTGCATCTCTGCAGTGGATCGGTTGTGGCTTGGATCAGAAAGACCCTCCGAACCAGCAGACCTCCCAATCCCAAACAACCTCGGTCAAGTTCTGCCCCACTCTTGGAGCACCGGAAGCATCTGCACGATGCCTGTTAGCTATTCTAGAACAAGCTTTGTCCAAGAGCCACGAAACAATAAACTCCTTTCACCCAAACCTGCTTCCTGCGTGTGGACAATGGGGGTTGGATAGGGTGTCAAACATGTTCCTGACGTAAGAAAACCTGTGAAGTTCAGAAATCTGTTTCAGAAGGACACCTTTTTTATGGGTCATATGCAAAGCTTCTGCAGTAAAGGAATTCCGTCCTGCCATCTGGCTGTTATTCCTTAATTGTTGGGGATTAATCCTACTTTTTTGTCAGGTGGGTTCATTTTTAACAAAAATGGCATAATAAAGATAGAACTGATTGCAATGTGCCTTTTTTATGTAGCACATAATGTCAACTGGTTTAAATGCATCTCTACCCATCTGAAGGGGCATAATGTCCATTTTGATCAACATGACAAATATTTAATCTTTTGTCATGGATCTTTGTAGGGACATCCAACAGATTAAGGGCGAAACTGTATGTTTATTTATTTTTTCCCCGTTTTGAAACCGTTGTTTTATCCAGAGTGGGTAGATGGATTGGTGTATTCAAAACTACTCAGGTTTGTTTGTTTGCTTGTTTGTGTTATGTACAACCAAGCACAGGGTTTTGGAGATTCATTGTTTAAAAAAAAAAAAAAAAAGCACTTAAACTAAATCTCTACCATTGGGCCTTACTTGTGTTCACGTGCTTGAATAGGTCTGTATTGTTTTGGGTCTATGTTAGAGAGATGGATGTGATTTCTATTATACACAAGTCACACTAATGTCCATGCCAAACGACAGTAATGGGAAGAAAAGAAAAAAGACATGCTAATGCTATTTTGGGTTTGGAAATATGCTCAAGCGTCAAATGAAAACGTACTACAAAATTGCTTTTGAAGCAATTTATTTGTGCTGGCTTGTGCCAGATTGAGAGCGCATATCTAATGTATGTGTTTTGGATTCATGGGTGGGTATTTTAACACTGCTTCTATTGGTCTTGGTACTGTAAGAACCTGGGAAATGGTAAAATGACTATATAAGAATGTATTTTGCAAAAAATATATATGTATGTAATAATGTAGTGAAATATTTTGATGCAACGCTATCAATAAATATATATTTTTCCTATTGTATAACTGGTGTTTTATTTAATACTTTATTTACCATAAGGATTGTTTTGGCTTTAAACGCAGCCATTGTTGCACAGAGGCAGCAGAGGCTCAGATGGGTTAAGTATATTACATATGTTAAATCTCACAAGTATTAAAGATTAGTATCTCCATCCTGCAAAAAAAAATATATATAAGAAAAGGATATTTCAGGTACTTAAAAAGGTAGAATAATTGATTACAAATCAATTACAAATCAATTATCAGGACGTTTCGCACTATACAAGTTCTTCATCGGCTGAATACAAAAACGCGTAAGCTAAATTTTGTAAGAATTGAAACTTTGATTGTGGATCTATTTTTTTGGGAGCTGCCGTCTTTTTCCTTTCTGTACCTTTACGGCTGCAACGGTATTATTTTGACACATTTTTTTTTTCCCAGGACAAGGCACGCCGGTTGAGAATTCTCGAAGTTTGTAAACTTTCTTTTATCGCTGGTATACACATTCTAAATGTTGATGTTTATTTATATATATATATATATATATATATATATATATATATATATATATATATATATATATATATATATATATATATCTTACGTGCACCTTGGTCTTGCAAGCCATTTTTGTTTTTCACTTTTGTAATTATGACCCTGTGTCTTTAAGGATTGCTTAGCTACGTGGAGTGATAAGGGGTCAAATATTCACTTCCTTCTTTTAACTGGGATTATACTTTTAATTTAGGATACATGTAAATTAATACATTGAAAGGATCGCGAATATCTACTGCTTAAAACGGGTTACCCAATATACTTCCGCGTGTCTGTGTGTGTGTGTGTGTGTATGTATATATATATATATATATATATATATATATATATATATATATATATATATATATATATACACACACACACACACACACACACACACACACACATATACATATCACTGGCAGTTATAACAAGAGATGTCCGCTTCATTCAGGCAGTTTTACCTGCACCAGACCGGTATGCAATGTTGCTCCATAAATATGGGGGCAGCTGACCCTGACAGGAGTGAACTAAGTAGTGCATGTAGTTGACACAGCACATTTGCTTTTGACACTAAGCGGTTTGAAAAAGAGACACATTTACAGTTTGCATTGACATAGACTCACTTGTTCGTTGTGTTTATAATAGTATGAGCATTTAAACTAGTCGTCACACACCTACCAAGAGTAGGATTTAAACTCGTACCTGCCAAACGTGCCTTTTTTTTTTTGTAAAACCACGAAACACATGTCCTCGACGAACTCTGATCGTAGTTTTAGCTGGATTTGTCCCGTCTTTTACAGGAGTGGTGGCTGTGCTCAGACAGAACTACGCTTAAATCGCCGCACTTGGGATCAGCTTCAGGTAAGCACACTACTCGGGCGCACATTTGGCGCTATTGGGTACCGCATACAGCGCCAGCAAATACATTATGGCGCCTGTAAAAATATTTATTTTATTTGTATTTATTTATATATTTTGTATGCCTTTACTGTAACACAAAACACTAACACCTAATTGAAGAGCGGGGGGAGGAGGGCTTGATTAGGGTGGGGTTTGATAGTTTAACACCTCAGTAGGCTCTGGTGCTAAACTTTCAAAACAGTTCAGCACTAATTTTCAAAACGATTTGCACGTCTGTGTATTGCTGTTAATATGAATAAGCAGGGAATACTGCAGTAATCATGTGTTTTAGAGAGTTTCTACTGCTCAAATATCCTTGTTTTCACCTCAATTAGATATTAGTAGTAACAGCCGCTATTGTGTATTGTAATGTGTTGTACAAAATCAGTATAAATCCAGGTAGAGCTGAATTGAGTACATTTTCTCATCAGACAGCAGGTGGCGCCCTTGTCGACATATCATCATGATCCAACTGAGAATCTTGTGAATGTTTTTTTGTCTTGTTTGTTTTCTGAGCAGTTATAGGGCAGTACAGGGTTACAATGCAAGGTCAATATTTAAATACAGTGTAGTTTACAATAAGTGTCAATTATACAACTAAAGTACAATATGAAATAAGATGCAACAAGTCAGGATTACAACAATGTATATCTACGATGACATAGAAATAGTGCAAGGATAGTGCATCAGCTGAGGATCCAGCAACGTGGTGCTAGGAGGGGTAGAACAAGAGATCTACAAGTGCAGTCTAAACAGGTGTCTTGAGGAGGCAGCGGAAAGCACTGAGAGACGGGGCAGTTCTGAAGTTCTCTGGTAGCTGGTTCCACCACAGAGGGGCTAGGGAAGATCATTTATACTTACAGTTAATACACTTGGTTAATAGAATAATGCAATACCCAGTTACATTGTTGATCTTCTTAAAGTTAGAATGCACTGCTCAATGTTATTTTATTAACCAGTGTATTTATGTATCATTAACATTTAGTATTGGTCATGGATTCCCATGGATCGTAAGTTTCACTCTTATATTGTCCCCTACTCAGCGAGCAATGTGGATGTCGGTTGTTGCACTGCCCTTGCTCCCTGTGATTGCCACACTGGTGTTCCATTACCGGGAGCGGGTGGGAGCACTGTGTCGGAGCGTGTTCCACAGGAGGAAGATGAGCAGCTTCGCACAGAGATCATTAGAGAGGCGCACACACAGCTTCGTCCTGATGAACTCCACCCACGGGCAGCCGGAGAGCGTGCTGCAGACCTTTGAGTGCTATTCTCAAACACAGCCCACCTGCAGCATTGGGCAAGAGAAAGGTAACCAACTGTGGATATTAAATACATGAATTCATGTTACCCGAGTAGTATAATGACTTCTGTTTGAGGTTCAATAGCTCTACACTAACCATGTGTCATAATAAAATCCAAATCCTTTGCCTCATGCAGCAGGAAAAATACTGTGAACCCCCAGCCTTGGGCAATAATGGGGGGTAACTCATGGGGTGTGATCAATGCTGTCACCAGGTACATCCCCACCTTTCTTCAGGTTAGGCCATGTTTGATAGGGAGCTTCCAGTGTTCCCTCTTGATTGAATCTGTCTCAGGTTTGCCTGATACAATACATGGCAACTGATAAATTACCTGCCTCTGATTGACACTCATTAGACCTGGGTATAAAGGGAGAGGCTGGAGCACTTGTGGAAAGGGATGGCCTTAGGAAACCCCTCCTATGTTGCTGCCTGTCACCTGAACGAATAGTAAGAGGCCTGTTCTGCTGTCTTGGAGTCCTGAACCCACAAATGAAAGTTTCTTGTAGGCTGTGCCTTTGTGTTTCATCAAAGGTAAAGTGATGTGCAGCGGCCACCGCTGTAAACGGATCCAGTTTTGCTGTGAGTTCACCATCCCTGGTGTGTTCCAGGGGAGTTTTTGGACAGCGCAGTGAGCAGGGCTGCCCCTCTGCAGGCTCTGGAGCTGGGCACGCACTGCGGGTACTCTGCTATCCGCATTCTCAGGCTCCTGCCCGCATCGGGGAAGCTGTACACCGTGGAACAGGACCCGGACACAGCCGAGGTGGGAGAGGAGATGATCCTGGTGGCTGGATTCAAACACTCACAGGTGAGTAAAGACAGCACACACAGTAGTCTAGTGTTTAAACACAGTGCACAGAATACAATGAACTCTGTCCCATGCCTCGATCAGATACTGCCAGCTCTTCTAAATTGTGCCAAACTGTTTAATGCTTTTGCAATTCAAAGTTGGATTCCAACTCGGATCTTTACAGGAAATTCATTAAAACACTGCCCCACCTAGCAGCCTATTGTGTCTCAATTTTGTGAAGCTGTCACCCTGTATGGTTGCAGGATGCAGCTTGCAGCCCACACTTACTTACAGGACTCTTGTTTCTTCTTCAGTTCCAGCTGCTGGTCTCCCCGTCATGTACAGCCATTCCCCAGCTGCAGCTCCAGTTTGGGGTGCAGAGCCTGGACCTGGTTTTCATGGACCACGATGTGGCCGAGTACCTGCCTGACCTGCGGGCCCTGGAAGAGGGCGGACTCCTAACCAAGGGTTGCATCATCGTGGTCAATAACACCCACCTTCCAGGAGCCAAGGAGTTCCTGCGCTACATTCACAACAGCTCCCATTACTCTGTGTGCTTCCAGGCACTGGGCATGCAGGAGATCCGCTACCAGGCAGCAAACACCACAGAAGAGCTTACTGTTACACTGTCATATCAAATGGTTACTTAAAGTTCATCAGCAACCAATACACTGGTGGTACTACCTCCACTGTTACCTGTTATGGCCACCACTACAGCATACAAGTCTATGATAAAAGGCATTGCTATGTGTACATTTACACAAGCCAATTTGAATATATGCGCAGTCTGTATGAACAACACAGTTCTGAAGGTTTACTGCTGTACTATATTCAATTATGACAGCAAATCAAAGTTTTAGGAAGTACAAATATGGTGTAACAGAAGGGAGTATTAAAGCTGGAAATGCATTGTTCAAACTTAGAAGTGCAGATTGACTGGTAGACGTTCTTACTTTTTATTGAATGTTGCCCCTAAAATAAGAGGATATTGTAATTCGTTTAGTTTGCCATGAGAGGGCATCAGCAGAACACATTTGAGATAAATAACACAAATAGTGTATGCTATCGAGAGACAGTTAATCAGAATTAGTACAAAACGTTTTTTTAATCAACAAAGTATTAAAAAGTGCAGTCTTTACATGGCAACAAAGGAGTGTTTAAAACTTCAGATTTTTAGAAAATATATATCCTAGATTTGTAGAAAAATAACTTGTGTGTGTGTGGGGGGAGGCAGACAGCACCTGCAGTATATACATTAACTAAGCATCGTTATTTTTGTAGAATTTATACAACTGTAAATTACGTTTTCTATCAAATAAGTACTGTATTATAAAAAATCTCATTGATTTTACTACTTCTAAAATCATGTCTTGTTTTACACTGTTGTATTTTAATACTGTACATGAAATGAATGTAAACTTTTAAATAAATATGAAAATATAAATAAAACTGAGTACATTTTTGAACATGCATAAGTGGGACATTTTACAGCCTTGTCACCCAAGAGATACCAAGCAGATCCTTACTTACAGTATGTGTTTGCTTTCACAGGGAAGAGGGCACAGTTAAGATTTAAACATAAATAACAGCAGTCTCTATAGGCTTGTGGTCATTGTATACGTTCCAACTCTTTACAAATAGTATAGGAGACTGAAATATGTCTATTGGACCAACGGTTATTTTGAGGTGTTTTTTGGTTTGAAAGATTCAAATCCAAAGCCAGGTAGGCCATCAGGGCATGTCCATCATTAGAGTAGCACCTTTTTGTAATTGCCCTGTTTCCATCTGTAATCACCTCACAGGCTAGTGTCGGAACTGCCAATCGACATGAACTAAAGGGTCTTACACTATTCTCCAACACAGCACCAGTCAGCCAGTTACTAACAAAATGTTTATCATTTTTGCATAAGCAAAGTAAAGTTTTCTTAACATGTTACTGACATTTTATTTTTTTTCAAATACCTGAAATATAACTTTAAAGGCAAGTTAAACTGTTTTAGTACAATGTCTTTTCCAAACAACATGATTGGTATTTGCTGTTAAACCACAGCAGTTTGATCTCATTTCGTTGTCTGGAATTTGGTTGGCGGTTGCTGTACACTGTCATTTCCAAAGAATTTCCCCACAGTGTACTGAGGAAGTGCAGCTTTAAGTTGACACTGTTGTCAACCCCCCTGCTCAGCTTCTATTAAAAAGAATATTCAGATCTTAAAACAAAGCAGGCCCTGGACAAATGGTGGCATCTTTATGTGTAGTATGCGCAAGTTTAACTTGTGTAGTTTGGAATTGTACCAGCATACTCTCACAATCAGACTAATTGATGGATCTCCACATCTCTTGAGGGGTCAGCTTTATCTTGTGTTTTGGGGGAGTCTCTAGGAAAGTTGCCACCCCCTGTTGCTCCCCCTTCCAAACCCAGGGAGCGGCGGTAGGCAGCGGAGAGTCTGTACAGCACTTCAGCAGAAGTCCTGGGGTGAGAGTCCGCCTTCTGAGTGAGCAGCATCTCAAAGAGGGTGCTGACCTCTGAGAGGAGGTGCCCAGAGATCTGTGAAATCTCGCCAGAGGCCTTCCCGAAGGTGGAGAAGGAGGCAGCTCCATCAGCAGCTGGGAGAAGAGCAGAGGTCTCCGGGGAAGGGAGTCCTTCAGGGACAAAGACGTTCTCCCTATAGTCTGTGGTAAGCGGCAAAGACAAGCGAGCCATCCAGGCTGGATCAGGGAGGTCCATAAACACATCATCTGGGAGGAAAAACAGCACAGTGTTCAACTAAACATTTATAAATACCGCATTTTTGTGTTGTTAGTCGAAAAGGTATTTGATCAGCTTCATTGTTTTTCAGTTTCTATAGTATAGACAGAACTGAATGTTAGCTTGATGAACATAATTATAAAGTTTAAGAGGTAAAGGTGAATAATATGCTTCTAAATTACCATTAGCCGAAATGTTTGTCCAATCTACTTGACTTTGGTTCTGAATTTATGATTGAGGTTTTGAAGTTATGCAAAAGCCTTGTAAGCAGGAACTGGTGTTACTACAGTTTTTCAATGTTTTCACTAGCAGCATGCAATCCTCCAATTCCAATTGTGGACATGGCTCAGAGAGCCCAATGGGATCGATTTCATAGCTGATGTTAACTACGCATTGGTTCCTTTGTGTAATTTCTGTATAACCGTGTATATTAGTTCCCCCTTGCAAGCTCTTCTTACCTGTCTGAGTCAGCAGGTTATCTAGCTCTTCCACCAGCAGGGGGTCAATGGGAGAGTCCTGCCCAGTTTCCCAGTCCATATCTCCAGCCTCACTCTCACCATGACCACTGTCCTTGGTACTCTGCCAGTCAGCATCCTGTACACCAGACCTGTAGAGGAACACAGCAGAGGAAACATCAGTCACGCAGATAGTCAGCACACCCTCACACTAAGACACTCTGTTCTGTTTCGGATATAAAGCTGTTCACACTCCACCCTCACTCTAAGGCTCTCTGTTCTCTTTAAAAGTTCCCTGTAGAAAGGGTTAAAGTTCACTGGTGGGGCAGGATGAGGAAATCATGAACCTTATTTTGTAACCCTCTGGTGCCCTGCAGACTATAATTCTGGTGAATGTTGAATTAAGTGCCCAAAACAGTGTATTTTATGTGCTTGGATTCCTTTAGTTTTTAGCAGTATATTCTTATTAATTTCACTATATTTTTAAGCCTTGCTTATACCCAGTACACACAGGATAATCGTATAAGTACAATATTATGGTAATGTGTGGAAAAAACAAACAAATCTCATGACATACAGTAATTTTAGGCAAACTTAAACATTAGGTTTTGGCCACCTGAATGGTTGCCCACTTGCCCTGTATAGCAATGCATGTACTTTACTGCACAGCGACTCATTTTGGAAATTTAAGACTGAGTCCACTCTGGAAACAAACCCATTAATAAGAATAACACCAACACACACCCATTGGTTGGGTTAGGGTTAGAAGGGTGAGCTTCAGAATAATTCAAATAGAGACATATGGCTGCCCAAGCTGTCCTTGCTTTGGATAATCATAGTGCCACCAGTCAGGCACATTCATCAAGCACTAAAAAATGTCATCCTTCATTATGCTCAGAATTGCAGGATATTTAGTTTAAAAAACCCTTTAGATCCAAGGCAACACATTTAAAGGGCTAGTTTTGAACCGGGCAAGTTTTGTTCCCATTCTTTCCTGCAAAAAGAGACCAGTTTCTGATTCTCTCAATAAAACGTAACGAGAAATATAAAAATAATAATAATAGCCAAGTCAAATAACGGTTTATATCACAGGATAAACATGTTGGCCAAAAACAAGCAATGTGGAGAAATGCAGAGAGCCAAGTAATTAAAGCAGTTTGAGTAATATTACGAAGCAGATTAAGAGTGCGGGCTGCAGTTTGGCTCATTAACAAAGACTGTGTTTAAACAATGGGGAAATCACAATGAGGTCCTCACCTGCCAGCTCTGGCCGAGTACTTATTCCCCCGGAAGTTGGGTTTTGGCTGGAACTGGCCCCGGTGTAGTAAGGAGAGCAGCTGGGAGACTTGCTGTAAAACAGGAAAGCCCATTGAGAAGGGAAGCAACCCTGCTATATACAGCCTATTCTTCCACACGTTTCCTTCCAGGATGAGCACTGCACACACTGCTATTTTAGACTAAAATGGCCATTCTGTCTCTACCTGAGGCTTCCACGAGGGGGTCATAAAATCATAATGTAAAGGAGGCATAATTCAATCTCTCTGCCCTTCCGTCTCTTGCAAAATATCAGCCTAGTTTACATAGAAAAGTCAGCACCAAATAAGAATAACATTTTTACATTCCTATTTAATGTTATTTTCGAGTCACTGTTCTTTCTGGATTCATTTATAACTTGATTAACTTGATAAGCATTTGTTTTCAGTAAGTCAAAGTATATGATCGTTTGAATATTTTCTGGCATGCATTTTGAATGTCAAATTAATCATTTGAGAATCCATTTCGAATCCAGTTTTAATACTAAATGAGTACTGTCCTTTTTCATTCTAAAAAATGTAGATTTTGGAGCTACTGTGACATCTGACTGAAATGAAAGGAAATGTCATGCGAAATGCCAAAATAAACACTTGAGAAATTATTCTCAGATTTCAGAGATTAAATCAGGAAACTGAACCAAAATTGCACTGTTTCAAACCAGAATGGAACATTTTAAAATAGCTTGTGTGTTTTGTGCTAGTGGTTTAAAGCTATCCCTACTGATGCATAGCAGCTACCAGACATAACAAGATTGTAACCAAACCTTTGGGTAAATTAGTTCATTCTATTTTTTCAATATTTCTCAGGGTTTTGGATGACAATATGACATAATTTGAAATCCATATCATAAAACCCTGAAGGCAAAAACTGAATAGGTAGTAAGAAGGAAATAATAATAATAATAATAATAATAATAATAATAATAATAATAATAATCTGTGTGCACGTGTGTAAATGATCTGGGCTTAACTTGACTTAATATATTTAAAACTCTAATATAAACAATAAGGATTTTTATTTTAGGTTGTAGTCCTTAAAGCTCCTTTAATTACCCCAAGCATTAATAAAATACACTAATTATTTCAAATTTTAAACAAATAAATTATATTGTATTGACAAAATGCATGCTAACACAGAGTTATATTCACAAGCATTTCAGAATTCTACATTTCCAAACTGTTTTTAAAATCTGATTGTTTGTGATTAATTAATGTTTACCTCAGATAATGTTATGTAACATACAGTTCAGGAGTAATCCCTACTGTCCTGCCTGTAGCTCTAGTCATTGTCTAGTTGAACTCTTTTTTTATTTCTAATACATTTTAACCACTTTTTTAGAACTCTGAAATGCTAGTGAAGTTCACCAGTAGTTAGTTAAAAAAGTATTTGCTCAGTTTAACCATTTTAATGTCATGTAGTAAACACAAAACAACATTTTATATTATCTTTCTGATTAAAGTTCTGAGTTAGGTAAATTATTGATTCTGTACACTTGGCTAAAACAGTAAATCCCCAATTGTTAACTCTTGCTATCTTTCAGCCCCTCATCCCCCAAAAAGTTGTCCAGTTTGTCTCTGCGATGCATACCTGTACCTCTGGGGACGCTGCAGTGAGTTCAATGGGGTTGTACTCTGCTAAGGCTGCCATGGAGATCCGGACCAGATTCCTCAAGATCTGTTGGTGGTCGTCTTTCTCTGGCCTCGACTTGGAGTCTGTGTTCCTCTGCCTCCTGAGTGTCCGAAATGGGGGAGAGGCAGGGGCTGAGTCTGGTTCTTCCTGTGCACTGTGCTGGACTGCAGCCTTTCCTGGCAGCTTCAGTGTCCCTGTATAGGGCAGAGATGCCTGTAGCTGAGCTGTGGGGCCCTCTATTTGGTGGAACTCCATATTCTTGGGCTTTTTGAGAGTCCTATAGGGGGTAGCCGGGGTACGAGGAAGAGTCCCACTCTCCTCAATGTTGTGTGGTTTGCGGAGAGTTCTCGGAGGGGATAGGGGGAGAGTGCTGTTGTTTTCTGGGAAAGTTTGGTTCCTGAGAGTCCTGCTGAGGGATGGAGACAGGTTGAACTGACAAGGAGGAAAGGCTTCCAGGGCATCCAAAGTTGTTGTTGACCCAGCTGAAGGGGGTCTGCCAGGCTCTCCCCCAGCTGGCTCTCCCTGCCTCCCTCTCAACACAGGAACTAAGTGTATGTCTGCCTTTTGGATCTGTTTCTGTGGACGCCTAGGATGCCTGGTGTAAGTGGACTCAGCCTGCCTGCAGTTGTAAGCCCGGTTTTCACGTTTCTCATTCCGACAGAAAGTGGTCACCAAGGCTGCTGCCAAGGCAACCATAAGACATAAGGCCCCAAGGCAGAGGGCTATAGTCAGGGGAAAGCTCAGTAGTCCATGCTGGCCAGGAGAAGAGTTTTTGAGATGGTCAAAGAGACTGAGAAAAGTCAATTCCAAAGAAGCTCGAGTGGAGAGTGGTGGAGAACCCAAGTCCCGAACAGTGACCTCTACTACAAACACTTTTCCAATCAGCTCTGTAACATTGCTGGTATTAACATAAATCTGTCCAGTCACTTCATCTATTGCAAACAAACTATCCCTACTTGCTATCTCATAGCGGAGCTCTCCATTTAGGCCTGCATCAGCATCCCAGGCTTTGACAGTGGTTACTAGGTATCCATCTGGTTTCAGTTTTGCTGCAGAGTCGTTACTCTTTGGAAAAAGCTCGAGGAGGTAATTAGTTAGTGTGTCTCTGTGTTCACTAGCAGCATCTTCCACCTCACTGACTATCTCTCTCTTCTCTGTGTTAACAGGGATGCTAAGTGCTGCCCTGTGGTTCTTCAGCACTGGGTCCACAATCAAAGGATGGTTATCATTGACATCTTGGATATTTATTAAGACAGAAGCGCTGCTAGACAGTGGTGGTTGCCCATTGTCTGTTGCCTCCACTATTAGTGTAAGACCTTTTGTCTGCTCAAAATCTAATGACTGCTGAGCGTAGATCATACCATCTGTGGGATGGATGATAAAAGAGGCAGCTGGTTTTCCTGGTTTTGTGGAATCCTTGATTGAGTAAGTGACATTCCCACTGAGGCCCAGGTCAACATCGTGAGCTTTGACCGTAAGAATGTAGAGGCCATGGGGATTGTTCTCCTGGAAAGAAACCTCATAAAGACTCTTTGAGAAGACAGGTGCATTGTCATTTTCATCCATTACATGTACGGTGAGGTGCTTTGTCAAAGAGAAGGATGGGATGCCTTGGTCCTTGGCCACCAGAGTGAGGTTGTACTTCTCCTGCCTCTCCCTATCCAAGGTGGCGTTGGTCACTACCATATAGTTGTCTCCGTGGGTCCTCTTCAGCCGGAAATGACCCAGCCCATGATGGACTTGGCACTGGATGTTCCCATTGAACCCAGAGTCAGCATCAGATACCATCACTAGGGCAAGGAAGGTTTCAGTAGCAGCACCCTCAGAAACCATGGCAACATCAGAATCTGGTGGAGCCCACATGACATGTATCTTGGGTGCATTATCATTAACATCCAGGACTTTGATATGGAGTTTGCAATGGGCAGGGATGGGATTGGGCCCCAAATCCTTGGCTTGGATGTCAAGCTCATAAGTATGTCTTTTCTCATAGTCCAAAACTCCTGTTAGAGTCACTGTTCCTGTTTGGGGGTTAATATTGAAGATGCTCAGTACTTCTAAAGGGACATGCTTGCTAAAGGAATACTCAATTTCTCCATTGGCCCCTTGATCAGGATCGGTGGCCTGAAGATTGATGATGGTGGTCCCTGGCATTGTGTCTTCCTTTAGCTCAACGGAAAACAAGCTGCGCTCAAAAACTGGGCTGTTATCATTGGAATCCAAAACATTAACCCTTACCAGCATGGTCCCACATTTTGGTGGATTTCCTTTATCACAGGCTGTCAAAAACATTTCACAGGAAGACTGAACCTCCCTGTCCAGTGCTTTGATGACCACAAGCTGCCCATGTTTGGTTCCTTCCGACAGGGTGATGACATCTAATTCAAAATGCTGGTTAGGGGATAAGGAATAAGTATGCAGAGCATTGGTACCAGCATCCGGATCCAGCGCCCTATCCAATGGTATTGTGGTGTGCAGTGAGGCGCTCTCTGAAATCTCAATTTCCTGCTCCAAGTTTGGAAAAGTCGGACTGTGATCATTTATATCCAAGACTTCCACCTGTAACTGCAAAAGCTCAATGGTCCCTCCTTTCCTATACAGTATATTAAAAGGAATCAAACAAGGGCTGGTATCCCAGCAAAGGGCATCTCTATCCAGGCGATCTGCAGTGGAAAGAGTCCCATCTTGTAGTCCAACCCGGAATGGCAAAGCCCGAACTGGCTCAACAATTTGAAAATCCTCCAGTGCTTCATTCTCACCTTCCAGGCTCAGATCATCAGCAATCTTTCCAATCAATGTCCCAGTGGGCACTTCCTCCAAAACTTTGTATTGAATTGTAGGAGGAACAGAATCCAAACAGCAAACAGTATGCAGGAAGCACAGAAGCAATATGGGCAGCTGAGCAGCTTTAACCATGGCTGATCAATTTATAAGACCTAAATAACTATTGCTATCAATTGTAGTTTTTCTTTATCCGTCTAGTAATGTAGTGTGGCCATATCCTGGTATTGCATTGTCTAATTGTTTAAAAACTTCCACACACACACACACACAAAAAAAAAAATGGAAATACAAAAGCAAGCCAAATCGTTTTGAGACTTTAACAACTATAATTAAAAATCATAGATGAGGTATAAAAAAATAACAAAAAAAATTCAAATGTTTTAAAATAGAGACTTTTGATTGATCCAAACAAAAGCTCTAATATGGAGTAATAAAAAAACAAACAGATATAAAATTGTTAATTAAAATATAATCAGAAACTAAAATTAAATGAAAAACTTAATGTTAGCAACATAAAACCAGAAATATTTAAAATAAGATATCAACACTGTTTCAGAAACAAAGTTAATTCAATACAACTGGAAAAGTTAACTAAACATTTAAAAAATGCAAAAAGTTCCAATGGCAAACCCAAATCAGTACAAAGTTATAATTATATGTAGTCAGAGGTATAGACTTACACAGCTGCCCATTTCTGATTCATGCTCTCTGGATTTTGCAGTTCAGAGAAGAATTTAGCTTAAAGCAGGCAACTTTAGTTTGTGACACACAGGAACATAAATGCAATCAGATTGAGATGCTGGGACCAAGTGCAGAGAAGCCAGACTCCACCTTTCCAAAAAAAACACCCCCTCAGGAAACTGGGCAGGAGTTAAAACAACTTGTACAGCTTTTAAAGAAACACTAACCCTTTTTTCTCACAGGCTGCTGTTGCCCCCTTTAGTTTAGATTTTAAGTGAACTCATCAAAGTGAAAACTGGAGTAGGTTGAACTTTACCAATGAATCCTCAGCTGGAATCTGACGACCTTTTCAAGGACTCAATAAAACCTAACAGTTCCAGTGTTGTATCATAAAACACAGACAAGAAACACAGACCTGGGTAAACTGGCATTTAGTCATATCTTTAAGTCTATTATGGATTTTCATTGTGGTTAAAATGTATTTTCAACTAAATTAATTCTGGATTCAGGGGCTGTCAGTATTAGCTGAGTACCTACAGCTATGGCCAAAAGTTTTGCATCACCTAGAATTTTAAGACATAAACAAAAAATCGATATGAACATAATTGACATCTTTTATTTAACATCATGTAATCAAAGAAACTACAAAATGAAATTGCAAAAGTCTACCAGAAGCCATAATAGTAGTACAGTATTTAATATAAATGACTCACAAGTAAAAGGTTGTGGTTATAACCCAAACACCATAAGCCTTGGTTTATGTGTAGATGATGGGAGAGGACAAACTTGTTTGTTTAACAACACTACATTGAACACTGTATGGTGATACCAGGCTGAAGAAAATAGGTGCTAAAAGTCTAAAAGTTAAATTTTAGGTCCAATTGAGCCATTTATAAGACAACTCCCTGTCAGTAAAACAGCTCAACAGGGTGTTTTTTTTTTTTTAATAAACTAAGAATATTGTGAGCAATGCTGTTGTACTTCACTACCCATAATCACAAGGGTCAATAATCTTTGGGAAAGGCAGGGAGATTTCGTAAATCTTTTAAACAAATACAATCTGAGTCAGAGAAATGGCCCTAGCTGATAAAGCTCCCTTCCTTGCTGCCTCTTTAATGTCCACGAGGACTCTCTAAACAAGTTTCTCCTGGTCAAGTAATTTAAATAAACACTGAAGAGGCCAACATAACTCACTATAAAATAGATAATGGTGAGATTTGTTGAGATACAATAAATTTCCCAGGGACAGTCCCAGGCTGATATCGGAGCACAAACTAGAGGGAGTGCAAATTCGATAGCCCAAAGTGGGAAGCCTAAAGTTGGCACTTTTTTAGTCTTAAAATTGGCCTGACAAGAATATAATCTCTTCCTATCTTGTCAAAGTTTGGACTCCTGTCTGAAAGAGAACAAATGTACTATCCCAAGGCTCAGCGAGAGAAACCACACAAAAGCGTACAATTCCTTTGATCTGTAAGACTCACCACTTCAGATCTTTTTTTTTTACAAGCATTTACAAAAAAAAAAAAAAAAAACACTTTGAATTTTTACTTTTTATCTTTTAACTTCAAACTTTTAAAAGCTGGTATGAAAAAAACCACAAAAGCTAACAAGTAGTAGGTGGTTATGAAGAGATTTTAATCTAAAAGAATGATCTAACCTCAAAATAAGCTCAACATTTTAAAAAGTCATAAAGTCATTAAGGGAGAGCTAACCAAGGTTTTTAAATCCTTATTAGCACTTGCATGATGATCACCGCCCCCCCTTCTGTTCATTGTTTGGTTCTTTGCTTGTATTTTATATTTCAATTGGAATATGCTGCAATTCAAACTGACTCCAAGGATCTAGCTGCAATTAGACCATGTGGCTACACAAAAGGGTATCGGGAGGCAGCAGATATCTGTTGTGTTGCATTTTAAATATTCTCATATCCTGAATTTAAAAACAAGTGAAGAACTTCAAGTAAAAGGGTAGTAATGGAAATAAAGCTAATACAAGGTAAGCAAACTGATTTTAAAGCATTGGTTAGGTCTCCTTTAAGACATGAAATAATGTCATATACCCTGCAGAAAGAAAAAGGCACACAGTAACTTTTGGTAAACAAACTGTAGTTGACGTGATTCTGTACTAAACTGAGAGAAATTGTCACCAGGAATAACATAATCACACTTCCAGTCCTAGGTTTGATGACGCGAGTCTCCCACACCAGTGCCTGGCAGGCAGGAAATATGAACAAAGAAGAATGGCTGTGTATAGAAACAAATGTATGTACAGTTCTTCAGTAATGGCTACTAAACAAACAAACAAAAAACAACTTAAAAGTTGCAAGTGATTCCTCCATTGAATAACAGAAACAAAAAAAAATCATTTTTAATTCAACAGCCTGTCCTTAAGAAGTATAGAATACCAACACAGGATATGCCTGTCCTTACAGGGATTGTGAGGACATATTTCCATTACCTGTTGTTAAAATACAAACCCCTACATATCCAAGAGCCCTGTTGTTTGGATGACGTGGTTCTGTTACCTGTGCTCCTCCAGCACCAGTCCATGAATATGGCCTACACTTTAAACTATACCAAGCCCTTATGGAATGTGTTCACAAAAGAAATTAGAATCCCTCCACCCCCACGCAAAGCATGTTAAAAGCCTTCCTGTTTGACAGGGGGGGGGGGGGGGGGGGGGTTAAACACTTCATATAAGCTCCGACAGCACTTTTCTTAATGCTCTCCAATTGAGGTGTTAAGAAACTATATAAATGACAGATGCTGTTGTGGGAGTACTTGAGAACTGGAGTGAATGTAAATACTAAAAGCAACCAAACCAAATGGTGGCTATTTTGTATTTTCAATATTTAATATTAATCTTGAAGTTCCATGTGGGAAAGATAAGCAGATAAAATATTTTTTCTTTACATGTGCGTTTTGTATTTTTCTGCGCCCATGGGTGCTTCTCTTCACAGCTATTATTTATTTATTATTTATTTCTTAGCAGACACCCTTATGCAGGGCAACTTACAATCGTAAGCAAATACATTTCAAGTATCACAGTACAAGTAATAATACAATTAAGAGCAAGATAAATACAATGACTTTGGTTCAAGCAAGTACAGGTGTGACAAAATACAATTCAATAATACAGCAGATAACAGTGTCAGTGCCAACTTACCTCCATTTTGTCCAGGGCATCTCTTGAGCAAAGGCTGCTAATACTGTACTGGTAATGTGTCAGATTCCGCTGTGGTTTTGTCATCTTCATTATTGTCCACATGGGCCTAAGATGAGACTCATTTGACCAAAATACTTTATTTGACAAATGGACAATACAAAATAAACAACTTACTTGCCTTGTCAGGGCCCAGTTTATTCATAGCTGGATGCAAACACACAATGTACAGGGCTCCAGTTTTCCAGCCGCAACAAGATCTGGATTTCATTCACTCTCCTTAGTTGTAGAGATCTGTCTGTTCTGCCATTTCTCTGCTCACCCTCTGCCTAAACTCATATTGCTATTGGGAAAATTCAGTTTTGTTGCACATAAACAATGAAAATACTGTTGAATCTGTAAAGCATTATACAGTTTCAAATGCCATTAAGCCTCTTAAAAAGGAATTTAATTTAAACTGATTAGTTGTTTAGCCCTTTTCCTGGAAATTGTAATTGACTGACTTAACTGGTATTGGCTGTTGACTGTTTGAAATTAAATCAGTTACTAACAAATCAGTTGAAAGTAAAGACTCAGATACAGATTTTTTCTGACATGGGTATATATTTTTACAATTATTCAGTGTCTGAGGGAGGTTGTTGCAGACTAATTTGATCCTGGTCTGTGATTAGGATTCCAACATGATTTCAGCATCAAAATCTGTGACTCAGACCCTAGAACTAGCTCAGTCAAATCATCGGTCTGTCTGTCCCTCTCCCACCTCCTTCCTCCCCCTCTCTCACCCCACTGTTCATATCTGCACAGCCCTGCGCTGTGGAACAATAGGATGTGGAACGCAGGCCTTCAAAACACGGTGAGAAAAACAGGAAATTGTGGTGTCATGCACGTAGTCAAACAACAGGCCGGAATGACAACAGGATCAGGCTATTTTTGTGGAGCTTGTTTTCTATATGAATATGTTTAATACAGCACTGTAGAAACAATATCCTGTTGAATATACTGCTCTGTGTTTTTACTTGAACAGGGTTAGATAGGTTAAAGTATGCATTATCTCATCTTCTCAGTCCCATTATTATTATTATTATTATTATTATTATTATTATTATTATTATTATTATTATTATTATTGCACATCCTCTTATGGTTTATAAACATACATATCAACATACTATAAGTCGTTTCTTTAAAACAAAACATATGAATAATTAAAAATAATTAAAAATAGGATAGGAATGGCTCATTTCTAGTTATTGATTCGTTCTTTAGAAATTTTAACAGAAGAATATACTAGCCACCAACAGATGTGAAGAATGGTCTTCTCACAGTGAAGATTGTATTTAGATAGGTGGACAGAAGCTGATAATTAGGGGACTGTATAATTGTCAAGTGAAGAATGGGTTTTTGCAGGAATTAACTAACACAAAAAGGGAAGACATATGGGCTTGGTTTGAAGAGGCTGTGGACAACCCTAGTCTTCCATTAGGAGCTGATGTGAGAATAAAATCCATTTCCTCCAGCTGTGTAACACACTTGGCACCCCTCCTCTGCCAGGACGAGCCAGAGAGAGAGAGAGAGAGAGAGCGGCCTGCCTGTTTTCTATAGAAGTGCTGACACAGTGACACCTCTGCCATTTCAAGGTAGAGGAAATTCCTGCTTTCCTGAGCGAGCCTAGAAACGGGTCACCGTGACAACCGTATCCTGGTCACCACCTGCTCAGTCCATTTCCTGATTTAAATAAAAGGTTCCTGCCCAGCTGAACGTTGACGTTGAAATGTTCATGTTATAAAGAAAAAAAGGGTGGGGGGCTCTGGTTTTTCCCTCACATAACAGCTGTTTGCAAGCAGAGCAGCACAGATCATTCAGATGTCATTACCGTGTGTTGCCTTCACAGAAAATATATTTTTCAAATACATTTGGGTCGTTATTATAAATTAAACTAAATTAAATGATTATAAATTGAACATGAAAACCACATGATAAAGGATGATTCTTACAAAGGGTTAGGAGACTATACAGTCTGAATTAAAACAGTTTTCAACAGGAACAGTGGATATATGAACCTTGTTGTTGCCAACGTTTGCCAGAATTAAAGCTAGAGTTGTGCCTTTTGGGTTAGATTATAATCCAATTGGCTGCCTACATCTCTGTGTCAAAGACTTTTGATACCCAAAACACAACCATAGTTACACCACAGTAACAAACAATACAGTAGCAGTAGAAGTGAATCATTTATTATAATTAGTGTGTCCTCTAATTAATATAATGTCATTTTTTAATCACTTTAAAGATAAGGCTGCTCCATCTCCTTGTTCCTGTATGGCTTTCAGAACCTGGACCTATGACTCTCATCTCTCGTCTAACCGCTACACAGCCCGGCCTGCCTGTCTTCAAGCCATGAGAGTTAACCACTAAACCTCACTGCCTCCACTCAATCAAACTGCAATCTACAGTCAAAACATGAAAGGACTTGGTAGCATCTGCGGCAACAGAAATAAACTAGAAGGGATTGAATTTAATATAAAATCATGCCTTAAGAAGAAGAAAGGAAAAAGTCGCCTGGCATACGTTTAAAGGAAAGAGCTGTTTACCAAGGTCACCCAGGCACGCCTCTGCCCCCCTTCCCTTTGAAAAGGCTGAGAGGAAAGAAAGATTTGCTGGCTCCCAGCCCTCCCTAATGATTTATGAATGCGACTATTCTTTTTCAAACAACTGCAGTTCAACTGCCAGGATCAGGGTAGGTGAGCACCCTCTGTGTACCATGTACGGACACAGAAACGACATGCCCGTGTGGCAGGGCGGACGATTCTTCCGACACAGAAACGACATGCCCGTGTGGCAGGGCGGACGATTCTTCCGACACAGAAACGACATGCCCGTGTGGCAGGGCGGACGATTCTTCTGACACAGAAACGACATGCCCGTGTGGCAGGGCGGACGATTCTTCCGACACAGAAACGACATGCCCGTGTGGCAGGGCAGACGATTCTTCTGACACAGAAACGACATGCCCGTGTGGCAGGGCAGATGATTCTTCCTGCACCTACTTCAGGCACCAGCATCCCACAATGGCGCTGGCACTTGTGGTTTGCATTAAAGTTATTGTGGCTGATCCTTGTAGCCATGTTTCCATATAGTGCAATTCTTTTTTCTGTGTGTGTGTGAATAAAATATTGTATTGCTTTTGAAAATTAAAGTTTATACAAATATCACTGCTGTAAATGCTTTTTTACATTTTGTATTTGACTGTATATAATACAACTGCCTTCTTACAGTAATGTATGATTGACCTAAATACAATGAAAGGGTAATACTTACAGCAAGCACATTTGCAAAGAAAATAATTGTGTGTCACTGGAAAGAATCTCCCCCACCCCACCCCACCCCACTCTGTTGCAGAATGGTTGAATCATCTGATAGAAGTGATAGGATTAGAAAAAACAGGATATGGTAGCAGTGACAAACCTAATCTTTTACAAAATGTTACTCAAAAGCAATGGAGTATATACATACCAAAGACTGTGCTAGTCAGTTGGTTCAGAACCTTTACATGTCCTATCTGTACACAACCCCAAACTCCCCAGGACCCCACAGGTGTTTTACGGTATGTTTTTCTACCTGAAGACTTGAGTATATTGTTATATAGAGGGTTTGTGGCCAGGGGACTTAGCCCCCCACTTGAACTGACATTTGATGTTTTATATCCACAAATATGCTTTGAAGTTTCATGTAAATAAAGGACAAAGCCTCTTCTGCCATCATTCAACCTACACCATGAAACCTGTAAAACCAGAATCATCTTGTACCAATATCAAAGTGGGACTGTAACTGATTTAACCTGCAGTCTACAATCCAGTTTGCAACCAGACTTTACACATACACGGTTTTTATTTCACCAACTTCCAACATTACCCTGACAGTATAATATATCCACAGTCCCATGTCCTGCCTGCAGTCAGAGATTTAAAAACCGCCACACACCTCCTTTGCATTGGACACTCGTTAGGTGACTTTCACCATCAGTGGGAGTTGGGGAGATCAAGTTCTGCCAACCCTCGTGAATGAGTGTTTCAAGTCAGATGTTAGAAGTTGCAACTGTGTGACTGCAGCTCATTGACTAAGAACATCTGTCCCCAGCAATTAGTCCTGTCCTGACTTAACCTGACATCCACCTGAGGTTCAGGGGACAGTCCAGAGTGTGTTGTTATAACCCCTGCATACCCCCTCTGGGCTTCCCAACCAGCTTCCCGTCACAAGACAAGGAAAGCACACTTAGCACGGTTCCTCAGGACGATGAGAGTCATTGTCAACAGAATGAAAAAGAATAGAGTATTTTTCTTTCTTCCATAATTTATTAAAACTCAGAACAATGACAGGAATAGCTGTGCTTTTCTGAGTATATATTTGTTTATTATTGTTTTTTAGCCAGACTCCTTGACATAAAAAACAGCATCTTATTACTGTACAGTTTCTGTGGGAAAGTCATTAGTATACCAGGTTATCTCAAAGATTCAGCTTCCTCCTGTCGCTGTGTGGCCTCCAGCTTTGCTCAGCAATTATAAAGGTATAAAAAAATAGCATAAATTAAGGCCTACTTAAAGCTGAAATAAAGACTTTTTGTTAAGGATTGATTATTTTTTTATTTTGATTAATTCAGTCAAGCTTGCAGTTCATGAAACCTTTCTCAACTTTGAGGGTTTATTAATGCATTCTTGTTTTTCAAAGCACAGTCTTCAAAAACAGTAATGCAGGGCAGCAGTGTGGAGTAGTGGTTAGGGCTCTGGACTCTTGACCGAAGGGTCGTGGGTTCAATCCCAGGTGGGTGACACTGCTGCTGTACCCTTGAGCAAGGAACTTTACCTAGATTGCTCCAGTAAAAACCCAGCTGTATAAATGGGTAATTGTATGTAAAAATAATGTGATATCTTGTAACAATTGTAAGTTGCCCTGGATAAGGGTGTCTGCTAAAAAATAAATAAATAAAATATGGACCAATGTTACAAAACCACTAACCAGTTTTTTCTTTTTTTTTTGTTTTTTTTTACTTTAGTGTCTGTTTTTAACCTAAATGTTGGGGTAACAAGTTGAGAAATGAAAAACAAATGTCACTGAAATCATTACAACTAAACCATGAGGGCATTATTCCATCTGTAATGCGTTAGAGACACATTCAAATACAAGATGACATGTGGGCCAAATAACCCATTTTATTGCTTCTATTTTGTCTATTTAAATCAACGTACTTTCATTAACCATTTTCAGATTTTTCAGAGGTTACCATTCCATTACACTTACACAATTCTGCACAAGTAACTGCTAATAACCTCAGTTTGTATTGTTTTTAAAATACTGTGGTAAACTTGTATAAGGGATCACCAGTTACACAGAATGAGTCTGAGAATAATGGGGCTTTGCTCATGTGTCAATATTTTGTACAGTAGACCAAATTTTTAAACTGCTTTCAGAAAACATCCTCAATTTTGCCCTGGTTTAACATCCTGATATTGATTAAAATTCCAACAGTAAACTAATTTCATTTTAACAAAAACATCTCTTTCATTCAGATATGAACAGTGCAGATGTGAGACTAATGTCCTTGGAGAATGGTTTCAGATAAAAATACAAGCATGAGACTGATTTGATTTAGAAGTGCTTGAGAATCATAGTATTGTCTTTAAAAAAAAAAAATATATATATATATATATATATATATATATATATATATATATATATATATATATATATATAGAAAACTACAGTACAATATTTTACCCATTTGGGTATTGAAAAAAGTCACCAAAAGTGTACACAATAATATTGTACAACAAAACCGTCAGTATCTATGCAATGTTATTCACATGCAAGCGCTGTACATGCTTATCAACAGATCCTTATAATCAAAGCACTGTACGCAAACTGAAGAAAATTGCTTTGCTTTGCCCCCTTGTTTCGGTTGATTGCTCCTGTCTTCTGTAGCTTTCCTGTGGCTGTGTGGAGGAAGTGGGATAGCTGCCAAAGCAGGGTGCTGAGTGCTAATAACCACACAATCACAGGAAACTCCAGTTAACACTATGAAATGGTGCTTCCTCTACACCTGAAGGGCTCCGGAATTGCATAGACCGATGGAGTACAATATAGTCAGTACACTCTGGGTGTGTGTGTCAGGGGGTGTTTAATACATAATAATACAGGATTTTAACAGCAATACATTTGGCCAGCTGAGCTCTACTCAACATCTGGGTCAGAATACCCTCATTGTTTTGTATAAAATGTCAGTTTTGTTTGTTTTGACTTTTTTCCCACATAGTGTTTTTAAGCTTTTAAAATGTATACTGATTGTTGTTTCTAAATTGTCTCAAGAGTTGCTCCGCCCAGTTTTAATTCAAGGTTCTGTCCCCACTGCTGAGAAAGTGTCATCTAAGTGACCTCTTAGAAATTGCTGCAGGCAAAGCAATTACAGAGATACCCCTTCCGTTTTAGAGCTTTTGAACTTTGGACGTGATTGGTTGTTTTAATACATTCCACCAATATGACCTTGACTTTTTTAAAGCCTCTTTTGATTATTTTAACACAATTTAATATCCATGAAGACTGTTGTTGGGTTTCTGCTGTAAACAAGCAACAGATTTAACTAGCTTCACCTGAATGAAACGCAATATCCTCTCATCTGATTTGTAAGATTTACATCTAATCAATTCTGTTCAAACAGTTCATCTGATATAGGAATGGCTACACTTGCAGTGCATGTTGTAAAAAGCATGTATCCCAGTGTTAATTACTAGCCTTTTCTTTATATTCTAAATAGTTTTTTCAACTTTCAGTATTTTTTAACAGGAAAAATAAAATTGCCTTCATCAAAACTCAAATTCAGAACTACAGATGTTTATCCTGTCAATGGAAACCCACACCTTCAGGTTGAAATTCAAGTTCCAATCCTAAACCAGCAGTCCCCTTCACCGATAATATTTTTAAAAGCTAAATTAAACTGTGCTAATGTTACAAAACTAAGAAACAAACAACCCAAATGGTTAATACAAAGAACCAAAAATATTCCAAACAGGATTGTTATTTATCTTATAATAGTAACATTTTCATTCTTTTCCACAAATAATTGTGCTGATTGTATTTTGGTGTAACGTTTATTGATATGACCCCTAGTCTCACACCTCTCCATAAACACACAAATTTATAAGTGTGCTTCAAAGTAATGTTTATTACGATTTACCGGAACTAGACAGGACTGGACATCTATTTTTTTCAATTGGATGTGAAAGCCACAGGCTTCAGTCCTGTGATCACATAGTCTTAGTTTTGGAGAGGTGGAGAATCTATGCATATACTACAGTACATATGGCCTCCCACTAATGGGCTCAACAGTGGAGAAGCCAGGTGGTGTTGAAGCTCTTCGCACAGCCGCCTTCTCCTTCCTTGTTTCTGGAAACGTTCTGAGTTGAGCTGTGGAAGTGGTTGGTTCTGATGACTTGTGAGATTCCTTCTTGCCCTCTGCATTGTCTGGAATCAGCATGGGCTCAGTGGTGGTGTTTGTGGTGGTGGGGATGGAGGTTCTCCCCAACTCTTTCTGTGCCTCACCGGACTCTGCCACCAACATGGGCTCTGGGATGTTGGAAGCGGTGACGTTGGAGACTCTACGCACAGACTGGCGCCGCCTCGTGTCTCTGAATGCCTTGCGCTCCACCTCGTCCTCTAGGAGCTGCAGATGGGCAGTGCTCTCTGCCAGCATGTCCACCAGCAGCTCTGTGCGCACCTGCAGGTAGTTGTTCTCCTCCTCCAGGACTCGGTTCTTCTGCTTCAGATTCCGAAGGGCACGTTTGGACTTGCTGGGTCTCTCCCCTCCCTCTGATATCCACTTACCATTTTTGAAGGTGAGCTTCGTCCCGCCGAGGTTGAGTGCAGGAGGCCCAGGTTCCAGGCCCAGCTCTCCCGCTCGGGAGGTGTAATCCAGGATGTAGAGGGTGGAGAGGGAGGTGGCCTGTCTCCTAGGAGCCTTCTTCGGGTGGAAATTTGTGCGGAGACTATCAAACTCAACTGGCAAAGGATGGCTATAATTAGTTGAGGAGACAATACCGCACACCTTTGCCAGAAGATCCTTGAGGAAGTGCATGCTTTATCCAACGGCAAGCTGCTCAACTGTGGAAATATAAACCCAATCTATCACTGTCTGCTGTCTGCTAAATAGGACTCTTAAGGTGTATAATCTAACCCCCCTCCTCTCCCCTCTCTTCCCGTCCCAGGAATAACGGTTTAATTCTGCATACCAGCCAGACCCTAGCACGAGATCTCTATGCAGGCAGATGTGTTGCGTTGTCAGTAAAGTGATTGACAGACTTTAATTTACAGTATTACCTAAATAAAAAGGTGCTTCGCAGATTACCTAATCAATTACTGTTATTGTCGTTGCTACAGAAACAGGGGTAGAACTTTCACAATCAAGTTCTCATTCCAGAAGACAATGGCCATACAGTATTCTGAATTCTAAAAAAAAAAACTTGGCAAAAGAGAGGCTTCATTTGTTTATTATATTCTTATTATCTTACTATTGTTACTTTTATAAAATATATATTTAATACTATACTATCTAAATAGCATTTCTGTTTTGTAATACAGTAATTGAGGCTCCAGATGTATATGTGTATGTTAAATATCTGTAGTAGTGTATGTATGTAATTTGAAAACTTAATCAAAATGTTTAAACAGAATAGCAAGTCTTGTTATCAAAAGAGTTCTATTTCCAGATGTGGGGTCCTATTTTATCTACTCTGTCTCCAGATGTGGTTCTGTTTTTATTGCAATCTGCCCCCTTTCCAGATGTGTTCTTTCTGTTTTATCTGCAGATGCCATATGACGAATCCATAAAATTCAGTAAGATTGCCAGGCAGATGGCTTGGCATTCAGTTACTGTACAAGTATGGAGTGATAGATTGTGATTTAGTATACAAACAGTAAAAACTAAATTGGGTGTGGCATTTAATCAATGGTGATGTTCTTTATCTGTGTTACAGTAATATTTAGCAAATGAGACCCTGTTTTCTATTATTATAGATAGATATTTTAATATATTAACTAACTATAAATACAAAATGAACATTTTATACACATTAGTAATTAGTTGCTCACAGTTAACTAAAAATGTTCCTCTCAAAATCAAGCATGACACAGGTTTGTAAAGAGAAAAATAAACTGCTACATGTCACAGAACTAGCAGGAAACAACTACTGTAGGTATGAGCTGGAGGAAAAATGTCTTACTCAGTCTAAACTCCCATTTGGCAAGTTTAACAATTCCCTCATGCACGACAGTACAGCAAGCTGAGCAGTACCCAAAGCCTCCTTGTGCTACAGCGCCACACAGTGGGAAATATGTGTACATGCGATACAAGGGCTCAAACTCCGCCCACTCTTGAGCACTGCACCTTAACACAATCAGTGACGTGATACACACTCTGCAAAGCCAATATAGCGTGTACATCAAACCAAACACATGAAAGTAAACATGGACAAGTCACTGGGACTGTATTGAAAAATGGGTTAAAATTGATTTAAGACGGAACCTGCTTTAAACCAATGCAGATCTTTGACCAGTAATAACGGAAAGTCACAGTCAAGCAGACAATGTGCATTGCCATTTCTGTAGACCCAATGTGGTTGGAAGACTACGTTCTTGATTATGTTTCAAGATTTAGTTTGCTTCTGTTTTGTTGTTTTCCAGCAGATGGCGCTCACAGCTTTAATATTTTTGGAGCTTTGAATCGGTTGTGGGGATAATCATGGAAATAGTCAGAGTTGGGGCAATTCGTTATTTACGCGTTAATGTAATAATATTACTTTTGTCAATAACGAGGTAATATAACGCGTTCAACTTCTGATGGGAGTAGTAATATTACAGTTACTTTTTGCAAAAAAATAAACGACCTCGTCTCGTGTCACGCGCATGTCCGCCCAGCAGCCACTTAGTCGACACTCAGTTCAAATGAATTTCAGTGAGGGTGGCAAATATGAGATTGCAGTCGGATAAGAAAGGAGGCCAGTTGTAATCTTTAAATCAACGTAACCTCGACAGTATTAACGTGTGGCAAAAAGGAGGTAGGTAGCATTAAACAAATAATGTATTTAGTCCCTTAACAGTCTTTATGATTATATACAGTACTGTGCAAAAGTTTTAGGCAGGTGTGAAAAAATGCTGTAAAGTAAGAATGCTTTCAAAAATAGACGTTAATAGATTATATTTATCAATTAACTAAATGCAAAGTGAGTGAGCAGAAGAAAACTCTAAATCAAATCCATATTTGGTGTGACCACCCTTTGCCTTCAAAACAGCATCAATTCTTCTAGGTACACTTGCACAAAGTCAGGGATTTTGTAGGCATATAGTCAGGTGTATGATCAAACAATTATACCAAACAGGTGCTAATGATCATCAATTCAATATGTAGGTTGAAACACAATCATTAACTGAAACAGAAACAGCTGTGTAGGAGGAATAAAACTGGGTGAGGAACAGCCAAACTCAGCTAACAAGGTGAGGTTGCTGAAGACAGTTTACTGTCAAAAGTCATACACCATGGCAAGACTGAGCACAGCAACAAGACACAAGGTAGTTATACTGCATCAGCAAGATCTCTCCCAGGCAGAAATTTCAAGGTAGACAGGGGTTTCCAGATGTGCTGTCCAAGCTCTTTTGAAGAAGCACAAAGAAACGGGCAACGTTGAGGACCGTAGACGCAGTGGTCAGCCAAGGAAACTTACTGCAGCAGATGAAAGACACATCATGCTTACTTCCCTTCGCAATCGGAAGATGTCCAGCAGTGCCATCAGCTCAGAATTGGCAGAAAACAGTGGGACCCTGGTACACCCATCTACTGTCCGGAGACGTCTGGTCAGAAGTGGCCTTCATGGAAGACTTGCGGCCAAAAAGCCATACCTCCGACGTGGAAACAAGGCCAAGCGACTCAACTGTGCACGAAAACACAGGAACTGGGATGCAGAAAAATGGCAGCAGGTGCTCTGGACTGATGAGTCAAAATATTTGGCTGTAGCAGAAGGCAGTTTGTTCACCGAAGGGCTGGAGAGCGGTACACGAATGAGTGTCTGCAGGCAACAGTGAAGCATGGTGGAGGTTCCTTGCAAGTTTGGGGCTGCATTTCTGCAAATGGAGTTGGGGATTTGGTCAGAATTAATGGTCTCCTCAATGCTGAGAAGTACAGGCAGATACTTATCCATCATGCAATACTATCAGGGAGGCATCTGATTGGCTCCAAATTTATTCTGCAGCATGACAACGACCCCAAACATACAGCGAAAGTCATTAAGAACTATCTTCAGCTTAAAGGAGAACAAGGAGTCCTGGAAGTGATGGTATGGCCCCCACAGAGCCCTGATCTCAACATCATCGAGTCTGTCTGGGATTACATGAAGAGAGAGAAGTAACTGAGGCTACCTAAATCCACAGAAGAACTGTGGTTAGTTCTCCAAGATGTTTGGGCCAACCTACCTGCCGAGTTCCTTCAAAAACTGTGTGCAAGTGTACCTAGAAGAATTTATGCTGTTTTGAAGGCAAAGGGTGGTCACACCAAATATTGATTGGATGTAGATTTTTCTTCTGTTCACTCACTTTGCATTTTGTTAATTGATAAATATAAACTATTAACATGTCTATTTTTGAAAGCATTCTTACTTTACAGCATTTTTTCACACCTGCCTAAAACTTTTGCACAGTACTGTATATATATATACATATATATATATTATATATATATATATATATATATATATATATATATATATATATATATATATATATATGTGTGTGTGTGTATGTGTGTATATATATATATATATATATACACACATACACATACACAACGTATTACTCATGCACAACGAAAACAATGATTTAATGTCATACAAGACTTTGAAAGGCGCTTTATAAATAACAATAGATTTTGTGAAATTGATGTTCAAAACAATGTAATGTTAGGCACAAGTAAAGAACCCGCAGTTCTTACCTGCCTGTAAACTGACAATTCATGGTTGTACAGCTGCCTTGCTGTACCCGTCTGTAGACTGTTATGGGACTATAAACATTATTTATTTAATGCTACCTACCTCCTTTTCTCCACACGTTAATACTGTCGAGGTTATGCAATACTGTTGATTTAAAGATTACAACTGACCTCCTTTCTTCTCCGACTGCAATCTCATATTTGCCACCCTCACTGAAATTCATTTGAACTGAGTGTCGACTACAGTGGCTGGTGGGCGGACATGACATCACAGAAAGATGCGTTCTCGGTTATCTATCTGTCTGGTGCCTCTTATATCACACGAGTTCTAAAGGGATAGATTTTACTGTGGTCTAGACACATGCCTGGACACTGCTTATAAAAAAGTTTACACATAGTATATTTACTGTACATAAACAACGCTCCATAGGAAAAAAAACATTCTTAAGAAGACGTTTTGTTTTCACATTGAAGACAACATGCTTGCAGGCTGTTGGACAGGTTGCAGAGACCTTGTGGAATTCCTGCTCCCTGGATTTCAAGCCTTTGGATCACTCCTTGTGAGGCACCTGCCTTGTAGTCAGTAGTGTACACTCTAATATTACAGGACAAAAACATCACACTCCACCAATGAGACCCGGTTAGATTTTATTACACATTTTCTATGAGTTTATAATTAGTTAATACATTGTATGACCTGACAGTAAGGCCTTACCAAGTCTAGACTACCATTTTAATAGCTCTACTGCTAATACAAATGTTTACTCAGTGCATAAACTTCATTATAAAATGGCTTGGATAAATTAAGTGCTGTGATTGGCTGAACAAGATCACATGAACATGCGGTAATAATTGTCTTACCGCACGGCTATGACATCAAAGACCAACCAGATCTATTAATATTGCAGTGTTTCAATAACTCAGCATTTAAATAACTCAAAAATCTGTTTGTTTTTCATCTCTGTTACTAGGAATTACAGAAAAACTGGCAAATATACTGTGGTATTTATTTAGTCAGAGAACAGAACAAAGAAAACTGAGATTGCATTTTTGAGGAAATCTGTTCACTAACGATAAGGTTTTACAGAATTACAATGCTGGTGAAAGGTGGCTTTACGGGAAGCAAGTTCCTTGCCAAGTTGTTATTTTCTTTGTTCTGCAAATGTAGTTACTATCATGAACATTCAAATTAAAGTATGCAAATTACTAGTATGAGGTAAAACTATGCGAAACTACGTCAAGTAGATTAACTCTGTTATAGTTTTACCATAGAAATCTAATTGAGTGATTTTGAAAATAATGCTAAAATAATCATATACAAAATGTACATGTATATGTATTTGTTGTGTTCTTTTGAATTATTAGAATTTTCTTTTTTTGTATGGTGTCACATTCTTGATCAGGTCTCTGTTGAAAAGGAGATTTGAATCTCAATGGGACTTTCCTGGTTAAATAAAGGTTAAAAACTAATTTTAAAAAGAATACTGTCCCATATATAATGGATATACTGTGTATGTGTTTAAAATACAACAGAACTGAAGAACAGCGCATAAACTGCTAGTTAAAATACAGACACAGTATATATATATATATATATATATATATATATATATAAAGCTTTTTTAAAAAACGTACATAAAAAGGAGGCAGACTGCTCTTCTGAGTGAGTTTTGTGGATTATGATTGGAAATAACTTCAGATTTAGTTTTCTTAGTTTTTCTTACTGCTCGGTTTTATAATGTCTGCAGTCATACTTACTGGTTTTTATTGCAATATACAGGCAGTGGACAAAAAAATGAAACACCTGGGTAAATGAGGGACACCAAGTATATTGAAAGCAAGGGCTTCCACACAGGTGTGGCTCATGCGTTAATTAAGCAAATAACATCCCAGCATGCTTAGGGTCATGTACAAAAATGCTGGACAGGCCTGGTTGCCTATAATTATGGCTAGCATGGCTGCAAGAGGAGACCTCAGTGACTTTGAAAGAGGGGTGATTGTTGGGGCGCGCTTGACAGGAGCTTCAGTGACCAAGACAGCTCAACTTGCTGATGTTTCACGAGCAACGGTGTCTAAGGTGATGTCGGAATGGAACTCTGAGGGAAAGACATCAGCAAAGGGTAACAGTGGGCGGAAGCGCATACTCCAGGATCATGATATCTGTGCATTAATTCGAAGTGCAAGGCAAAACAGGCGAGCAACTGCTGAAGAGCGGCTTACAAGCTCCTAGTTAAAACACACAGACACAGAGGTTATATAAAAAAAAAATGAAAACAAAAACGCAATAATATTTCTGAGTGATTTCAGTCAACTGTAACACAGCACCCACTACCCAGTCCTCCTAGAATGGGATCCAATACGATCGGAGGAAGACTTTCAGTCCCTGAAGAAAAGCTACTCCGAAATAAATTTTGCTCAGGTCGCTGAGGACCCCCACTGTGGAGAAACCAATCAGAAGCCAGAGAACCCGAGCACTGAAGTACATTGGAGCCAGCCTGCGGACACAAGACACACAGAGAAGAGGATGGTTAGGGAGTAGAACATGGGACTGTAGTGCCAAAAGCACAAAGTTCAAAGACTGGCTTGGGAATTGTGACATTACAAGTGTCCCTTTCACTACAAACAGTTCTACTGTAATTAAGCAGTTTAAAGTTTATTCTGTTGTTCTAGATCATTGTTTAAATTCCATTCCTTATGATTTCTTTGGAGCTACCCTTTGAATATACACAAAGTTGCCAGCAATGTGCATGTTTGTTTTTGCAAATGTTTTGAGTTTATGCTTAAGATAATGCACTAAGATAATAACCACAACCACCTCCGGTACAGGGGACATTACAGACCCACGAGGCGGGGGGGGGGGGGGGGGGGGGTTCGTGATAAGGCTTGATTAAATCAATTAGGCAGGGGAAGAACAGAAACACATCATTTGTTAATGCTAGTATGAAAATAAATACATTATTATATCAAACTATTATAGTAATTACTGTAAGTATGAAAAAAGAATCTTAGTGCCACTGAAAGTACAGGTATTATAGTGCTCCCTCGCTATAAGGCTCTCGGTTATAACGCACCTACAACATGTCCCCCAATTCCCTATACTAGTGATTCATGCAATATTTCTACAGTAAATACAGTACCGGTGTTGTTCAAACTGTAAACAACTTCTCAGTCTAACCTCCGTTTCTGCCTCTCCTTTTTGATACAGTATCTGAACTTTAGAAAAGCTGTACTGACACGTTATAACACAGACATCTTATTCAGCATTTGTTTTATAACTAAATAAACTTTTTTTTTTTTGTAAAAAATATAGCATGGATTACTGCTTTCCCTTATTCATAAAGATCAACCCCTACACCCAAGCTTTAGTAGCCCAGGCCGCAACAAACTGGTGTTTATAGTGAAGGGATATCCTAACACCTTGTAGCCTCTTCAAAAATAAATAGATAACTGGCATAAAAAGACAATGTCATCAACCAGTCCAAAATATATGCTTTGCTCTTATTAGGACTAAAGTCATTGTATTTTGTATCTTGCTCTTAATTGTACTGTAATTCTTGATATGTATTTTTTGTATACAACTGTAAGTTATATCTTTATAAAGGCAGTTGTTACTTAAAGGATGCCTTTCCCTTGTGTTATTTAACCACAGGTTAATAATTACCACAAGGTTCCCAGTGGATATGCAGTAGTTTAGGAATATTACCTCACTAGCTACTACAAATATGCTTAGAGGGATTTGACACTTTGACAGATGAAACTTTCATTCTATGCTGACCATTAAAGCCACAAGCCTGTAATAACTGACCTAAGAACATAAGAAAAGTTTGGGAACACGAAAAGGCCATTTGGTCCATCAGGGTTCATCCTCGTTAGCACACCATTCTCCCCTATTGGGGGGGGGTGGGGGGGGGCGGGGGGTCTACGTTAAAAGCACAGAATCTAGTCTTTTTTAAAATGTTCCCAGTGTTTTAGACTTGACTTTGATTGTTCCAATTCAGTCATAGGTAACACTTGGTAAGAATGACTGTCCTCACAGCTAGTGCTGAAGAACGGAAGTCATTACCTCCCCTGAGAAGACTGGGCGTAGCCATGGAAGTATTGGTATCTGCCATACAGGTAGAGAAGTCCACAGAGAGGTGCAACAACTTGGAAAAGAAACAAGTTAAATAGCAGCTTTAGATTACTGATTTTATTATTATATTGATACATTTTGCAAGTATAGGATACACCATATATAACTTTGTACACCCAACACTTGACAGTTTCTTAGAACACTTATAAAACTCTTATAAAACGTCTCCCTGCTAAGTTGTGTTTAATGAGCCTGTTTCTGTAATTGCAGAATTTGCTATGGTTGTGCTCTCACATCTTTTTCCAGTGTGGCTTACACAGGATGCTTACCTTGGCTAAAATAGAGGCTAGCCACCCAGAGCATGGAGACGAAGAGTGGAAAATATTCTGCACAGTTCACCCTGAAAAAACAGTAACAAAAGCACTAAACACTATTAGATGTGATCAGTGATAATCCACAGTAGTGTAATTGAAATGCATGGATGTAGTCTAGGAATGTACTATGGAATGATTAGGCTGTCTGGCCCAGGAGTTCACTTTCTGCTTTCATTCCATCCCTGCATATCCTATACACCCCCTCACCATAGAAAATGCGCCTGGTAGTTTACAGCATCGGAAATAATTTAACAGAGGCTTGATATGTTTGGGACTGCAGACGGTGGCCTTAACATCGAGAATGACTTTACCTTGCCGTCTATAGGAGCAAATCAAAAAGTGGAGTTACTTCAAACCCCCCAGTTTGAAGCACTGCCGTATAATAATTTGACCGAATTGTTTATATACAAGCCAACCTGTAGCTGGACATTGTTTTTCTGCTAATAACACAAAGACTTACAAAAACACCACAACACTGGTATAGAGAGGAAGCCAAGGAAAGGCTTACTGTGCTCTGTAGACTCTCTCAAACTCCGGGGGCCCTGCAATGGACGGAGGAGACACAGAATATTTCCGCCTGGCATTGATCACTTGGAGGGAGAAGTAGGCTGGAACAAACAAGATGTGTTATACTTTGACACACTTCGTACCCGGATTGCGATTTCATAATTTGATGGTTAAATTATATATCCATTGTGGTGAATACATCCAAGTCCATAACGCATTACAGATGGGAGGTTGATCCCAAACAGTGTATAGAGGGTTTGCGTAGTGTAGTAGGTTCCTGGAGTGGGATGACTCTTTTAGCGAGGCTAGCTCACTTTAGATATTTTTTTTGTTTTCTTTATTAAATCTGACACTAGGGCTAACATTGCTGGTACCCTAGTGGCAGCCCCTGTATGTTATTAAATCTGCGTGCCTGTGTGGCGTATCAACACCCAATGCTCTGTGTCTGCCTCAGTATTGTTCAGCGATGACCCACACATGTAACAACCCCCCCCCCTTACATGCCTGAATTGTTGCTTTGTTAAAATGTGAAAAGTCTAGGAAACGTCTGAGAGCTTTAACAGATGATTACCAGGAAATTACTTTGTGTAATAAATCCAGATAGTTCAGTAATACAGTGCTGTATAGTAACAGTAACAAAAAGATGAGACAAACATGTTGGTCCTGGTCTACTGGCTAGCTGCCTTTAAAACACAGCAGATTAGTTCTGTGTGTCCCCGAGATGAACCATATGAACTATTGCACCGATATTATTTGCATAGATTACAATTAGCATTAAGACAAAACCCAAATGACATTTTGGGGGGTTATCTGATCAAACGTCAATCTTACGTCAATCTTGCTTATCTTATATTTTCAACCAGCCTCCAGCCACAAAACAGTAAAATTATTATTATGATGATGATGATGATGATGTGTAATTCTGGGTGCTAGGCATGTATTTTCCAAGATACAGTACATGGTAAACTTGAACATCCGGTGTTTAGTGAAAATGATACCCTTAGTTAATTGCACCATATAGTTATACAATACAATAGAGATTTATAAATTGTCTTCCGTGAAACACCTCAAAGCACCTTTAATTGAAGCCTCCCAGAGAACAGCAAGAGCACTGTGAGCATAGCTAGTTCACATGTAGTTATATTAGACAGGCTGTACCTGCTTGAGCCCATTGTGTTGATGAGTACTGTAATGAACTGCTTGAAAATCGAGGTTTTAAAACCACAAGAACATTTCTTAAGGGAGGAGGTTTTAGAAATGAGCATAGGAGTGTTCAACCTTAATCTGTGATTATTTCCCTGTTGAGGAGTTGCATACTGTTTTCATAGCAGCCTTTATAGTATCATAAGCATTATCATACAAGGCTGTTCAGTTCCAGGACTTGGGATTCTCCAAGTTCAGAATCAACGTAAATATAGAGAAAAATGCACCAGTGAAATGCAAAAAATAAAAAGCAATTAAAACAACATTTGAAGCTACTTCCTCCTTAACAAAATGTTGATGCTAAGAAGTATCCCTTTAATTATGTTTTTTGTTACTCATGCAAACAACTTTTGGGATTTCTAATCTTACAGTTTTTTTTAGGGCAGAATTTAAAGAAAAGAGGTACTTTTGCTTCCTTTGGGGCTTTTCTACTACATTATGAGGAAGGTCATGTAAATTTAAGTTTGCTGATTTATATAATAAATAAAGGAGCGAACAAGGAACAGCTTCTCTCTTGTGTCGATGAGAACAGTTTAGTAAATTTACAAGACGCACAGTACTGTACGAAAACTGTACTTAAAGCACATTTTAAAATAGTACTGTACTGTGCTCATTTTATGTTCTGCACTTGACATGACACCATTAACAATGAATACAGGTTAACCATTTTGTGATTTAATCTAATAAAATCACAGGCAGAAGACACAGGTACAGTAGGAACAACAACAACAACTTTCTTTTGTGATCATATTACAGTGCACTTGACAACTGAATTGTCCACAGACTATTTGTACATTTATTTTTAAGTTTGCGATATTTATGCCAATACTCTCTTTGCTAGGCATGATTTTACACACACACACACACACACACATATATATATATAACAGTGAGTTGTTGTTTTTTTTAAAAGCGCACACTCTACATTCGCTGACATGAATCCGTATTGGATTCTGCAGCACCCTTGACCACCAGTTGTTACAGATACAAGGGATGTACGTTACATACACGCAACGGAGCAGATCGCCTCCTATGGATTTTACCAGTGTTAACTTCTGTAAAAGTACCCTTATTATTTTCTCCATATACTTCAGATCTTCACTAAAACCTGTCAATCACTGAACATGTTTCAGAGGTTTTGCCATTAATTGTGATAACTTTAGTTTTATTCCTTGTTTCTTCAGCTGTACAATGACTGAATGGGCGGAGGTAAGCTATGCAGATTGCAGGCGAGTTGGATCAGACCCTAATAATGGTCAGTTTTAACAGGGAATCAGAAAGACTCAAAGGAAAAGTGGCAACCCAAACAACATACAAAAACAAACCCCTCAATTTAAGTAGGCGTGGCTTTAACAATTTATAATAACGTTTTATACGCAGTATATATTTATATAAATTTTGATTTTTGGACGCAAACAATTGTTCTTAGACAGAATTTGTTTTTATTCCAGATTTTTTTTTTTTTTTATGGTTACCTGGTAATTGTAGGCGGAATAAAATGCACAGATTTGAAATTCATATTCATTAATATTCTAAAGCTATGCATTTACAAAGAGAAAACAGTAGATTTTTACCTTGCTCCATTGCGCCTAACACCGTTACAGCAGCCACATACACCATCTGATCCAACATAATTCACTTTGTAGTTGAACTTCTGAGAACAAATGGAAAATATATCAGCTTCAACTATTAGTCACTAGATGATTTAAGAACAAGCCTGAGGGGATCTCCGCTCATCTGTTTCAATCGGCTAAGTGACGATATTATGAGGGTGCCTCCTCCAGGTTGCAGAATTTTAACATAGCGGTAGTGTTTGTTTTTTTTTGTTGTTGTTGTTTTGCCTCAACCATGAACAAGCAGGTTTCCAGCAGGGGTCGCATGCAGCCTATACACTCCATTCGTAAACTTGGTAATTTGACACATTTAAACCTTTTGGTACACCGTTTACTGCGGTGTCATTAACAAACCAGCACCATGGGGTGGTGTGTTTGGTTTTTCAGCAATTCATTTTAGTAAATGTTACAGTGTACTCCTGTATTATTTCTGTAACTTTAGTTACCTTGTCTGTATTTCTATTATCACCATTATATCATTTATATATGTAACTGTATTTAAATTATATATATATATATATATATATATATACCTACATTGCTAAATCATTCTTAACACATCTGTATTTTAACAAGACTAACCAAATTATTTTTGATGTAATGAAATAGTGCTGACGCCCATTCACAACTCTATAACAGAATCATCTGAAACCAGGTAATTTATGTATAGAATGTTTGTTTGTTTTTCTTTTGATTTGTTTTATCTCAATTAAATATGAATAAATATAACATACATAGGCTACTGTAGTTTATGTAAAAGCCTATACATCGGCACTAGAACGAAGAAAATACAATTTACTTATCATTTTGCTTATAAAAATTAACATTACATACAGTATAGGAAATGTTCAAAACAACACGTAAAAAACGAATGGAGCCGTGGTAAATGGCAGCTGAAATGATTTCCTTAAGCTTGCATTCACACTGCCCAGCTGTCTTGGTGCAATATCCACCCAAGCTAGCAAATACAAGCATGCTTAAAATATACGTTTTAAAAATTAAACCCTGCACCAAAAGAAAGCATGTCTTCAGCTGAGCAAGTAACTGATTTGACTTCGACTGATATGGAGACAGACAGGTAATAAAACATGCCAAGCAGTTTGGCGACAAGGAGGATAAAACACAATGTTTCTGAAACATGGTATTCAAATAAGTATTACAAATATTCAAATTATTATTAATAATAATAATAATAATAATAATAATAATAATAATAATAATAATAATAATAATAATAATCATCATCATCATACAAGCCGTTCCCATGATTATATGTTTGTGTGAGGTTCAGAAAGTGCTGGTTAAATTATTTTTAAAGGTGACGTTAGAGAGCAGATAGTATTTTGGTAAGTTCTTACACAGCATGTATTAATTTTAGTACGAGACAGTTAATTTGTTATTATTATTATTATTATTATTATTATTATTAACAATAATATGCACAGACCTATCACTTGTCGTTTTGTAAAATGTCTTTATGATGAAGCTCCATATTCAAACGAAAGACAATACATGGCTTTGCATTTGTAGATCTATTGTAGTAAATAACACATTTGTTGTAGTGCAAAACTAGTCTGTATTTGTAAAGAACTGTAGTGCTGACATAAAAAATCAACGTCACCAGCTTAACTGCATTAACCTTAAAAAAACCACACTTCCTGTGTACTTTTATTTACATTTAAAAAACGAAGTCTCTAACGTGCCCCAGCAAGTATTAGTTCCTCTCTTTGTTTACAAAATGTTTTTAAAAAGAAGAAAAAAAAAACTTAATAATGTAGGTTAGGAAACATCAATAATAATGTTGTTTTTATAAGCTCTGTAAAAAAAAAAAAAAAAAAAAAAAAAAAAAGTCATCAATGGAATATAATGCCATGGCTAAACATTTCATAAATAAAGTAAATTGACAGCAAAAATACGAGCATTCCACTGCTGTTTTAACACGATAGTACATTTAGATCAATGCAAGGAGAAAAGTTACCGACCACTTAGAAGTGTCGTTTCCACACTGGAAGTGAAGTATAATCAATTCAGAGAAGGCCCTTCTGTTAAAAGCTAATCTGGTTTATTAAGCTTTCTCCAATCACTTTACAGGACTAGAGAATTTGCTCAAAAGGGATAATCAAAATTTAAACATATAAAAAGTGGCATTCAACCTACTATCAGTGGTATACATATAATATAATCATCTGCAATACTGAACATCCTTCCTATATATTGTGTATCTAATACATTATTGGTAGAGTTTAAAGTTACAGGACATAAATAACATTCTTACATTGTAATAACTGGGTAAATACCAATGGTTTCTGCTATTAAATGGTACCAAAGCTAGTTGATTCTAGCATATAACTGATAGATTGTGACAAAGGCCTTCAAAAAGAATTGCCCTTCACTAAGAACCCATTCTTAAAGTAGATCCAGTTCTGATAATTTTCCCAATAGACAGTAACATGAACAGCAAAAATATTGATACACAGACTACATCTTTACTGTGCATTGTTGGAAGCATTTCTTTATACACGTGAGCCAGTGAAGTAACAACAAACTGCACAGGAGGTTATCCTTCAAGGGAAACCATTGCTGATAGAAAGTATTTCCTTTAAACGTTATCACAGATCGCTGACTTTGCTGATATTCAAACTCTACAACAACATGTTTACGTGTTGCATGGGCTGATGCTTTGAGAGGGTTCTGTATTGTTCCATTTTTTTTGTGTAAACGTGAGGATTATTTATGCAACCTTGTAGAGTCTGGGCAATCAATCCTCTTCTAGTATAGGATAATAATGAAAACTTTGCTCATTTGTATGGTTTTGTCTTGGTAGTATTTTGTTCATTAACTTTCACTTCATTATTATTACTACAATATATGATTTGTTCCACAAAAGTAAAAATACAAGCAGGCTAAGCACCTTTTGTGTTTGCAGCACCCAACACCAGCGTCACCCTATATAAAAGCATAGAGGTCAAATAAGTATTTGAAATACAAAAACACATGTGAATGATTTTCAATGGCATTACAAAGATTTATCTGGTATAGTTTGTATAAGTATTTTAAAGTTATTTACTGGATAATTAACTTTACATTTAACCCTTAACATACTACGCATTGGCTAAACCCAATTAAAACTTACATGGTCTCACACTGTTATGGAATTATGTAGTCACTGTAGACTGAACAGAAAATCCCAGGGTTTGCTTAATTACCAGAAAGCCAGATTCAGATTAGAAAGAAAACTGTTAGGCTATACAAATTGGTTATATTTTTCAACTACAGTGGTTTAGGACAAGAAAGTAGTGGTCTAGTGAATGCAGAAGATACAGTATTACTATTATTTCTTTATTTAGCAGACGCCTTTATCCAAGGCAACTTACAGAAACTAGGATGTGTGAACTATGCATCAGCTGCATAGTCACTTCTAACAACGTCCCACCCAAAAGACAGAGCACAAGGAGGTAACGTGACTTGCTCAGGGTCACACAGTGAGTCAGTGGCTGAGCGGGGAATTGAACCAGGGACCTCCTTGTTACAATCCCTTTTCTTTAAACCACTGGACCACAGCCTCCAGTATCTGGTCATGATGTTTTATCATTTTGGACAGGACTAAACATTTTCTTAGAAAACTCATTTTACTGACTTTTCCCCATTCCCTGGCACAGTGAAACCTAGAGAAAAATGCAGACAATGATATATGTTCTTCATTTAAAGAGTTGACTAGTGTAGTATATTCAGGAGAGTTTATTAAGTGTACTCACTGGGCCACCTGCCTTTGCATCAGTGTGTAATGGTTTCTTCAGGAACAACATGGTATGACACTTTCGAATAGTAATACAGACCTAATTAAAAAAACACACAAACACACTCTACTATTCTAAATGACTGTATTTAACCATTTTTCTTTTCTTCTAGTATAGGATAATAATGAAAACTTTGCTCATTTGTATGGTTTTGTCTTGGTAGTATTTTGTTAATTAACTTTCACTCCTTTCTCAGGCCGATGTGCAGACATACGAACTTGGACAGGAGTGGCTGCTGTGCTACCGTTTAAAGTACAAAATTCACAATTTATCCAAACTTTTTCAAATCTAATTTCGTTCTGCTGATAGAGCATACTGATCAAGGCATTCTGTTCTCATGAATGCATTTCATTTTCCATTACTAAAGCCTTTTTTCAATATTAGATCAATGACCTCCCTCATACCCAGCTTCCTGTAGCTTCTTCCTTCCCCTGTTTCCACCTCCTAAGATTTGGTGTGGTTTCAATCTCTTCATGACCTCTAAAAAGACAAGCATATTGCCTCATTTGAACAGTTCACACATAAACTGTAAGAGCTGAATATCCAAAATGTATTCCACCATTTTTCCTTGTCTTTTCTAGTCACCCTCTTTTGGATGCACCAGACATGGGCTGATTCAGCAAAAAAATTCTTCCGCACTTTAATCTGGTTTTGGGCCAGGTTGGCCCTCTTCTGGGCAACTATCTTGGAAATGAGTGGAAAACTGAAACCTGGAAATAAGAACATTGACACTCACTACTTCATACAACATTGCTTCACCTTGGGAACTATATACTGTTGAAATCTAATTTTTAAATATGTTTAAGTACGTGTCATTGATATCTACAAGTATGCAGGGATGTGCCTACATTCTAAACACTAAAAAACCCTCAACTTCCTACATCAAATATGCTTGTTTTGATTTTTAACTTGAATTAATGGGTTCTCAATGTAAAATATAAAAACACACCCCTTTACAGATTTAACTGGTATAATTTTAATAAATGTGAAGTCATTAATTGGATAACTAACTATCTATAAAGCTTTGTTTTTGTGATTTGTAATGTTGTCACCAATAGGCACTGAGTTGTAAAAGAGAGCAGGAGTGTGTGGAATATTTTGTTGGTTTCAGATCAGTTCATTGGAAGGTGGTGTCAAATTCATAAAATAAAAATAAAAAATTGCAAGGCAGTGTTAAACATCAGGGGCATAGTAAGTAAATCTAGCTTCATCCCACAGCACAGAGGAGTTCCAGCAGCAGTTATGATTGGTTATATTAATCTCTGCTGCACCTCACTGAACAGGGATCTTGGATAATAAGAGATGACTTGAAGTTTCCACAAGCATTAAAATTCATCAAAAAATGAATATATGCTTCAAAATTCATCAAAAAATGAATATATGATTCCACATGAACTCACTAGGGCAGCCTTATAGGGCCTGAGGTCAATGTCATATGGAGAGGCTTAAACATTTCATCGCTTGCAAGGTATTCCATGGGTACCCAAGACCATAAACCAATTCAAAAGTTTATTTATTTTTTGTTTAAAACAGCAGAATGCTTAAGCATTCTCCTAATTGTCCCTTTTTTATTATTGTGTACATCATTACTATATATTTGTTTTCCATGCCAACCTGTTATTAAATACTATAAAACATTTTAAATCCACCGTTCATCTGTACTGCACTTTAGATATAAGTTTGCATGATCGGCATCCGTGTTAACCTAGATGCATAAATTAATAAATGTTTAGTGGAAAAAAATGCATGGTAGCACCAAAATGATTAAAAAAACACTACATAACATGCACAATGCATGTAGATAGTCATCTATCTATTATTCCCTTACTACTGTACTTGGTTTTTAAGTATATCAACTTGGGCCCATTCATTTTGTCAAATGTGAAGACAAAACACAAAAATAGACTTGCAGTGTTATGCACTGATTTTCAGAACCTTGTTACTGACAGGGCTTATCACCAGGATACTGCAGTTCAACATCTTGCTAGTTTCCTTCCTTTTTCTAATTATTTTTATTTTAGCAGATGCCTTTATCCAAGGCGACTTACAGAGACTAGGGTGTGTGAACTATGCATCAGTTGCAGAGTCACTTACAACTACGTCTCACCCGAAAGATGGAGCACAAGGATGCCTAATTATCACTTTGCTGTTTTTTTAAGGTCAATGCTGTCTTAATCACATATCTTTTAATTTGACCATATCCTTGATCCCTTTTTTGTATAAAAGCATTTACATTGAAAATGTTTACCAAATAAGTGTTTATTCAATATTTACTTTAAAATATCAAAATTATTACATTTATTGGGTTTGCAGGTGTATCACTGGGCAAGTTTAGGGAAAAGCGCACACATTTTCCAGTCTTTTACTATCATTAGAACAAACTGGGCATGGTCCTAGATGCAATGTCCTATTGTAAGTGACTCTGCATATAATGCACAGTTCACAGCCTACCTCTGTAAAGCGCTTTGCGATAGTGGTCCACTGTGAAAGGCACTACATAAAATAAATATATTATTATTACTACAATATATGATTTGTTCCACAAAAGTAAAAATACAAGCAGGCTAAGCACCTTTTGTGTTTGCAGCACCCAACACCAGCGTCACCCTATATGAAAACATAGAGGTCAAATAAGTATTTGAAATACAAAAACACATGTGAATGATTTTCAATGGCATTACAAAGATTTATCTGGTATAGTTTGTATAAGTATTTTAAAGTTATTTACTGGATAATTCACTTTACATGTAACCCTTAACATACTACGCATTGGCTAAACCCAATTAAAACTTACATGGTCTCACTGTTATGGAATTATGTAGTCACTGTAGACTGAACAGAAAATCCCAGGGTTTGCTTAATTACCAGAAAGCCAGATTCAGATTAGAAAGAAAACTGTTAGGCTATACAAATTGGTTATATTTTTCAACTACAGTGGTTTAGGACAAGAAAGTAGTGGTCTAGTGAATGCAGAAGATACAGTATTACTATTATTTCTTTATTTAGCAGACGCCTTTATCCAAGGCAACTTACAGAAACTAGGATGTGTGAACTATGCATCAGCTGCATAGTCACTTCTAACAACGTCCCACCCGAAAGACAGAGCACAAGGAGGTAAAGTGACTTGCTCAGGGTCACACAGTGGGTCAGTGGCTGAGCGGGGAATTGAACCAGGGACCTCCTTGTTACAATCCCTTTTCTTTAAACCACTGGACCACAGCCTCCAGTATCTAGTCATAATGTTTCATCATTCTGGACAGGACTAAACATTTTCTTAGAAAACTCATTTTACTGACTTTTCCCCATTCCCTGGCACAGTGAAACCTAGAGAAAAATGCAGACAATGATATATGTTCTTCATTTAAAGAGTTGACTAGTGTAGTATATTCAGGAGAGTTTATTAAGTGTACTCACTGGGCCACCTGCCTTTGCATCAGTGTGTAATGGTTTCTTCAGGAACAACATGGTATGACACTTTCGAATAGTAATACAGACCTAATTAAAAAAACACACAAACACACTCTACTATTCTAAATGACTATTTAACCATTTATCTTTTACAGATATCCTCTAGTTATTAAAGTATAAAATACTTACAAAAACATCTGAACAATGTACATATAAAAATAGGATCTATTTTTTCCCTGACCATGAGGGAATACATACTTTCAAAAAGGATAATAGTATTATTTATATATATATATATATATATATATATATATATATATATATATATATATATATATATATATAATGTGACACACACAGGGTGATTAAAAAGTAAGTTTGCCACATCATTTATGTGGTAAACTTATTTAATCACCCTGTATATAACACATAAAAAACAGTTTTCTACAAGGAGCCTCGACATATACAAGGATGAACAAAATACTAACAAGTGAAACTTGATTATAATGCCCCCCACCTCCCACCTTTTTTTTTTTTTTTTTAAACAAGCCTCAGTTAAACATCTTTTTAAATCTTATTTCCACCCATTAAATATAATTCCGGGGGGGGGGGGGGGGGGGGGGTTATATATATATATATATATATAAAACACGACTTATTACAAGTCATAACTAAAAGGAATTGTGTGTTCATAATTTAATAAGTAATACAGTTTAAAGTTGTTGATTTTTGAGACCTGAAATTATTTAACTTTAAAACTAAGGATGATACACAAAATAGTGCAATAGCTTTGCGCAGACAAAAACAAGTTTTTGAATTTCTCAATTGCACTTAAATTCTTGACTGGGGTATTTATTTGATGACAGTGTTTCAATAGCGGCACACCCTGCAGCTTCAACCAAATGGATACTTCAGCAGACTTACTAATAAAATACAGCTTCACAAACCGACTGTGGAAAAGTGCAAGTTACCATGCAACCAGGAGTACACTGACTACAATGTTTTCCATGAAAAACAGTTTCAGGGCATTAATACAGCACCCACTCGATATATCGCCGATGTCGGGGTCCAATATAAATCTGCTATATATCGAGCGCCGCGACATAGCAAGAGACCCATAGAAAAACAAATAGGCTGACAAATACTGTACAACCACTCCTTCATTTTATCGGGGGCATCAGGGTCCAGTATAAATCCTCTACGCAACCTGTTTCTTCTAATTTTTCATATAAAAAGCAGCACACCATTTTAATTTGTAGAGCAGAGTGTAATTGCTTCTAATCCAACTTCAGTCTCCAATTAATTTCATGAGTCTTCCTCTCCTTTCTGAAATGCACAAACCCACTACATTGAAAGAATCCATTCCCAACAAAGGACTGCCTTGTGACTTTTGCTAGTGCATTGCTTCCACACGTGAACACCTCGTTGGCTAAAATAAAAACCGCTTCAGCAAGTAGATATTTAATTTGCTTTGTGTTATTGGTCAATACATGTGTATGATAACAGTACGATATTAATGCTTTGTTTTTAATTGTTTTGTATATTGTTGTTTGTGGTGTTCAGTACGAAATAAAACGAAAAGTAATTCTAAGTGTCTATGTATATTGCAGCGAAGGCATACGCAGTTAGACAGTAAAAATAGGGAGCCAATTCCAGGACCGCGATATATCCGAATTCGCAGCATATCGAGGGGCGATATAACGAGGGGTGGGTGTAGTTAGTTTCTAGGTCCTGGTTAAAATACATTATAATATACTGATGGCTGCGTTATGTAATTTGTTAATGATGAATTATGATTGTAAATACTGTGGACACAATAAGCAAGTTTGTTCATTTAAATATGATTGCCATAAATAAATTCTAGTTTTGCTTATGATTACAATACATTTGTAGTAGTTCATTTTTTGTTTACGTAGTACATTTGTGTTGCAATCTCATTCCGTATATAGGAAGTATAGCGTGAATCCAGAACTACTAAACACTCAACATTGCTACCTTTAGAAATTCTAAAAGAAACTAAATACATTTAAATGAATACAGTGAATCTCTCGCAGGGTCTTCAATGTTAAAATGTTTGTCACTGAATTTATTACGTTTCTTTTACTACTTCTATAAAGTATGGTGTGCAGTGTCCACCTTTCACCCCATTTAATACATTTTCAAACTAAACTTTATTTTCAGAATTAAGAGAAATAACCTTGGAAGTCATGCAAGATATGTTTTGATCTTATTTAAATTTCTATTAAATAAATAAATAAATACCCCCCCCCCCCAATTTCTACAAAAAAAATATGGCTCCCAAATAAGATTACATATCTTAAGTATTTTAACATGTGTAAAATGTGCTGTAACCTATTTGATTGGCTCTTGCAAAATAGTGAGCTCATTGCAGAGGTTTTTAATTGAGAGTATTCTCTGAAATACTCATCTTGTTTTCATGCCAGGTGAAAATCCAGCATTAAATCTAGACAGCATAAACTGCAGGGCCCAAAAGAAACAGTTATTTTCCCCCAGTACACAGTGAAATCAAACATGCTACGGCAATTCTTTACAGGATTACCAGCATTACCCCTTTGCAGGGATAACTTTATTATTTTTTAAAAGAGATACCTGGGCATCTGACATTCTTACATAAAAAGGGAGGGGGGACACTAAAAAAGCACGTACAGGTTTAAACAGAGCTGGACTGAGCTAAGGAATTTTTCAATCCCAGATTTTGGCTCCACACACTGGGCCAGCCAGCCAGCCATTTTGTTCATGGGCTTTAACACCAACTTAGGTATTCTGCCTTACAGTCACATACACACAAAGTGTTACAATTCCTGCATTGTAGCCCACATTAACTACTACATTGAAGAATAGTAATATATATATTTATTTAAAACATGTTCATCCCTGCATACATCATGGAATCAGTGTTTTAATACTGACCCACACGATCAGTAGTAATTTAATCATTGTCATTTCAAGTCCTGGAAACCACAGGTTTTTGGTCCTTTATAATTGTTTTTTTTTGTATAAAAGATTTTTACAAAATAGAAGTTTCTCTCTTCCACTCAGTGTTGAGTTCTTAATAACTCATCCAGATCATTCATCCACTCCTCTGTAGTCCTGTTTTTCATTAACGAGTCCATCAAGTCGCTTTCCCCAGGCAAACTCTGTAAGCTGCCCGACTGAGCACTGTAAATAAACGGCAGTTCCTGATTGGCTGGCCTTACTTGGTAACCCTGACTACAGTGAAGATTAGCCCGGTTAACCATTTGAGGGTTTTGAGCTTGACCAAAATTGGTCAGGTCAGGCATTGGCTGATTCATTCCAGATACAACTGGTTGCTGTGGTTGCTGCTGTTGAGAAGGAGGCTGGTTGGTCCTTTGCTGTGCCAAAGTTGGCATCATCTGCCCAGCAACAGCAGAGTTCATTGCAGCCATTGGCCGATTGACATTGAGGCCAGCTTGGCTAAACTGCTGATTGGCCATTTTTGGTGGCTGTTGCTGCATGTGAAAGCCAGTGTTATTAAATACTCCAAGACCGTTGTTTGCTCCCCCTGGTGTTTGGTTGTTCATACTCTGCATACCTTGGTGCTGCCAACTCTGAGCTTGGGCACCCATAGCATTGGGCATCCTTGCCATTTGCTGCTGCTTGATAAGTGCTTGATTAGTGGGTCCCTTGTGCAGCTGCTGTGTCGTTAAACCAGAACTGCCCATTAAGTTCTGCCTGTAGCCTGTTGGCACAGTGCTACTTTGGCCCATTCTCACAGGCTGTCTCTGCAACTGGGCATCACTCATGGCACTCTGCTGGGCTACGTGAGGGTGTAGCTGGTTGGCAGCACCCATGTTATTATACATTACCGGCTGGACATTATCCATGCTGTTGTAAGCAGGCATGTCCAATTCAGGTTGGTTTGCTGTGGGGTCAGCAGAGGAGGGGGCACCTGCTTGCCCTCTGCCCATCTGCATCATGCCCTGACTCTGGGGGAACATTCGCTGGTTGCTGGCACTCTGAGCTCCCAGGTTACCCATGTTGACCAGACCTTGAGAGGGTGCTACAAGGAACAGAGAGGAGTTGGGATTTACATAATGAAAGGGAAGGCAATTTTGAAGTACATGCATTTTCATCACAAATATAACATTAACTTATTGGCAGAAATCCTCATTTAAAAAGCAACACATCAAAACCTTCCCAACACTCCTCCTTTTTACACAAATATAAACTGAATTATTAAATGTCACTCTGCCTTTGAAATCTACAGTAACATGTAGCAATTATAATTTTTACAACTTCCTCATTTGAATTACTTCTCTGGCACTGTTTTTTCCCCCTGGATGTAAAACAGGCCTCCTATTTTGGTATTGTTAACAAAGACACCTTGTTGTTCCTATTACTGACAAACAAAGTTGGTCCACTGTTCACTCATTCAAATCACTGGTTTTGCGGGAGCACTTTGAATAAATGTGGTATTTATTTCCCTTTCATTATGTTTAAAGTAGTAAACCCCCCCCCCCTTCTTTTTTTTTTAAGCATTGAGACACATTTGTTTAAATATTTTTATTAAGGATCCTGAGAATATAATAATGGACCTCTAAATGTGATAGAAAAGAGATGTCGTAGCTTGCCTGTGCCTTGAAAGTGGTTGACCTGCTGTTGCTGCTGGTAGGGGTTTTGCTGTTGGTCCTGGTATTGGGGAGGAGGCCGTGTGAGGTGCCTCTGGAGCTGCTGCTCTTGTTGGTGACGCTGCTTTTCCTGAAATACACAAACAAAACTATTTAATACAAAAGAGGCAGGATATGTTGACCACTTGCCAATAAGGTATGAATTGCAAAAAAAGGGGACTGGGCCAATAAAACTGAACAAAAATCTATAAAGCAAGTCTTATTAATTAGTGGTTTTACGGGTAGTGTGTGAACTGATTACATTGAACCCTCAGGTTATGATACTGGGGGCAAAAAAAGAAAAATAAAATCCTTACCTGTTCTGCCATTAGCTGCTGTCGTTGTCCTATAAATAATTGTTTCTGCTTTTCCATAAGTTGCATGTGTTGCTGCTGCTGTTGAAGAACTGCTGCTTGTTGCTGGTTATTAAGATAGGTGGCATTGCCATGTTTCCCTACTAAGGCAGTAGCTGGTGGCTGGGGCCCCATGCCTGCAGTTGGGACAGGACCTGGAACCCGGGCGACAGTCTGCACAGAGTTTTGATCCTGTAAAAATATTCAATAAATAGAATTAAAATTGAATTATTATTGTTCCTGGTCCCAGTACAATAAGAAGTGGACAAGTAGTTCAGAAACAATAAAATAGGATTGAAAAAACAGAAATGCAGTAGAGCTTCGACCTGACAGCAACATAAGAATGATTAGCTGTATAATGCCGTTTCCACTGCCTGGTGCTCCCGGTATCTCATACTCAGTGTAGCCAAACTACTAAGAAAGTGTGTCATCACATAGCCAGGAGGTGTGTGTAGAAAAGAAACTGAGGGAAATTGCTACCACTGTGGCCATTTTTTTTTTATATAGGTAAAGCCCGCATATTACATTTTCTTTAAGCTTTACTGATTCACCGAAAGCAGAGAACTTTGTCAAATTGAACAATGTTCATCCAGCTTTGGCACACAAGACAAAAGTCTGCCGTCTCATTGTTTTCTTTTTTTATTCATGATAAACACAACAACCAAACCTGGCTGTTTGTTTGGTTGTGCTCTCCTTCTCAACCAGATTCCTTTGCATTTGTAATGCGCCTATGATCCCAACACTGACCAGAGAAAGAGGGGTGGCTGGTAAGCAACCAACATCCTCATGTTTAGAATTCATGTTTTGAAATATTGGAATAAAAAAACTAGTTTAAAAAAAAAAAAAAAAAAAAAAAAAGCAATACTGCCTACTGCCATCTAGTGACTACAGTACACATTGTTACTGTCGATTTATTTACAAGGTTGTTTTATTGGTCACAGCTTTCAGATTCATCACAAAAAATACATTGTAATTTACTGATATACGGTTTGGTACCAATGCTTTTTACATGAAAAGCTTTTTCACATATTTGCGGTTTAGGTATGTGATAAAGACGGTGTTTGTTAAATTCCTAACATACAGCATACTGTCCTACAAAAACAAACTAAGCTGCTACAGCATTATAGCATCATGGCTAACCTGCCATGACCACTAGCATTAAATATTATACAGTAGAACCTGAGCTTGTAAGACATGATACCCTCCATTAACCGACAGACCTCTGGTATGTGTCATTTACACTTGCTGCTACCAATTGAACGGTACTGATAGATTAAAAACCTCATGTGTTTGTGTGTGCTTTCTTGCCGTTTGTCTCGGGGTTAACACGTATGGTAAGAACTGTTTAAGGAATGCTGGTTCATAAATTGCCAAATGCTACATTACAGTGCTTTGTTTTGCAACAATTTGCAACGCTTCTCATTGTATAGTACAAGAGTAGTACTTCATTTTGGAGTTTTAGACACACTGATGTATCGGTTGATTTATAATGCCGATGTTAATAAAGCAACTACAATGTAGTATAACGATTCCCTCCGAGACACGATACTTTAACATATTCGATAGACCCCTGGAACCAACTAAATCAGATGACAGCTTGTACTGTAATGTTTAAATGAAATACAAATATAAAGCATCTTCAGCAAACTGAACCATGCCCCACCCACCCCATAAATATAGGTACACTATACTTCTGTCACTGGATGGGCAAAGCAAGAGAAAGATGGATCTTACCTGAGTTTGGGGCACAATAGGTCGGTACGGCAGCCCAGGTTTCTGTTTGATCATCCGTTTCTGTTCCTCGGTGAGATGAGCCAACTGCTGTTGCCTTTGCTGCTGCTGCAAATAAGCCAGCATGGCAGCTTTGTTCTGAGCCGGCGGAGTCACTCTTGGCCCTTGGTCCAACTCGTAGTGGGATAGAGGCTTGGTGTTCCTGTAGTTCAACACCGACACCTGGCTGTTGACAGAGTTTTGGTTCAAGCTTGTGGGCGGGTGGGCCATCACATTGGGGTTCGTGGAGGTTTGGAGGTATCCAGCGGTGGCCGCTTTGGGAGAATTCTTGTTCAGCACATTGGGCATCATCATCTGCTTGGAGTTGGAGAAGTCCTGCTGGTAAACAGATGGGCTGGTGGGCTTCTCCATGCCATAAGTTGCAGCTTGGGGCCAGTTGGGCTGGTGGTTGGTTTGATGGAATGTCTGAGCTTGCTGCTGCTGCTGCTGCTGCTGCTGCTGTACCTGTTGTTGCTGCTGTTGGTTCTGCATGAGCTGAGCCCTCTGCTGTTCCCGGGCTGCCAGCTGCTGAAGCTGCAGAGCCAAGGACAGCTCGTTGGAGGAAGGTTTAGGCAACAAGACATTCTGTGGCAGTTGCCTTTGGGGCTGGCTTGGAGGCTGCGAGTTAGGCATCGCTGGTGAAGAGGCTTTAATGGTGTTGGTCGAGGAAGGGGTGTGTTGTGGAGGACCAGAAGACATGGGCCTCACCTGCGGGGACACTGTCCGCTGCTCTTGGTCAAAAGATGTGGCTGCCGGGGAGAACTCTGCCTTGATGCTGACTGCATCCTGCGGCAAGAGTGTGTGCGTGGCTGGAGTCATGGGATCAGGGTCTTTCCGGTCTCCGAAGTCATCGTTGAAAATGTCCTGCATGTCCTCGTCTGGTACAGAGCGGTTGAGCTCCTCAATGAGCTCCTTCCACTCTTGCTCATTCAGATTCAGGTCAGGCATGAGGTTGCTGCCGGCCGGCGGCAAACTTGGCAAAATATCATCCTCCGGCTCCTGTTTGAACTCTTTGAGAAGAAATCGGTCATCCAGCTCCTGGTTCTCGCCTAGGCTGGGCTCATGAAGGCCTACAGTGTTTTTGTTGTTCAGCCGGTCCAGGCCCAAAGAATGATTCCCATTGGGTAGCAGCCTCTCCCTACTGCCAGAGTGCTTTGTGTCCAATTGGTGCAAGGGGGAGACAGGTGGTAAACCATTGGATACCCCGTTGATGGTGTTCTGAGGATCATCCAGCCGGGGCTTCTTGTTTGCAGAGTATGCATCTCCAAAACCGTTCGTTTGATCCCCATTCAGTGGAGATGAAGCATTCTCCAACTTCCTCTTAACCGTTTCTTGGAGCTTTAAAAAGAGAGAGATACAAATATATTAAACATGAAATAGTTAAATTGAGGACAAAGCATTAAAGGTAACAACCCATAAGTACAGAAATGAAACAAATGAATTCCTACAGTATAACCTGCTCAATACAAATTGGCACACACAATGATTCACTTTTAGTTTTAAGTGGACTCTGGCTCCCTCCAGTGGTAATTATGAAAGTTTTTTTGTTTGTTTTTTTTATGGACAACTTTATAAAACTTTATGAATAAAAGAAAATAGCAGGGTTGGCCGATTTAAATCACTTGACTTTTTTTTTAAATTATTGACGCACAAATGGAGTGAAGACGTAAAAATCATTTGCTTTGTTTATGTATTATGTAATTTAGTTTGGTATGTAACTATTCACAAACCACCATTTCCAACATCCTTAAATGTACAGTTTGGAGGTACTGTAGAGCTACAACTACGGTACTACAAAAAAAATTCCATACTTTAAAAAAAAAAAAAAAATTTAAATTAAAAAAAAAATATGATTTAAATCAAATAAATATGATTTATTACATTTTAAAAAAAAAATTTAAAAAAAATCATCAACCCTGGAAATTAGGCTACATAACTTGATAACAGAACTGGATAATCCAGTAAATGCAGTTAGCAGAAACAGGTGATGTGTCAAAATGCTCCCATGACTCATTACACATTTATAGTATCTGCAGAAAATAAATGTCTGCTTGACATTCTGGTAAGACCTTAAAATGTGTGTGTGTGTAGCCACCCCCGAATCCCCATCTACAGTACTGCATCCATAGAATTACAAGACTGTGACAGCATCATATGAAACTTCACACTATAACATGGCATGCAAAATATCCCACACACAGTGCTAATACTACAGACTATAAAAGTTTCTTATTGACATAGCCCATATGACTTGTAGCAATAGCACCATGATCCTGATAACATTACAAATGGTAACATATGTTAGGCCTTTCTTTCCGTGTTCATGTTATTTCTGACTAATTAATATGCTTGGCCTGTTGATTTTGTTGATGTTGATTTTACACTGCTACGTACCATACCATTCAGTGTCTCAACATACTGAAGTTCACCCACTAAACGTACTACAAATCTGAGAGAGAAGCTTAAACAGGGCCTGGTATCAGCCTCCATTGTTCACGTGATCAGTCAGAAGGGACGAATGCAAAGAGAAGGTGTTTTTGTACCCTGAAAAGGGAAATGGCAAGTGTCAGTGTCCATAAATAAGAGTAAGCATGACTTACTGGGGCTTGAATGGGGTTTTTACAAGCAATACAAAGACGATCAATGTTTCCCTTTCCATATTGTGTACATTGAATAGATCACAACCTCACTGGTAATAGCTGCTGTGTGCCAACACAAGCACTCCACAAATACAAATACTGCAGCTGTTATACTAACAAGCCAAAACAGCTCTTACCATGCGTGTTAACCCTGAGACAGAAACAGCAAGAAAGCACACACAAACACATTAGCTTTTTAGTACATCCTAAAAAAAAAAAACACATGGCTTAAATTTGATGAGGTATTGCATTGCAATTGCAGACCGACTTCTAACAAGCAAACAGAATTTACTGCTGTAGCGATTATATCCAACCCCATACTCTGCAATGCTTTTGGCAAATAACACTCTCAGCCGGTGCTCTTCCTTTCACACAGAAAGATAGCTGGCCGGCATTCAAATTCTTCATGATCTCAAGAAACCAGAATCCCAGTGGTGTCAGATTTATGGGGACTGAGGCAGTGAAATACAAAGACAATGAAGGCAGGCAGTCTCCTGAAGCCACATCATCCACGGTTCACAGATCCTCCCTACAATTAACATACAAGCTCAATAGGGATCGGATTCATTACTGTACTGTAGTTCTCCAGTAGTATACAGCAAACTTGCCACCAGACTTACACAACTAAAGTAGCAAGTTGGAGCACAACAACTGCAGTTCAGTCCAAAACTGAACAACAAAAAGTCTGAAAATGTTAAAAGAAATCACAGGTGTAGGAATTTAATCCAAAAAAGAGACAGGTCTGAAAAATTAATTCTAATCTGGTTCAAGATTTTACAGTACAGTATCTCTGTCTAGTTTAAGAAATAGAAAGAGCCATCACTGAAAACGATGATTAACACTGAAGGGATAATACAGTTTAAGATACAGGCAGGGCTCACACCTGCACCAGAAAACTTTACAGAAACATCCTCCCAGGTTGTTCTGTACAAAGGGTCAGGGTTGTCACCTTAAACAAAGGTCACATTTACAAAAGGAACCATAAAACAACAACACATGTCATTTTTCATAGGGAACTTTAAGGGACTTGGATATGTAAAATGTCCTGTCCCCTGGGACAGAAAACATACTTAGCTTGTTTAGGGGACAATCAAGGGATTCATTTTTTTTGCAGGATTTACACACGATCAACTTCTTGTGTCACCAGTCTTACGTGCAAATTTTAAACAATGCTGCTAACTACTAAACATTGTTTTAAAATACATTCATATACTTTTTTAAACTTTAAATGCCAGATCAGTGTGCATCAGGCATTAAAACAGCATCAAGCTAGTAAATAAGCAAGCAAGGATTTTCTCTCCATTCTAGTCCAATTCCATCTGTATTCTCAATGCAAGCACAGAAAAGACTAAATAATGTACTTCAAGATGCAAGTGTGCTTCCAAAAGCCCAACCAAAACCCAAACAATAAGCCTTTATTATAGCTATCTGTGTGTCAGTGTGAGAACTGTATGCACGCAGAGAGCACCCTGAATGAATTCACTGATTTGCAATTGCACAACTTTTGATCTCTCCTTTTGATGGTTGTTTGGAAGGGCAAAGGACTGACTCATCACTGCAACCAGCAAGCACACTAACTTAAGGCCTGAAACCAGAAAAATGAGTTTCCTCCTCCACATTCCCTTTCAGTCCAATACTCACCACCCGCCTCAAACCATGTGACCTAAACCACTTGAAACAAATTACATGTGTATAGACAGGGGGCCGCCAACAAGAAAGCAAAGCAGAAGTGAGTAAGCGTGCCGAATTCCTCCTCCAATACAGTAAAGACGGATTGCATTCTGAAGCTACACCAAAATGCTAAATCTAGGGAGGATTTGCAGGACTGGCTGAATTTAACTAAATACTATGCTTTACATTGAGTGAAAGTTTGTAAAGAAATAGGGTTAGGTTTACAGATGCCAGAACTATACTGTCTAATCTCCAGCATCACTGTAGCACACTTCCTTTTATCATTCTCCAATGGAGTCAATGAAATCATTTCCCATAACACAGACCTCTTGTGCAAGAACCCCTTCTCTAGAAATCTGCTGGTGGTAGTGTAACTTGAAAAAAAAACTGACCAAGTCTGACTACAACAAACCCAGATTGGGAAACAAAAATAGCTGATCCTGGTTGGGTAAACTGATCATTAACTGGCCACTGGCTTGCTTAACTATTTAATAACTTGTTCAGTTACCTTTGTCTGTGTGGTTGGATGTTGTATGTAGTTTTGTTTTAACCCTTCACAATTTTGCATAAAGAGAAAACATTTAATTCATACTTGACTGCACCCTTGTAGTTTCAAGACTTACATAAACAATATATAAAGTTGGAGGTGTGCAAACGAATCAAGCATGCTGTTTATGAACATACAAAGAAATTGTGAAATATCAGTTGATTCTGACTGTAAAACCAGTTTAACAGAAAATCACTGTCTGAATCATCAAGGCTTGCAGACAGCAGCTTGCAGACTCACTAGCAATCTGAAGAGAATCCGCCTTACTGTGGCTCAACTCATTTCCTGGTTCCAACTGATTTTAACGTTGTTGTTTTTTTTACCAGTCTAACTAGAATGACAAACCATCCCATGCTCACACAAATCAGGGCAAAAAAATAAGAAAACTTTCTTCAGTCTGCATTACATTTAGTATTTATGGTGCTAAGGAACTGATATTAGCCAAACATTCAATATTGGATTGTACAGAAAGTTTTAGATGGGGCGTACTCCATCACTGTAGCAAGAAAATGCATTGCTATACATATATACTGTACCTAAAACACGCAAAGTAAAAAAGTAAAGTTACCCTCTGTAAAATACCTAGCATTGTTTACTTAGAAACCATTAATTACATTGACTGTCAATGCACTTGGGCGAGTGTCAAAAAGGAGCAAGCCATTAAAGACAATAGCATGCATTCACACCAATACGCTGTATCCCGGCTGGAATTCAGAATGTGCTGCATCTGCACCAACTGCAAAGTCAGGATAATCCCATTTTGCAAATTTTGGCAGATCATGATGAGTAAATATCCCCAAAAGTTTAACTGATAGAATGAGCACCAAAATAACCATCAAACACCAACATGTTACAGTTACTGTAACAGTAACAACAACCCAAGCCTATCTGGTACAGTAGGCCAAGTTACATTAAATTTGACCAATTATGTATGGCAAATCTATTTGGTTAAAACTGTGTCTGAAATAACTTTGTTATCAACAGTATGGCAATCCAATAATCTAAAATATATTAAACTGCAAAGCAGTTAAGAGATATAGCTGTTGTACCTACATCTGGGCACAACCCCAACTGTCTGTCAGCACCCTTTGACTGCTCAATATACGGTACTGAGTGTGGATGCTAATGACACCCTTCAGCTAGTGTCCATCCCTTGATCCAGTACAAACTGTCAAAACACTGATACAGTAGCATCATCTCCGGTAACAAACCCAGATGGCATCTGCTTTTAAATCACGTGCCAATGTTTAGCAAAAGACAGAGCTAAAACATTTTCTGATATTGGCACCATTTGCTTTAACTATCAACATTAAGTTTGTGTTCACATGCCATGTTTGTTTAATATTAATAAGTTGATACAAAGTGGGAAAAACACAAAAAAGAATTGGTCATTTTTGAAAAACAGAATTTGCTATTCCCCAGAATGGAAAATCAGTAGCCCTACACTAACCATCCTAATCAATCAAGTGAAGAGAGCTGTTAAAGCTCCTGACCAGTCATAAATACTATAGCTGTTGACTGCAACAGCATAATAGATTAAATCGCCCTGACATGAAACTTCAGATGACCCTATCCACCAGGTGTTTCTCATATTAGGGATAGCACACAAATCTTTTGAACTTTTTTTCAAGTAAAAGGAAAGCATGTCCAGTGCAACACCTCTGCCAATTCTGTAGGATATACTGTAGCACTCAAATATAGTAAACTGGTTTGATTTTCTATTAGTCAAGAAATATGTAGACTTCCATGTAGGCTAGCATGACCTTAAAATGTACAGTACCCAGCATTGGCTCCTGACATTCAATGTTCATTGATTTGGGTTAACTGTGTATGTTTTGTGTCCCCCTGTTTTAAATAAATCCACTTTGGAATAAATATTTGTTCCTCTTTTCCTCAAAAAGATGAATGACTGTTCAAACAAAATGTTTCAGGGGGTTTAAGAAAAAAAAAGAAAGAAATGTGCAAAATAAGTAGCTTAAACAGTGTCATTTGCTACTGCCCTCCAGAAATAAGAAAAGGCTGCACAGAATCTGGCAATCAATATTGAAAAGCCCATTTTACGATGGAAACAAACAGGTCTCCTGTAGATAACCTCTGTGTTAGCAAAGTACTTCTACTTTTATTGCAAAACTGCATTTTGTTTCACAAGAAGGAAATTGCAAGTTTATGCACAGTCTAGGCAGATATGTATGTCTACTTTTGTCATCTCCCTTGATAAAATGAAGTTAACAAACTGTTCTCACTACAGAATTCATAGACTTGCATTCAGAAATTGATCCAGAAACAAGATATCAAAATAAGTGTGAAACACCTCAACAAATATACATTCTGTGTCGAGATCTGATATTGTAGCTTCAATGACTTTACATGAACTGTTCATGCAAAGTTTAATAAGAAAATCAGCCAGACAGTCACTGAGATACAGTAAGTAGGTCGCAATGAACTAGATTGAGAACTGCTGATACTTGTGGTAGTTTAATTACAATTTAACTTTTAGTTATGAAGTACAGGCAGACTGATGACACTTGCTATTTAATAAACAGGTATTATATTTAATAATTCACTTCCTGGAGATCTAAGAACTATACAGTGTAATCACTTCAATATTACCAGAGTAAAACTATCTAAATAGAGGACTAGTCCCAATGGATCTTCAGATCTCCAAATGATAAGGAGCAGGTAAGAGTGGTCTTAATGGAGATGAAGGAACTAGCTGAAACTTATTTACTTTCACAGTATTTTTATAGTGTCTACTCTACCTATTCCCTTCACTTTAATTAGTAATAATTTCTTGATTTCTACTGAAATAACCTTCAGAATTCTAATAAGATGTCTTTGTATGGTTGCAGAACAGTAGAACATAGCCTATCCTCCAAGATCAACAGTTTGAAATGCCCAATGGTATTAAGTAGATAAGATGATTGCCCTAAACTCTATAGCTGTGATCCACAAGACAATAAGTACTTCCTTGTGTAGTATACTACTGACACTGCAATACAAGAAAATGTGTGGCTAACAATTATATTTACTTGTAGGTAAGTACTTAATGTGTGTTATTCAAACGGTTTTGACGTAAAACAAAAGTGTAAACCTATTGTTACTGCTGCAGTCAAATCGTCAGTGGACTGCAATTATATAAACAATATTAAACTGTGGTTATCTATTTGCTAATAAACAGTAATGACTTCCTTTTTTTGTTAACATGTGGTACTGATGACAAAGGGATTTGATTGCTTTTATTCTTTTTTATTATTATTGTTATTTTTTGAGTACAGCATTACAGTACCTAATCAAATCTGTGCTAAAAGCTGAAGCAATAATTGGCACTGGAGACTGTGGGAACAGCATCAGTATCTCCCACAGTGAATCACAACACATATTGTAGCAGAAAATGCATTCCTGCTTTACGATTTTAGTCTCACCTAGTGGATTCTTTAATGGAAATATACATATAACGTGTCAAATATGAAATCTGGTGTGTTGCTTACCGCAATTAGGGTGCTGTTCCTGCTCTGCTCGGTAGCCCCACTATCCGGCACGTCAGAGTTGCTGCCTCCAGTGCCAGCCCCCCTTAATGCAGTCTGATCGGGAGCAGGCTGTGGCTGCCTGTGCTTGCTGCCTCGCTTGGCTTTGGTCTGGAGACAGCGCTGGTGCAGTGCAAAGGTGTGCTGTCTTTCCATCTCTAGCCGCTCCATAGCCGTGTTGTCGTAGCGGCTCTCGCAACCGCTGTGATGCCGCCGGCAAAGCTCGATCCGCCGCCTGAGCCTCTCCATCACCGCGCTGTGTCGCGGCACAACAAAATCCGCCATCATCAAAGGGCATGTAAATAATCAGTTCCCGACTAAGAGCTCTGGTTTAACTGGTGTCAGGCTAGAAAGATGGTGTGTTTCTATTGATTTATTAAACAAAAAAAATCATAACAAACTATGACAGGCGGAGACGTCCCTTGTTTCTGCAAAACTACATTCACAATGGATACTGCACGCCATAAAAAGTCGATGCGTTCTGTTCAGTCTACATGGTTTTGCAGTAACGACTCCAACTATTGAAGTGCAGTTTTTAATTTAACAACCCAGTCTCCTTAATATTGCTTGAAATACTTAACACAGGCAATGACAGAAATTATATAGACAGCGAGTTGAAAATACGTCCTACAAAAAAACAAAAATCATACTTCAAAATAAAACGAAATATATTTATTTAAAAAAAAAAAAAAAAAAACGAAACTGTAGGAGTAAAATCGTGACAACTGCTGCTAGGCTCCTGAAGCAAATCACAGCACATTCTCTTACTGACTGGAGACTATGTCTTGATACGATGGCAACAAAGTTTCGCATATTCAGCTACTCAATCACATACTCTCTAGTTTCAGCCGATCCACTATGAGCTTAAAAAAAAAAAAAAAAAAAACACTTAAGGAAACAAACCAAGAACACCTACATTAAATCAAAAAACATTTTAAAACTCACCGACAGTCAAACTAATAAGTAGTTTCGGGTTAGGTATAAAAAAATGAAAGTCTTGGAAACTGTACTTGTTTTCAGTTGCACAGAAACTTCTCACAAGTTATACACTGCAGTCCAACATGCTACAATCGAAGACCTCCGGATTTCTTTATTAACAACTGACGCTGATCTTGGCCAGTAAAACAATTAAAAACAATAGCAAAAAAAAAAAAAAAACCGCTGAAAATTACATCGACTAATAACAGGACATGCTTTATGAAAAAAAAAAAAAAGTTAATTTAAACTCACTTTTGTTACCCTGTCCGGTTCGATACAATACAGATTCAAAACACTGCCTGGCGCTTCCCCCAAATACACAATGAAAATTCACAGACCGATTTAAATACCAGGCACAGACATTGACAACCGTTGATTTAAAAAATATGTATATATACATATATGAAAATAACTTTTTTACTTAGTAGTTGCTGCTCATAAAGTATCTTCTTTGGACAATTACATGGATGTACACAAACAAAAAAAAGTGCATGTTAAGAAAAATAAAAACGCCGAATTACCAAAAAAAAAAGGCCACCAAAAAAAAAATACTGAAATTCCGAGGCCTGGATTAACATTTAAACAAATAATTATAAAAAAATATATATATCTGAAAATCCAAACAAACTCTTCCTCCCCTCGTTCGCTATTGTTTTCCAATGGACTCACTCTTCTACGACGCCATCTTGGACACAAGTTTTTTCCCTTTGCATCACAGCGGCGTCACAGCCTCTGTAAATCCCGCCCCTACGTACGATTGACACGTGCCAGAGTCAATTGGAGACCTCAGAATTTAATCACAGACCGTTATAAATCAATGCGCCCCCCTTCTCCGACAGAGAATGCAGGCCATACAAATGACATCTTGTTCAATTCAATGTTGTTAGTCAGAACCTGACATTTGTGGATAGATGTTGAAGCCAAGGCAGTGGACATTTCCACACCATATTCACGCAATACATGATATTAAGAAGAAAAAAAGCCAGTTAGCTACTTGATTTCAGTGTCACAGTCCCTGCATTCCTCAGTGGGATGCTACCTCAAAATTACACCCATTTATTTATTTATTTATTTATTTATTTATTTATTTAGTTTTGTTTCCACAAAACAATTAAACATGAATTATCTGTAACAAAGGTACAGTAAGAAAGTGAAGCTCAATAATCCGTGCTATTAAATATAACATAATTAATTTCGAGAAACACAATGCATTCGAGAGAGAGAGAGAGAGATCCAAATATTCATCAATCACTATAAATACTTAACAAAAAAGAAAGGTGATTGATAAACTGGAAAATCAATGTTTTAATAATTAGCTAGAAAAATAGTGACTTTTCAGTTTATCAATTACTCTTCTTATATATATATATATATATATATATATATATAGATAGATATAGATATATATATATATATATATATATATATATATATATATATATATATATATAGATATATATATATATAGATATATATATTGTGCAGTACTTGTCTTGTGTAGCACTGCTGTTGGAGATAATACTGACCCCTTCAGATGAGACAAGGTATAGAGGTTCTAAAACAACTCCTCCAGGAGATGATCCGATCCGTGCTTTAAAATTTAAAATCCACCTTCTTACTTATTAATTATAAGCACATCAAAGCTCCAGCTTTTCTTGTGTAGAAGATCTTTTGGTTCTTTGCTTAACTTTACGCAATTGAAGATATGCGATAGGCTGTGGATTTGATTTCAGCTTGACCATTGCAGTGAATCTGAGCTACAGCACAAACTTTTAATCTTCAGTTTATTATCATTTATCATCTCTCTCTCTCTCTCTCTCTCTCTCTCTCTCTCACTATATATATATATATATATATATATATATATATATATATATATATATATATATATAGCAGTGGGGATCAGATTCATTATGAAATAAAATGACAATTGTGAGCAATTGCTCTGTTAAATGCTGTGTTCATCATTACCTGTGCCTTGTGTAAATTCACGTATTACAGATAAGGAGTTGTTTTTTGCTGTGCATGTCACACCATTTACAGAGACTATAATGCTATTAAGTCTAATTTAAATTACAGCTTCTTTAGAGTGGAATGCATTACCTAACAAGGCATGCTCCTGCCTGAGGGACTGTGGTGTTTGTGATGTCTACTTGCACACTTGAGAAAGAGCCAGTTTCATCTCAATGAGTTGTTCCCTTTGAACATATTTCAAATAACAAATTTGACTACCAAAACGAAAGATAAAGAAGTTTTACGATGGTCTTTTACATGTCTTTGAAGGCCACACCAATATTTCCTTTAAATTACTTTGTAATTTATTGCTTGTCATTGTGGTGCACCACTCTAGGTCTTATAAACAATATACCAAATGACAGTCTCTTTTTCTTTCAGGTTCACAAAAGGCAGTCCTATCAGACAGGAGCACACACAGTGTTGATGAATGTGTGAACTAAATTCAAGTCACATCCAAAGTGCTAGTAGTGCAGCCAAGGCCTTTAAGAATATGCAAGCATCACTCTGGATCACGGCCAAGCAAACTGGAATCAAAGTATTACCATGTATCAGGCCAATAGAGGAGCTCAATGAAACATCCCCTAATACGACTCGGTTGATTATGTGACATCTAATCTGGTCCAAATCCCATTTGTATAACAATGACCCATTAGGAACCTGCTTTATTTGCTTATAATAGTTCCTAATATTGTGACCTTACCCTACAGGTAAACTTAAACATTAAAAAACAGGATTAGCCTTTAAAACCTAGAACTGTCCTGGTGAACTAAGACGGTCAGTTGCCCTATTGGGGGGTTTCAGAGGATGTACAAAAAAATGGTCTAAAAGAAAATAGGTGGTTCTGCAGCACACCCCATTCACAATCTCAAGAATAGCATTCAGAGTAAATGGATGCAAATAATATTTAACACACACACACACACACACAAATACAATAGACATAGCCAAATTGGCACAGACCAAGAAATTACTGTGCTTGCCACTTATCCATGTGATTGCCAGACAACAAACAAACAAACCCAGCTATTCAGTTGGGTATTAGATGGCACAGGAATACACACCCACAGGATTCATTAGAAACACTCTGACATCCTGTACTATTCATATGTATGTGCTGCAGGAAATGGGTACCTGTGCTTTGTATTGATGACTCAGGTAATGCAAACCACTCCCTGTTAATAGGCACACTCAGTATAGCCTTCATTTAAAATAAAACTTGAAAGCACGAAAAGATACAATGTGGATTTGTATTTAGGGATCTGAAATATAGTTCAAACTTTGTCTGTCACTCTATATACTGTATACAGTTGTAATCAAAAGTTTACATACCCCAATGGAAATGTATTGGAACTAAATTTCCTGTGCCATTAGAGGAAAAACAGCTCCATAGAAGGATATTACCATCTCCATGCTTGACAGTAGGTATGGTGTTCTTTTCTTTGTACGTCTCACCAGGCATTCTCCAAATGTAACGACTATCAGCGTGACCAAATAGCTCGATTTTTGTTTCATCACTCCACAAAACTTTTGACCAGAACTCATATCCATCATTCAAATGTCGTCTTGCAAACTTTCGGCAACTGTCCTTGTGATGTTTTCCTAAGAGTGGCTTTTTCCTTAGTCTGCGACCATTGAGACCGTCACCATGCAATACTCGACCTATGGTTGAAATGGAAACCCCAGTCCCACTTGCAGCCAATTCACTTTGAATATCTTTGGCAGTTAATCTCGGATTGTTATTAACCGTTCTCACAATTCTTCTACTTGTTCTTGGTGAAAGAACCTTCTTTCTTCCAGACCGAGGGAGTGTTGTGACAGTACCATGAGTCTTGTACTTCTTGATAATAGAAACAATAGTTGAAATTGGAATACTCAGACGCTTGGAAATCTTGTATCCTTCTCCAGCTTTATGACAATAAATAATTTTCTTTAGATAGCTCTTTACTTTTTCCCATACTTACTGGTAATGACAGCAATCATCCTATGCCTAACCCTTTTATACTCTCTAGGAATGTTCACCTACAATCCAGCATTTTCTAGACTTTTCTAGAATGAGGTTCTGCATTATTATATTGACATTTCTAGCACCTTGTAGACAATACGGGTATGAATACTTTTGAATTGCATTGTTTTTTTCTTAGTCAATTCCAATCTGTTCTACTATCTGTAGGAAGATAAGATGGACTCACTTGGTGGCTGATTAATTGCCATTAACTTAAAACTGCAGTATTTCACAAACATGCTCAGTACACGTGGGAATGCTTTCTACATTCACGAAACCATTGTTGACTTACCAGTTTGTTTATATCAGCTGCAGTCATTTCAGCTGAAGGCACACACGCTTCCACCATTCTGGTGGCTTGCATGGACCTCTTGCAGTCGCTCCCCTACTTGTAATACCACAACCACAGATGTGTTTAATAGACATTAACACAAAGGATGTTGTAAAATTCTCATTTTCACAACCAGAACATTTATTTTAAAAAACTACATTTAAGTGTTCAGATTATTTTTTTTTTTACAAGACAAGGTATACATTTTAAAATGAAAAGGTATGCATATTCCTGTTATAGTTGTTTTTTGAAAAGGTAGGGCCTGCTGTTAAAAAAAAAAAAAAAAAATCTATAGGTTTACTTTTGACTAGAATCCTGTGTTAAAAGGAAACACATGTTAAATATATTAAATATATGTTTACTTTGTGCAGATACTAAAATTTTACATTACCTTAATAAATATATATTTTTAAGTTCAAATCTTTGCAGCTGAAATTGTCTATTTTTAGCCGTGACTGTTGTGAATCTTACATATTCTTACCGTGACAAAATCACATCCCGAGATTTATTTCTAGCAGACAGCCTAAAAAAACCTTTTCAAATGCCAGCACTGTAGTATACTGTTTAGGAGTTTTTTTCTGATGTGAAGTTCATTGTAGCACTTTATAAAGGACACTTAGAAAAACACTAACAAGATGACAAGGCAAAATGCTTTTTTGAAATGGCATGCGACTGTAATAGCAGCAAGATATCACAATGGACCCTTTGTTTTACTTGACTCAAGCTGGGCAGGGACATCGTAACAGAATAAAACAGATCAGTACTTGGACTTGGCCTTGTTGATCTTCAGCGGTGCCCTCCGCTGACCCTGCCTTTATATAAAAATCAATTATATAATGCAGATCTGTTCTGTAACACAGCAGAACAACTGTTTGTCTGCTTAAATTAGATCTTTGGACAAGGGTTATCATTACAAATCACGAATATACTATACAGTGTGCAACCTATTTTCATAATCCTTCTAGACTATGAAGATACATGTATCTATATACAGTACTGTGTACTTCAATTACTTTCCATGAACCATCGACCTTTGCAAGTGTTCAATCATCAAGCATTATAGCAGAAGGCATTGAATATGGTTTTCCTTGCTAGACTCATAATCAGACCACTAAGATTTGAGGACAGCTTGTCGCACCAGCCCTCTCTTGTAAGATTTGAGGACAGCTTGTCGCACCAGTCCTCTCTTGTAAGATTTGAGGACAGCTTGTCGAACCAACCCTCTCTTGCAAGATTTGAGGACAGCTTGTTGCACCAGCCATCTCTTGTAAGTTGATTCTCCTATGGTGAAAGTGGAGTACTTTTTTTTATCAAGTATATGCAGTACTAAACACATTGATGGGATATTTTATGTACAATACTGTACATTTATTATTGTAAACTGAATTGGAAAGACAGTAAACTTTAACAAGCAAACCTACAACTACCAAACCAAATTGTTACGGAATTGACAAAGAAAACATCAGGTTATCAGTATTTTTATTTTTCAATAGCAAGTACATCTCATCTTTCTATTTATAAATGATAGCATTTGAAGTTCAGAACAGTTTCTTACTCTTTGTTATGATTTGGACATTACCTTTCTTCAGTGAGAAATTCAATTATTAAAACTTTTCTTTTGTCCCCACTCTTAAAATTGAATTTCAGATATCAAGAAATGTAATAGCTGACAAAATTTCATTTTAAATATGCTGAACTGATGATATCAAGAACAATACTTGTTTTCAACATCATCAATGTAGTTGTTAATGTTAAAAAAAGCATTGCAAAATGTTTCTATTGTTCTACTCTGCATGATTAAAGGTTCTGTAGGGTCCAGTATGCTACTGGTAAGGTACTCTGCAGGGCCCACGCCCATACAAAAACTCACCATAACTATACAAGATTGACAGGCAAGCCACTCAAATTACAGGGAATAGTACATGTGGGAAGATCTGTGGTTAGTAGGGAGTTCTAAGGAAAAGCAAATCCAGATCTTTTATCCCAGATTAGACAAGGTTGGGAGAAAATCAGCTAGTGCCCCCAATTCAAAACTATTTGAGGCATTGGATACTGGTTTACCAGGGATATTCATTTTCCACAGACACAATATTAATGTAGGATGGGGAAAGAACCCAGGCAAGATTGACTAAGCCTATTGTCTAAAAGGAAGGCAGATGAACAGTCTGTCCAAAGGGTTGGCAAAAAACCCTACTTGGTTAGAAAAATAAATATATTCAAAAGGATAAAGGGGGGAAATGCTACAGGGACCAGAGCAAGAGCCTCTTGTCCCTTAGCTCTCTGGAGCATAATTTAGCAGTCTTCCACCTCTGCATATCAAACAGGCTCCTTCTGTAGCAACAGGCATCCAAACAGACCCAAGGGAAAATAAATATCTATATTGTTCCCCAATCTGCCACATGATTTAAAAGTAGCTTATCAGGACAAAATCTGATGTCATTATATTATCCGCACTTCTTATTTAAGAATTTTCTCAAACTGTGTACATTTCATCTCCCCCATCCCATCATAATTACAGAATTACCTTAAAAATGAATGTATGTTAAAAAGATGTTTAACACTCCTAAGGCAAAAATCTATCACAAGTAAATACTGTACTTAGGTGTTGTAGGGTTAGGAAGGCTGGAACCAGCACACTAATGTTGTTTATATGGGCATCAATCACCAAACTAACTACATCTCCCAGCAGATTTTCAGGTACAGCCAAGTACAAATTAATCACATAACAAATACTCCTCAAAGTTACTTCAAAGTGCCTATTCTTAAGTCTTGGGGTTAGAGCTCAAAGGGCTTCCGATTCCACTGGCCAGGATGTTGTACACAGTGCAACTTAATTCATTAGTAACTTAAAAAAAAAAAAATACATTCTAGTCGTCTACAGAGGAGTTGCAGTGTAACTAGCAATAGTGTCATCAGTTATTTTGTACGTTTACTGTGAAGTAGTTCTAGATGGTGTTTGAGAAGTGCCGGCTGAATTGTATACATTTAAAATGGGCAAGCCATAGATTTAACATGATTTCTGCTAACCCAAGGTGAAATACATGTACATACAGTATACGGGGCTGGGTTAAACAGAATTATAGTACCACCAAGAGACATGTTAGTGATGCTATATTTATCGTTGCTATATAACATTGCCAATAAGTACAGCCATGCCTGTTCTTATTGGAGCAATCTCATGGAAGAGGGGTATTATTTGCACCATTAAGGCAAAGAAGATTAAACAGATTTATTTTATTTGAGATTTAAACCATCCAAACGTTACCATTGCTGCACTGGAATATATTTAGAGAGGTTAAATTTAGTGTATTTAAAATGTGTTTCAATGACGTGTGATGCTAGGACTATTTTAATGAGCAAGAAATAAAATGACAGATGAAGCTGGATAGACACGGGTGACTCTGTCGCAGTTAAGTCACACCCATTCAATAATACATTGGTGTGGAAAATTCCCAAACTGAGTCACAACATCAGCCCTTTGGTTCATTGCTCCCTGTCCTCCCTTCAATTTTAAATCAGCAATGATCGTCCTTGAGGTATATTTCTTTAGCATGGTGCTCTACAGGGAGATTCTGCTGTGCCTTTATATCCTAGGAGTGTCAAACCAAAACAGAACCCATTTCTTCCCACGAGTCTTTTTGTTTTCTTTGAAAGATGCATATCAGGAAACTGTCGTTTTACATTAAAACAATTTTAGAATGTGTTAAAGAATTAAAAAAAAAAAATTAAAACAAATGTTGAAACTACTATTAAAGTAACAATATATAAAACCCCCCTTTTTCACATTACATTCAAGAACTCATTCATCAATCCTGGCATTCAACTCCTCTTTTACAATAAGGCAGCTTTCTCTAACCTGGAGGGCAGGGGGAGGAGCAATTGGACTAAGCAACAGAGAAAAGAACATATCAAAACAAATGTTAAATTTAAGGATTGCAAAAAAGTGAAATTTCAGCTTTTGGATCTTGAGCTATTAACAGGAAATAAGTTAATGTGCTCAACCAAACCCTCCAGAGAACACTACTCCCAGAACAAAGCCCACCAATTAACGTCAAATTAAGTAAGGTTTGTCCCTTTTCAGACGACTTTTTTTTTTATGTATATCACTGTAAATACAAATGAGCTATGTAAACCGTGATATTCAATTCAAGTTTCCACCCACAAGCTTATAATGTTAAAGCCCTTGCTTTAACAGGAATGTTTCAAAATATGCAAGTTTAACCTGTGCCATGTACCTCTTGTTGCTTTATTTGAAACCATTACCTTTTGGCTAAATAAAAACATGCCACACTGCCTCCTACAGGCCACACATAGGTGAAACAAGCAAAGCACATTAGAAGCATAACAGTTGCCAGTGGCTCCTGCTAATTCAAACCCTGGAGGTGCCTGGTGTTATCTGTCTTTTGCTTGAGTAATAAAGATTTATTGGGGCGGGGGGGGGGGGGGGCCCAAGGCTAGTTTCTGCTGCATTAAAATGAACGGTTTTTTATCTAGTATTCTTTTTATAAAGCCAGTCTCTATTCTATTTGGAATCATGATGTCCATAGTTTGATTGTTTCCTTTTTTTGTGGTGATGGTTGTTGCTGCTGCAGTGAAATAGTCCAGAAGATGTTGCAAATTGAAGACTGCCAGACTGCTACTTGAGGTGGCTGTAGTTTAGTCTTTTCTCTGCTTTCTGTTTCTAGGGGATCTTCGTAAGACATCGTCGTCTTTTATCTAAAAGAAATATAAAAAAAAAAAAAGAGGAGAGGGAAATTCAACAAAGAGACAATGAGACACTGGGCCATTCTGCTTGATTCCACACAGGCTGTACTGAAATGCCATTTCAAATGCTTTTACAATCCTCCTCCTCCTTCAACCCGCAGCTGCTCACCATGGCTGCCTGGGCAGTTCAGCAATCAAATAAAAATGAGCACGTCACAACGTTCACACTCCACTGGCTGCCAGTCCTACTGCAAATCCATTTTTAAAAAGAAATGCAGTGAACTGTAACAATTCAATAACCTGCCTGTGCATCTGTCTCTTGTGAGAGATGAGGGTTTATTAAATTATATTAAAATGTTCTTATCAAGGTTCCCGAGGTAACCATATTAAAAAAGCTTCAGGTATTATTATTTTTTTAAATAGCTTTCTATTTATATCCGTGTACAAACTTGTTTGAATGACATAAGCTTTGCCTTATCACGTAGCAGTGACCACTGAAAACAAGCCGTTGTTCTCATTTCTTCCTTTCTTTATTCATTCACTCACACCAAAAGCTTACAGTAACCAAGACAACTTATAAATAATAACCACAGGCCCATTTACAAACAGGCACCAAAAGGGGACTTCTTAACTACAGTCAAGCAGAAAAACAGCTTGCTTCTTTGTAAATTCTTTGTGTAAGCCCTTTCAATTCCACATCTCTTTACCTCGTCCGTTTTGTTAGCAGCATCATCATCATCATCATTTTCTTCATCCTCTTCTTCCCCCTCGTCCTGGCTTTTGTTCGCAGGACTGTCCTCACCGTCACTTGTCTGCTTCTCTTCAGGAGCTGGGAGATGAGGACAAGTTTAACCACATATTCATACAAGGCTTTCATATCGAGGAAGAGAATATATGTTACAGCAGCTCCATTCTTAGAACCCCTAGAAAAAAGTACCATATAAACCCTGTGGACAAGAAAACGGAGTTCATAAAAAATGAATGAATGGTATTTGGTACTTCTTTAAAGTCAGGCTAAGGATAGCAGATGAATACTTAAAATCAAATCCCTAGACCCAGTGTATGTATTTCTACAAACTGGAGGTGGGTATTACAAAATGTAAAAAACTGGATACAGAAGTTTAGGTAAACCTTTCTGGTAATTTAAACCAGGGTTTCACTTCTATATAACCAAGGAGAATGGGTTACATACAGTTCTTACCTGGCTTCTCCTCCTCCGCCTCCACCTCCTCCTCCTGCTCTTCCCCCTCAGTTTTCTTCTCTTTCTCCTCTGCATCATCCTTCACATCAGGCTGTGGTGCATCTGTCTTCTTGTACTTGGCATCAGATGGAGTTTTCTATAGAATTAGAGGGGAAAAAGAAAGAAGAGTATCAATAAACAGTAAAGAAGAAAGTCTCACTAACTTTCTGCAGCAGTAATACATGCTGACAGCAGCGGCCAAACTGAAATTGCACAAGGGATCAGTAGGCATAATAGTTCTGACGAGTCCTGAAATCAGTAAACGCATGTCTATCTTTATACATTAACTGGACATCAGAATACGGGCCACAATTGTGCCAACTGAAGGGACATGCAACTATACTACACCCCACCACATACAGATGAAACAAGTGCAACATAGATCAATACTGAATCTACATCTCACCGCAACAAAACAAACCCCACCCTGCAAACATAACACAGTATAAAACATGTATACACTGGTCTGCATATACCACATTTAAAAAAAAATTAAATAAACATAAATAATATGCTAAAGCTGGAATATTAAGACTGGATGTATCCACCTCCCACAATCCCCGTGTCCCTCACCTTTCCAGAACAGCAGAAGACGACGATGAGGAAGACGGGCAGGGCCCCGGTGAGGACGTAGACCACCCAGAGCCAAGGACGCTCCTCTGCAGCCGTCATCATCTGACCCACCAGCCCGGGCTGCATGAAGGGACAACACAGGAGTCACACAAACTACTCTCAATTCAATTGCCATACAAGCAATTTTGTTACGTCAAGATCACAAAATACATTATCAGGATCTTGTGATCGACAACCAAAATAAAAACGTGTTCTCATCTTAATACTAAAGCATTGTTTAAAACAAAAACGCACTGATCAGATCTCCTCATCTCTAATACCACCTCGACATCTAGTGCCTAAAATCATTAGCGATATAATAAAACAAGGTTTAACATGCATCCCCTACCCTGACTAAATATAAAATTACTTAATATAAAAGGAGTACTTACACAGACCAACACCTTTAATCACCATATTCTGATACACCAAAGTAGGAATTATTTGCAGTTAACGAGTTTGTGTTCAGCAGCCCTTTGAGACCAGATACCCTCTTCATAACTCATCTCATCAGATTTAATAATTGCAGCTGCTAGAAACTAAAGACTAATTCAGAGCAGTTCAGTGTTCGAAAGGGAGCTGTTACCTCAGCGGCTCCCTCAGCTGCCTGCTTCAGACCCCAGCCATCGTTAGCCCACTGCTCTGCCACGGCACGGTCCGAGCACACAATGAAGTTATCGAAGAAGATGTCAGAGGTCATGGACCAGAGCTCCAGGCCCACGGCACTGAACGGGGTCATGCGGAAGGGATGCAGGTCCTCAAAGAAATCAGGGTTTGGGATCTTCCTTGGCTTCCACACTCCCTGCAGAGGAAGAGGCAATGGTTTTATTGGCAGCGTTGCATTTGGCTTCCTGGTGGTTTTTAAATGTCTTAACATTCCACACTAAATGACATTGCTAGCAGTAATATCTAAAATATGGTATGGTCATGGTTAGCAAGCAAAAAAAATAAAAAAAAAATAAAAAAATAAAAACACACTATACGAGTATCACTTTAAATCTTACATTGTACAGCTCAGGCCAAAAATTTAGGATCACCCTATATAACTAATTTTGCTTCATAAAGTCGAATGAAACTGCTGACTGATGTTTTTAACATACTGAATTGCATACCGCTTTGTAGTTTTCCATATACTTAACTGACAAATTGATCAATTTTACATTTCGAAATCTAACATGAAATACTGTACTACTATTATGGCTTCTGGTAGACTTTTGCAAGAACATTTCCTTTGACTACATGATGTTAAATAAACAAATCAGTTTTGTCCATATCATTTCTTTTTATTTTATTTATTTTATTAATGGAATGAATGTCTCAAACCTAAAATTCTAGGCGACGCAAAACTGTTGCAGAATACCAGCAGTTATATCGGTACTAGTCAAAGACTGCAGCTGAACCTTTGCTTGTCATTTCAGGAACTGTAAAGGCTCTATTACCTGGTAGTTGGGGTTGTCCATCATTGGTGCCTTCCACTTGCCCTTGTAGTCGGGGTTGTCGATCATGGGGCGCTCCCAGGTTCCACAGCCTGGCGCTGCCTCACATTTAGGGTTGGCAATCTGGGGGGCTTCCCACTCTCCGTCCATCTCTTCATCCCTGGGAGAGGAAAACAGAAACAGAGCTGCAGTGAAATCACCTGTACAAAAGTGAAGCGTTAATAAGGGTATTAAATAATAAATACACCTTCTGGATCTTTAACATTAAAACAGAAGGACATAGAGCTTGGGCATTTGATTCTTGTTTTATCCAAGGGCGATCAACTAGGTATATACAAATAAACCTTAATCACATGAACAGGCCAACTGCCATTCTTCAGAATTAATTGGTTCTCGTGTATTCACAAAGTTAATTAGAGTGCACCAAGCCTAGCAATGTACATTTTAAATGACATAAAACAAGTATATTGAAAATCGGTGTACACAAGCAGACATCACATCATAATGACGAGTGCTGAAATAACCTTGGCTAGAAAGTGAAAAACATTTGAGCAGTCCTGCAATAACTGGTGAACAGAAGATGCGAGCATCACACTGAAAAAAAAACAAAAGTCAGAAAAGCTGCCAAGAACCTATGCCTCCAGCACTGGTATTTGAACAGAGTTATAAAACTGAATAAGAAAGCCAGTATTTACCAGTCCTCGGGCTTGAGCGCGTCAGGGTCAGAAACATATTCAGACTCCTCATCCAGCCAGCCCTCTGGTTTGACAGCACTCTCGTCGGGGATCTTCGCTGGGGCATCTTCATCCCTTCAGGAGAAGAGAACAGAGAACAGTGAGTAAACTGGAACCAGACCTGCATACGTTCTGCACACCAATGGCTAACATGATTATGCACACACACTAAGCAATTTCTAGCAACACAAATCACCATCCACAATCACTGCAGCAGGATACATACAATATATATGCTTTAATGAACTAAGAGTAGTACAACACAAAAAATCCACCCTCTTTCGAGCACGGACTGCAGATATTTGTTTGCTGCTACCAACAGGACATCTTGCCGAGCCACAATAATGCACTCTTTGATATACAGACGTGCTCAAATGTGTTGGTACCCCTCCACAAAAAACGAAGAATGCATAATTTTCTCTGAAATAACTTGAAACTGACAAAAGTAATTGGCATCCACCATTGTTTATTCCATATTTAATAGAAATCAGACTTTGCTTTTGATATTTTATTCAACATAATATTGTAAATAATAAAACAAATGGAAATGGCATGGACAAAAATGATGGGACCGCTAACCTAATATTTTGTTGCACAACCTTTAGAGGCAATCACTGCAATCAAACGTTTTCTGTAGCTCTCAATGAGACTTCTGCACCTGTTAACAGGTAGTTTGGCCCACTCTTCCTGAGCAAACTGCTCCAGCTGTCTCAGGTTTGATGGATGCCTTCTCCAGACTGCAAGTTTCAGCTCTTTCCATAGATGTTCAATAGGATTCAGATCAGGACTCATAGAAGGCCACTTCAGAATAGTCCAATGTTTTGTTCTTATCCATTCTTGGGTGCTTTTAGCTGTGTGTTTTGGGTCATTATCCTGTTGGAGGACCCATGACCTGCGACTGAGACAGAGCTTTCTGACACTGGGCAGTACGTTTCGCTCCAGAATGCCTTGATAGTCTTGAGATTTCATTGTGCCCTGCACAGATTCAAGGCACCCCAAAACATAACCGAGCCTCCTCCATGTTTCACTGTAGGTATGGTGTTCTTTTCTTTGAAAGCTTCATTTTTTCGTCTGTGAACATAGAGCTAATGTGACTTGCCAAAAAGCTCCAGTTTTGACTCATCTGTCCAAAGGACATTTTCCCAGAAGGATTGTGGCTTGTCAATATGCATTTTAGCAAATTCCAGTCTGGCTTTTTCTTTCAAAAGTGGAGTCCTCCTGGGTCTTCTTCCATGGAGCCCACTTTCGCTCAAAAAGCGATGGATGGTGCGATCAGAAACTGACGTACCTTCACCTTGGAGTTCAGCTTGTATCTCTTTGGCAGTTATCCTTGGTTCTTTTTCTACCATTCGCACTATCCTTCTGTTCAATCTGGGGTCGATTTTCCTCTTGCGGCCGCGCCCAGGGAGGTTGGCTACAGTTCCATGGACCTTAAACTTCTTAATATTTGCAACTGTTGTCACAGGAACATCAAGCTGCTTGGAGATGGTCTTGTAGCCTTTACCTTTACCATGCTTGTCTATTATTTTCTTTCTGATCTCCTCAGACAACTCTCTCCTTTGCTTTCTCTGGTCCATGTTCAGTGTGGTGCACACAATGATACCAAACAGCACAGTGACTACTTTTCTCCATTTAAATAGGCTGAATGACTGATTACAAGATTAGAGACATGTGTGATACTAATTAAAGAAACTAATTAGTTTGAAATATCACCATAATCCAATTATTTATTATCTTTTCTAAGGGGTACCAACAAATGTGTCCAGGCCATTTTAGAATATCTTTGAAGAATAAGCAATAATTCATCTCTTTTCACAGCTTCTTTGCTTTATTCTATGACATACCAAAGGCATGCAAGTATACATGATAAAATAGCTTTTAATTTCATCACTTTTCAGGAAGAATGAAACATTATTTCAATGAGCTGTAAGGGTACCAACAAATTTGAGCACGTCTGTATATTCATTCTGGCCAGTGTCAAAGAAAGGTTACTTCCACTTTAGAAATTCAACATGAATGAAGACATTTGCAAAAAATGTGCCTACCAGTCCTCAGGTTTGACGGCGTCAGGATCCTGGATCTTGGGCCTCTCGTCCCAGTCTTCAGGCTTCTGGTCATCAGGGTCTTCAATCTCTGGCAGGGGGTTCACAGCAGGGCTCATATCGCTCAGCAGGTTCCCACTGTTGATCACTGTCTGGTCAACCAGGATCTCAAAACTGTTGTCGGGGTTCAAGACTAGAAAGAGAGGGGGAAACATACACGCAAGAAATGACAAAACACACTGGTCTATAAACAGATGAGAGCTCTCCTTAAAAGGATATTTTAATTCCAAGTGTCTGATACAGTAGAACCCGTCATATTTGATTTAATTGGTTCCATGAGTCCATCAGATATGTCAATATCTAATCTCAGACAGAGTGGTTTATTAACGTCAGGGGATTATAAATTAAAAATGTCAGTTACAACAGTGTGTCTGAAAACAAAGTACGGGACTGCACGTATACTATACAAAGAAAATCAGTGAAAGCAAAAAAAATATTGTTTCAGCGTTAACGGTATAGTAATTCTACTAATCCTTTGCTTTCTTTTATTTAGCATGGTTAAACTGGGCAGTTACGTAAAGTAATAGCATATTAAAAAAGTGAAACTGCATTCCCAAAGGTCTTTTTTATCTGCAACTGAATCCATTCTGTTCTGCAAAGAGCTGAATTTCCAGCTTTAAACCCATACTAAAATGTGCATTGATTAGTTTCCATCAGTACCGTTCAGTTGGTAGCAGCATGTGTAAATGACACCTGCCCTAGGTCCATCAGTTAAGAGGGTCTCGTATCTTACAGGATAAGAGAACAGGTTCAGCTGTACATTAAACTGTTGTACTACTTGTATATTGTATACACAAAGACCTCCATAATAGGAACAATATCTATACACACAGTATAGATTAGATCCAGGGGGAAAGCAAAAGCACATTCTGAAAGCATGTCACATACCCAAGGTGTAGAGATGGGTTTTCTTGTCGCTGTAGTACGTCCGGAGGTCAGTTTCTGACTTCTTGGCGTGCTTTTCCTCGTACTCTCCTGTTTTGGGGTTCTTGTGTCGGAAGATGAAGTGCAGTTTGTAATCCTCACCGCACTTGTCAGGGCCAAACATGATGGTGTATGAAGTCTTATCCACAAACTGATCCTACAAAAAAATAATAAACTAATGCTATTTTCACCAGAAAACAAACAAACAAACAAAACACATGCAATAATGAAGTCAAGCCTGCCCAAAACATGACTTAACATGTATGCATATCCACCAAGCTCACCCGTCATTTAAGATTCATTTGTTAGAAAGGACACAAAGATCAAACAAATAACTTCACTAAATACTGAGTTAAATAAATGTGATTGGAAAGTAGTTTTGTTCCATAAACTGCTCTAAAACGCACAAGCTCTTGTAAAATGTTTATGGTTTTGTTTTATTATTTCAGAGGCAGACAGGCTATGAATGATGTCAGATCAACAGGGATTACAGAACTAACCAGGTCCAGGTCTGGGGTTTTGGAGAGAAGTTTCACATAGGCACCACCACAGTCAATCCCATTCTGGAAATTCACCTCATACCTAAAAATAAAAAAAATGAAAAAATGTCACTGCTTACCATAATCAGTTCCAACAGGCTGGCCAACATTTACTCAATGCATTATCTATATAGCTGGGCCAAAGACAGCCAACCAACCTGCAAAAACAGACTTGGTTTTAAAAGATCAGGATATCTTGGTTCCAAATCTCAGAGCAAATATCCAACATTAAAAAAAGAAATGACAGATTGGCACTTACTGAACGATGAGAGGCTTGGTGTCAAAGACAAAAGGCCTCTTCAGTTTGCCAGAGATGGCGTGGTGCTTGGCCCGAGACTTCAGAACCAGACCTTTGTCCCCTGGAAGTCTGGAGCTCTTCATTTCTTCCACAGCCCACTGTCCTAAGAATCAGAAAGGGCAGATTTTCAATGTCACATTTAAACTCATCTGTTCCCTGAAGTGGCAAGCCATTCTCTTTAATAGGATTGTTTTAAAAACAAGGTTGAGACTACCGATGACCATTATGGTTCAAGACGAGATGGGTCATCAATGCTAGAATCATCCCAATTGGCACAGCGGGGTCTCATTCTCTTAACAGGCTATCAGGAAGGCTAACTGGATGGCTCAAGAGGCTCCCCATGTGTGTGTGTTTACACAGTGGCTGCTAATGGAAATACAAAGCACTTCAGTCTAGAGACAAAACACTGATCTTCCTATTTGAAAAAAATGGCCTTAATTAAGGCAAAAAGACATTATTTATTGTGCAGGAAAGTGTACATTCAAGTATTATAGGCTCTTGATGCAATTTGATGTCCAATGTGCTTCATATCAGATAAGCTTACCATCATACTTTGCGATCTCCTCGTCAGCGTCCTCCTTCTTAGCTTTTGACACAACCCATCTGAAAAAGGGTTGTAACAAGTTTTTTTACTTTCAAAGATTGAACAAAATCCAGCACATTTGTCTATACACTGCAACACAAGTTTAACAAATCTGGGCAAAGGACCACAGAAGGAACTGCCTGGCAGCATCCCTGAAGAAATCCTGTCACCTACACCCTTTGTACTGTGGTAAAAGTTTAATTTGCTCTTATTTTAAAATATATAGACTTACCCATCCAATGTTCCTTTATCGAAGGACTCGGCAAAGAACACATCCCCTGTTGGAACTGGAGGCTTATAGGTAACCTAGAGTAGAGGGAGATAGAGACAGAAAAACATATGAAAATAAAAACAAAAAAGGAAATCAACATGGACCATCTCCGTGTCTATCCCAAAGCTTGTCTTCAGATTTTATTTTCCTTTTCATTCCACTGCTTTCATATGTATACATGTACTTTGCATTGTCTAGACAATGACTTGCCATTCTTCCTGTCAAGGAGGGTAAATAATAATAAACCACCCCCTATTTAGGGTGTCATTTTGAGGCACAATCTCCCTCCTCCCTTTCCCACAGTGACTCACCCTGGGAGGGGGAGGGGAGCTGGGGGCGGCATCTTCACTCTCCACTGCTGCCTCATCTGCATCCCCCACCTCATCCTCCACATCGATGTCCACATCATCTCCTTCCTCCTGAGCCAGGGTAGCACTCCAACTCAGGCCCAGCAATAGGACACACAGCATCCACTTCAGTTCCATATTCTGCGGGGGAGAGGAATTGAGAAAGCATTAGAGGATCGAACCCAGAGCTGATAAACACTGCAAGCAGTTTGGCTTGTCACAAAGTCACAGCAGATGTGTTAAGTCTCTTCTTGGCATCCCACTCGTCTACCCAGTCCCAATGCTTAACACTGTTTGGGTAGCTGCGATTATCAAAGCCCAACCCCTCTTCTCCCCACCCACACACAAGCTAATGCATGAATGAACACAAGCCAGTGCATCAATGAGGCTGAAGCTGTTTTGGGTGTATGCATATTATTTGGACAAACTTATTATCTTGGGCACCCAGGCTCCCCCAGCGCTGGTTCCCATGACAACAGTCCCTAGGATCTGCACTCTCAGACTGTTTCTCTAATGAGATTAAAGCCCCAATGAGATTATCATCTCAAACACACAGGCCTACACCTCCCTTGGCTAGCTGTATTTACATATGGGAGGCAGGCTAGAATTGGTGGCAGGCTAAAGTCCCTTTCACACTGGCATGATCTACCCGGGTCAGAACCTACCCGGGGAGGACCCGGTGTCATGCGGGTCAGGTACGCAATTTCACACTGCTTTTGATAAAGCAGGGTTGACCTGGGTGACAAGACGCAAGTACACAATGTGCGTATCAATGCCCTGGAAGCAGCTTGTTACCGACCCAGGTATGTGGTTTCACACTACGTGGGATTGTGACCCCGGTTAGCCACGACCCGGGCAGGAGTGCCAGTGTGAAAGGGGCTTAATAGTATCTGCATTTGTGGTTCCAGAGGTAATGCAGCCCCCTATTTGAATAAGGATTACATAACGCTGAACACTGCGTTCAGTCGCAAATGCACAAATGGGTTTTCAGACATGGAAAAACAATCCAATCTGAGTGAATGCTTCCAGCACGTTAAATATGTCTGGTATGCTGGAGGCTCCAACGATAACACCTGGCCATGCTGCTTTAGGCACACGGCATGCCAACAAAAATCTGGGCAAGTTTAAGTGGACTGGATACAAATAAAAATGAACCTTAGTTACAGGTAGATTCATGACATTGGTCTTTCTATATTATACCAATTAAAATACACTAAAAGCTTGTATTAACTTTGAATGAAGTGTTTTTAAAATCTACTATAGAAGGCACAACCTGCATTAAATGTTCATATCGATACTGTAACTTACTACAAGCCCTGCAACTGGAAAGCGAATAGTGTCTGAAAATTACATTAAAAGGTAAGGCTCCATAAATTGACCTTCCTGCACTGGGAAAGAGTCTAGTCAAGCATAACATTGAAAAGCTGTAACGTGCGAGCCCCTTGATGAAACGTTTGTGCGGCTTCTTGTCTTGACACAGTCGAGCTGATTTATACGAGGGAGAGACATACTTTTTTTTGCTAATACTGCTAAAAATACAAACGCAGTATAATCAAGATACAACAAATCCTATACATACCAATCATTGCCAGTCTCGTAGTGAAAGAAACATCACACACTCAAGTATTATTTAACCATTTTATTCCATTGATTGGCGTTTAGGTACCAAACGCTAATTGCTTGCTGCATGAAGCACAATTGGCATTATTCTGAGATATGCGCATGCGTCAGCGGTTCATTGCATTTTGTCCGTGTGATTTACTTACGCTATTATTAATGTATTTTTAAAATGTGAACTTTCGGTATTATAAATGAGATGTCCTTTTGAAACATCAAAACACATCTCAAAATAAATGCAAAATTCAGCCGTGAGTCGTGAGTCAGCATTCATAAACAGCAGCTAGAGATTCAATTACTTCCGGATTGGATAGAAAATTAACAGCCCTGAGTCTGTGTGCAGTGAAGTATAGAAATATTTCAGTTTTGATGTGGCTGATGATGGAATAGTAACACAATACAACAAGACCTTGTTTTCTCCATGGATATTGTTAACAAATCTGTATACAAGTTTCATATTGCAATTGTGTTATTATATTTCTGTGTTTTGGAAGACCGATATTATCGAAATAAGTGCATGCTATCGATATACAATTTTGATATCGTTACCAGCCCCTAATTTATACCGTGTACTTTGAGCAAGACAAGCCTGAGAATGAGCAGCTGTATCAGTTCAATAATGAAGCCAAGGCAACATTTATAATGACATGGAACTGAATCTATATAAATACTGTTGCTGTTTACATGATTAACTGGACTTGAAGCCTAAATGATCGATTCCCTGACCCTCAATTCTACCCTTTGGCTAAAACATGAATCAAATTCCAGGCTCTGTGGGAAGCACATTAGCCTCTGAGGCAGCAGGCCTAAGGTTTGAATTCTACTCCGAGATAACTTGCAGCAGCCATCCCAAGATGCACAGATGACAAATCAGTCCCATCTGCTTTGCAAATGTAAAACAAATATCAGAAGTATAAGACCATGGGTGACTGCCCCAATCCTCAAAACCACAAAGCACTTAATTGGTGTCACAATCAAGCTAACCTACGCACTCAAGTGGCACATACAAACAGCAGCTCACGAGACACCTGCCTTTAATCAGACTTAACTGAAATCTCCAGGGAGGAATTACTGGGCTATTTAGCCACTGTTTTATTATCGGCTCTTGAAAACAAACAATCTGAACATGTCTTGGGTATGACCTGAAATATGCCTGGGAGTATTTAAATTGCACTATAAACTATTTACAGTATGATCAACATATAAAAGTCAAGGAGCTTCCTGCTGCTGTATGAGATCCAACCGATTTCCTCAGACTTGTTAAAGGGAGGGTGCACAATCCTTTCTACTGTATTGATGACAGCCCACAACTGGCTGTATTTAAGGAATATTTTTTAAAAGTACACCTGACAACATCTCTGCCCAATCTATCATAGAAAACTACCTACAGCAGACAGTTGACTTATGTGGTCTTAGTTTCTGTTTTGACATTTCACATTATCATATTCTTACTGCTCCACTGACCACTTTTTCTAACAGCAGTACTGTGGAGTATGTACTGAAAGAAGTTTAAACAGGAGACATAGTTGAGGTAAAACTGTCCCACCAAACAGTAACTATGCCTGTGCAAGTGAAAGAAGTTGAAATAGCCTTCCTCTGGAGAATGCCTAGTCAAAATCAGCCACTAACACTACATTCATTGACTCACCATTCAAATTTCAACAGCTGTCAACAGCCAATGGGGGAGGGTTACCCCCCCACCCCCCAAAAGCAGTATAGCAAGGGGAATCTAATGATTTGTCATGGAGGTAACTAAAGCGTTTCACTGCATTGTGTTGCAAGATGCAGCAACCTCAAAATCACCTGACCTACACAAAGATCCAAGTAAAGTACTCCATATTAGTGTACCCCCCCACAACACACAAACAGCTGGTTTTTAAAGTCAGTGAGAAACCCAACAAACCAGTTCCAGAAAAATAGGCCAAACCCTGTTTTCCATTAACTGACAGCTGTAATCATTTGTAACCAATAAATCCCTTTAACAATATCATCAATTGTATCTTCGCAATATACAATTATGTTACTGTATTTAAAATGAATCCCATTTTCTTGAAGTGTGAGATTTTAAAACCAGTACAACACATGTGTCCCCCTCTTTAATACCTAATTTTGCATCATAAAATAATGCTAATGATTAACTGTATAACTTTATAAGTATTTATATTTCCTGTGGATTTTATTCCAATTAACATTTTAGTACGGAATTCTGAAAATAAAAAAATACTACAACAACCCGATTTAAAACTGTACACTACCGGTAGATATTTAGAAATAGGATTTATTATTTTCAAAAGAAACGGTTTATAGAGTATTCCACCAAAACCCCTGTTTGATCATCAGCACCTGATAGACGAACAACGGTGTGTTGTCACACTGACGAGATTAAGCCATTCATCTTTCTATGTATTAGAACGAGGAAACGCATGTCGTCACCTAAATGACCTCTAGATATCGGTCTTTCAGTTTGTTTATAGTAATCCCAAACTGCTTTAACTTGCTGCCGTATCAAATCTTGGAATAACCAAACAGATACAAGACGTTAAAAAATGTTAGTCAGTAGTAGACTCCATGAATAATATTCCTTTCAACGAAGCCGGGCTATATCATTTACACTTTCACTAGTTCCGATAAGACAAGGTTTGGAAATAAACAGACAACGATGATTGGTCTTTCCCTTGGTTTTGCGACATTGCTATGGCGGTCGATTAAAAAATTCCTGCTTTACGGTACCAGTACTACCATTGAAGTACTGTAGTAGTACCTCATCGGATACGTAACAACATGTAACATTAATTAAATACCAGGTCATTATTGTTTAGTTAGTCCAATAAAAGCCATCGCCTGTCCGTCTCTTTGCCTATAAGACCATGCAAGAATCGCCTTCCGTTAATACACATTATAGTAGATTACCTGTTTTTTTACACATAAGAAAAACGCTAACTTTAAATGGACAGCATCAACGCTTACGCCAGTTCTGAGCCGACAGCAAGCCATACATAAACACACTACCAGTACCATCCCCCATCAGCACCGCATTTAGAAAATGAATATTTTACTTAGAAATCCGTTTTGTATTAAGATCTATTTTAAATTCCATCGTCTAAATATATAGCCTGTATATAGAGTGGATTCATTTCCTTACATGTTTTATACTGTAATACCAGTTATTACGTCAATAGCTCTTTACACTAGCGATGTTTTTAAGGGCACAATTTCGCATACTGAATATTCCACCTTCCACAAATAATGCAAACACATATTACGCTTATTGTGCAAATTATATATATATATATATATATATATATATATATATATATATATATATATTTCCATTGTCCTCATCATTACTTTTATTTGATTAATTACTTAAATATATTTTTGTCTTTTCACTCACCTCCCTTTTAGCTCAAACCACCTGGAACTGCTGCAGAGTCACGTGTGGGTTGCAATGAAGAAATCTCACGGCGTGGTTCCTCCCATAGCCTTCTCTGGTTGGCCGCTGCTGCCGAATTGACCACGCCCTCACCCAAAAATAAACTTTTGGTTGATTAATATTACTGTCACTCGCCAATAATGACCAGCCCCTCTAGCCTGCATCTCGTGGACGGCTTTGATTGGCCACGCAGATGGAGGAAGTGGTGAATGATTGGTTCTTGTGACGGAGGGGGTACGATTTGGAAAGAGGAAGCGGGGGCGGGGACAGAAAACCCGAGAATTCTATGATGTGTATCGAGGCAAAAGGTTGTGCTGCATAGTGAAGGCGTCTGTTGGGAAATGAATTAAGGAATTTGTTTTATACTCTGGCCGTCCAAAAGGGCACTTACTCCCCGTCTCCTCTGCTCAACCTGACTTTATTAATCTGTAGCTAACATTCATGTACATTCATGTACATTAGAACTTTCACTAACAGATAGCGTTGCGCGCACTCCATCACAAAGGACCGTTTCTTGCTCTTTAATCACTTCCGTGTTACTGTACACAAAACAAAGCACGATAACTTGGTTTTCTAGTAGTTTCTAATTGCATGCAATGTACATACAGACAATGCAAAATACCAGGCTACTTCTGAGGGTCATATATTCGGCCGATAAAAAAGGGAGGGGGAGGGGGCATTTTTAAAATGATAGCCCACCAAAATGGTCAAGAAGCAAATGCTGTTATCACAATGCAGAACGAAAGACTTTTAGTTTACCCGCTTTTAGTTTTTAAGTATGCATAAGGCGCTTTGCTTGGATGCAGATGAGCCATTGTTTTTTGTAATATAAACTGACAGTAATTGTTTACAGCTGAGAAATGCCTATGTGAGCAATGTCTTTTTGCACAAATGGTTTGGAATGTTTGGAGAACCTTAATGAGGTCAGACAGACGCCTGAGTTGAGATGAGGGTCATTTGAACAGTCTGTAAATATAGTATGAGTAATTATTTTTAGCATTTTCTAATGGGGAAATATTCAGCAGAATCTGCATTCTGAAACACGTACAGTACATATATACGTTTGATTATATATACAATAAATACCATTTTATTTTTTATTTTTATTTTAAATTAAATTAAGCTCTGATTCAATGACAGGCAGAAAAAAAGGATCATAGGTATGGTAACCAAATGAAGCATGTTCTTCTTTGTTTTGGCTTGAAAGACTGATTTATTAAGCAAACGCTGCTCACAATGACTTTCTTCCACCAGTTTTATTTTCACGTCTCACTTTAATAAGCTAAATGAGTGTTGTAGGATTGAACTGACAACCCCTCTGTTTAGGAGGCTGTGTGGTCCAGTGGTTAAAGAAAAGGGCTTGTAACCAAGAGGTCCCCGGTTCAAATCCCACCTCAGCCACTGACTCATTGTGTGACCCTGAGCAAGTCACTTAACCTCCTTGTGCTCCGTCTTTCGGGTGAGACATAATTGTAAGTGACTCTGCAGCTGATGCATAGTTCACACGCCCTAGTCTCTGTAAGTCGCCTTGGATAAAGGCGTCTGCTAAATAAACTTATAATAATAATAATAATAATGGTACAGCCATCAAGCTATAGGCATCAACTGTGTTAATCTAAGAAGAAGGGATTATAGGCCCTATTCACAATTTTTTTCAACAAGATGGCTAAGAAAGAAAAAAAAAAACTTCACTCAAATTAGAAGGCTGTCAGTAATCTCCACTCAGGTTGAAGACAAGTAACTACTCCAAAACTATTCTATAATGCAGTCTAGGGAAAATGCGCTTCGCACATCAGACCAGTGAACCAGTCCTGGACTTTGGTATGCCTCTATATAACTTTCTTTTGCATAAACACTGAAACTATTTATTTACTTGTAAGAGGGTTGGCTTTTTGGCCAAGTTACTTAGTGCTGAAGAGCTTTTAATATTTTTTCAACACCTGAGCTTGAAGAAAAGTTTCTAATTTGGTAAGCAATTTATGCATTTACTGCCAGCTTTAAATATGTTTTTTTTTTTTTAGTCAGAGTGCTCTGGGGTTGTTTGTTAAAGATGATTATAAAGTCTCTTGACCACCATACACTATGTTATGGATATATATTCCAGGCCAGTTGCTCGGGGCAACTGCAAATAGCCACTGTTTATCTCCAGGAGGGCTTCTGTCTTATAGGTAATATACTGTCCACCCCCACCTTTTATTGAGCTGAACATCTTTCAGTTATTTACATCACATTGTATGTCTGTTGCAAGACCATTGGAGAGAGTTGAAAGTGAGTTACATCATATTAACTAATTCAATACCAGGAAGTAACAGCAAGTTTTCCTCTAAAGCCTTGTATTGGAGATATCTGCATTGAAGTTTAAAATACAAGCAAAGAACCAAAAGCTATTAAATTAAAAGGGGAACAGGTTGTTGTGATAATTGCTTGCTATAAGAAAAACAATCTTTGTTTTGCAGGTTTAAGTTATTATACAGAATAAATGAGCCTATAGTTTTTTTTTTTTTTTTTCAAAAATCATAAAATAGGTCAACATAGTAACAGATAGCACAGCTTATTCCATATCAGTTGGAACATGTCTGAAAAATAAACCTGCCTGGTTGATTCTTATTTTGTGTGTAAATATCAATACAAATATATAGAACGGTAATTTAGTAGCTATTAAGAACAGAAACACTCCTCTCTCATCTCCTTTGCCTTTTCATCTTAATGAGAACCTAATGCACTGAATGGATGATTCAGTTTAATAAAGATGGATCATCAATTCAGTGCTTTTAGCAATCTGAAGATTCAGGGTTTATTTACTGAAGCAACAACTAATTACTTTTCTCTTTGCCCAATTGTAGTATTGAGATTTTCTCAGTTCCAGTCATTGTCTCTATGCATTTTATAATTAGTCAAATAATTAAAACGGCAAATCAATACACCATTTGATCTTAAACTGTTTCCCACCATCATGCTGTATCTTAATAGATATTTATAGTAGAGAAAAAACAATGACAGAACAGTTATTCTTCTTGTGCTACACAAAAACAGAACATCTTTTTTATCAGTGATTTCAGTTCTTTTATTACAATACACAAGTAGAAGATAACATGAAAGATCGTTTTATCTAAATGATACAAAATACAACACACAATATAATAGCAATGCATCCCAGTGCATCTCAGATAACAAGATTGTGGGATTTCAATAAAGGAAACCCAGTATTTCCACAGGCTGTTCCCAATTCCTGTTGATCTGGCCTTGCTGGGGTAAGCTCCAGTTGTTTGCAGAGTCTTGTGTCTGATCATCAAAACACACTTGATTTTCCAAGAGAACACAATGATAGATACTACTTTGTTGTTGTTTATTCTGTCTTGCATAGTTAATTTGATTCACCACATGTGCTGGTCCACACTTTCCAGTAACACTACAAATTCATGTGAGTTTCAGTGGTATACACCATGAAGGTAATATCTAAATACAGTGTTCATTTTTTTGTTAATATGTTAGTTTGACTTTAAAAGGTGACCACAAGTTTAGAATGGATCTCAATGAGACCTCACGGGGACAGCAAACTATTGTAATTCAATTCATGTCACACATATGGAGCCAGTATTTTGAAGTAGCCACTTTTTAAACAAATTGCCTTTTCAATAGCTATTTGTATAAATGAATGCAGGTACTGTACACACTGAAACAGGCTCTTGAAAGTGAAGTCTTTTAGGTAAATTAAAATGATCTTGGAGAGTGTGCTTACAAGCCATTGGCAAAGATCAGACAACTTTTGCTGGCAAATTTTCCAACTAACATTTTCAGAAAATGTTCTAGTAGCTTAAATTAAGATGGTTATCACACATGGTGTTGGCTTCATATGCTGCCTTATGTTTTATGGGCCACACATCACAATCTCTCTCTTATGCAAAAAGAATAATAAACACCTCATATTAGATCACTTAATTCTGCATGCTTCTCATAATATTGCAGAACTGTCAAGGTGTGCCTGAGATACAAATTGAGACCCAAGAATGCGGATGGATACAAGACCCAGGGACTGCAGTTGGATGCCAAATGGAAACAAGGAACTTCACAGCAGTGTTCAAAATACTTTGTATATAATTGGGAATAATGGAGTTACAGCACCTTCCAAGATACTTCAATAGCTGCAACCCCATTGGCACTCCATATAACTGAATAGAGCAATTACGTTTTGACGATTTGGACAAGTTCTCTGTACAGGATGTATATCTGGGGGGTGAGTGAGTTTGTACAGTTTCAATTGAGTTTTTTCCAATATCCCAGTATCAGCACTGAGTTCTTTGTACAGGATGTATATCTGGGGGGGTGAGTGAGTTTGTACAGTTTCAATTGAGTTTCTTCTAATATCTCAGTATCAGCACTGGGTTCTCTGTACAGGATTTGCTAGAATAGAATACGGAGCTCTCTGAAAATGTTTGATTCTTTTATCCAGCTTTATATTCCTAGGAGACTGATTGTACTCTGTTTTGATATGTGTTTAAGTGATATGATGATGACCTGTGTAACCTATAAATGTCACAATAGTATAATCACAATAAGAAAACCCAGCAGAGCTTACTCCGAGCAGAGCATCAATATTAATGAGACTGGCTGATGGATTTCACAGCTGTTGCAGGTGGATCAGAGAAAAAGCTGTTATACCACACATTCAAAAATGACCAATAGTTTATACCTCAGTTGAAAGTGAAATGGCAGTGTTGTGTGATTGTACATCATTCATTTCCACACACTATAATTTACAGTTCAGCAAACCTCAGCTAGCAGTAGGATTTCTATGGGTTTAATCAATCAAAAATAATTGATTTATAGTAGGTTTTCATAATCTTATTTTTTAATTAAGCAGATATGACAGTTATAGAATATAGCATTTTGAATTTGATCCTTGTTTTTTTTTTTTTTTTTTTAAATATTATTTTAAACATAGGGCTGGTTTTCAACACTTAGTTACTAGATTTACACTGCAGTAACAGAAATGTACATTTATTCACTTAAGTACAGCAAACCAGATCCATTAAATGAATGTGCCTTTCTATAACTATTATATCTAGACCTTGTATAATAATAATAATAATAATAATAATAATAATAATAATAATAATCATCACCATGTCACAATATAATGCTACATCTTATCTGGCAGTGAGAGAGTTGATGTGAAAAGGCTTTTTTTATATGTTGTGTATTTAAAATAATAATACAAAACTAAATTATAATTTGGCAAAAGGACAACATCATGTTTTGATTGGTTTAAAATATTGTAACTGGTAAAGATTTGATCATTAAAGGTGATGCAGTCAGTTTGTAAGTCAGTGGGTAACCTTTACATTATTACATTACTGTATTTTGAACCAAGTCTTCCATCCCCAAGCAGCATTCTTATTTATTATTTTTTTTTAATGGTCTGGGCTATCCAGCTAGCCCATTGTTATCACCAGTGTAATTACAAGTTTCCTTTATTCTCAACATACATTTATATACACATAATTACAGTTTATAAAATACAGCTATTTGAAACCGGTCCCACTTCTTCGTTATGTCTTTGTTTACAATTCAGGTAGGTCCTCAATTATTACAGTGACAACAATCCTGCTCTACCAACTTTGGGCCAGCAGGTGGCGCACTCAGCACGTGCTAGAGAAACAAAGTACTGTCGATGTAATGTTGTGACAACAAAGGCTTCCGTCCCCTATGGAACGGTCAGAGATTTCCAGAGGTATTGCAGCTGGAGGTCACTCTGCCTTCTTAATGAATACCTGAAATTAAAAGCAACATTAAAATCACTTTCTGTAGGCCAAGTACTGACGTACAGTATAAGGTGTTAAGATTAAGAGGTTAAAAATAATCTCTGAGATAGCCATCAAAATATTATTGTGCAGTCATTATTTATTCCCATTTTCTGTGTTTACTTTTAGATCAGTTTTTTGTAGATGTCCGTGTTTATCACTTATGTAAACATAGGCGCTTTAGCTTAAATGAACACCAGTACTGTAGTTTTAACACATTAAGATCATTTTATTTAGCAAGTGCAAATTGTCTGAGAGGAACAAAACAAAATCGCAATGGTACATAACTAGCAAGACTGGAAGGAGCAGTAAAAATTGCTTTACTTCAAAATGAGGCCTCAACATTTTTCTTTTCACAATGACTCAGACCTGAATATCAACTGTCTACTCCCAGTTACAGACAGACAGACGGACATACCTCACTGAGGGTAACCCAGACGGGCGAGTCCGTCAGGACAGACAGACGAATGGCCTCCAAGGGTCCAAAGGTGGCGTCAACCTCACCCTCCGCAATGCCATTCAAGAAAGTGCCTGAAACACAGGTCCACTGAACATTAGCCAACAGTCCAGCCTGCCCATGACTGTGTGGCTCCCTGAATTGACCAAGTCAGGGCGATACACAGTAACACATACATGCCTATTGAAATGACATCTCTGACTATAGATGCAGAAATGAAGCCAAGCCTGCAACATGGACAGCCCCAGGGAACCACAAGCATCTGACAACAGTTGTCCTTTTCAACTCTGCAGTGAGGCTCCACCGCAGCAGGACTGGGAGGCATGGTAACCGACCTGATGACATGATTCACCTTTTACCTTGCGAATCAGGTGTCAGGGTGGAACGTATTGATGTGACTATAAGCACATTCAATTATGTGCAAATATAACAGAAATTATTCAGGGACCTGGGATTCTTCCCAGATCCCAGTTTCTAGAGTAGAGATCTCCTTGCTTCACTGTTCTGCGCACAGGCACATGCACCTTTAGTCAATTACTTATAAAATACATTTATATATACACTACCGGTCAAAAGTTTTAGAACACCTCAATTTTTCCAGTTTTTATTGAAATTTACGCAGTTTAATGTCTCAATGTACTCTGAAATTAAAGCATAGAACAAATAAACAATTGGAGATAAAGAAATCATGGAATCGTTTTGTTTAACAAAATTTAATCTAAATTTTTGACTCATCAAAGTAGCCACCTTTTGCAGATATAACAGCCGAACACACTCTTGGCATTCTTTCTACAATGGAAATCAAATATTGTTCAGAAAGTTCTTCCCAACACTGTTGCAGAAGTTCCCACAAATGTGTTGCACTTGTAGGTTGCTTTGCTTTCACCCTTCTGTCCAGTTCATCCCAAACCAGCTCGATGGGGTTTAAGTCTGGAGACTGTGCTGGCCATTCCATGATTTGAAGCCTACCGTCTTGTTCTTTTCTTCTAAGGTAGTTCTGACATAGCCTGGAGGTATGTTTTGGGTCATTATCTTGCTCTAGGATGAACCCCTGACCAACTAGGCGTATACCAGAGGGTATTGCATGGCGCTGCAAAATGCTGTGGTAGCAGTTTTGGTTCAGGGTGCCACTCACTCTGTGCAAGTTGCTGACTCTGGATCCAGCAAAAGAGCCCCAGACCATCACGCTTCCTCCTCCATGTTTGACAGTTTGTGTCACACACCGAGGAACCATCCTTTCGCCTACTCGACGGCGTACAAAAACCCTGCGTGATGAACCGAAGATTTCAAATTTTGATTCATCGGTCCATAAGACCTTCTTCCAGTCTTCAGTAGTCCACTGGCGGTGCTTCATGGCCCAGGCAAGCCTCTTTTTCTTATTTTGCCATCTTAGCAATGGCTTTCTTACTGCCACTCGACCTGTCAAACCTGCAGCTCGAAGTCTTCTCTTCACAGTTGAAACAGACTTGCTTACTTCGACCAGTGTTAAGCTGTGCTTGAAGCTGTTGTCCTGTGAGCCGCCTATCACGCAAGCTGTTGACTCTCAGAAACTTGTCTTCTGATTCTGTTGTGGCTTTGGGTCTGCCAGATCTCTTCCTGTCAGAGTTTCCTCCAGTTTCCAAGTGCCTTTTGATGGTGTAGGAAACTGCACTCACTGACACCTTGGCTTTCTTTGCAATTTCTCTAAAGACCTACACTTTTAAGGGTTATAATGGTCTCTCTGTCTTCCTTTGTTAATTGCCTTTTTCTCGCCATTATGAGAGCAATATACTACTTCCTGCAGTACAATACTGTCCAAATAATGCTTAAGAGGGTGTAGTAACACAGTCTGTTCCAACACTGCTTTTATACAGACAGAGGGTTTGTAAGTAATCAACAAAAGTTGGGACACCTGTAGGAATTGTTAGCATCAACTTTCAAGGCTTAACCATTAGGGTATTAGAAACTGATGCAACTCTCCCTCCAGACAGACCTACCAATTCGGATGAACCCATCTTCTGTTCGCTGGTACTTGGGGGCTTTCTCTCTCCCCTCCTTCAAAGTTTCTTTATCAGACTGGATATTCTGGAGGAGATCAGCAAGAGGATGAGAAAGATTCGTGGAGATACACATACAGAAAAACAAAAAGAACTAGATTATGCAATCTGCTTTATTTCGATAATACTAGGCAGTGCTACGATCGTTTGGATTACATTTCCTCAGGTGTAAACTGTAGACAATTAGGGATATTGCCTCTGTCTTAACTGCCAGAGCTCTTCCAGTGAGGGCTTAAGGCAGGGGTTGACAATTGAATTTCATGGTGGGCCAAATGACCTGCAGGCAGCCGCAGAGCAGGCCACTTACAGTGTAGTTGTGTGTCCTTGTAAACTCCAAATACATATCCGTAAAAATAATATAGCATCTGTGTTGCATTTATTAAGAGACAAATTAGTTTACTTTAACATTCTGATATGTTGAAAGGGAAACGTAACTCACACCCACATCTGTCAAGTGGTTTTGAGTGACATATTGTGCGATTTGGCATTTCAACAAAATAATGAGGGGTGTGTATATTTTTGGAGGACTGCCCATATTATCGCTGTCAAGTCTGTCACACTTACACCTGATGTTTTAAAGCTGATTGCAAAAGTAAATACAAATGTATGCTACTTTAGGCCGGATTTGGCCCACGGGCCGCCATTTGCCAATCACTGGCTTAAGGGTTTGCTGAGGAGCAGGTGGATGGGAGTAGGCCGAGTTGTTGCCTCCAAGGAGGGATTTAAATCTGTGACCCCCCCCCCAAGAGTTATTTTTACTCTGGCACTGGGTGACCAGGTGGGAGAGAGAGAGTGCGGGTTTATGCTTGACAGGTTTATTTGCAACTCACATCGAAAGGAAGGACCTCGACTGTAGTGTTGAACAGCTTGTCCCCGGGGTGCTCAATGTTTCCACTGCGGAAGAAGTACCTGCAGGAAGAGATGAGAAACAAGAACAAGAGTCGGGGGAGAGAGAAAACCCTCCAGCGCCGAGATCTGAACCTTCTAATGTTCGTTTTCAGAAACACAAGGCCTATTCTGATGTATACTGCCCTGATGTTCTAAAAAAGTACAGACAGTGTTTCACACCTGCTATCATACATAATTGTTATTCATTTAAAAGTAGCCATGGCTAACACAAGACTGTCTTGCACTTCACCTGGAGTGTAAAACTGTACCCACCATCTCATTGGTTTCTTTCCTGTCAATAACCAATCAACTGCTTCCCCTATTGACTGACATGCTTTCAGCCATGCCGAGACACAGATGAGGTGAAAAATTCAAATAAGTGCAAACAGAAACCCGAAAATAAGGCATAGAAACGGAGAGCTTCCTTTAACCTACAGTAGTGACAGATGTTTTAAAATGAAAATACATGTGTTTCTTTCAAAACTGCACATTGGAGACCTGTGTAGCCAAGGGAAGTGCAAAACGGCTAAAATGTTTGTAATTCTTTTGTCATCTGCAATTACTTTAAATCTACTTTACAACAATAGTTCAGTTCACTCAATACAGCATCTGCGAGAATTATTATTTTATCATCCAACAACAACTATCTTAAAGCCACAGGGCCACATTTTGAAGCAATAAAAAAACTGATATAATATTATTGTTATTATTATTTTTTTTTAAACATTAAAATGATTTCTTTCCTGTCTGCAAATCTGCCTTGGTCTCGGATTAAAAGGGAAGTGATTTTAGTCATAATAGTCATCGCTAATCCTTCCTCTTGCTGTCTCGAGACAGCACACTAGGAAGGCAGTGTCTGGAAACAAGACAAAGGTTTCCTGGGATACTAACTTCTCTATGCGGACAGGCTGGAAGAAGCGGATGCGGATGAAGTCGCCTGCCACGGGAGTGAAGGCCCAGAAGAAGTCCTCCCCCAGGTAAGCCTTCTCCAGGGTGAAGTGCTGGTAAGTCTTAAGGCTGGTGGTCACCTCAGCAGGAGGGTTGGCGTGGCCCTTGTGGAGAGTCTGCTTCCCAAAGTCCTTGTCCTAGAAAGGGTGGAAACCAGAGACGCAAGATGAACATCATACCAGACTCTGGTGAGGCCTAGTAAAGTACCCTGTCCCTTCACATGCTTTGGTTTATTGAGCTCTTGCACTCCAATAACAAAAACAAAATTACCAAGCTTATCTAAACAGTTACATTTGTAAAAGTAATACAGTACAAATTGGGTGGCCTTTAGACTTCTTAAAATTTAACCTTCTAAGTTCTTTTAAGTTCTGCAAACTGACAATTTCATCTTCCTTTCTTAGAAAGAGTGCACATTGTACAAAGCTTTCATAACTCATGTCCAGAGGGGGTTATTAATTACATTTCATTTTCATTTTAAAATCATCCATTGTTTGGTTAAAATTCACATATTGAATATCTATAGCAACAATAGTCTGATTTTGCTGAGGATTTCTGCAGGTACTTTGACACAGATTAGTGCACAACTTCAACATGTTAAGGCGTTTATGCAGAGGTGCACTGAATCAAGCAACCTAATTTTTCCTGAATGCATACAGGATATAGATGAGTAAACATGCTAAATCTGTGCTGCTCTGTTTCTGTATCTGTGCAGTTCATATGGTGGTGTCTGCCACAACCCCTCCCCCAAAACAGAGAACAAATCCCAACCTTCAGCTTCTGGATTTTGCCGGCGAGGGAGGAGTGTGTCCCCACGTGCTGGAACAGGGATGGCTTGAACCGGATTCGAAGGTTTGCCTTCTGCCTGTCGCAGTGTTTCTGAGAACAACCAATCAGATTCCAAAATTATGGAAAAACAAATCCCTGTACTGGACTTTTAATATCCCAAAATATAAGAGACCATATAAAAAAATGATCTAATGGTGGGTTTTTCCGTAGTTTTGCAATGTGAAATAAAAAAGCAGCTGTTGATTTAATCCCACTGAAATACACAGCGAGCCAAGTTCATTATTATAACTCTTTGAAACACAGCCACTAGAAAATGGGACTAACCCTGATCTCTCTCGTCATCTGGGGTAAAACACAACATTTTCTGGTGGCGCAACTGGACTGTCTTCCAATTTCCTAACATTTCTTAAAATCAAGACAGTTTTAATTGACCGGTCATGAAAAAAAAAAAAATCTTTGCATAATGACCTATGCAACCTATGAAACGGATGTGGTTTGAACGCTGAATGAGGAAGCTTCAGTAGCAATCTCCTTTTCAAATCTCACAAGAAATCAATGGCTGGGGCAGCAGTAGTGGATTGAGTGAGCTGTGTAAACTATTTGATTTTCTGCCATGAAATGGGTTTAATTATTAAATAGCATTTATACCCAAGATACACGACAGCTCTCTACCGTAGTGATCTAATTTGGGCATTGAGTACAATACGGGGTATATTTAAATCCTATTCATACAGTTTCCTTTAAACTTGTAACCCTTATTTCCATCATTCTTGTATGGCATTCAGAGATTAAGAAGGGCAATGCATCATCCAGGCTGAGCGCTCACATGCCGTATTTAGATGCTGTTTATATCTAGGTAGGCTCCCAGTAGTTCAATGGAAGCACACCGTCTAATCTGAATCCAGATACTCACTGCATCCTTCTCTGGGTTGCACACTTTGACCCACAGGATGTGGTCCAGCAGCCAGTCAATGGGTTTGTCCTTGTAGAACATCAGCATGAACTCCACTATGAGAGATAGGTCGAGGGACTTGAACATCTTCCCTGAAGAACAACAACACGATGGCAACTTGGTAACACTGCAAAACCATCACAGCAAATCTGCAGTTTGAAATGAACAATGTGATACATAGGGAGGGAACCATTGCTATAAATTTGTAGTATGGTGTATGCATGCTTATTAAGAAAAAAAGATCATACAAACAGTAAAATAATTATGCTTAATTAAAAACACGAATTTACATATCACAGAAGTTTAGCACAACAAAGACTAAACAGGCGACTCCAAGTCCATTCATGGGTGATAAACGGACCAATAAATATGTGAAATTCAAGGTCATTATCAAAGACTCACAGTAACAGTCCCCTTACACTGACAGTGGAGCCAGACAAGTCATCTAGTTTATAAATGCTCACTAACAGCTGCTGCTGTAGTCCTAATCCATATTGATATACAACTGGAATTAAACCCTGTGCCTGCCACCGATTCATTACATTGTTTACCTCAGGTAGCATGAAATACCTCGCTGCTGCTAAGCATTCTTGTGTCTCCAGTTCTCATAATTGAAGAGGCTGCAGCCTAGATTGCAGTACTCTATTCTCTGCATTTAATCCGCTGGTTCAGAGATCCTAGCCCACAGCTCTTTGCATTCACTTTGCTGTCTCTCGATCCCTGCTTATTGAATCTGCTGTCATGGAACTGGCTGGCTCTGTCAAGGAAGTCTTCATACTGTAACATTTCAGTGACTTTCAGTTACACATGCCCTGTCAGTGGAAACCATTAATCTCCTTCTCTACTGCCTCGCCCCGGTATAAATCAGCTTCCAATCCAATTTAGCAAACACACTACCAGCAAAGGGCTTCAGCAGATAGCTATTTATAACATAAGGCTCCGGCATTCTGCAATGGCTTATCTGTTATTGTTCGATTAGATCCTTGCATCCAAATGAGACTGTTCGCCTCACTGAACAAAACACCTCTCAGCTCTGTAGCCCACGATTTACATTTAAACACAGACACACATGGAATGGGTAAGAGAACAAAGTTCACACGACTGGTTAATGTGCTATGCGAATGGCATTCCTGGCATTTTTCAATTGTTTGTCACAAATGGGAAAGACAGCAATTGGAACAGACTGTGATAGATATAGGTGCCTACTGATGGTGTTATGGCAGGTCTACTCCCTGTATGATCTGGCTTTGTGCCGAGAGCAGATTACTCCATTTGACCCACTGCCCTTTGTGGGATAGCAGACTCTGGCTTTACACCCTTGACTGGCATCAAACCTGTTGACTGCACTTAAAATGTCCTTTTTAACATCCAGGCAATTTGTGTCGACTATAATGGAAATTTCTCATATGCAGCACTTGTCCCTGCAGGGAGTTTTCAAAGGGTTCACAGTCATTAGGGAAAGATACTCTATATAGCCAAGCCTGGCTGCAAATAATAAACTGCAGCTTTTAGATATTCAAATCCACGTAAAATTGCCTGTCGATCAAAGTCCATCTGTACATACAAGTACCCACTGAACATTACATGATTATAATATTCATACTGTAGATTAATAGATGGATTTACAAATGGGTGCATCATACATACCTCTCTACATGGACTAGCAGAGAGATTTTCCCTATGGAAGGTACTATAGCAAAAACAGAACATGAATGAATACATACAGTACAGGCACCTACAAATAAGCAGATCTGTAAAACCTGTCAACAGAGCAGGGGATATGAATACCTTAAAAGGGGATTTTCCCCTCAATCATATATATATATATATATATATATATATATATATATATATATATATATATATATATATATATATATAGTGAGATAGCAGTTTGTGAGAGACAGCAGGGAGGGGGTTAAAACCTCCCTGCGAGAGAATGCACCTTTTGTCAATTGTTTGATTGTATTGCTTTATTGTTTCATTTAGTTTGCTAATTGTTTTATTGTTTAGTTTAATTGTTTTATTATTAATTATCATCCGCACCTGGGCGTTATTGGGGGAATTAGGTCCAGGTGTGGGGGTTTAAAAGGAGAGCAGGCAGTCTGCTCGAGGCTGCTGAGTAGAAGGAGGCAGGAGAGGTGCTCTGTCTCTGAGTAGCCAGAGAAAAAAAAGTAAGTGCGGTGTCAAACCGGTGTTTGTGTAAGGACGGGAAAACAGCTTAGCTGTCCCGTGTTAGGTAGTGTGTTCCTGAAAGTTGAGTTAGTGCTCCAAGAGGAGTTAGGTGTTTATTTTCATTTTGTATTTGTTTAGTTTGTGTTTATTAAAATATAGTGCATCAGCGCTTGAAAACGCCATTTCTGTGTGCTGGGTCGTGTTTTTAAAGGGGCAACGAACCCGAGTGAGTGCCGCTCGTTTACAATTATATATATATATATATATATATATAATTGATTGATTGCTCTTCCCTACTGCTGACTGAAGACCAAGTGTTGAAAGACTGTGACTGTGTGCACCTGCAACCATGCCTGTGTCATCTCTTCAAGCAGTTTCTACACTGTGAATTGGACTGGGGTATATATCTTACTATCAATTCAAAGCAATTCCTGCACATGAGATTTTGAGGAGGTGCCACTTAAACTGAATGCCGTCAAATTATTGAGTTCAGAATCTCCTTAACACAACAGCCCAGCCCCTTGGCGGTGTAATTCATGGCTGGAAGATCACAGTCTCTAGTCAAGAATTATGGTGTGTTCTTAAAAATCACAGGATGAGTTCATCCCAGCTGAGCACAAAGCATCATCTTTCAAGGTGCACTACAGAAAGAGAATTGATTTTCAGTGCTATACTAATATATGGTGTACTGTAAATGGGTCATATATTTTATATAAAATATATGGCATTACACTACATACAATGAACCTATCATTTAAACTGCTCCCAACAATTAAGGGCTCTTGTAGAATCCCCAAATAATACCCCTCGAGTATAAATGTTGGGCATGATTTCAATATAGGATTTATGATCGCATGGATACTGGTTTTCAACAAATGTCTTTGCAAAGTTTGAATTCAATTTGGGAGTGCGGTTAGCCAAAGCTCATCTGTATATGTGCAGTTGGTCAAAATGAGCTACATTCTGCTACCCCCAATAAATTGTACTAGGAATGTAGTGTTCCATCTGTTTTCAAGGTAAGAGGGACGTCTACGGAAATGCAACTAAAGCTGTGTCCTCACGTCACAGTATATTTACATGTGCATTATTCTGCACTGCCTCCCAACTCTCACAGGTCTTTTCGTTTGAGTGGTTTCTAAATTTCAAACAGGCTGTTTGTCTTTTCTAGGTCAGCCTATTAATCCCCCACCACCCCCCCAAAAAAAACCACTTATAATGAAAAAATCTAAACCAGTCTCCAAGATGCGATTTCCAATGCGCAAATGAACCAATTTCACGGCACCTGCCCTCGAAAGCTTCCCAGTCCCTTGATGGAGCTGGACCTCCATCTCCACAGGTGTCTGGAATCCTATTACACAGGCCATTCACCATTCATATTCACTCTGATTGAAAGTGGGGCTCTCTCTAGCAAGATGCAGGAACCCAACAGTGATCAGCAGGAGGCGCCAGTCTACCGGTCAGCATTTTAGCTGGAGATGTGTGTCTTTACGCTTTTTTAAAATCCTAATTTGAATTGCCGATCAAAGGGATTTTTAATTAAAACCGAACACGGTATGGAAATTGGTCATTTTGCAGTGAAAGATGTAGTCCTTAATTTCTCTCTTTATTAATTAAGTACCTCCTAAATCTGTCCACTCAGTATTATACATCCAAGAGAGAAAAAAAATAATATAACATGATGTACAATTCCATCATGTATGAATAAAAATAAAATGATATATATATTTTTTTCTAAATACTAGTTTTTTGCTATGGTAGTGTTTACACATATGCATTGGTTCTGTATACCATCTCAGTTAAAAGAAAGCAGTCAATGTGCTGAGAGAGAGAGAGAGAGAGAGAGAGAGAGAGAGAGAGAGAGAGAGAGAGAGAGAGAGAGAGAGAGAGAGAGAGAGAGAGAGAGAGAGAGCAGCGTCAGCGAGCAGCGTCACCAGTGCTGATAAAGTGATTAAGGAAACATCAACACATTACTATTCTTTTAAAAAGACAGGTAGAGAGAACTGTGAAAGTACAAGTCAAAGGCAGATCACTGACTTGGTATCCCTGGATGTCATTTTCAGTTTACGGAAGGTAAAAATTTGGCAGACTGTGCATTTTCCTGTATTTATATGTTGGCGTGTCATCCTGGTCTAGATACAACCTTTTTTTTTTTTGGTCAGCCCTCTCTTTCTTTCCTGTCTAACACATTCTTTGGCATGCAATAACCTGAGTGCTGAAGTACGTCACTCTCCTGTCCCCTAGATCAATTACCATCCCGTCTCTCTTTAAAGGACATGGCCTAAGATGAGTTTTCAAGGGAAACACTTTGAAAACAGCTTTATTTTTATGGCTTCATTCCTCCAGACTGACAGAATAAAAACATTTACAAGTTTACAAAATCATAGGCCAAGAGGGCAGCCTGCACCTTACATCCCACCAGGCACAGTCTGATGAAAACAGATGCAGTTACACACCTACTAAATTGATGGATATCAGAGAGCTACCCTTTTCATTCTTCTGCACCTCCAGCTAGGTGATTGCAATGAGTAAGGCTGTATTTTTTTCACAGTTATTTACAGATTTCACAATTGATGTGTAATATGTAGTTGTTCAGGAAAATTTATATTTCTCACTTAAAAATAAATACAGCAAACATTTTTCTTATTGACGTACTACCTGTTACACTGCATTTAGGAACCTGTCGGTCTAGTTTGCTTCCGGTAAATGGGTCAACACACTGCATAGCGCTGCATGATTTCTTTAAAATGTCTTCAACAACAGAGACGCCAACTGCAGCAAAGGTCAGAAATATTTCTGCTAAAGATCGCTCTGTCTAGTACAAGGGGACATTTCACGTTGTTATTTTAATATTTATTGATGTGTTTTTTTGTTGTTTGATAATTCACTGATGGTGAAAATAGAATGTCTTTAAAATGTGGACAACAATTTAGCATTTACTGTTTTTCAGGTAAGCATTTAAATATTTAGGAAGATTTGTTAAAATCTCTGTGGCTATTTAAAGAAATATAAAGAGTATAAAAAGATGGCTTTGAAGACTTTCCCTGCTCAAATTCCTCAGGTTTCACTCGGATTTTAAAGCTCTCCTTTCCATTTGTTAGCTTGAATGAACCTGTGGAAAGAATGGGCACCTGGGAGGCAGAAGGAGGAGTGCATATTTAAATCAAGATGTTTGAGTGCAGGCAGAATGAGTTGGGGAGGAACCAGCATTTCACAATGACATATTGAAATTTCTCACCTGAAAAGCAAGCTGCCTGGGGCTCAGGTTTAACAATAAGACAGCAGTTCAGAGATGAGGGGGGTGAGAGGGGAGCTTTTATATACAGAGTAAGACTATTTCTTTAAGATCACAGGTAGCTATGTGGTGCAGCAAGATTATCCACAAGCCTTTCAACTGGGTTTGAAATTAAAAGAGGTCACAAGTAAAATGGTGTCTGTGGTCCTGGTTTTGCATAAAAACAGTTCATTTATTTGAGATACAACAGTACCCTTCTACTCTTAACAGATCACAAGATCCTTTTGTCAGTGGCAAACTGCAGCAGGCTGGATGTAGTTTGCTGTGGTGCTCAAACAACTGCAACAGAGCTGTGTTATATTCGTGTTTGCCATGTGAAAGTGCAATTATAGAGCTTTTACAGCAAACAAATAAAAGTTGTTCTCAGTACAGGAATTAAGCAAAAAGACCAGACAGGCTGTGCATTGTTTGCTTTTGATCAGCAGTTGAAGGCAGTGCTTTAATCTTAGCCGAGTTATACTGTAGACATGGAAGGACTATCCTTGTCATGTTATAGGCCTAATGAGCAGTTTAGAAATGAATGCATAAGAACTTCATAAGAAAAATGGTCTGTTAATGTTTCCAATAAAGCAATATTCTACACTCCCAAACCGTTAATCTGCTGTGCCACACTGTGTTTAAATAAAGCACTCTCTATATACAAACTACAAATCAAGCCACTCGCAAATGGTCATAGATCTATTAATAATTACTATAACAATCTGCAATCGTGTGTATAAGTTCCCCCAACATAATGAAAGGCTTTTGATCTTCTTCAAATCAGTCAATACTTCTTAAGAGTTACCAGCTGTTATGGAAACAAATATCCATCCACACAAGAAAACATATATAAACAGTATATGTGGCACACATAGCAAGCTCTGTGCCACCCAACAACACCCTACAGTACTGTTTAATAGCCATCTATTGTGAAAATGAAATAATCCATAAGGCAGGCTAAGGACCAGCTGTTTGTAGCAATCAGATCACACCAGCTTCTAGAATAGAGGCAGAAGTATACTGTACAAGACTCACCAATTAAAAGGAGCACTGGGACACAGGGACCACTGACCCAAACAAGTCCAGAAATAAGAGATATCACAGGGCACGCCCAGAATAAACACAAGCTGGTGGGCTAATTTCCCTGGTTGGCATTTGTTTCTTTTGAAATAATCTATAACGAGTAGCATGAGCCTTGTGTATGATCTTTAAATAAATCTGTGAGAGCAGTGCACCTTAATGAGTGCTGAAGCACAGCATTCCCCACATTGTTTCACCTTAAATGAGCAATTATACAGTTGTTTCGCATTTCTCCGGTGCTCATTATATCCTATTATTTCACAGTGGAAAAAATAAATGTGTTTTGGAAAGCAAGCCCTCTTCCTTGAGACACAACAGAGTATTATATCATACCCACAAAACCTGGCTGACGGGAATGAAATTGAGATTGGCTTGGTTTTTTTAATCTAGACTCTCTTATCAAGCATTTCACCTGATTGCAATACAGATCCTTACTTTATCTATGTCTATTTTTTAAAAAAAATTCAGAGCGAGAGAGAGAGAGAGAGAGAGAGAGAGAGAGAGAGAGAGAGAGAGAGAGAGAGAGAGAGAGAGAGAGACTGGCTATTGAATGCAGCTTCTGAGTGTATCCAATCACAATAAGCAGCAGCAGCACCTGCCACCTGTGCCCCCCTACAGCCAATCAAATGATCTCATATTAAGACATGAGCGATGAGCAATGAATCGCTCTGCGACCAATTTTACAGGTCTGAAAATAAAATAAAACAAGTCACTATAGTTTATTCATTATTTTATAGACTCTATGGAGACCCAGAATTCCACTGTGACACAAAGGACCAGCCCATTGCCTAATTGTGGCTAAAAATAAATGTATTGCCATTGTAACTTAAGATGGAAACAAAAAATCTAGTGTATCAACTGACTGTGTTACCGTCAAATTGACATGAATTCTGGCTTTATTAGTAAACTGCATTTTTTCTTGGTCTGTTACTAACTGACAAACCACCCTATCACAAGACATGACAAGTTAATACGTCACATGTAAAGAGCAAATCTGTGTTTTGCTACAATTACATCTATGTTGCAGAAACCACCAGTTCAATAGAAAAGGGCCCTCATGTGGCAGTGTTTAAAAAACAAGAGAAGGTGAACAGATGGATTAAAAATGAAATGCAAATGAGAAATGCTACTTAATGACAGTGTCCAATTGGTAGCCAGACACCAGTATAGAATTAGAAGTGTTGGATTACTAAACATCCACCCTATCTATCTACTGAGCAAGCCCACAGTGTGTATATACAGAACATGTACATTTCATTACCACCAGAAATGAATGGTATAAAAATACATGTAGCCTTAGATTACTGCCACTAACTCCCCTTGCTGGTATTTAATCTTACCGAATGCACAAGTGGAGACAATACATACACAATCTAGCACTTCAAGTCAACATAGCTTGAATTCTCCAATCTTAAAAGCAGGTTCAAATCGATCCTGAATAGGCAAGGGCTGAATGAAAGGAGTCCAGCTGACCACCACCCCACCCTGGGCCTGAATCCCTCACCTATGAAGCCGAGCTGGGAGAACTCCAGGATCATCCACTCCTCGGAGGGCTGCTGCAGCGCAAAGTTTTTCATGGTGGTGAAGTAGTTGGGTCGAGCCACAATGTCATCTTCCAGCTGTGGGGAGAGGACAGCATTAAGAGCTGGAGACAGGAGTGCATACAGAGGAACAGGACAACTATAGGCCTACTCCAACCTTTAATCTGGTATGAAACGCCACACAACACAGACACAGTGGCCGACTGACTTCTGTTCTGTTTGACTGTTAATTGGAAATCCTCAGCCAAGCACACAGATAATACACTTTTAAATGAATCAGACATGTCGGTGAAAAGAAAGAAGATCCCTCTTTGTTCCTCTCTTGTTTAATATAGCTCTGTCAGAATGTGCAGTAGATCTATACAAAGGAGAGTGTTCATGCAAGTTAAGATATCTGAACATAATGTGTTGTACATTATGGTGCTCCCCAGTTATTTCACGACTGGATTAATGTGCTTATTTGGTGAATTCACGTTTGACGGTAATACATTCAGTCACTTTGCTTTGACGTTTTGATGTGGAAGTCTGATGTACACAGTAAGTACTGTACAAGGACAGCGGTATGTTATGAATCTGCATAACATTTTGGCTGTTGCAATTTCTTATCTAAAAAAACACTTCCCTAGGATGTCAGAAATTTCAGGAATTATACAGTTCAGATTAGCAATGGGGCAATTTCCAAGCAAAAAGAGAAATAAGTCTCACCTTTTTCTCACTCTGTTTTGTTAGTACTTTCGGGTTGTGTGTTTTAAGCCAGAGAAATTCTAGTTCCAAATGCAAATAACCTCATTCATATTAAAATACAGGAGGCTAAATGTTTGCGTCTCCAGTTTGGCCTTGCGAGTCGTACATCTTTCTTAAACTGGGTTTCCACATAGTTGTTAGGGTGTGTAAAAATCATAAAACCCCCCCAAAAAAACACATTCCATAAGAAAGTGCTGTGTACTGTCCTTGTACTATTTCTCAGTGCTGTCCACCGGGACTTCTGGAACTTCGTTATGTAGTATAGGAGTCGAGTCTTCTGGAACTTCGTTATGTAGTATAGGAGTCGAGTCTTCTGGAACTTCGTTATGTAGTATATGAGTCGAGTCTTCTGGAACTTCGTTATGTAGTATAGGAGTCGAGTCTTCTGGAACTTCGTTATGTAGTATAGGAGTCGAGTCTTCTGGAACTTTGTTATGTAGTATAGGAGTCGAGTCTTCTGGAACTTCGTTATGTAGTATATGAGTCGAGTCTTGCAGCAAGCTGCTTTTATGAATTGTATTTGTCTTTAACAAACCAATTTGTCTCCTCTTTTTCATGTTTTTAGACTTTAAAACAAATCTTGCTCAATGAATTTGCTCAAGCCTAGTGCCAGTGGTAGACAGCAGCAATAATACAGCTACGCTAATTTAATAGACATTTCGTTACAAACGTGACTTTTAGGTGGTACTTAACACTGACTGAAGAGTTTTTGGTTAATTGTACGGCTTTTTAGTGCGAGAAGACGAATTACCCACCCCTTAAAGTCGGAAAATGATTTAAACACGCACTTCCTATAGTGTGTGGAATGTGTGTGCTACATAATATAAAAAATGACTGTGGCCAGAAAGACGACTTTCTAAGCTGCATGGAAACCCGGCCAATGTCTGTACAGGAAGTGAATAAGAAGAGATAAGCAGAGTTAACTACAGTGAGTAGTGTCAAGCTTACCTGCACATAGTATGTCCCCTTGGACTGGGCATACATCATTAGAAAACAGTAGTCAAGATTCTGTTTCGTCCTCCATCTGCAGAACAAGACATTCACGAATTGAAAACACGTAAACAAGTTGAATACTTGAAGACAGAGCACATTCATGGCTCATTTCCTACATGCTAGTCATCTTCACCAATCACATTCCTCATTGTTTACCATACTTGCTGGGTAAGGAGTGGTTGACTTCTATTTAAGGATGGAACAGTTACCATTTCAAAACCGACACTTGCATAAAAAACTCCAAACCAAAAGAAACTCCAAAAAAAAAAAATGCGTAGGCAGCCCCAGCACTACTGCAGAGCTCACTGTATACTTTCCAGGCATGTTGACAGTTCATATTAAATATCCCTTCATTTTAATATAGCCACAAGTTATAGACCTACCACATTGATTCTGCCAGCCCCAGCACGATTTGTTGATGAAAAGCTCTGGTGCAACTAGCACTGTAGGCATACTGGAAGTTTTTGTTGAAAAAAAAAAAAAAAAAAAAAACATCCTAACAAGTGAAAAGCTCAAGCTGGAAGTTTTATAAAACATTTTATAAAACATCAAAACAATTGTAAAAAACAGCTTATATAGTTTTATAAGTGCTTTAAAAGAGACACCTTTGTCTTTCATGGCATCAAGTGCACAGAGCAGCACGTTTTGGTATTGTGAAGTGTCAGATAAGGCTTTATCAATGATTTCCTTTGTTTACTAGGATGTCACTGGTCACGATGGTATAAAAAAAAGGGAACGATTTTTTTCTATAACATACGTATTGTAATGATCCTCAAGTGAAAGCCCACAGCCCTGACTATGGTAATTCACAGCAGTCAACAGAAGGTTAAGCTTTCAAGGGGCAGTGGTTAAAAACCTGGTGCTAACAGAGGGAGATATCTTAAATACACAAACAACAATACACACATATTCACTATTCTAATACATTTGAACTGACTGGCCAAAACTTCTGAGCATATATATCTTGGTTAAATTGTACAGACTGTAGTTTATTGTTGTGAGTCATCCACCATTAAAAAGGAAAACCAATGCACCAGTTTACTTACCGTACTTAAGCCAGTGCTAAATTTGGTCTCAGTTGCTAGACAACATTAAATCAGCTTAATGCATTTTGCTTCCAATGCTTGACCACTCTTTTGATTTATATCGCTTGATGAGTTTATGCACTCAGATTTCTACAGCATTCAAGGAACTCAATCATCTGTGATAATCTCTCTGCTACATAATACTGGTGGGAATCAGTTTGTTTTTAATGAGCTGTAGATATCAATCTTTCAAAACAAGGTCTAGTGTGTATGTATCGATTTTAAGGCAACATTCTAGATGTAAATATCCAAACTCTAAACTATTAACAAAGAAAGAAGGAAACAAACAAACAAAAGCAACAAAAGAAAGCGAGAGAGATCTTTGAAAACTACACTAACATTTCTCATTTCTGTTTGTTTAATCTTTCACAGCAGGAGAGATCCTCGTGATAAAACATCCAGTTTTCCAGGGAGTCCTGGGAGACTCTGACAAGGGAGCTAGAGAGACGCAGACAAATCACCCTTAACAGACACAATACAAGCAATAACTACCGAATAAATCTTAAAGCTGCTTCCATTACTCCCGTACCGAGAGGGTTTTAACAGAAACATCTTTTAGTTAGGTGTAATGCATTCAGCTTCGTCCAACATCTCTCGTCATTTCAATAATGGAATACTTAAAGCTGCACAATCAGGTTGTATTTTATAGTAATAGAGGATTCTTATTTACTAGATTCATATTTACTAGATTCTTCCTTGCTTGGATTTCTGTATAGAAGTATTGAGGGTGTCACATAAGTGACGCATTATATAGCCATAACTTAATATTGGCGGTGTCACAAATTACTTCAGTTAGAATTAGGACTTCATAGATCTGTTTCAACTTAATTTTCAGATCTTTAGATGACAGAGAGGCAGATTAGAGAGACAAATACAGACTGTGCTAATTTTGTTTACAAAAAATTGTGTTTGGCTGAAACACGACATTGTGTCATCAGCAAAACAGCCTGGAAATAACATACAGCCAAACATGAACCAGACCCAGAATCACACCTAGCTCAATTTCTCTACTCTTGGCTTATATGTTTTTCATTTTTGTACACTGCAATTATAGTTATACCTCCTTTCAAACACACACAGTTTGTAACATACAACCCCACAAAGGATAAATAAATATGAAGTAAATCCGAGTGGAGAGTGGCTTCTTATGCTTTCTATATAAAACAATTCTTGCAAGCTAGTTTAATGTTTCACTATTTGTGGGAATCCCAGGAGCTGTGGAGGGGCTTGAAAACCACCTTCATATAGACTTCAATATCTAGGCCTGTCAATTGCTAAAAAATTAACATATAAACTTCCACCAAACTAACCCACAGAGACAAAACAGACCACACGAAGCAGTACAGTGACCATCTGTCACAGGATGGCTTGAGCAGTGACATCAGACCCGGAAGAAGACAGGACACAGACAGAACTGGCGAGTGATGAAATTGCGCTGATTTATTGTAAAATAAAAAAAAGGTTTAAACAGAAAACAAAACTCTGCATACAAAACAAAATGGCGCGGTGGCCAAAACAGACTATTGTGTTGGTTTAAAAGCTAGCACGCTAGCAACTGTTATTTATATTTTTTAATTACTCTCTCTCCCGTACCTCCTCACCGTACACCCAACCCCGTGTGCGTGATTTCATTCTTTCTTTTATACAGCTGTGCCGAGACTCGATTGCTAATCAATCATTCACTTGAATCTCTGCACAGACTGCACATTGACTGATTGTGCAATCCCCATGCCTAAAAACAAATACACATTTTACATCACCTGTGATACATAACCCACACTCTGTGCACCACTATAATAATACATATAACAGACAACATGAAACACACCACATACAACATAAAACACAAACTACGTGCAGGGGATCTGCCCGAACAGTCTGCCCACTCACAATATTCACTACGGGGGAGGGTATTGTAGAGCAATTGGGGGCAAGAGATATGGCGTCCGTCTGTCCTTTTAATTCCCAAGATTTAATCTAAACCTCTGTAAAAAGGATAGAACTCCTCAGTCAAGCACTTTTCAGTCTGAAGAGTTCGTATAAAGCTACTGTTTATGAAGTTTATACATAAGTTGTCATTTGTAAGACGAATGCCCTTTGTGAAACTACTGTTGTGTGTTTGTGTGAGTGACAAACAATATCCAAGAGCGAGTTTATTATTAGGGAGGGCCCTTTTTCGTATTGATTATCTCCTCTTAATTAATCCCTCTAAAATTCAAATGCGATTACTCAAGCTAGAAGGGACAGTTCTCTCCTAACGCTGGCCTACCTCTGGTCATTTTTACGGGTTAAGCTAAAAATATCTCTCTCTCTCCCAACCCCCTGAGAAAGATGAAATTCCCTTGTCAACATTTCTCTGTACAGAGAGCCCTGAATGCCCTCCAAGGAGTTTATTTTCAAGCAGCCAACCATTCTTCACTTCCATTCCCCATTCTACCAGCAGGAGCGCTGTGATCCAGACACCTCCAGCCTTTGTCTCCGAGCGAACCCCTCCTGGAATGATGGCACTGAAGCCGATGCTAACAGTTAGCTACAACAAAGGATCCACTTCTGCCAAGATATCTCTCTCCATATAAAAATCTTCTGCTTTAAAACAGACCTCATGAATTAAACATGGCATTAAGCAGCGCAGACCTGGGGATTATTTACTCCGGCTTGCCGTTTTATTAAACACAGCCATAAATCACGAGGACCAGGCCCAGCCATGTGATGCTAAAATTAGCACTGAGAGCAGTGTGGGTCAGGTTTAAAAGGCACGCACACACACACACACACACACACACACACACACATATTCACATGCATATAGACATATGAGAAAGTACACATACAAGGACACCAATGTAATGAAGTGCATACTTCAATATTGGAGGGACTGATTACAATTTTTTTAAAAAAATCTTTTAAATTTCATCCAAAGATAGATTTGCACAGGTGCATGCATGAATGTACAGATGCATCTAATCTTCAAAAGGTTGTGTCCCTGGGGACTGGCAAGACAACAAACACGCACGATGCTTTTGAAGGAGCCATTATTTTTTATCTGCACCAGCACTGTGCAAATGAGGCTCTTGTCAGCATAAAAAGTGTGTTTCTCACTAGTTGCCATCATTGTGCAGACCCATTAGGACAAACATTATTTATACACAAGTTACATACACTCACACAAAGCCGAATGCTTGTGATTATGTTAGTATGTATGAATTGTAATATGGTAGGAAAGTTCCTATAAATATGCTAGTAGACTAGCAGGCAAGCATGCCTCGTTTGGTCAAAATGCAGCAGAGAGAAGGCAGCAGCAAGGGTCCTGCTCGTCTCAGTGCACTGAGTGATGTGAAGTTAATTCGGGGGAGGGGGGGTTGGGGTGGTCAACTTCACCCTCATGCTTAAGAAAAATGTGGATCCTCCATAGCAGGTTTGAAATACCCACAATTGAGAAGGCCACTGCTATTTTAATTTTTTTGCACGGTTCAATTATATATATATATATATATATATATATATATATATATATATATATATATATATATATATATATATATATAATCATCAATGGATTAATCTCCCTGGTGATGGGTATATTGTTACTGGAAGATTTTGCTTCTTGCTTTTGAATAGTGTTCTCCGTGCATCGATTTTTGTCAATTATTACCTCTCCGATATTCAATTAGGAAAATGTATGCTGATTTCACCTCTAGAAAAGTTCCTTTTAATAAAAGCAGCAACAGTTGCATGAGATGAGTTGCCCCTACCTGACTCTCTCCTTGGGGTCTCCGAATGACTCCTTCAGTCGAGAAAAGTCAGGGTAGAAGTTCACAGAGGGGGAGATGATCTCCAGGAGGCCAGACTGGATCTCAATAGGAAACCTTGTGGATGAAAACATGCAAGATTGGCAGCCAGGTTTATATTAAACAAACAAAGTAATGATCTGGTTTAAATTTACAGCAACACACACAGTACCAACCACAACTAAATCTAACAGTACATAAAATCAGTGAGAAATGTTATTAAAAATCAATAAAAGGAGGACAATCAACTTGTGCTAGGTTTGTAGCATCTGTTTTTAGTGACTAATGTTACACCGCTAACAAAAAACAGCTTTGCTACCACATTATTAAACTTAAAAAGCTCAGATAATTTTGATTTTATTTAGAAAACTCTAAATAAAAAAAATAAATCAACTTGCATCTGCCAATTACTTTAACCCATTTAAGTGAAACCAACTGACTTGCCATTTTCTGCTTAAGAAATGAAAATTTAGTCTGAATTACATACATTTTTTGGTATCAAGGAAATTATACCTTCCCCTGTCGGTCACAAACGAGATATCATCTCTGAACGATTTTATCAAACACACAGGCAGGCTTGAAAAGGAGGCAGATTTTTCAATCCCATTCCAGTGACAGCAGGTATAACATGCAGAGACTCAGTAGAAATCCAATTTCTACATAATAACAGCCCTCTGATTTAAAAAAGGGGCAAAGTCGGGTGGATGGCTTTTACGCACCGTTGGAATTGCTGCTTATCTATCGGAGCAATCGCTCTGCCAGGGCTGGTTTAGGGACTTGTCAAAATGACAGAAACCAAGAAACCCGCCCGTCACCAAAGGTATTTAAATAAATAAAGTCTGCAAATACAAAATGAAAGATATAGGTACCTGACTCAATCAACTAGCCCTGCAACAAGTCAGGCTTCAGAAGCTAACAGGTCTAACATGCGGTGTAGTCTGATCTGGGACAAGTCTAGAGGAGGATTATCAGTTCCTTTCAAAGGAGAAGCACAAACTAAGTTCACTGGTATCTTAATTCATAGCCACGTTTCCCCATTTACACATGGAAATGTTTTGCCTTTTATGTTGAGTTCTAAAGTAATTGTAAATGCAGCTGTATTGGTTTGGTTTTCTTCCAGCTGTTGTTGTGTAGTCAGTACCACATCCGTGACAGACTTTGGTTGATCACAATGCAGCATAGGCTGGATGTCTTAAAAATCCTTCAGCACTCACAGGTGTTTTCTACAGTGCAAGGTTAAAGGATCTTCCCACTCTTTATATGATTTCTGAGAGGTTCCCAAGATAAAGCCTTTAATATCTCCATCATAACTAGCGTTCACGCAACTTTGTGTAACAAAAGTCCTTGTGTCAATTCTAGATGGAACACACACAGGAGGAGTGAGTCAACACTGCAGGACCTTTCCTCAACAATGCAGAATTACTTACAGGTGTTTCAAGTTGTCTGCCACACTGTTTGCATATTGCTGATCTGTCTGAAATACAAGAAGAATGTATTAATATAGTTGCACTGGTAAGTCTATTGTTTAATATTTTTTTTTTTTTTTTTTTTTTTTAGTCGAACATCCTAAGGTACAGTGGAATTTAGTAGATGATAAGACAGACATTTGTCCAGGGCTTAAAAATAAAACTTACAGTGAACAAATGGATATGAAACACTGTTATTTACGCAGCTACCCATTCCCAGTGTCTGCTCCGGCTTTTCATTTTGATTTGGGAACAAAAAATGTTGAACAGTTAGATAATACAGCAAGTTTTTATTAATTTAAAATCATCATAAAAAAAGTGTGTATGTGTATCGTGGGGCTTCATATGTCTCTGTCCTATGGTAGATGTACGGTAAGCTCAGTATTTTAACTATTATGACCTTTAGTTGAAATGTTTGTCATTGAATTTACTAAGTTTCTTTTAGTGTTTATAAAATGAGTGTTGTGATTGTAAAGATAGCTTGTAAAGAAAAAAAAAAACAAACATTTTTAAGGTGACTGAATACCCTCCACTGGCATCATCCGACTTACAAGTGTCATTGTCTTTTGTAACCCTCTTCACCTTTGGATGAAGGTACTCCTAAACTACTTTTGCATTCTCTAGCTGTCTGCGAGACTGCTTCAAGTGTTAGAGGAGACTCTGCAGTGTGTTCAGGAAACACAATTCTTTACCTTTACTTTACCCTACTCTCTGGCACACTTTCTACTGTGGTTAAGAACTCAACTGTCTCCCTACCCAGCCACATCCTAATGAGCTTCCTCTGGTTAAGACAGGAAGCTCTTTTCTCTTCTCTGCAAGGATATGCTCTCAGTCCCGCCCAGGTTACTGGAAACTGGCTAAATCAGCAGTCCATCAATCAATGCCCATTCCTTGCTTTTAGGTTTAACTCTTCCAGTGCCAGATACATTTTCTAAAACTAAGTATGTCATTAACATACGGTACATCCCCTCAGCTGTAAATAAAGAATTTAAACTGCTGGTAAGATGAAAATGTAGATCACCCCGGCCTCCGTACAGATTCTGACATGCTAAAACTTGCACTAAACAATGCCCTAACCAAGTTTAATCAATTGGTTAAGCACTTCTTTAGTTACATGTTCAAATGTAAGTGTGACTTGTGCAACATACTGGTAGTCAAGAGCAAAGAAATATAAAAAGCTTACAGTACATTAAGAAGTTGAATTTGTCGGTTTTGTTTTGATGAACATTTTGACATGGGCAGTGTTAAAATCTCTGAGTTGTTACATGACTAAGATTCATGTAATTCGATTTCATCATTAAGGATATTGCAGATACAAATTGGAGAGTAAGTCACATGGATCCAGGTTTAACCAGTGCATTTGTGGCATTTGCTACCTGTCCTTTTTCAATAAGAAATGCAGGATTACAAGTCTCCGAATGGTTACACTAATTAAGAGAGCTTCTAGTTTATCCACCCTCCGTACCTTAAAAGTTGAAGGTATATGACAGCAGCCTAAGGCATTGCCCCAGCCTCAGTGATGCTCTCAGACAGAAGGTTAGAAAAGGCTGAGAGAATGGGTAGGCAGGAAGCACCTGTGTCTGCCATTGATTGGTCATGCCTCAGAGCTGCCTGACCATTGACTGCTCATGGTTGACTATTCCTGCTGTCAGAGACCCAACAAGCTGAAACTAGAGAGCAGAAAGGCAGACATCTAGAGAGAACCAAGATTGCACTTTTTTTAAGTGAGATGTTGTTTGAGTGGGGTTCTGTTAGAAGTCCACGTTGACACCGGTGGGGTACAAAGGGGTCAGTGCATGCACTGTGATATCAACAGCATACAGTTTTAACAGCATTAATAGTGTTTTAAGATTCTGTTACTACTCTACTAGAGGAGTCTAAAGCAGAAAATAAGGTCAGCAGAGGAAGGTTCTCATGTGACTGCAACAACGTGGCTGCACAGTCTGCGTGATCAGTCTTAAACTGTTAGGCTGTCCCTTCGATAAGCTTTCCAGTCATTCATGTTGACATTGCTTGAGTATTTTTCCTGGATTTCGACTGACGCCACTTTGTTTGTATCCTGTCACCATGTGCAGTTTACGGTGATGTAAACAGGTGACACAGTCTGCCTAATGCATGTGTCTCATGATTACAGTCAAGGGGGCTCACATACTTTTTAAATAAACAAATGAAGTGTAGCTTGTTTCTGATAATTCTGCTCAATTCCTGAGTGTCTCAGACTATTAAATACGCAATTATTTCATTTCCAGCCAAGTCAGTCAGTCTGTTAAAAAAGTCATTAAAATAAGCCATTTTCAAACAAAGTGCTTCAAGGAAGCCTATCTTTAGCAGGATGATGATTAAAGCCGAATCAGAAGTCATATTTCTGTAAGGCTACCCCATTTCACGTGAATTAATTGCCAGATAAAAAGCAGACAATTCTATTAAAATCAGTCTGTTAGAAAGGCATTAGCAAAGCCAGCTAATGATTTCCTAATGCCCGTTGTTGCTTCTCAGCTCTGGAGGGGCTGTTGGTAAAAGAAAACCTTTTCTTTCAGAGCTGATCTTTTCCAAACTAAAATGTTTAAGATTTAGACAGTAGGGTTCCTGGGCTGTGATATGCTCCCGCTCTCAAAATGCAGAATCATCATTTGACATATCTTTTCAGGTGTTTGAATAATTACAGCTGGAAAAGTTCGTAGTAAGCAGAGGTGTAGCAAAAAATCAGCAACATTTGAGATGGTGCGGTTTCTAAAATAGAGTTGCTTTTACACTGACTGACCACATTAAAAGGGTAAACACTGTTATATACCCTAGTACAGTAGAACACACTAGTATCTTGAAACCGATAAAGGCATAACAACTGTGGGGGTGCCACGTTGAAGTTACAAATGAATTAAGTGTGGCTGCAGACCTAATTTTTCTCACTCATGCCTACTTGGTTTGTTGGTTTCTGTAATCAAATGATGATATTGAGCTGGTGGTTGTCCTGTCTTGTACCAGCCTGTGCAGCGAGTGTGAGTGTACGCATGTCCTCTGTATTTGAGCGGCTCACCTCAGCGATAAACACCACAATGACACAGTCCTCCTTCTCGGCGACAGTGAGCTCCGACATCAGTGAGTTGAGGGTGTCTGTCAGGTAGGAGTGGACCTCCCTCTTCACACTGGGGATTCCCATCACTATCGACACTGCCAACACACAACCAACCAGCACAGTCATTCAGTGGCTCCAATAGCTAAACAATACACCTATCTGAGATGCCATTTGTATCCTTTGTTTACAATAAAACACTACTAAAAAGAAGTTATATTTACAACGCCGGCTGGTGTGTCAACCACCTTCTTAAATATGTAAAGATTTTATTTTAAAAACGTATGTGACATAGCGCCTTAATTATCCTCATAACTGGGTACATCTCACATCCCTACAGAAGGACCTGGTCCTCTCTCCCCTGCTCCCCTCACCTCCTGTCCTCCCCTGGCCCACGTGCACGGCCGGCTGCAGGCTGTTCTCCTTTGCCAGCAGGTGGGGGAGGTGGTGGAAGATGGTGGGCAGCTGAAGCACATTCTTATTGGTGACGTTCCACAGCTTCAGCTTGGTTTCATCTAGAAGAAAGCAGAGGTTAGTGAAAACGTGAGCACCAACATCTCTTACCAATACAAAACAAGGTGCCCAAACCCCTGAACAAGTGGTTCCCCAAGTAACAATAATGATTAACAGGCAACCCCCAAAACAGTACGCGAGTAACATTCACCCCTTGTAATTCAATACTAGGGGTTTCAATAGGATGAAAAAATGCCTACATTTAACGTATGTGCATACAGATGAATGGGTAGGTTCCACTTTGTATTCCTAGATTCTCCCAGTAACTTTTGATAAAAGAAACGTGAACACAATTGGAGAAGTGGTTCTCAAGATGAAAATGCACACAGGATTTGCACTACTTTCCCCATCGCCAGGGATAGGCAATCACCAGTAAGTTGCTTGCTGCTGTTGCCACAGAACAGTAGCACACCCCAGTACAGCAGAATACCTGACAGGCTGCTCCAGGTGTGGTTAATGTCCCTCAGTGCCTGCTTCTCAGCAATGGCCCTCTTGATCTCATCCAGGACCAGGTTGAGCTCCTTGGATCGCTTCAGGTTCTCCTGCTCCGCAGTGTGGAGCCGGTCCCTCAGTGCCAAGAACTCCCGCTGGTAGATATCCACCACATCACCTGGAGAAGAGAACAGAGGAAGCAGGAGCAGTTAGCTCAGGCAGGAAACTTACATGCTTGTTTATAAGGAGGCCACAATATTTTCTGCACATATTTTTGACTACCTCTTGACAGATGGCACTCTTGAAAAACATTTAGGCACAGCAGTAATGCAAAGTGGTCTACTGACTTTAAAAACTACTTTCAATTGTAAGCATTTTCCAGTAGAACGGCCCACTTTAGATAAGGGTTTCCAGGAATGTTTCCATAGCTATTCTGATGCTCTTCAAGACTGCTTTATAACAAGGGCCTCATTCAAGCAGTAAGAAAATCAGGTTCAGAAAAAATCCTAATTCAAGCTTGATTCAAATCCAGGCCCTCAGTGCTGAAAGGCTTGTGCATGAACCTACAGCGCCCACTAGCCTCCACGGTAAGCTTGTGATAATATCAGGCAAGACAGCATTCTGGGGAAAAAAGGCAGGATGTTCTAAATCCTTAATGCAATTTGACCCCAAATCTCACCACTAATCCCCATGCACTCTCCCTACCTTCAAGATGCACACAGCAAATGAAATCCACCCTCAGAGATTTATTACCCACAGCTGACCTCATTCTTATTCTATTTCAGTCAAAAAGACCAATCATGACAAGCAGGCAGTATACAGAAGAGAAAACTGAAGGAAAAGCCCCAAATCTGAGCCAAAAAACATTTCATAGACAACAAGGCATTTGCATAATGCTGCGGTAATCCGATATAAAAGGGCACAATATGATGTTGAATTACTTCAGACCACCCTGTATTACTGTAATCTTCATACATTAAAACCAGCCTAACACATTTCTGTCAATGGTATTTAGTATTGTTAAATATATGAGCCTTCTGTGTATTACTCGATTATAAATCCATTTTCTGCCAATTTGTTTTAATAAAACTTAAATATCTAATTCTCTCTCCATTTGTTGGGTATCTGATACTGTTCTTTGGTTAAATATTCCTCATTCCCTCAGAGTTGGAAATTGATCATTTTGAAACCATAGTCTATCCTGAATACACTGCATGGTTAAGAGGGAAGGGATAAGTGACGGATGACACATTACTGCAAAGCCTTTACAGCAACGCTTCCAATATTATTATGCTACTGGAGATGCATTGCCTGGCCACTTCATTAGGATGCATTTACTTGATTGGATTTGGCATCGACCCAGTTTGGGGCACATTCTCCACTCTTACCCTGGGTCCTCAGATTACTCTGAACAAATGGCTGTAGTTTACTTAAGCATAGTTCCATATCAGGTCCACCCAACAATTCCGCATATCAGATCAGAAATTTCAGGAATCCACCATGGCCACCAAAATCCCTGGATTTCAATCTAATTGAGCATGTTTTGGGATGAACGATGAACGGTGAATTTATCCCTACCTGTCTGCCTACCTCTGAATTGAACAACATCAATATCTTAGGGAAGGATGAGTCTTACAATGTAATTAAATTTAATAAAAATCAAACTTGCCACACAGAAAGGTATTAAATCGGATTAAAGTTCGGAGTGCACTCATGCCTCAAGATGTATTCATCATAATGCTTTAACACCAAAATAGCAGCAGGGGGTGCAGTTAATTGGGACAGAACAGATCACATGATTTGTACCACTTAAAGGGCACAGAGTAAGCCTCTTCCAGCACAACCTACTTGGACCTATTAACTCTAGAGACCAAGACAAACATCAGGTAGAGTATGATGGTGTGTCAGTACTATCAAAACTTTCCACTTACAATAGAATAAAAACAATGTGAAATGCACACAAAATGGCCATGTATTTAACAATTGGGGTTAACTTGGCCTGTTTTTACTGCAATGGAATTTTCTAGCAATATGAATATAAAAAGGGAGGCCAAGTTGCATTCCCTAGTTCATCTCAATCTCTACAGGTATGCCAAATTTCATGAAGGTCTGTTTTTGGTGCTTCCAAAAAAACCACACACACACACACACACACACACACACACACACAGAGACCGGAATATCAAGAAGGTGGACTGCTTATTTCTCCCAATCTTTAAATAGGAGAGTGCTTTTTTCATTTGTTTCTTCAATTATATTCAAGTAAATGTGAATAATCTAATTTAATTACATTTTATAAAAAGGCACCTGCGTTTGTGTAATTATTATTTTGTGTATGCACAGAAAGCTGTTCCACTCTGATCAAATTAAGACACTTATGTCGACTGAAATTAAAATAATTCCAACAAAAACTAAAAAAAGTCACAAAAGGCCCTTGGGAGAACGACGTGTTTTACAACAGATACAGCCCTACATCAGCTGTTGTTGACAGGAATGAGTATGAAGGACCTCTGAGTTCTGATTCAGGGGCTCCAAAAAAATCCCAAGGAAGACAAAAAGAACGGAAGTAGCACTCAAGTCTCAACAGTATTCTGAAAGTTCAAAACCTTGATTGTAAATGGTGATCTTCCAACACCGGTTATTAAATCACACTTCCCCACAAATCCAACATCTGCTGTGTGAGAGAGGATAAATGTGTTGTGTTTACGGCTTGAGCCTTCTAAGGCTCCTTTACAGTGATAAGAGTTTTTATATTCTAGGCTTACCAGGGGGATAATTGCAACTGAACTGAAATCAGATGGCTGAGAGGAGCTTTGATTAGACAGTCTGATTCATCAGGACTTGTGTTTAGAGTTTAGTATATTCTAGGTAGGCAGACACTTGCCAACGTTTTAAAGAAATGACTGGAAAAAAACCTACTGGAGAACACTAAAAAAACACGATGCATAAAATGGGCTTCTGAAGATATCAAAATGCAAGGAAAAGCAATTGTCAACCCAAGATCTGGACAGAATCTCACCAACCCCCTTCAGTTCAACCACTTGAAGATTAAATCAGCACACATTCCTTTATTTTTAATGCTGGAAAAAAGGTTTGTTGGGTAGGATCTATACACAGAAAATGCAGACCTGTTCAGGGAGAAACCAGACACTTCCTGCAGTCTCCATTTAACTCCCAGCACCTCCAGTACAGATTTCCTTCCCACAATCCAATGGCTTCCCAATTGCTGGAAATTAAACTTTAATCTGGATCACACATGCCGATAATTTTCCATTAAGTCATTACATTGTATACAACGGTGTGTTACCTGTGCCAATTTGAGAAAACGCCACATTCCAGTTTCAATCTGGAAAATGGAAGGAAAATAGGTTTCAAATATATAGCAAAAGCATCCAAGAAATAAGCAGCAAATGAGAAAGTCTTTGTTTTTACCACTGAGCAGATACAGCACAGACTTAATATGTACTTCCCCCAGAACAATCTTGCCCTGGAGGGACCAACATTACAGAGGGCTTGAGTGTAGTTCAGTTTTAGTCTGAGATACTGCTTGCAAAAGTGCCAATCAGTGCCTTAAAAACAGCCACAAGATTGAATTTAAATTCCTACCAACTTGGTTAGATTTAATACAGTGCCCTACAGTAAATACCTTCGTCAGTCTATTGAGTCAACAGCCTTTCCATGTAGACCTTTAAAAAATAAACAGCTGGATGAATGAAGTGTTTGTTGAAGGTACATTCCAAGTACAGCAGTTAAACCTTTTCAGATTAAAGCCAAACTTTAGATAAACTCGCATCACACCTTGACTGAAACTGTGCCCTTCCCACAAGCAGACCTCCCCTCTGGTTAATATTTTAAAAGGTTCAATGTACAAATTAACTAGCAGGCCACTGTTTTGGCCCACTTGTGTTTTCCAGTCATTCAAACTTAAAGTTGTACAATCATCTGTATGTCCACATACTAACATTTACTGACATGAATTACAATCAAATTCCCCCTTTTTTTGTTTCATCGTTCTCTTGTTAACACTTTTTGTATAACAAGTCTTGAGGGTTCAAGCATTAAATAACTCGTTTTCATTTCTAAATAGATTTGTCTTGCATTCCAATCAAATCTAAAAAGTCGACAGAACGAGTAACCAAATCGCACAGTTCCCAATTCAACTGTGTTGCTGAGCTTGCTAGAAGGAATCCAGATAGTTAATTTAGGTCTGAGTGAACCCTATCTAATCCAGCCCCTCTACATACTGTGATTCTGTATAATTTGGGCATGATTTGTTGACCAAATACATATTGAAATGAACGGTGCAATAGAGTCTCCAATTTGGAACCTGGCATGATTTTTAAGTCTCTTCTGTCTAAAACTAGTATAAGTTTAAAACTAGTATAAAAAGAAAACAAAGTGTTGCATATATATTCCCATATCCTGCCAGCGTCATTCTGAATTGTGCAATTGTGAGCATCCGCACAATGAGCATATCTGTGGCCATATATAGAGGTTTACATATCAGACTTCTCATCAGCTCTCCTTTGAAACACTTTCTGAAAACAGTTTTGTTGGGAAAATTCTCTCGAGGGTGCATTTGAACACAAACTCACAATCTGACTATTTTAACAGTGCCATATGGAAATGCAAAGTGCCTGTGAATCCATGATTTATATGCAACGCAGACTTTGCAGAAGTAGTTTTTATTTTGTTGTTTTTGTCTGCCACTGCTTTTTTTAAAAATAACATTTAGGTATTTTTCCAGCACTGCATTTGGCTGAGAAGCCCAGTCAGAAGACTAAACGTAATTCTGTAGTTGCAAGTTGTAATAAATGAATGCACCGAAAGTATAACACTGCAGAGAGGTTATTTATTCTGCAAACTGTCTGCTTAAAAGCATTTTGGTGTGAGGAGGATTTCAATTATTACTTTTTATATAATGTTCCAACACATTGATTATATGAAGACCAGATCTAATGCTTAATTTTTAAACACTCAAATCAGAACAAATAAACAAACTACATTTACTGCCCATTGTTTTAGGACTCGCACCCAATACTGGGTTGGTAGTGACCCATGGAGGCATCTTGCGGCCACAGATTCAAGTTCATCCATTGGATGCTCAATTGTTCTGGCCAAGGAAGAAGACTGAAATCTTTTTCTTTAAGGGGCAACACCAGCACGGCGGCGGGTTGAATTTTCACCTTGAAAGGTACCCAGTCCCTCAGCATTGTGGGGTGGATCATCTACAATTGTCAGGAACACACAGGAAGTTGTTCAGCCTTCCAGTGGAATCAAAGTAAAGTCCCAATTTAAAGACAATACGTTTCACTGTAGCCCTTGGGATGAAATTGTTGGCTAGGTGGCTATTTTTTATTTATTTATTTATTTTATGGTTTTTTTTTAATTAGCAGTGGGAGAAAACCTCTTCAGCAAGTACAGTAGAATCTGCCAGAACTGACGTATGCTGAATCTACTAGGTTGGATACTAATGAGAGCATAACAAATACTTTTCAAGAAAGCTCTGAGACTTTGTATAAATGGATGTTATATTTTTAAATGCTGCAATAACAGTTCTGTTTGTGAAGCATCCACACTATAATTTGACAGAACAGGTGGTTTATTTGCACTGTGCGGGGCCTTATTTTCCCCCATTGGTGCTTGAGCCCCGGAGCACTCATAGAATCACCGCCTGTGCTCCTGTTATCAGTGATTAAAGCCTGGTTTTCAAACACACTGATTATCGCTCACCAGTACTGTATTGGTATAAGAAAACTGTGTTTTAAAAAAGTAATTTCAGCTTCCAATCACTTAAATATACTGACGATAATGTAAACAACACCAAGCTACAGACAGCAAGTCCCAAGCTTTAAATGTGTTACTGTTTATAGATAAGAACTCAGCTTTATTATGAATATATTGTGTTATTATGTTTTAAGCAACATACTACGATAATGTTCATTATGGTAATTGTTTTTTTATTAGTTTTAAAATGTGGCCTATTACCACGTTTGTACAACCGGCCCCCTTTGCTCATGACATCACAAACGTAAAACGTTTATCTTTATGCTATTTTATTGTTTCATTCTGCGTGTGTATTATGTTTTCTGTAAAGCACCTTGGGGTCTATGACGTAAGGTGCTATATAAATGACAAATAAAATAAATAAATTAAGTGGGGTTGGCATTGCCGGGGAGATGAAGGGAGGTTTCAGTTCAGTGACTGTTTTCTAAGCATTATATGTGAATGCTTATTCACCATTGCTACACCCCGTTAGAAAATTGACTTCCCTGCATTTTTTTAACGCAAGACTGAATGTGAGAGTATGTGTGTATGTTTGTTTTAAGTACTCGCCCAGACGACTACTGAGATACAGACATCAACTAGTCCTCATCAGATTTAATTAGCCTCGGGCGAGCAGGCAAGAGTTTCTAACCCTGCATTATATTTTATGCCATCTTAAAAAAAATAAAAAAAATAAATAAATATAAAAAAAAACCACACACATTTCCTACATACCTACCCAACTTTAGAAACAGCCAGGTATGTGATATGTGTCTGAGAGTTCACTCTGTGAGCTAAAAGTTACACTACATCATATGCTACTCCCACTAAATAGCTTTAGAACACATGGAGCAGTTTACTTTTGAAACAGCTACTGAAATGGTAGTTTTGTGCTTGTTTAAGACTTTGTTTTGCTTTTTTTTATCATTTCCACTGACAATGTTCTGCTTTATCCCTTACCCGGTCATAAGACTCCTTAAGCAACACCCACAGAAGCAGCTGCTTGGAGAAGGGGCCAGATTTATTTTGTCACAAAGTGAAATCCCACGCTGGGATTGAAACTGGACAAGGGTTTACGCACAGCACTAAAGCAAAGGGCTGAAGTGTGTTGGGCCTCCATGCCAGAGAGTTGAATGTGCTGACCAACACCCTGAAGGCAGTGCTACTGCTGTTCACAATCTCATGACGTGGGTAACTTGCTTTTAGATATTGTTTTGTCTGTACAAATAATGCATCATTCAGCTGTAGACACTGGGTGACGGATTGGAGAAAGTGGATCTCAAGGCAGCCCATAGGTCACAGTTTATTTTTCCATTAAGCTGGCACAGCCAGTTTGTTTACAAGCGGGATCCAGGAAACCAAGAATTAGACAAACACACATTTGTACTATTCTCACGCACATTTCTCATTTCTCAGTGATTACATATACTTTAAAAACAAGAAAATAATTAATTATATTTAAATTGTGAAGCTGCATTTCAGATATCAAATGGTAACCGATTCCAGAAGTCAGGCACTCTGAACCAGTCAAGTCTGTTTTTTGTTCTCAGAAGAGAGATTTTCAATTTACATTGAAGTGTTCCTTAAAATATAACCCTCATTAAAAGAAACTGCAACAGTAAAAGACCAGAATACATCAGACAGTGAGGAACAGAACCACGACAGCTCAAGCCAAAGGGGTTGACCTTGAGCAAAACAGTAAGTGACTGGAGGACTTTGACAGATTTCAAGTGCAACTAAATAATTTGAAGATTTTTTTTATTTGGCAGCAGGAGCTTTCAGCATAATAGACAAAAGCATGTATAAATAAGGAGAAACATACAATTTAAGAGGAATTCAAATTCATAAACTCATTCAGATACAAAATATAAAAAACACATTCTGTTTAATATTCTGGGTGCAACAGAGTTAAAGTTCATGTTGGTTATATGGAATTAAAGAATTGCTAGATTGATTCAGTGAACACTTAATGTCCATTATATATTACATTTTGTTTTTCATTAAAAAATAAAAAAATAAAAAAATAAAAAAATAAAAAAATAAATAAATAAATAAATAAATAAATAAATAAATAAATAAATAATAATAATAATAATAATAATAATAATAATAATAATAATAATAATAATGTGGTCTAGTTAGTTCTAAAGTAAACTACCAGAAAATTGGGTTATACATTTTAGTCAGTGAGTAATGTAAATTTAACTTGATAATTGTATTTATTTTTGCTAATTTAATTTCGGAATATAGTTCATAATACTGACTGTTTGATGTAATCTTCCTAGCTCAGAAAAATTTAACATATTGGACTGTTAATTACAAACTGGCAAAAAAAATTAGTCAATCCTGTGTCCAATTTCTTTATTGAAAACTGAAGATGGAACCACAACATCAGAAACAGCGAAAGAACCAACAAAAAAAATTAATAAAAAATAAAACAACATTTCCTCCAGTACTTCCAGCTCACCCATACAAAACAAGACTGGGCAAACTTGGGAATGAAGTAATTCAGATGACAACTAGCAAACTGGATCAAATTCCCCAATGCCAGCAGTTTGAGTCATTCATTGGTCGCATTTCATCTTGTTTACTTTTAAAATGTAATCTTGGATGCCTGCAGTGCTGCTTCCTTTATGTACAGTGCTTTACTGTAGGAACTCCCTTGGCTAATTTACTGTTTTCTATTTCTCAATATACTTTAATCTACATCCAATTATTTTACCCCTTTCCTCCCCGATTTAGACTATCCAATGATGTACCCTCATCGTAGCTACTCCCCTCAACAGTTAGGAGAAGGTCAGAAGATCCTATCACACTACCAGCTCAACTGCCTCTTTATACCCAGAAGCTCTACAACAGCTGCTGGTGTGCTACCAGCCCCTGAAGGACCAAAGACAGCCCTGCAGGTGACCACTAGTGCTCATTAAGCATCTGCCCAGTAGGGGGGCGTACAGAAACACTCTGACAACCTGCCTCCCCAAACTAAGAGCACCGGGCCAATCCAAAGATCAGCAACTTGGCACAGCCAGGATGTGAACCTGAGCTTCCCTGATTGTATGACTCACTCTACTAACCACACGGTCCACCAGGTGAGCCACTGGGATTCCAAAGCTACAGTTTTTAACTTGTGGCTCGTAAGGCTGATTGAAGTTATGATTCAAAGAACAGCTACACCTGGAACTTGCTTCTACTGAGAAACGGCTCCCAGATACATCATGTGTTACAGTAGATGATAAAACAGCAATCACATCTCTCCAGGGGTCGTTTAAATATTAGCAGAGCAGACTGGGTGACACAGAGCTAGGACTTCAGTCCCAGGTCAGGACAACAGCATGTGTGAGTGTTTATTTAGAGCATTCAGACAAGGTTAGTCTTTGCCTTTGCAAACTCACTTCTAAAAATGCCAATGTGGTTCTTAAACTTGGTCTAAAGTTCTAACTCCTACATTATGTAAAGAATGTTTTTTTTTTTTTTTTAATGTCTGTTGGATTCAATTGCTTTCCGAATTGAATTTGTTTTGGGTTTTGGAATAACCACATATGACAAATGAATGTGACTCCAGGGGCAGACAGCACACTGCTCAAGAAACATTTGGAAAGCAAATCAACTTTAACATGTGCAATACATTATTATTGAGTTTTGTGTGCTGAAAAACTTACAAAGCTTGTTCAAAAGGTTTGAGTCACATTAACAAAGGCTCTCTTTGAGGATGCTCTTAATATAGCACAGTGACTGAACTGAACTGCGATGCTGCTGGGGAAACCACAACTATTTTGTTTTTACTAAACTGCTCTAATTGGCCACAGTCTACAGCTCTAGCAACTGAGACTTCGATTTGCAAAAGCAATTCACCGGGTAGCACCTTTAACTGTTCAATATATTCTCCCTTCCATGTCCTGTTCTCTCGACTCGTGACCGTGTTTGTTTACTGATAGCACGAAATTGGGAGCTGCGGAACGACAGATAAGGACTCGGGTTCATACCTTTCCTGGTACTGAGGAAATAAAGAACATAATATTCAGCTTCAGAAATGGAGTACAACAAACCACAAACACGTGCTCTATTAGTAACAGACTGGTCACACCACATTTACATAAAGCATGTCCAGCATAAGCACGCACCTATACACAAATACAACTGAATCTAGTTTCGATAAGCTAAAACAGAAGCACAAACGCATGCTACATAGCAAATCACCTATTTCAGATAACCGTCCCCTTAACCCTGTACTTCATTAACATAATTAATTACAAGCCACACAGGACACCCTAATTTAGTATTTACAATTGTGAATGGAAGTCATAAAAAGTGCAGTATGATTCTAGAGATAAATTCAGAAGCAGAACTGGTCCTGTAAGAAGATATTCATTTGGGGGGGCGGGGGAGGGGGGGAGCTGTCAGGGAGCTCAGAGGCTGTGTCAGGTTCACTTACTCAGTTACTTTCACCATACCACCTCCTTCCAGGCAACCCAGACAGATACACAAATCAGGCAGCTCAGTTTTATATGGATTTTACAAGAGCTTAAGAGAAATTAAAAAGAAAGAAATGTCATCATACTTTCAAGCAATCATTTAGCAAAGATACATTTCCCTTATGGCCAACATTCATTTAGAAATATAAAACTCATTTTAGAAATGACTGTAGTCCCAGTTTTGTATATATAAAAAAATAACATATATTAAGTGTGTACATATTTTCTATGATACTGTAAAATGTTTTACCCTAAAACAATAAAATGGGGTTCCATTCTATAAACCACTTAACCTTGAGCTTTTTGGTTTATGACACTCTCATTCTCCCCTATCTATAATTACTTCATTATAATGCACTTCGAGACATCTATTATCCAAATTAGCATCATGATTATCACTGGGGTTAACAGACCTGCAATGGCTCTGATTCTCTTGTGCCTGTACAGGATGCACGCTGTGTCTTGTCTCCTGTAACTACACGCATCCCTTATAGCCTCACCAACACATCACTTTGTTTTGTTGTTTAAAATCGCTGATGTCCTGTTGGCTAAAATCCCAGACAATCTCTGTTACTGCAGATCTTCTCTCCAGATTACACAGCCCTTCCTACTCGCAAAGCAAAGTCTCCATCTGGGAAAAACGCCAGACTAGAATTCAGCTTCCAGAGACAAACCAGCCTCCTAAACAGGCATCTATGAAAATCACAGCTCAATCCAAAAGGCCCTGCTCTTTGAGTCCTCATAAATGCGCCAGGCCTCTTTGCTACTGACCGAGGGAGAACGCCTTTCCAATGCCACTTTGAATAGAAAATATCAAAGTGATTGTCCGGTATGTGCTTCCTAAGTATACACACATGCGTGTATATATGTATACTTAAGAATGGATGGGGGATTAAATCCTAGATTTAACTTTGACAATGTTGATTTGGCTGCAAATTGAGTATATTACTGCTCAACAGCTTTGGCTACTACGGATTCAGTGACAGGAAAATTCAATTTTCCTGATTAATCTAATGGATCATGTGTCACAAATCCATAGTTTTGAGATGAATTTAAAAATTAACCAATTTGAAGACCAAAAGATGATCTCAAAGAGAAGTTTTGGCTGTGGTTTCTCAAGCATCAGTTGAAGTAGTTGAAGCCGCACCTCTGTGAAACTGAGAAAGGTGCATCTCAAGTTTCTTAGTTACTCGGGTTGTAATAGTAGTAGTAGCAACACATTCTTGCTCATACTATTAAATATTGGTCCAAGGGGATTGACACTTTGGCAAATGAAACTTCAGTTCTACAACATGAACAGTGCTTCAAAAAGTACTACAGCACTAAGAAATGTAATGTGTGTAAATCCTCACCTTATAAAAGTTTACTATAGTAAAAGCACAGCAGTGTAATTAAATAAACTGAAAGCATGGTAAAGCATAGGTGAGAATTATAAAGCCCAAAGCAGAATTGGTAAAGCACATTACAAAACAACTAAATTCATAGTATAACCATGGGAAAAAGTGCAAAATTACTGAGCAAAAATACTGTGGTAAACTTTTATAAGCGTCAGCAGAGCCCTGCTTCATTGGCAAAATGGTTTTGGGAGTACAGTGCTTCTGTATGCATGGATTATCCCATCTTCTCAGCAAGATCAACTAGAACTAAGGAAGACATTGCTGGATATGGTGTTGGCCATTTTATGAGGTGAACTGTGCTTGTGAAGGACAGGAGAGCTTAAACTTGGCATGGAGAAAATGTGGGAGTTATTTATACAATTCACAGCTGCTGTGAAGTTTGTTTTTAGGACAGGGACACCTGCCATGCACTAGATAAAAGCAATTGCTTTTAAAGATAAAAAAAACTGTTCAATTTCCTTTCTATTGTTCAGCTTTAGTCCCAAGGGAACTGTTACTTCATTCCCGAGGCCCAATGGTTCACATCCTGAACGAAACAAAAACACATGCAACAGAATGCAGATTTAAGTATGCCACAGTTTTACTCTAATAAATCACAATAACCACACCAGTTGTTATGTATCTTCTTATAACACAAGATTAAGTGAATGTGTTATTTTAAATTCAAGTCGCAATCATTTTTGAGACATGTATCAAAATATTAAAATGCAGAACCGTGTTACTGTTCAGGAAAACAAATAATTCCAAAGGATTTAAAGCCACCTGTGTATTTTCCTTTAAATGGTAAACATTACAGGTTTGTAATATGAAGAGGCAATCACAAACTCTCTTCCTCCGCTCCAGTCCAGTACCTGTGTGTGTGTGTGTTACAGATAGCCCCCGCCCCCCTAATCTGTGAGGTTTAATACCAGCTGCAGTACTGCAGTTCACAGTGTAACACCTCATCCCATTAAAGCATCATTAAATACACCTTAACGCTCTAAAGGGATTGGAAGATTATTACAAGATTATTACATGAAGTCTCTCCTGATTAGAACACACACAATAATTGCTTTTACTTAACTGGCTGGTTGCCTGCTTGCCTTAATCTTAACACTTGCTGTGCTGATGTTAATCGTATGAATACAATTAATCGCTTTGTCTGGAGGCAAATGCTCTAGAAACATCAGCGCTTGCAGGAACCTCTACACACAAACCTAATTGTAACCCTGGGATGGAAATATGATTCTCGTTGCATAGCAGTTTGATCCAGTCCTGGTTTTCCTTGGAGTTTAAATCAGACATACCTGAGCTTATTACCTATACACGGAGGCTAATTAAACTTGTATCAAAACCTGGAAAGGATGACTGCTATGCAATGGGAGTTTATCTCCATTCCTGTTACTGTTAATCACACTTTTACCCCAAACTTTGAACTTTCTCCTAATCTATTAGAATGTAAAACTGTTATTCAGTACCCTCCTCAGCACAACTGAAATAATATTCTCTACACAACAGACAATATTCAAAGTGTGCAACTCCCATGGCATTTAATATAAGCATAAATCAATAACCTGCAGGAACACACAGACCACTAGTTACAATAGAAACACATGAAATGTTTTACATATATGAAGCTTGGGCCAGCCTTCCATTTTTGCTTTGTGCAAAGCGTTCGCTTGTTGCAGGAGCTGTGGATTGTGTTCCACTCTTGGGAAATTGCCCTCTGAGGTGCCTATTTTAAACCAGATAATTAAGAAGCAAAGGAAAATGTTAAACAAACAACATGTTTACTCTAGCGTCTAGGTATATCACCAAGCAAAACAATGTCAATGTCTGTGCAGAAGTGTTTCTGAGTTGCAAGAAGAGCAGAGGCAAACAGCAGGTTTTCACAGTAATTGATGTAGTTAGAAATTAGAATCCTAGTGGTAAAAATGATTTCCGTAGATGTATTACAGTGTTTCTCTAATGAAGAATAAGAGCAGACAATGGTCTGTGCACAGCATATCTCTTACACAGTACAACAGGTCAGGCGCTTCCTAGTCACTTGGGAAGATAAAAAGGGAACAGCTTGGTTGCCGTGGTAACATCTCCTTGCCTGACTCCTGCTTAGCTTGCTTCTCAAATGTCACAGTAAGATCTAAATTCAGGAAATTAAATAAATAAATAAATATTGGTTGTAACTGGAGCGTTGATTTCTACTGGCTACTTTTCTCTCTCGTTCTAAATTGACTATCTTGTCAAATGAGTGACCACAATGGATCAGAATGATTTGATTGTGCTCTGCAGTTAGAGGCTCTTAAGGTAATGAATTACTCTCTGTATACATTCTGTATTAAGAGTAGGTAGCATGAAGCAGCATTCATACAGAGTTAGGTGGGGGGGGGGGGGGTCATCAATTACTGCAAACTAGCACAGGAGATCTTGAGATCTGAACTCAGAACCTTTTGGTTCTAGAACAAGGACAATTACTGGTGAGCTAAGGAAATGGCTTCTTCGGTTAAGACAGTAGCTATTCCATATATTCCTTTCTGATTAATCTCCCTCCCATTAACCAGGACTATGGATGACAATGGATTAAATACAGAGTTCTGTGATTTTTCTGTGGTTCTCAAACCAGGCAAATGGGGTCTGTAAGCTAAAATGCTATGTATGGAGTATTTTATAATTTATTTAAGCAAGACATTATTTATATAGTAAATTTTTATGTTGACAAATAGTTTTTAGTTTTTGGAACAAATGTGCTTTATCTGGATAGATCTGTCAATTAGGTAAAAATAGATATTTGTACTACCAATCAAAAAGGGATGTTTAAATAAAACACAATAAGATCTGGCAACTCATTTTACACCAAAAGATGTATCTCCTTATTCCCCATCGTTCTCTTTTAGTTTCTCAACCTAATCATTATATATTTGTCTTTCATATCTTTCTAAGCATCTAAAATCTGAAGTGTATATTCAATGCATCGACGTGCATCGACGTGCCGAGATTCTTACTTGTTAAGACAAAGAAACGGAAGTGCTGTCGGTGCCGATTAAGAAATAGAGGGAACATTTACAAATAATTAGAAATAGAACAGAGATTTCGGTCTACTTCGATGTACACCGCCCGGATCAGGAAACATGCGGTCGGAACTGCAGGAGACATTAGATAAATCACAAACTACTGTAATATAAAATCAATTAGATTTAAAAACAAAAACACAATGGCAACAGAGTTCTGAATAATTTAGAATGACTGATCCATGGATAGAAGAATGCTGTTTTCTAAGCAGGGTATTGTTACTCAAGGCTTAGACAGTATAATAAAAGGACTGTTTCCCAAAGACTTATTTTATTTTGAAGAGCATTGATTCTTTGCATCCTTCAAAGTTCTGGCCAAATGCCAGTTGAGATGTTATTTTGGAAGTGTGAGGTTTTATAATGAATTAACACATCTGAGCTTGTTACCTCTGCAACATTGGGGATTAAAGTCATAGTAAAACACAAACTGGAGGGTTTTTCTTGCTATCCCTACAAATGTATGATCATATTTACACCAGAAAGGCATCCAGTTTAATTTTCACCTTCAGCTCAGACATGAAACTCTTATCATCCCCAGATTTGAATGAGGTATCAAGAGGGGAAGGACAGTGTAGTATGAAGCACTCAAAAGGAGTTAGGTAAACATAACCAGTACAAGCACATATAGAGGGTCCTCACGAACAAGTAATACATGCACAGAAAAGGAAAGGTTATAAATAGTTTTGAAGTTCATCAGATTAGAACCAAATGCAATCCAAACATCTACAGAAGGCTAGGAGTCTGTGATAAAAGTGTGGTAAAGGTGCAAACCAAAAACAGAAGGTTTTGGTAGTTTCAAAAGCTTTCAGATTGAACATACTGGGTGACTCATAAAACAACATATAAACCCCAACAATACCCTGCCACTTTGGGAATTATTAGAGATAACTGAAAGGTTTGGGTAATATCTGGCAATTCCCGATGTCAAGGGTATTACTGTTTTATAGGTGGACTGGCTAGGTAAAAAAAAAAAAGGAAGTTCACGATACAGGAAGAAGTGCCATCATGTCTTGCAGTGCATTGAATGATTTCCTTGTATATTATGAACACAGCCTTTAATTTGCCTGTATTCTGGTTTGAGTCAAGCACTCAGTATGCAGTGGAGTATCTAATTTCACTTACTACAGTAGTTAACAGCATTGCAGGGGTGTGTGAACATGGTGTAATGAACCAATCTATGGTATAAGTCTAGATTATACTGCCCAGAAAATATGCAAAGGCAATTCATAAACAACACACACCATGAAAAAAAAAAAAAGTATAACATTATAGATATTGGCATGACACATGGTAACTTATTTAGTTAGATATAAAAAATGTCAGGAACACCTTTAAAAACACAGCTTTTCAGTTTACCTGTGAAGTGTCCAATAGGTAAAACAGGCAATATAAATTGTCACTATATACGAATTATTAAAAAAATTCTAATTAGTCAAGGCATGGGCAATCAGAATGTATCGAAGCATAATGATGCATAGTCACACGAGAGAGAGAGAGAGAGGAGAGAAAGACAGGGGGCTATAACGCCCGAAGCCACAGGCTTATATAGTAAATAACTTGCCCCTTTTTCGTAGTGATTAAGGTGGCAGCTCTCACCAACACCATCTTCTTTCTTTAAATAATAAAAAGTCAAAACACCAGGATGGACGGAAAAGCTGTTGCGTGTGTTTATTTTTTTCAAAACCAATCCAAAAAAAAATCTAAATAGGGACAGACTAAACCTGTTTACACCAACCAAAAACAAACAAGTTATTTATTTGTTTTGTCAGTTTCTTTCTTTCTCTCTCCCTCACTTCAATCCCCTCCAATTCTCCCTCAGCCACACATTTCCCCCAATGTGCTTTTAAAGGTCAAACAATCATTTAAATTAACCGATATCACTAAACAATTAATTATACAATTTAGAATGTTCCATTCTTGCACGGGTATAGTGACTGCACTTTGTAAGGGAGTATTACACTATCCAAACCCATTATTTATTTTACCAGGAAAGTTCCCATTGAGAATGAAGCCCTGTGTACAAGAGGGTCCCGGTTCCAGAATGGTCAATGGGAATTCTTTGAAATATGCAACCAAGTTTGTATGAGCCGAGGTTACTGTCTACAAGTGTGAAAGTGCAAGCTCAGACCACTTCGCACAGTGCCAGTAAAAGTACCCACAGGTATTTCAGTGGTATTCACACACATTTACAAGAGCTACTCTGGCTGGTAAACAGGCCTGTTCACAACGCCAACGCCCCTGTGCTGCTGTACTACCTGGAAGAAAAAACAAAGTGTCAAACTTACTCTGGACATGGGCTTCTCTACTGTCTGGGTTCAGCTGATCTCCCACCATCTTGAAGCCAACAAGATAGTGTGAAACCCTCATTAAGACACCATGCAAGCACGTTGTTAGAGAGCCAGGAGAAACAAAGTTCCTAGGTAAATATTTATGAGGCACAAAAAAGGCAGCTTATCAGGAATGTTAAATCAACTGTATAATGCCAATGCATTTTTGGCTCCAGATGGGTCCTTTTAAAAACACCAGTTTGGTGCCAGCAATATGGCTTCTACAAGTGAATATCAAACTGATACCATGTTATTCTACACATATTCATGCTTGCATATGGTATTTAAAATTCAGAGGAGCATATACACAGATCTGCTGCCTGTCCACAAAAGGAATTAAACTGCACCATGCTCGAGTGGCCCTGATGCCTGGCAATATGAAACCTGCTGACCCTTATAAGAGGTACAATTCAGCTCCAATCGCTGACACTGTGCCTCCTCCTTCAAAGAGTAAAGTGAGATCTGGAGTGGCAGCTCATTAATGAGGAGTCCTGTAAGGAGAGGTTTCATATGCATTATCAACTGCTGCCTAATATTGTCACAGATAACAGCCGACTGGAAAAACCACAGATCACTGCAACCCAGGAGGCTTACACTAAAGGACTGAGAAATGAGGTACACCCTGACACTTCAGGCTGCTGCACAGAAAAGAAAGGCTGCTTGCAGCTGCCCGACAGCATGGGGTCGCCTCAAGCAATAATTGTGAACAGCAAGACTGCAGGTTCGTTTGAAGGTTGTAATGAGCGAGGGATGTTAAGAAGAAGAAACAAATTAAAAACACCACAGGTTGTCAAAAGTGCCCTTGCAGAATAAAAAGTAGCCTCACGGAATGACTGAGAGGTGTATTTTGAAAGTGTATGTATGGTGGGTATACTGTCAGCATATTTATACTAAGCATTTCAGCAAGGTGCTTTGACTTGGACTCCTTATCAATTCATTCTGTCATTGAATGGTACATTTCTACTCTTTCTGCTGCAACGCTCTCTGTAAAATTGGAAACCCAGATGGGTATTTAAGAAAGCATCTATCAGGTATGGAGGAGGCAGTTTTCAAAGCAGAAGCTAATTAAAATGGAATCTGCTGTAGAGCAGGTGATCACAGCAGTGATGGCTTGTGAGGGGAGGCACTGCCTACTCAATCTTGAAATAAATAAGCTGTTTTATATATTTATTTAAATGTACTATAACAATAAACACATAGCTTTAACGCAGAGGCAGATGCCTGATCCAAATTCTCCACTCAGTCACCGTTGTACGATCGGAGGAGGCAGATGTGCTCTTGTCCCCTCTGTAGTTATGATTAGTACATCTATTAGCCAATCATATTCTTCAGCTGGCTTGCATGGAACGCTGAGTAAAGCCATCTAAAAAAATAGCCAAAGGGAGCATGCCGCCCCTCCCCTCCCCTTTTGCCTGTTTTAGCCAATCACCAGACGTGTGCCCTCCCACATTGATGACCTCGGAATCTAATACTGATGAGAGTGAAAGTACTTAGCGAATGCATACAGATTGATAAATCTAAATTTTAATACATTTAAAATTATATATATATATATATATATATATATATATATATAAATTAAGAGTACTGTTTCTTTATTCTAATTGTAATGTACCTTGCTCCGGGATTAAAGTATGGCTGAATTGCTTCCATTTTTGTTAAATATCACATGTACAGAACAGTATAGAAATATTTTGTTGGCCATTTATTTATTTAAGTTTAGTAAATGAAGTCGATAGGATGTGCTTGATTTTTTGTGTCTTCCTTCTGCTTTTAAGAAATTTGTTTAGAAAATATTTTATGCAAAATATGGTAAAGTGACGTGGTCTTGAAATCTAAAAGCTATATTAAATGTTGTATACAGTGAATTTTAAACATACACTGGCAGTGTGTAACAGTTACATTTATTAGAATAAACTATGATGGTCTTCTGTTTTCTTTTCCATGCTGGCTAGTGGAAAAAATGTGTTTAACAGACGTTTTGGGATAAAACGTTAAGAAAAGTGTTGTCAGACAGAATAATATGATTCTACTGCTGCTGGGGGCTTAAGGGGACCCTTAGCCCTATGTCTTTTTTTGCCTCCCATTTTTTTGGCCACTGTGATCCAGTGGTGGAAAGTCTCCTACACTGTAGGTACCAGTTCAATTATTTCAACTCTTCCTACAGGGATGTGGGAGTCAGACCCCAGAGCGTCATTGCATGGCTTCTCGGACTCAGAAAAAACACTTGTGGCTCTTATCAAAATAACCAGGTGGTGCTTCCCACACAGCACTATAATTGCCTGTTTTGCAGCAGTAAGTGAAATGCGGTCCCTGAAGGCAATAAAGTGAGCCAGACCCTGGGGACAGCTCTGGTAGAGCATGCCATTTCACTAGAAATGAGAGATACAGCACTGAATGCACTTTTATTTTGAGAACAAGTAAACAGACTGAAAAAAGCACAAGTCGCTATAATTTAAAACTATGTACACCTTTTATTGTGTAATTATTTTTGATCAATTGCTAATCAATGTTATCCTTTTTCCAACCCAATTTGAAATGCCCCTATACAAATGATAATTACCGATCAAGAGGACTGAAGATGAATGGGCCCGTTGCCAAGCTGATCACCTCTTTACACCCACCAAACCCAAGCAACAGCTTTTACCAAGCTAGTGAATCCTGGGAAATCGCTGCCTGAACCTGTGGGGGATGACTGGCCAGTTACAAGTTTCTACATGATGCTATCAAGTCATTTCAAATGGGGCAGAAAACCAGGGTACAATTGAGCACACAGGGTTTAAAACCAGGAGGAAAGGACAACAAAGGGTTAGCTACTACCAACCTTCACAAGCACTGGCTTACACTTTACAGCAGGTGCATATGACCTTGGGGACTAAATGATGACTTTGAATTGTGAGTTGAATGAGAACGGCACTATTCAAAACTGAACAAGGCAAATCAATGTGTACTGAGACTGTGCTACTTGAGGGACCATGCTTAACAATCTGCTTTCTGGATAAGAAATTCCTCAAAGCACTTTCTGCAGAAAAGCAGCGTTTCAGACTGTGTGCTGCAAGCAAAGGTTCAAATTTGTACTTACAAGATCTTACAAAACATGTAGTAGATTAGATACCAGAGCAAACACTGCAGACGCAAGGGCAACCCTGGCTAAAAACTGTACAGTAACAAACCTGGAAAGCAAACGGTACTGCAAATTTCCCCTTTTGTTCTGACTACTTTCATCAGAATACACCGACTGGAGGCAACACAGGAGAAGGGTTACTTAAAGATAAGACAAAATGTTGGATTAATGCAAGATTAACCTGGCAATACAGCAATAATACAGATTTCCTAGAAGGGAGCGCTGTCTGGCACATTCCGAATAAGGGTCACTGTGGCTTGGCGAGGAGAACCAGCCCCAGTTGGTTTTCTTCAATAGCCTGCAGGAATGCTCCCTATTGTGCAACAGGTATTGGAACCTTCAAGTTCTAAACTGCATGGCTCCTGCAGTATTGCCTTTGCTAGGTAAGACCCTGGGGAGCCCATAGTAAATCATGGTGACTTTTTACATACATGACACGCAGTAAATTACATAGTAGCTGGAGCAAACACAGGATGCAGATCCATAACCTTCCTATGTAACACTTGTGTGTGTACATTTTTACAATTCCCCATGTTGGCACATTTTTATTTTGTGCTTTCTCGTCTTCCTATTAAAAATAATGTGAAATCGTTTATATCATCAAAAAAAAATGCCAAGAGTGTACTTTATTCTTTGTTTCTTGTGTATCCTATTATATTCCATTGCAACCCAGGGTCCTATACAATCTATTGTGTTTTGTACAGTACTGGGGGTTAGATATAAATCATAATGAATGCTTTGGGGATTTCATATTGCTGTTATAAAACATGATGGTAGTATGCATAAATAAATGATATTTGTAGTTAAAGTCCTGTGGAAAGTATGCAGAGTGTATTGTGCGTCAGTAACTGAAAGCTATCATGGGACCTGCAATATGTATGATTTAATTTACTGGCAGCCGCTGTATCTCCAAGAGTTCTAGAAACAAGTAGCAGACACCATCACTCGAGCCACACAATAAGCATTACAGCTGTGTAAACACTGCAGCCCTACACAATGCTTATGCTGCTATTTTCTACTTCAAACCCATCTGTCCTACAAGATAAAGATGCAAATAAGAAGTGTTTTTACAATTGAAATTCTTTGCCTTTGTTAACGTTGGCGTTGCTGTCATGTCTCGTGTGCACTTGTGGCAGGTTGTTGTGTGGAGAGGCTGCCAATGTATTTTAATGCAGCCTAGGTTTTACAAGCATTTGCTGGTTATTTTCACTACCTGGCAATGGTGTTGAACAAGGATTGACCATTCGGTGGATATGTATAGCGAGATTAGATTCAGGAGCTGTCCAGTTTTGCTTCTGTTGGCTGTGTGTGTGTACTGAGGATAAGAAATGGGTAAGCCAATTAAAAAGCAGCTTTAAACAGTACTGCATTGGGATCCAGTGACTAAGTGCATTCTGGGCATTAGGCCCATTGGCGTAAGTGGGCAGTACTTGATACTATACTGTGATGTTTTTGTACATTGTTTTCCTCCAGTTAAAAACATATGAAGCCAAGCAGCAGGCAGTGGGATCAGTTCACAGCACTGGGTACCCTGCCTTCCTGGAACAACATTCAAATCTCACTTTCTCTTTACATTTGAATAACACCTGCACAGTACCAGATTGTTATCCATGATAACAACTCATTCAACACTACAGACCTCTAACGGGGCTTGATAAGAAACTGGTTTTTCATGATTTTCAAAGAGTGACCTTGGGCGAATGACCTTTGTTTATGCAGGAGTTGCTTTGCTAATTATAATGCTGATTTTGATCACAGGTGCGAACCACAGTCAAGCCTGCTGAAGCTGGTTCTGATCTACAAAGATTTCAGCTAAAGGTGTCATCCATGGAGGCGGGCTTTGTTCTGTATATAACCTCTGTAGACTTGTATTTCGTGACTCTCACTCAATGCATTTCCACCGATAAAGTCCTGTAGATTTGGACCTGCAGTTTTGTTTGTTCAAGATTGTACCTACAGCTTTGCATGTGACTGCGTGCTGTACTGTCTTTTGGATTTGCTTTGTTCCTTAATTAAACTCTTCTGACTGAAGATTACCTGAAGACTGCCTTATTATTTTTAAGGAGTAAAGCAAATCTTACAGTGCTACTGTAATTACATTATGGGGCAAATTGGAGCCACGACCATGATGTCTTATAACCGACTCTGTGGAATAAAGGGAGGGCACCTTATTAGTGCTTAAGTTACACACTAGCAGTGCTATGACAAGAGTATTCGTTATAATGCAGTAGCGGCTGGTGAATTCCAAGACATGTAGGGCGTTAATATAAAAATTAAAAATCTATATATATATATTTATATATTAAGAAGGATGGGTTTCGGTAGAGTACCTTTTTTCAAAGCTACATGCATACAGTAACTACAGATTGGGGGAAACAGTCACAAAAAATAAATTAAAAAAAGGTAAGTAACACGATAACGTTTCTCTTTCACACGCACATTATATATCACAATTAACATAATACAATCAGGAATTTTAATACAGCACAATAATATGTAACAGACAAGTCTGTACGAGCATCATCTTATATCTTAAATCAAACTGTGCTCGCCTAGTGACGGCTGTTTTACCCACAAAACACTGCGCCTGGGCGACAGATAACGCGCCCCACAGAGCACTGAACACATACAGGCATTGCCATTCAACAAAGAGCTCAGCAATCACTGCTGCGCATGTGCTACAGGGGCGGCAGGGAAACAATCCAAGGTCCTTGCTGCACATGCTCATGCTTGTTTGCAGTGGTAGCAGTAGGCAATGTAATAGCAGTAATGATTTCCGGAATGATGTTACTAGCAGCCAGCGACAAAATTATCATTGAATTCAAACTGGTGGGGCGCTGCCCCAACACACCTTATATTATTATTAAAAATTATTTTGATTTATTTGTCAAGAACATCACCCCCTGCTTCCAAGACTGAATGGCAGAATATTAAAGTAGTTAAAAATGCAAAAAAACAAATGATAGACCAGGTTTAAATTATTGTTTTATTTGATCATTTTTAGCACTACTAAAATATATTATAATTATGTGTTTCAAGCTACGAATGGAGTGCAGAATACATGACAAGTTTACAGTCAGGTAACAATAAACGGCAAAAGGAAAAGTGAAATGTGTGGTTCAGCTACAGTTTCAAGGCTGCCTTCAAAAGGTTAATAATTAATGAAGTTATTTAAGTGTGATTTTATGGCTTAACTATTTCACTGTGGAAGCCGCTGCGTTAGAACACAATAACGGAACGCAAGTTAGAACAAGAGGCGGCTATTTCACCCATCAATGTTCATTCGGGTCCTCATAGCTGAGGGCTACTAAAATATCCAGATAAATAAGAGTAATAACATAGTTACAAATGAGAGGCGGCCATTTGGAGTGCTCGGAGGGAATTTCAATTTTGAAACAAACTGCAGGGGGGGGGGAGGAGCTACAGAAGTAACTAGCTAAAAACCCATTTCAACATAACCAATAAGCTAGTGGTATATGTTGTTAATGCTGCAGTATAAACTGGCAAACCTTGAAGACTGTTACTAAGTATCCTTAATGACCAACATAGTTTACTGCTCCAGTTAATGACTGTTTCGAGTCTGTCATCAGCGGGTAAATGAACTGCCTTCCTGTCTACGTGCACGCCGAATTAAATATTTACACTTCAAAGATAAAGACTTGATGATTTCTATCTTTTAAATGGAAAGACCCCTGGGGTTCTACAATGACGCATGGTCATATTGTACAGTATGTTGATCACTTGGAATCTATATGCTGTGTAATACACTGATTCGTTGAACAGAATAGATCACCTGTTTCCCTGAAGACTTTCTTCTGCATCCTCAGTGATATATACTAATTCCCAAAGAGAAACAGGAGTGCAGTTATTATGCGTAGAAGCACTGGTTCCCTTATTGTCATTGCAATCTTTTTACTGAATTAATTCGCACTGTGGCTGAAAACCAAATCAACATTCAACACAGCCAGGAAACAGAAAACAATTAAATAAAAAAAAAATGAGTTTAAAACAACTCTAAGTGGGTAGAAAACTACAGATCTGCAAAAAAAATGCAGTCTGCAGCTGATTTAAACAGACGCTACTTTCAAAGAAAACGAGAACTGTCATTAGTTAACAGTTTAGCATTGGGGCTAGCCTGGTATCACAAAAGAGTCATTCAATAAAGAGTTAATTCATCTTGAAATAGTCCACATCCACAGGGATCGCTCCAGGTAGATCAGAAGCAACGATGCAAAGTTGAAACAAAAACCTGAGGTTGTTTATGGGTGCCTGTAAAAATGTCAATCCCAATTGACAATGGAACCCCTACTCAAGATGAACTGTTACCATATTAAGCAGCTGGTATAAAGTATTGGCTACATCCCGCATTTAGTTTTTAATACCAGATGATAATAAATTAAGGGATCCCAATTACAGAACATTTTTAGTCATTTGGTTGTTGCATTTCTAGAGAAGGCAACATACCACACTGAAAGTGAAGCCGAGCATCTTTGTCTGGCTGCTGTGGGTCTCTGTCCATTACTCATTTTTGTATCCATGAGTAATCATGTTCCCTATGCTGTTGCCTATAATCAGCCAAATCTGGCCCACTGAAGTGATTTTGTAGCTCCCCACCAGACGTGCAGAGGGAGAGGAGGGATGAACGCCACTCTTCATGAGCAGTGAATGGAGGGTTTTGTGGCACTGCAAACACACCATATTATCAATGGGGATGCTCTTCAGACTTGTCCAGACTTAAGCTTCTGACAAGGGCCTGCTGGCATGTGTCTTCAGGATGCTAGCCAGTCAAAAAGATAATACCTTCTTCAGCCAACCAGTTCTCAGCAACCATTGCCTATAGCTCTTTTATTTCTTCTTTCTCAACACCAACTGTAACGAGAACAAAGATAGCAGCCAAATCTCAGGAATATTTGTGTTGAAGTGCAGCTGCTCCGAAAAGTACTTGGACAACGCAACTGGTTGGTGGTGCTTGGGTTGAGGAGCAGTGGTTTTATCGGGGTAGAACATTTCGTGGTCCTTAACCCTGCTGAGATGACTTGGTATGCCTGAAGAGATTGATTACCAATGTGGAATCTGCCTACTGTAGATTAATAAAATATTCATGATACTGTACCAGTGTTGGAAGATACCATAAAAAAATACTATAACAAAAAACACAAGGCATTTAAAAGAAAATCCATATTGTATTGATACAAATGAAGGTGTTGTCCTGTTGTTCTTGTCTTGACTAGTCCTGCAGCTCTCAGAACTTATTTAAAACTCCTGAATACGCACACCCATCAATGAGGCTTCCTTGTTGTTTTTTATGACTGTTTTTAGCTGCATTAAAAGGCAGAGAAAATGTAGAATTTGCTTTAATAATTCATGGCTGCCTTGACACAAAGGGGTTATTTTCAGGATTCCTGCACACTAGGGAAGGTGTCTTTAGCTGATTCCCATTACCAAGACACTTACACACAAAAAAAGATTAAGAAACATGCACAAGAAAGACGGCGAGGTACCATGAGATAGCCGTGCACATCTTGAGGAGTTATGAGGTGCGTGGAAAATCTCCATCTGCTGCTCCAACACTGAAAATGATTCAGCACATTACATTGTTTATGATTAGGGCTGGGACATGCCTAGAACAGTGAAAGCTGGTATATTTATATTTTAGTGAAAGAGATTTAGCCAAGGAGCAGCTTGCTTCCTTCAGGAAGGATGTACATGCAGACACTATTGAGTTTAAATAAGAACCTGAGGCCCTGTCTTACTCTCTTGTAAGTTATTGCTATTAGAAAATGTTTTTGAAAAGTGCTTAAGACTAGAAAGGTCCCCAGGCAATATAATACACATTTACAATAACAGTAGGCCAATCAGAAAGCTAGCCAAGATAAATTAGTTCAATAATTTAAACTGTGTCTGTAAACACACACGGGAAAGTACTACCTGTTATTTGGAGGTTTTGACGCCCTTTTTGACCAAGGCTGCATCTGACAGCACCCTTACGGGACACTGGCCATCTATGCTGTAATCCATGTCTGAATTTATTCTGGGGTCCATTTCCAATGTCATGAGCCATACCTTAACTAAATCACAGCTCACTTTTATTAGTTCATCCCATTTTCATGGTTTCCTGACTCTCATTCTATAGGTCACCTGCAAGATAAAAACTACAGTGAATATCTGTATTTTTTAAATGAGATGCGTGGAAAATCTCCATCTGCTGCTCCAATGCTGAAAATGATACAGCACTACAAGCAAATACATTTTTACATGTATTCCTGCAAAAAAGTGGACAGATGGGACAATTGAACCCTAAACTAACTACTGACTCCAGAGAGCTGTGAGGCAAAGGCATTGGAGAGCCAGGACACAACTTTCACTTACATAGGAATACAATTTGTGAATTATTTCAAAGCACTGGCTGCAGCCACACACTCAGCAAAAGCACCTGGAAGGTAAAAATGATGACAGACAGACATGTTTTAAGATGGTTTTATGATTGTGCTGCTGTCCACTGCGGAACAACTTTAGACCATTGTGGACATTTAACTCATAATGAACTAACTCAGAAGAAGAGATGAGAAGATGAAGAGAGACACCTTGCTAATGAACACTCAATTCAGGCGCTGCACTGCATCTGTTTCAAAGGCTAGTGGGTAAAGGGTCAAATGGTTGCACTGGAATTAATTCGAGCATACTATAAAAATAAATCAAATATTTTTTTTAAAAATGTCAACTGGCAGAACACTAGGAAAAGAAAATGGTTAAGCAAGGTTTTTAATTTTACTTGTTTCCTGTTCTTGGTTCTGTCGTTAATATTTGGGAACTCTATTTTGAAAGCATTGTGTTGTGGCTACCAGCCTCATTGTCATATAAAATGTAAAAAAGCTGAAGCTGTCTGGGAAGGTTTGAGACCAAACATGGTATTACTGGGTTGGATACCTTGACACAGACTGCTCTTTGCCTCCCCCTCTCTACACATTTCATGGCGTATCCAATTCCCTGACACTGCCTCGAGGTACATGCAGGCCTCACTTTACATTTCCTTAACAGACAATGGAAGTGCCCTAACAGTTCTGAATATAGCCGATTCAGCTCCGATTTCCATGAGCTCCGGTTTGTCAGCCCCAGTCCCAGGACGATCACAGCTCAGTGAGAATCTGTCATCTATTGAGCTGTTTAACCAAAGGAAAGCCAATATGAGGCTGCCCACCTTCTGACCAAGGGAAGGAAATTAACAGAAACATGAACTCAAATCTGATATCCACTTCTACAATAAAAGTACAGAAGTGTTGTAGTAAGAAGGGGACAGGGGGACAGAGGGGACGATGGGACACAGTTGAAAACATTACATTGGATCACAGTGGTCCAGTGGTTAAAGAAAAGGGCTTGTAACCAGGAGGTCCCCAGTTCAAATCCCACCTCAGCCACTGACTCATTGTGTGACCCTGAGCAGGTCACTTAACCTCCTTGTGCTCTGTCTTTCGGGTGAGACGTAATTCTAAGTGTCTCTGATGCATAGTTCACACACCCTAGTCTCTGTAAGTCGCCTTGGATAAAGGCGTCTGCTAAATAAACAAATAATAATAATAATAATAATAATAATAATCACCAATACAAGACTACTGGCGAACTTTTTAATGATCAACAAAGTGTACCATTTACATGGAATGGCAGCTAAGCCTATTAATAGAAGTTTTACAAGAAAATTGTAAAAATTATATTCTGCTATATGGTTTGTGATAGAAAAAAACTCTAAAAGCACTCTTTTGTAGCTACAATTTTATTATTATTATTATTATTATTATTATTATTATTATTAAATTTAAATGATAGGTAGGTGAGCGAAGGAAGTTTACCTCAAAACCTACAGTATAAAGAATGTTTTATTGATTGCTATAGTTTGGAATAAACACTATGTGCCTTTGCAAACAAAGAAGTATCCATTTTGTGCAATGAGACAAGCATTGTGTAACTACCTGGGCTTTAATGCAGGGTTAAATTCCAAAACTATACTTTGCAAAACTAACAGCTGGATTTTGGTGAAATACCTAACTCAAAATTGTTCAGAACAATGAATAACTTCTCCACCTTTTTCTGTAGAATTCCAATACATCTGTGCAAGGTCGAAATGACCTTATCTTTTGACCCGTCTTTATAGAGCAGTCTGTCGGATTGGATAATTGGATTGCATGCTGCTGTAGATTCTGGAAAGGTTTAGAAAACAGAGGTATCTAAGATTCTATCCACCGCAGGCAATACAGTAAGAAGTCTGGTATATCCGACAAGCTGTCTTCTGCTGACCACCACCAAATAAAGAACGTGGGAACACCCCGGCGCTTTATATTCTCCCGTTAAACAATTACTGTTCGTTTTCAGTTCAACTCTGTCTAGTCTTTTTCTGTAACAATACAGTTTGATTGTCTGATACTGTATCACCACTCTCAATTGATTTCTGAATGGTGACTAGTTAACTGCCACTATAAACGGCACTTCTAATGCATTTAAATGATGGCTTAATTATGTTGTGTCAAAGTAAGTGGCCCACAATTATGAAAGAAATTGTAAATGCATACTTCCTGAAAGAAAGACTCGGCTGCTGTGCAATTCCTTAGTCACTCAAAGAATATGTCTCTTAATCAAAATAGTTAATTCTGTTGCACAAACACCCGTTTTGTTTTAACGTGGTCCATGCCTTTGCAATTATGCATAGATTATTAAACTGGTAACGGCCTTTGTCCCCCTGCGTCTTTGTAAAATAGATTAATTGTTAACGAAATTGACTAGTTAACAAAATAACTGCACAAAGCACAATATTTACTAAAAAAAAAAAAAAAAAAAAAAAATGTAGACATTACTAGACTCATTACTGTGTCTTTGGCTAAACGGCAGAAATGCACATGCCAGCATACTACAGAGATCTGTCAAGTGGTCGAAAAAGCTATTGGAAATTCCACAAGGGCCCACACGTCTACTCGATGGAAATTGAATTGATTTGTATCAGGTTTATTTACCGAGAGCGTGATTGACAGGGGAACAACTAGAGCCCTCTGTTCTAAACACGATCCATGGCTATATAATTAATCATCTTGTTCGCTTTAGGTTACAATGATTCTTAATACAAGGGGTTACGTTTCCTTTCTCTGGTTTTAAAAGGAAAGTTAAATTACCCTTTAAATAACATAACAACGAAACAGCAATTAGCCTACCCGTTAAAGCCTCAATCAAACAGTTACACACAATGCAGTTAAAGTGTTTCTACTGATCCACTGCGCTATACACTACAGGTACCATAATGGCAAAAAAGGATGATATATCGAGTAGGCTTACCCAATAAAATAGCTTTAAGACCCAAATTGAGACGCACTAATACAGCACTTGTATTCCGGCTAATGTAACTGAAATTATATTAACACAAGATAATAAATTGATCCAGTCATAGTCATGCTGCATATGAAATACAATGACCAAGGTAAGCTGTACAATAAAATAAATAATAAAAGACACTCGAGACAAGTAGCCTATATAGATAACTCAACCACAAAGGAAACGTAAAACAACTGCTTTGAAAAACGCTGAAATAAATATGAATTATTATTAGTATTATAACATACCGCTCACACAAAACGCATTTGTAAATATCCCATCTTGAGAAACGTTTACCTTTCGGGTTGCTGAATGCAGTGTACCAGGAAATCGAGATGAAGCCGCAAAGACAGAACAAGAAGACAGTTAGGAAGGTGCCATTTCGGAGCCTCATCTCCGGATCCCGGGGACCATGTCCGAACCGAAAGCGGGGTAGCGGTTGCTCTGCTCGGTTGCTTTCCGCCAGGAGAGGGAGAATTCAGAAGGCGGTGTACTAGCAAGGATTATTTTTCCACTAGTGTCAGATCATGCACACAGCACCGTGGGCGCAGGGAGATTGGGGAGGAGAGTTGAGAAAGGGGGAGAGGGTTTGTTTCACGGGGGCGGTGTGAGGAGGACCTTAAAGAGAAAGTCTCCTTTTGTTAAAATACAGTTTCCTCTGCTGCGCAACGGATACACATGGCATCATTATCTTTTTTTATTATTTTTTTATTTACTGTCAATATTTGCACTTTAATTAGTTTTGAGTTCAGACGTTTTTTACACTTTTGTGTAGGACATTATATCCAAATATTATTGTCGAAATTGTAATTAACCTCGAAATCTGATTCCTGTATCATGCAAAATGATGAGCAAATACAACAAGCGTATACAGGGTGCTCTTTTGGTTCAGTCTGTTGTCGCGCCTGTTAAACTAATGGCCCAAAAGTATCAAAGGAAGCTGGTCCGAAACAAGAGTGAACCTGGAATAAGAACGATGCTGCGAACCAAGAGACAGGGGTGCAACACATATTGTATTTGATGTATTTGCTTACGATTGTAAGTCGCCCTGGATAAGGGCGTCTGCTAAGAAATAAATAATAATAATAATAATAATAATAATAATAATAATAATAATAATATTGGCAACCGAAGTCGAAGTAAAAGAATGTGCTTACTAGCCGGTTCGTAAATTAGAAGACCTGTCAACTCTCCCGTATTCACCGGGAGTCTCCCGTATTTTTTAGCCTTCTACTGGACATCTCCCGGGACAGATTTTCTCCCGTATTTTGCTCAAAACTCTACTGTTAAACCCCCTTATGTCAGCAAACCTTTAATGTCGGCAAAAGTCGGGGTCGGTGTGTGGTTGCTGCAATCCCAGTCTTACCTAGCAGGGTTTAGGACCCAGGGGAGGCCTGTGGCAGGCATGCGTGCAGTGCGCTGCAATAGGCCAACTAACATTTTAAGACCCGCATCCCCTACAGGTAAAGGTTTGGGCTGAAATTCGAATCAATCAATCGATCAATCAATCAATCAATCTTTATTTTATATAGCGCCTTAGTGGCTCACCATCACAAAGCGCTTTACATCCATAATACTTTAAATACAGAGAAATGCATAATACATGCTATACAGTAATAATAATAATAATAATAATAATAATAAAGCACAATACATTAAATACAGTGGAAAGTGCAGAATACATGATAGTAGCATAATAAATTAAATAGTAGCAGCAACACAGCAGCTAATAGCAGATATCAGGCTTAAAGAGCATTGCAAGCAAGAGAGAACAGGTGGGTCTTGAGAGTGGATTTAAAGTGAGCGACGGTGGGGACATCACACACCAAAGCTGGGAGAGAATTCCAGAGTCGGAGCCATGAAGCTAAACGAGCGTTCTCCAAGTGTGGTGCACTTTTGCTTGGGGATAACAAGCAGGCCAGAGTCGGAGGAGCTCAGCATGCAGCTCAGCATGCAGCCAGGGATATAGCGGGGCAGCAGGTTGAGGAGGTACTCTGGACCTGTGTGATGAAGGGCATTGTAGGTGAGCAAGGAGAGTTTTGAAAATAATCCTGAATTTTGCAGGTAGCCAATTAAAACGCGTCACTTACCTCTCGTCTGGCAACCTCTTAGGTGCTCCTGGTATTTTTTTTTTCTCGAAAGCTCATTTCATTACGAGTCGAACGAGGTGATAATGGCAGCTGAGCCCAGGGTGATTTTTCTGGTCATATTCACTTTGGGTTTACCTTTACCAGGGCACAGCTCGAGGGGGAGGGGGGGGGGGGGGGGGGGGGCATTAAATTGTAAAAAAAATAACAAAGCGTACATTGTACAAAGGTAAGATTTTGTGGCAAATTGATTTATTTGTTAGAATGTGTTTACAGGAATACCCAGCTAGCACACAACGTTGCTACAAGGTTGCTGATAGGTTGTGGTTTGGTTATGTCAGATATAAATTTGCAGTTAAATAACGTTTTCACATGGGATTCAGTGAAGTGTTTTGTGTAATTTCCAGGATGAAGCAGCACAAGATGATCAGGAAGTGTACAATTTACATTGTAGAAGCTGTCTGTGTACATTTAAGCTGTATAATTAAACAAAGGGTTCCCATTGGCTAAAGTGAATGTGCATAATTCCTCAAAGAAAGGCTATGTCACATGGCAACAGTGATGTAAATGACTAGATCACGGTGACATGTTTTAATTCTGTGAGCAATTAAATATATAGCCTATAAAACTGGAACACACACACACACACATAATATATATATATATATATATATATATATATATATATATATATATATATATATATATATATAAAACAATGCTAAGCAGGGAAGGAAAGTATTTCTCTGTTAACATTTGTTTATAGGGGTTATAGCTAATGAAATAATTCCATATTCCTTACTTGTCATGCAGTTCCATACTCTATTTAGGTATGTACTCTATTTAGGTAAATATATATCTGATACTAAAAGACGTTCATGTTAAAGTGATCTATTATTAGCCAAGTCAAAGTTACTTTAATTAGATAAAATCTTCTACATAATGAATCTAGAAAGATCAAACTATACACAGGACTAAACTAAGCTATATTAGTAGGGAAACATCGCCACCTTGTGCAGTATTGATAGAACAGAATATTTCAAAAGCTTCAGAGTGTAATTTGTAATTTCATACTTGATTTAATAAAACAAAAGCACAACATAAATATATCATATCCCGCTATTGATGGAATTTATTTTCATGTTATTTAAAGTTATTTTAAAAAGAACAAACAAAGCAAAACTCAAACCTTTAAACAAACAAAACAAAGTCTCTCTCTCTCTCTCTCTCTCTCTCTCTCTCTCTCTCTCTCTCTCTCTCTCTCTCACTCACACACACACACACACACACACACTGCTGTGCAAAAGTCTTAGACATGTTGCATTTTTCTACTCTGATGCATTATGAGCAAAAACAATTTACTCAAAGCCACCGCTAGTGTTTTCTACTATTATAACAACCTTGACTTGCATAAAGAAGGAAAAACATTGAGTGAAATAGCTCGCATCACTCGATTTTCAAGGTTTAGTATCAGAAGCATAATCAACAAGTACATAGAAACATCATCTGTAATTGACAAACCCAGGACTGGAAGACCCAAAAAGCTGTCTAACAATGATAAGCAATACTTGAAGATAATATCCTTAAGGAACAGAAAGAAGACAAGCGTTGAATTGACAGCAGAACTGGCAGAAAGCACAGGTGTCCTTGTCCATCCAGCAACAGTACAAAGGTCACGCTTAAAATCAGGACTTAAAGGATGTGTTGCAGTAAGAATACCTCTGTTAAGAAAGGGGAACACGACTAAAAGGCTACAATATGCACAAGAACACAGACATTGGACTATGGAACAATGGTCAGAGGTGTTTTGGACTGTTGATGGATGACCTTTGTCATACTATGTTTTGTAATAAAATAAATAGGGTGACTGAAACAAATGTTTATTCTGTATGAATAATTTTTGTCTGGTTAGGGCTCTGGACTCCTGACCAGAGGGTTGTGGGTTCAATCCCAGGTGGGGGACACTCCTGCTGTACCCTTGAGCAAGGTACTTTTCCTAGATTACTCCAGTAAAAACCCATCTGTATAAATGGGTAATTGTATGTAAAAATAATGTGATATCTTGTAACAATTATAAGGCACCCTGGATAAGGGTGTCGAATGTTCCTGCCCCAACAATATAAATAAATAAAGCAAAACAATAAGGGTCTTGTGCAAAAATAAAATCTAATACTTGTTCATACAGTTTAACAGAAGAGGGCAGGAGGAATCACGAATATAAAATACATACTTGCCATTAATTCATTGTTTTACTTGTATAAAAAATAGAAACAAGTTGAAGTTAAAAAAAAAAACCGTGGTTATAATATAACACGTCCACTGGTTGGTTGCATTGTGTTACATCATGCGGCAGATTTGATAAAAAAAAACAAAAAAACAAAAAAACTAGTAGGCCTGCTTGTTAGATATGTAGTTTCTAGAACCCTCCTGAATTTTCGTTAGCGATTTGTCATCTGTGTATGTAACCATTTATTACCTGTGAGCTAATGTCTGAATGTGATGTAGGGAAAGGGCATGGTGACCATATGACGCATATGAGTCAAAGTCAGATGACTGAGTTCCTCAAGATAATTATACAAGGGGGGATCAAGGGGGTGCTTCAAGGGACACAGATGACGTATTTGTTTGGTTTTTTGACCAATTCCTGATAAAAGAAAAAAATAGGCCTATGACACAGCAGTTACAATCACCCTTGCTGTTTTACAAAACAGGGCCATTTTGTCTTTAATATGCATCTCAACCTTTTCAACTTTTCTGCTTTAGATACTTTAGGACACCAGAGAAAAGTTAGATCTTCTAGACCCAAGTTTCAGTCGTCCCTTTAATTTGACATAAAAAACAACAACAAAAGATGGCAATGCAATGTACTGTTACTCATGGCTTGTCAGCTATGTAGCTAGCTTCAAAGAAAAAAAATACCAAATGTATTTATGTATTTGCAAAATAAATACATGGATATGTTAATGTAAATGTGTATGTATGTATGTAATACTGTATTTATGTAACTTAATGATAATTAATGCATTACTAATCGTTCTCTGTACTTAATCATTATCTGCTACGTGAATATGTTACTGGATTGGTTAAGGGAGCAAACTGGTTCCGTCCTAGTTTAATGTTTATTTTAGAATAGTGTCAGCTCCTATGAAGAGAGTTAGAAAAATCTGCTTTGTCATTCATCGTCCATCCCAAATCCCCTTGCGGTACCCTTGTGTTTACAAATCTGCAAAAACGTAGTTTGCATACAACAACTGATCGGCTTTTTTGGTACATAAAGTGGAATTTCCCTTTATTTAATAAACAGTCAGTTATTGCTCTCTCATTTGTTTTTTGCTGAATAACACTGGAAGACATCTTGATTGGCCAGGATATATAAAAGGGAGGCGGACCCGAACACAACAAAACCAGAGCGTAAGCTGAGGACGAAACAAACGTCTCAGACTGCATTGAAAACAATACAGGCGAGTCCCGTGACAGCATAGAGAGAATTTCAAGCTGCGCAACAGCTTTTTGAACCGGTCTAGCTAAACTGAGGAGCGAAAGTAATACAAGTGACAATGTCGATGACTGTAAAGGCCTATCTCCTTGGTAAGGAAGATGCCCACAGGGAAATTCGCAGGTTTACCGTGGATCAAGGGGTTTCGAGCAGCTTCGAATACCTGTCCAGAAAAGTGGTGGAGGTGTTCCAGTGTCTGAAGAGTGTGAACTTCAATATGTACTACAAAGGTAAGTGTGGAGGAGGGGAACCACAACTGGATTGACAATGCATAGAGCAGCTTCGAGGTCTATTTATACAGTTTTGTAGATGGAAATTAGCGAAACAGATTAAATGTAAAATATTTACAGTAATATGAAATCTCCTAAGTGGGTGTATTTTGTATTCCAGAACCTTATTTAATTTATACACTCCGTACATTATTACTGTGTCCACTGGAACAGCCTTGCCCTTACATGATCAATAGCACCTGTAATTTTCACTTTCCACCCCGCTGTCCGTGTAAGAAGAAAACCTGCTAATACTATGCGGTGGAAACTATATAGAATGACCCAGTAAAGATTCCGGAACTGAAAACGTGTAGCCTGCTGTTTTGGTGACCACAGAAGAGTTTTGGGTTTGTGTAACAACGCACTGGGCGAATGAGAAAAGGGGGAGATTCTCCTTACAATATTTGCTTGTGTTTATAGAAATAAAAAAAAATAATAACAAACTATAATTATGTATCAATTTGTGAAAGATACAACGCAGTGGTTACGTTTTCGTAAGTTGTTACAAAGTTTCCGTATAGCATCAAAGGCTTTGAATTTTAAACCGTTTTGTAAGTGAGACACTGTCTTGTTTTACGCTTTAACAGTGGGTAACATTCTGTTGAGATTTCCACTTCTCGCCGATCAGTACCCTGTAAAAGCGTGCTGTTTTCATGTATTTCATTGTAAACAAGAAGTCATTTTATTTAGTTAAAAAAAAAAAAAAAAAACATTTCACACTGCAATACCAATGCCCACTGCTTTAAAAGTACAAAATGCAATATAAGGTACATGTTTATGAAAAACAAGTAGATTTAACAGAAGTTACAGTATAACATACCTTTATAAAGTTTATTAGCTAAAAGGCTGGTCAACTAAGAGTTAACATGTGTTTTCTTACTGTACTGTAGGTGCCTTGTGCAAAACAAGTTCAGTCTTATTCATAAGGACAGCAGTGTGGAGTAGTGGTTAGGGCTCTGGACTCTTGACCGGAGGGTTGTGGGTTCAATCCCCAGTGGGGGACACTGCTGTTGTACCCTTGAGCAAGGTACTTTACCTAGATTGCTCCAGTAAAAACCCAACTGTATAAATGGGTAATTGTATGTAAAAATAATGTGATATCTGTATAATGTGAAATAATGTATAATGTGATATCTTGTAACAATTGTAAGTCGCCCTGGATAAGGGCGTCTGCTAAGAAATAAATAATAATAATAATAAAATAATAAGTTATGAAACCAGATTTCAGTAGATATAAGCAATGTACCTGTGCTGGCCCTGCGGGCACAAAGTGAATAAACTAAAGTATGTACTGTATCTCGGACGATCTGCCAGCCCAGAGATCATGTTGTGTCCATGGTGGCGCCAACACAGATTATTTGCCTGGTTCCCAGCTAGAACGTGCATTTTTCAATGCAACAGTACTGGTCTTGTAATGTGATGCAAACTTGACAGACATAGATAACAGACAGATTATTCTGAACTCGGATGACCTGCGTAGAAATGGATGAAACCCGATATGATTGAACACCTGTATGCAAAATCCTGTGACACTTAAGAAAAGAAGAATATGAAGCCATTTGAAGAGTCAAAGGCTTGGTTTAATTTATTTTGCCTTGCTCGTTATGTACTGATTCAAGTGCAATCGCTGCAATACAAGGGGGCAAGTGGTGAGTTTTTGAAATTGAAATGCTTAATTTTTTTGCAGATGAGGATGGAGACATGATCGCGTTCTCCTCCGACAATGAGCTGATGATGGGACTGTCCTGTGTGAAGGACGACACCTTCCGCATCTTTATTAAAGGTAGGCTCAGCCATTCTATGATCAAGTCTTCTAATATTATGCACAGTGAAGTGTAACATCCCAGATAAATGATCATCATATTAAAATACATGATTTACACAAGCAGCCATAACTTACAAAATATCGTATTGCTTGTAATATTCATTTTGTATTTCATGAGAAAAGATGATGTACTACTGCCTGTACTTATCTGTGTCTCTCTCTACGTCTCCTGAACTGTAAATGCTTAATGCAGGATGACTTGGTAAAAGAGTGATTAAACTACACTTCACACTATTGGTATACAAAAATATGTAAAATGGGTTTTAGTTCAGTAATTTAGAGACTGCCTAGAGCCAGATGTATTGTATAATGTATTCTAAACCACCTTTAAGAACATTACCTTGCTCTAGACATTCCCAACTCTCTGACATAATCTCTGTGCAGCTTGGTGTACAGCATCATTAATTAATACATCAGGGATGGGGAACCCTGATCCTGGAGGGTCAGTGTCCCTCCTGGTGTTTGTTCCAACTGACCAATTTAAGCTTCTAATAAGCACTTAATTGGTTCAGTTAATTTTAGGGTACAGTTGGAACAAAAAACAGCAGGGACACTGGCCCTCCAGAACCAGGGTTGCCCATCCCTTCTAATTTTTATATATATATATATATATATATTATATATATATATATATATATATATATATATATATATATATATATATATAAAACAAGAGAGAGATCTCTTAATCTTTTGCAGATTTTCTATTCCGTTTCAATCAACCTGACAGTACATGATTTTCATTCCTAGATAAGAAAGAGAATAAGCGTGAGTTTCAACCCGGTGCAGCACAGGGCACGGATAGGTCCTGCCCTTTTCCACCTAAGCCCTACCCTAACATGGTGCACCCCATGGTGACATGCGATGGCTGCGAGGGTCAGGTCGTGGGCACGCGCTTCAAGTGCACTGTCTGCCCAGACTATGACCTGTGTTCCCCCTGCCAGGCGAAGGGGCTTCATCGGGAGCATCCTCTCCTCCCCATCTGGGCTCCCTTTCAGAACATGTCGGAGGTGAGGAGCGGCTCCACCACACATTAACTCTGTGTCTGAGGGCTTTAGTTTGAAGGATCTGTCACAAGGTGAACTGCTCAAGAGCAAGAAGTCAGTTTAGCGTAGAAACTGCAACCGGCTTGAGACTTGCATACTGCATCTGCATAAGCGGATACAATACAATAAAGAGGGATGATTAGTAAGGCTGTACAATTAATCCATTTTACAATTAATTTACACTGCGTCACATTTTACATTTAATTTTAACATAAAACTTGTTGACTAAATTCAGTGAAAGAACCTCATAACAGTATTTTTTAGTTTAATAAAGTATAATGCCGGATAGGATTGGTATTTTTGATACACATTTAATTTGTTTGACGAAGTGTGTTTTGTGGACAAGTTCCTTACAGTATAAATCTGTTGGCTGTTTTGAATTTCTTAGTTTTAAAGCAGCTTATTTGGACTGTTTCCCCAGTGTTGACGTTGTTGTGTTCCTGCTTTCAGTGGCTCCCTAGGGGGAAGTGGATGCGCAAGATGAGACATGGCTTTCCCCACTGCATGTGGGCCGGAGCCCAGAACAGGCCCCACTGCAGCCAGCCTGGCCCACAGCCTGCTCAAGAGAACGCTACGGGAGAGCCAGGTGAGGCAACCCAGTTAAAACCTAACATTTATATTCCATGCAGGTTTGCTGGTACAGCTCTTCTTTTAGCAATTCAGCTCTTTCAGAGTAGCTTTCAGTTAACAGGATTTACACAGGTTAACAAGAGAGACTATTACTATCTCATAGACAGGCACTACTTTAATATTTAATGATTTGCTTACCTTGAGCCAATATTTTTTCCCCCCCAATTTGTAGCAGGAGCTTCTGAAAACCAGGCCAGTGTGGATTTTCTGAGAAACATTGGAGAGGGTGTGGCAGCTTCGCTGAGCCAGCTGGGTAAATATCTTCCAGCAGTCTTGTCATATGACTTAATTTCACATAAACATCCTGTTCATTACAGTGGATAACTATCCAGGGGTGACATTCACCCAATATAAATCCGAACTATGTGACTGCTAATTCAAATTATTACTCTCGTTTTTGTACATTGTTTGCTTAGTAGTTGGTGCACATGTCTGTTAGCAAGTAGGTTACTGCATTGCATGCAAAGAATGTAGTCGTCTTCAAGCTCTGGTCTAATGCTCTCATTTTTCCTGCAGGCATCGATGTTGACATTGACGTGGAGCATGGTGGGAAGAGGGAAAAAGTGACCCCGACCAAGCCTTCCTTTGATGGAACCCCTACTGCAGACAATGGAAAAACAGAAAAGGGTGGGGCGAGCAGCGCTGCAGAGCCCATGGACAGCGACTTGGCAGCAGACGGGCATAGCGATGGAATACAAACGGACAACAATGGAGCCTCCAAGGTGCATGTTTAAATCGACATTGCTTCTTTTGTAATAAAACCAAGATATAAAATTAAAAGCACCTGATTCCGTTCTTCTACTATTGAAATGTTCTATCCGGCCGACCATAATTAAACAGTGAAAGCCTGTGTTTCCAACACGTTTGCATGAGCTGTAATCATTTTGCTGCTGTTTCTACAGGGGCAGAAAGAACCAGGCTGTGATGAGGAGTGGACCCACCTGTCCCCGAAGGAAGTAGACCCCTCGACCGGGGAGCTGCAGTCTCTCAGAATGGAAGAGTTAGACGAGGGGCCCAGCTCCCTAAACCCCTCCCTGCAGGGCGCCACCGGGCTGAGAGAGGCTGCTCTTTACCCACACCTGCCACAAAGTAAGCCTTCATTATTATCCATCAAGCAAGTAAATTAAATCAAATGGTGATAATGTTGTATAAAGGATTCAAATCAGGATGTCTGAAAAGATATTTATAATATTGTACAAATAATTGTTTAGCAAAATAATAAAGGCAAGGTACATAGTCCAAGGTATTAGACCATCGGGTGAACATCTGTGTATCTAACATTACATTGAAAGACTGCAGAACTACACTTTTGATGCTAAGTCTAGCCTTCTATATCTGCATTGTAGTTTAATTTGCTCACACCGTAGTGTGGTGTATTGATATACTTTGTTAGGGTGTGGTTTGACTGTGCTGTATTGCCTGTTTTCAGATGCAGACCCACGCTTGGTCGAGTCTCTTGCTCAGATGCTGTCGATGGGATTCAGTGATGAAGGTGGCTGGCTGACTCGGCTCCTCCAAACCAAGGACTATGACATCGGGTCAGCACTGGACGCCGTCCATTACTCCAAAACCACTGCTCCGCCCCGCAAATAGAAATGAGCCTGTCTGCCCAGAGCTTCAGAGAAATAGTGTTTCCTGCATTCCACTGACCTGTAGCCACTTCAGCACACTACACTGGCAATAAACTACACCAAGTTGCGTCATTACATTACTGACTGATTGATTGATTTGTGTTATACGGTTTTCATTCGCCACAGGAGGATGTCCCAGTAAATCACGAGCTCTGACAGGGACAAGTGGTTTATGTAAGGACATCCTCCTAAGGAGAATAAAAACTCTATACCACAAACAGTCAGTATTCTTTTTATACTACAAGTACGGACTTGAAACCAGAGGGAAAGTTGGTCTATAATTTAAAGAAATACTGAAGGAATTATCAAAATGTCAATTAAAAATACATTTAACAAAATAGTAATGTCCTTCTAAACTGTGTAAAGCAAATGTCCGAAAGTTAAACATTGTTAGTTTTGTTTGCTGAAGTATGTTTTGGCTTCTATTAAAATAAACTGGGCAAAGGTTATTACCCATTATAACTATATACATGGAAATTTCAATATAATACTCTGATCTTTATGTTTCTGTCCTATCTGCAAATAAACACTGCTTGAGAAGCAAAACATTGGTTTGGATTAATTTATGAATTTGAATTGTTTAATTTATTACTTTTATTTGAAGGCATACTTACGTGAACAGGAAATACCAAATATATATTTTTTTAAATCAGAGTTTTGCTTAAACATTGTAGAAGAACAAACCATGCTGATGGTGCAGTGGAACAAACCACTGAACTCGGACAAGCTAAGCCATCGACATCAGCAACTCAGGTTAAAAGGTCTCATCAAAGTCCTCATCTGTCTGGAACAGCGAGCAGAATGAAGGCTGCAAGGGATCAGTTGTAAGTGCTTGAGTAGAGACAATGGGTGAAACAAAGGAAGATGTTGGCTGTGTGCAAGATGGAGGAAACTCGTTAGACAAACCACCTTCTGCAGTTAATTTAGACCTCTTCCTCTGCAAAGCTTTATCTACTAATGTCAAGGATCCTGTTCCCTTGAGCTGTGAAGGCATGTCTAGTGCACTGCAAAAAGCCAAGGGAGTTGTGAAGGTTTGTGAATGCTGAAGATCCTTCTCTGATTGAGGGGAAAAGTCTGACTCATCTTCTCTTGTGGTAGAAGGAAGGAACCTTTCCCACTTGGAAGCTGTCATCCCAGTAGAGTTGTTTGTACAGTACTCTGGAATGGTTGAATCCTTAAGTCCCAGAGAGGTTTTCTTATTAGCAGTAGCTTTAGGAGGAGGCAATGGTTGACCCAAGATCATAGATTTACCAGCATTTTCTTTCAAAGATATCAGATCTTTTTTATCCTGCGGTGAAGGTCTTCCCCAGTTCTGTGATATACAGGAAACAGGTTTACAACAAAATAAATATACATCGTGTTCATATTCTGAATGTACATTAATACAAGTTTCTTCTGCTTTGTTTGAACATACAAATCAATAAGGGTATTTGTGTAAAAGCATCTTACAGGTTCAGCATACATGTAGAAAACTAATCTTAAACTCTTAACCACCCCCAACTGCCCTTTACAAACATGTCTTCTCCCTTGTCCTTCTTACCTCCCATTGCCTGGCTTTCTTCCACCTGGTCCTGAACTCACAATGATCGGAGTTAACAGACTCTTCGAGGGATGGATTACAAGAGTTCCAGTCTTTTTCACATTTCCTGACATTTTAAAAGGAATCACTATTAACTATCACTGTATCGGGACAAATGCCTTGTTTTAGATTCTTTGAGGAAGTAAAGGGAAAGATGTTGGATTAGAATATGTATCTCAGACTAAAACTGAAATTTGGACTTTGGTGCCCCTTTCTACTTGAATGAAAAATGATGGTACAAAAGCTTAGTGAATCTATTTCAATTTACCTAAGTGTCTATTGACCTATACAGACACTGATTAAAAATCAGGACTCTTAAGCGCAGAAACATAGATTGTGAATTAGCTGTCAGATTCCTGACCGCAAAAAGAACAGGAAATGGCCCATCAGCTTAACAAGGTTATATTTTTTTAATGCACTGATGTTTACACAGTTCAATCAAGGTCACAAGCAATCAGCACAAATAAACAGTGACAAAACCTTCTCTGAACGTTCATAAATGTACTCATGGCAAACTGCCAACAAGCTGGCACAGCTTGTTCAGGTGGAATTTGTTTTCTTGTGTTTATCCTGAAGGTTTAAACATTTAAAACTAATACAGGGACAAAGGGCTTTTTTTATATTAGGTGCCATGGTCTATAAAATAAGTAGAGACTATGCAGTTAAATATCTTTTTAATAAGCTGGCATATTGGACACCTCGTGGTAATGCTTTTTGTGTTGGTTCAGTAAATTTGTGGGAAAGAAATAATAATAATAATAATAATAATAATAATAATAATAATAATAATAATAAAACCTTGTACCTCTGATTCCTCTTGACCACTCTCTTCTCTGTGTAAAAGTGATCCTTGTCTGTGTACACATTCTCCTCTTCATCCACCAACCCCTCTTCTACTGCTGGCTCTCCACGGCTATTATCCAGGAACTTAGTCCAGCGGCTGATCCCAGCTCCAGCATCTGTAGCCTATAAGAATAGTTATATTAACAACACATTAGCAGCTTATTAAAATTCACTATGGCTGTAAAGTGTAAATTTAGAGCAAACAGTACGGACCCATGTCAGTATCTTATGCATATATTCAACTATGTACAGTACAACCAGACCCTGATTCTTGTGCTGCAGAATGTCCTACTCATGTTTAATCACAACTGGATAAGCAGTTGTCAAGATGAAACTCTCCACCATATCCCCATCGGCACTGATGTGAATTCCACTGGGACATAACAATTACATTATGGGATATGAAACCACTCTATTTCTTTTTTTAAATTATACAAAAGTGATAGATCAAGTTGCATTCCCTGAGCCTCACATATTGCATAATGCAACACCAAATACAAATAAAAACAAAGACTACCACTGCTGCATTTGGGCTCTCAAAGGCCAAGAACAAGATACACTGAGACCTGACATACTTATGAACAGAATGAATTACTTTAACACTGAAATATTATTTTTTGCCCCCCAAATGATTGTGAAAATAAACGATCTGCAGTGGAGATGTCCTACCCGTTGACTGTTAATGCTCAAACAGTCATCTTGTGGTAGGATTTCCTCAGGAAACTCATCTTCTTGTCCACTTCATTTGGAAAAACATTTAAAAAAAAAAATAAAAACATAGTTTTTTTTACACTGTACAACAAAAAAAAAAAAATTTCCACCAAACGATTTTTTAAAAACAGAGTAGCGGTAATAGTTTTCAATTAAAGAGTTATTTTTCTTTATAAACTGTTATCAAAATAATGTAATGCAATTATTTGTCAACTTCCTTAACAATGTAAGTGATTAGTCGTCTTGACAGTTTTACCACACGTTTATTTCAGCTGCCTGAGTCGCTTCTCCCTGCATCATATTCAGTTTCTGTACATGGCCCCGGCAGTCTGCGCCAGACCCCTGTCCATAAACCTGAATATAAAAAAATACACGTTAATATTCCCATGCAACGTTACTTTATTAACACGTCTACAGTATCATCCTGCTCTAGATTGACTGCATGTCTCATAAGGACGTACATTTTCGCACACAGACGGTTCTGGAGTAGTGAGAGAGACACTTATTGATTTCATTTGGTTTCATTTAATCTGAACTGAATGCTCCATAGAAGAACAGCTCACAAAACGGCCAGCTATACACAGAAATTGATAATAACAGTTGTCCATTCTTGGAGGATACTACATACCACATTCTAAAAGGGTAACTTAATGATAATTGCCGTAGTTTTGATAATGAAACACAGCCATGTGATGGATACACACAGATACCCTGGGGTTAAAATGCAAATACTGTTATGTGATTTTTATTATTATTATATATTTTTTACATACCTTTATTATTGATTGCTTTTCCCCGCAAATTTTGCAGTTCCATTTCTTACACTTTTTCACCTGTTAAGAAATCCAACAACATGTGTCAATACTGTATTAGTTTTCTAAACAAGTGCCCGCATGATTCAGAATTAATTTATAATATTCATTCTGCATAATGTAGTCTCAGCCTCTAATAAAGCCGGTCTACAATATGTAAAGCATGTGTTTGAACGTCTGTCGTCAAGTGATAATTTCTATATGTACATTAAACACAACTGCAATTTACCTGATGGACCTGGAAGGTTTTACAGGAAAAACATCTGAGAACATGAAACTCTTGCACCATGGTGTGTTATTTTTTTAATTTATTTTTTTAATGTTTCCCGGTTTTTGTTCGAACTTTATCGACATCAAGAGAGACCACTATTTCTTTCTACATTAATAATCAAACACTGCCCCCCTCTGGCTCGGAGGGATTTAGTCATGTGCTGGTATTTTCTGTCATCCTTGGATTTTAGTTCTTGTGAAATTCCTTATACTTTGACTACAATGTAAGAACAATTCAGTATTTATTAATAATTTAGAGTTTTTCTAGGGTGATTAGTTATCTTATAAAAATATTTAATTAACGTGTTACAAGATCGAGGATTTACTATGAACACATACACACAGTAGACACAAGGGATGTTTAATCAATAGTAGTATTTAATTAAGTACATAAATTTTAAACAGAATTCAGAAAAATAATGTTCTTCGTTTCTATGTACAGAAACACAATTTAAAGCTCTCATAATGCGCCAAACAGCTAGCAGGTTTGTGAAATATTGCTAAACTCACATAGACTCACACAGCCTAAACTGAAATTATTATTTATTTCTTAACCGATGCCCTTATCCAGGGCGACTTACAATTGTTACAAGATATCACATTATTTTTACATACAGTTACCCATTTATACAGTTGGGTTATTTACTGGAGCAATCTAGGTAAAGTACCTTGCTCAAGGGTACAGAAGTATCTGGGATTGAACCCATGACCCTCCGGTCAAGAGTCCAGAGCCCTAACCACTACTCCACACTGCTGCCCGTAGTGCAGACAATCTTAGAATATATCACATTAAGCTTACTAATGGTATATAGATTAAGGATAAAGCAATTTTACTTTTAAAATATATTCTTCATACAACAATATGAGGTAGATTACTTATAGTTACTTCATGAAGTTTCCCTAAAAGTTGTTTCATATGCAAGGTGTGCAAACTAAATAATATTTCAATTCAATGTGAATGTGTTACAATTAATGAATGTAGTTCCATGAAAGGAAAATGCAACTGGAATTATACTCAACTGTTCCTTGAAGCTTAGACTTTTGGTTGGCTGGTTTGGAAACTCAATATGTTGAAGTGTCCTGTATAAAAGGCTCTCCTCTCAGCAATGTCTTCAATCCCCCAATATGATCAACAAACAGCTGCAACGAAGTCTTCAATCCCAATAGGATCCACACACAGCTGCAACAAAGTCTTCAGTCCTCGGTATAGGATCCACAACAGTACCTGTCCGCTCTGTCCTCTTCGCTGAATCTTTAGCTACGCAGGTAGCAGGGCACAGTCTCTTTTGGATACTGTGGTTTTAGGTGCACAGCAGACTCAGACTGGTTTGTCTGATAACAGTCTCTAAGTTTTATAGCTGTCCAGCCAGGCTTCAATCTCTTCGCATTTGGTTGTCGATTCACTTGCAGCTTGCTTGCTCTTCTTGGGTCCTGTTTTCAGGATCAGAGTTGCTGCTTCCTTTAACAGGGTGACAGCACCTTGTTTAGCAATCGATATGGAGCAAAAAAATGTTTAGTTTTGCCTAGATATTTACAGTCTTTCCACTCCTTCGAAGGAATTGGAAATTATATTTTAGAGACATGGAAAAAAAGGAAACAACCAAGAAGCATTTTAAATCAGTATTTTTTATTTTGTTTTATTAGGGATCATAGATATCATTGCCATACAGTACATACAGATAATTAAAAACCTCAGTTAAGCACTGAACAACAGTTTGTAAATAAATAATAAATTGGTTGTTTTAATAATAAAGAGGAGGTTCAGCAGTGACAGGTTACATAAACTGTGACTGGTATTCATAAACGGAATGCCTTAAATACTTGGATGGTTCTAGTAAAGCTTAAAAAAGAAACAGAAATGTGTTATTTTATAATCCATATTTTGCCTTTGATCACTTTTTGAGCAGCATTTTCATTTAAGTGCAGGAACAAACCCATGTAGCACCATGCTACAGTATGTGGCTTTCTGGCCATCATAAAGCTTGCAAACCCAGTTAATAAAAGAACGAAAGTACTGCAGTTTGTCTCAGTCGTCTCATATTCCCTGGTTACATACGGTTCTCAACCAACTCTTGTGTCTGAGGGAGTATTTATGCAGAACTGTCATACATTAGTAACATGGGATGGTCGTTTTCATTTTGGATTCTAATGGCATCCATAACTGTTCAGAACGCAATAGTGCTAAATATAGATATAATTAAAGTAATAGATTGACAAAACATCAATTTCTTCAATGTAAAAAAAAATAAAAGCCTTTTTGACATTCTGTCACTGTAACCTAAACAAACAGTCACATGATAAAGGTCAGCAACAGCTGTGCTGGGTAAACAAAGCTGTAAACAGAGAAGAAAATAGACTTCTGTTTGCTGAACATTTAACAGAAGTTGGGATTTTCAACATTGTCTAAGAGAATCTTCTTCAAATGTGTAAACTCTACTGGTTCAGTCAAGTGAGGCACTGCGCTTTCAAACCTCCCACATGGAGGCTAAATGGTCATGAATATTAAACGATCCTGCATGTGTGTGTCTTACAGCAGTATTAATCCAAAGCTGCAGACTCATTAGGGGACCAGATCATCCTTACATTTTCTAGGCTGCTTGTTTAAAATTAATTAAAATGGACCTGCAACAGATCTGTGACATTTTCTTAAAACAAATAAATAGATTTGGTTTATCTGTGGGATAAACCCAATCAAACTATTGAAAACCCATTCAGGTAGAGATGCATTATTAAAAATCTAGCCACAATGCACAGCTTATTGGCATGACTACAGTTAACAATATTTTAGGTTACAAAAAATAAATTAATTATGACACGATGATAAAGCTCTCCCACTTCTGGCTAAATTTTTCACCATTTGTGGAACAACAAGAAAAGACTGCAAATTGGTCAATGGGTACGACGTGTTCAAGATACAGAGCAAAACAAGTTAATAATAATAGAAAAAACAAATAAACTACAACGAAGAAACATTTCACAACACCAATGCAAAGATCTCAGATCTCCTGCTTTTAAAATACTTACGTCTCTTTGAAAAGCAACAGCATTGGAAATGCACTGCAGAGTTTAAACATACTGAAATAGCTCTGCCCACCTTAAAACATGAGAACTGGTTGCTTGACACACGTACTGTAAAGATGTTTAAACTGACAGAGCAGCTGATACAAATTCAGGAGTAGAGTGGTGTAGGTTACCTTTCAATACATTGCCAAACAACCTGTGCAGTATTATTAGTATTCGGTGGAGCTAAAACAATATCTTCTTCATCTAAAACACAAGCACTTAGTCACAGCACACTTCTTAAACTAGTGTTACACACAGCACTGGTACACGCGTGTAGCGAGCAAGCCCCCAGCAAAGCGCTTTAACTACAAAGACACGAGACAGGAGGCCTGCATTCACAAGAGAAGGAGGCATCTGTCAGAAGTCATCTTTGCAAACTGCATTGTGGAGCCGTCAGAAGCCATTACCAGGCTGGTTTGTAAGCTGACCAAATTGTCTGAGATGCGAGCAGCAAGCGCGTGCCCTGATAAGTAGAAGTGATCTGAGAAGCCAAGGGCACATGCACTTCCTTATCCTTTTTTTTCAGTTCTAAAGCTGAACAATAGTGCTTTCTCATTTAAAAAGGACAGCATGTTGCACTGGCAGACAAGTTACTGTAAGCTGTATTATAAGAATATGTATACCACTGTGCTCCAGTGTGTCTAATATTAGAAAACAAACCATGCTTTAAAACACAAACAATCCACAATAGAATTGATTTCTTATGATCATACTATGTGTTACTGTACAACTATAAAAAAAAAAAAAAGATTTCTTAAACTTTGCTGTGATTAAAGAATAAATAGCTTCAAATACAATTTTACATTTTCTGCCTATTACTGATGGGCAAAAGCTCACCAGTATAACATGACACAGCCACACTGTTACAGACACTGCTATACTGAAACCAATCATCAGGATTCCACCAGGCTAAGGGGTTGATTTGCCAGGATAAGTCATAATGCCTTCAGTCTGTCAACGAGACTGTCAAGCTTACCAATTATGACAGAACTGGATGTGTGTGAGAACAGTACTGTCAAAATCATAGGAACTTAGAATGGCTGAATCTTGTTCCATGAATTATAATCTACAATACAACAGGCGGCTCCAATAGTGCTGAATGGCCAGAAACATGCAATTGAACTGGCAAACGCCATAACCGCTCACAATGACATGAATAGAAAAAACGGCCGAAGTGAAATTAAGAGGTGGGATTGAATGCAAATGCTGTACACCCAACTGAGCGAAAAAGAAAATGAAAGGGAAAAAAAAGGCATACAAAATTTAAAGTTTTTGTAACTTATTCAATTGAAATGAACCGCTATAAAACACCGTATTATTTACCTGCTGCATTAAGGACACTGTTCTGAGCAGAACACAGAAAAAACACCTTGATGCCGCTGTGCAAACCCAAAATTATAAAAATCGGTAATGTTGACACCTATGGAGTTCTGTTCTCTCTTCTATACTGTTTATACTTTATGTGTGTACTTTAGACACACTATAATCAATGCATTCAAATACCACATGCACAGACTCACATATTCCTCACCTTATCAGGCAGCAAATGATTTTTCCTTCTCACAGGCTGTAAAAGTGCTAGAATATGTATGACTATCCAAGCACACACATTCTTAATGCTTTATGACAGATATGGACAGAATTAATGAGCATGTGTATACAGACACATGTTTAGATACATACATACACACTTACGTACCGTATACTTCATACAAACTAACATTGCAAAAGATAGGTATTTATATAGATACTTTAAAATTAAAAATGAAGTGTGCCTGAAGCCAGCATGTGAGGCTGAAAGCTGATGCCTGCAGCAGGGCAAGCATTAACCAATCATAAATCCAGCCCCGGATGAGAGTCTGGAGGAGTTTTTTTTTTTTTTTTTAAGGGCAAGCGAGGGTGCTTTGGAGCCTGGAGTCGTGTCAAAGATCACCTCTGGGATTTCCCGTCATTCCACCTCAGGTGGGGCATTCAGCCCGAAAGCAGCGAGAGCTCACAGTCGCTGGAGGAGCTGACCTGCCTCTCAATGGTCCTTTGGCCCTTGCAGTCGGCTATTTTGATGCGAATGTCTTTCCGTTTCTCAAAGAAGTCGACCAGGGGCGTCTCAGTCAGGATGGAGGCCAGGATCTGCTCGAAGGAGATGGACCAATCAGCATCCAGGGTGCTGCACGTTCGCTGCTCTCCGCAGCCAATCAGGACCGTGTCCTCAGCAATGTCCTCACACTGCAGGGAGCTAGCGCTCACGATCGAGAAAGAAGAAACTGAAGTGTCGTCTTTGGCTTCCTCATCTGATGTGGGCGGCTGAGGGCTCTCTGCCTGCTCTACTGGGGCCTCTGGAGCCTGGACCTCGCCTGGATTCCCTCCCTTGCTTTCCTCTTGCATACTGGTAGAGGGCTCCTTCTCTAGAGCAGGCAGTTTAAGAGAAGCAGGGTGTGTTCTGTGGTGGTTCTCTGGCTTCTTTGGGGTGTGGTTTGTGAACTTCTTGCCAACTTCTCCGATTCTCAGAAGAAGGCTTGCCACTGTTGCGATGGAGTGATACAGCTCCTGCTCAGAAGGGTCTTGGCTGAACATGTTGTACAGGGTTTTACAGAGCTCGATGAACTGTTCCTGGAGTATACAAAGAGACAGAGAACAAGTTAACAAAAACAGAGCCTGCAGGTATTTTAAAACAGGAGCATGAAAATATAGGACATTAAAATACATTTGGCAATCATTCTAAACCTGACAAAATGAAATTAACAAACTGTTAGTCACACCTTTCTCTTACTAAAATGGTGTGCTCCAGACCGACTGTTGTCTCCCAGCTGTAATTTGTGTCTCTTGCCGTGATGAGACACAAACTACACATGAAAAAGGGAGTTCGCATTGTACCTGGTTCATTTTGGGCAGGTCTTTGATGGTCTCTTTTTTTTGCTCCTTCTCTTTGGCCCACATGCGAAGGTAATACCGGTAATCCTGGATCTTCTCCTCTGGAAAGGAGAAGAAACACAATGGTCGCTGTCGCTATCTCTATAATCATGTACAAATAATGGGTGCTTTTGAGTGTAATAGTCTAATAGACGGAGGGCATTATTTCAAAATGAAGGCTGCTTTTGTAGACCAAGGGTTTTGGTTACAAAAACAACCCTGATTGTGCAACAACCCTCTCGACTATTGGCATTACAGAACACATTTCTACCACCAGACAGTAGTTTATGGTCACTGCTACACATCAGTTATAATTTGTATAATTTATTGTCAAATATTAATACTAATAACAATTGTTAAAATTCAGTATTGCAATGGTAATGGCAAATATAGACAGCACCACCTTCACAAAATAGCAAATAAGAATTTTTGCTCTCTCAGACCTCACCAAACCTTGTTTTCAACACTGTATAATTGTGTAATTTAGTTTATTCTTTAATTTCAACAGCAGGTTACCTTTCTTCTGTTTAGAGTCGTCATTCCTTGTCTCGTCTCTGGGTTCTGCAGCCTGCAGATTCGTTGCTAGGGGAAGCAGACAGCAAGTAAACATTGAGAGGGATAACGAAGAGTTCGCCAACAGTCAGCTGCAACAATGATCTGCAGGAAAGCTCTGTAACTCTAAACCGTCAATGCTATTTCGAGGTTCAAGCACTTCCGAGGCAGGACTTTGACCCAAAAGACCTGTAGCTTATTTTCATACCCTGTCTACACTATCATCAAGGCGTACTGTTACTGAACTAGGCAGTCTACATTAAGAAAAATAGACTCAAAAGGTATCATCGCAACTCAGCACCCGTCCATGGGCCTTTTAAATGCTGCCCTCTTGGCCACAGAGATCAGAGGGACCAACCTGAGCCCCCTTCCTGAAGCAGGAAGTCCAGGTCGGAGATGAAAGAAGTCTCTGGAACAGCGGAAAGAGAAATACAATGTAAAGAAAATGCACAGAAAAGGTAAAGCAAGGTAAAGAATGTAAAGAAAATGTAAAGCTCATGCAACAGTAAGGATGTTCTGCACACTGATGAAAGACTTCAACTATTCAGCGTAGCTGACTGACCTTGTGGACTGGGGTCATCCGTGAAGTATTGAGTGGCTTCTAGTGCTGACTCTGCTTCCTCTGGACACAGAGCTGAGGGAAAGAAACAGGCACAATTAAAATCACAGGCTTACAACACACACAGCTGGTTTCAATAACCTTGGACTACCGGTACCTAATGTTACTTTACTTTTTTTCTTTTAAAATGAAAAACAGAAAACAGGTGCCGCTCTCGGACTTCACCCGAATCAATCATTCAGTGACAGGCTGCTATGCCAAGTGCCTTTGTGACGTCCCTGTATATCAAAGGTTGACAGTGTCCTTTGTATACGATTTGCATGTCCAATGAAAGTGCATGACAGCGAGTCCCAGGTATATAACATTAAGAAGATCGTATCATTGTTCTAATTTCGTCATACCTGGAGGCAGGTGGAGTTTGTAAAGCATCTTTAATTTCTCAGTCAGATCTCCGTGGTACATCCCACCTGGCAGAGAAATCAATTTACATTATAATTATTATGATCAATATTTGAGATCACATCATTTCAAAGTTCTACATTAAATAATCTGACCCAGTTTCTTTAAATATAACAGAAAAAAAGTCTAGTCTTTTGATAAAGTACGGTGATGGGAGATAAAGCACAGCTTGATAAAGTAGATCACCCCCAACATAACCAAGCCCATGTTCTATTTAAAAATCGAGTCCAAATATCAGAACTCTCAAAGACATTGCCAAAAATCAGAGGAACAAATAGTTTGTATCAGATACTTATGAAAGCTGCCACTACTAATAAATAGAGTATGTGGGTTTTAAACATCAGTAACCCAAGTACTGACTATACCAGAGGGGATGTTGTTCATTTGTCTTAACCAGTAATGCACACGATTGCAATAACACTTAAGAACCCATATGCTTTTTTCCTAAACCACACAGATCTGTTACCAACAAAACAGAGCACAGGTGCAACATACAAAATAAATACAAATAAACTGATGAATGGATTGGTGCGTACTGAGGCCAGTGACGAATTCCTTGAAGTTGATGAGGCTGTCCTTGTTGTGGTCGAGCAGGCGGAAGAGGCGGGCAGCGAGGACGGGGGTGTGCGTCCCGCAGCCCCAGGGGGTCAGTGCTCCGAACAGCTGGCTGAACTGACCCAGGTCGATGCGATACTGCTCCAGGTAGGGCAGGCTGGGGTCATGGTGCTCCGCCGCACTCGAGCTCGCTCCCCAGTAGCAAGTCATGATGTGCTTCGCCTGCAAACCACAGAACAGCACATTGGATTTAAAACATATAGGCCCACTGTAGAGGTAAGAAGATTCTCAAGTCTTCCGACAGGAAATAGAAACCGTATATTAAAATACTTTATGGTTTAATTGTTCTTTTAAAATAGCATTATCAGTGTATTTTCCTTTCAGAAAGAAGAACTCTAAACACTCAAAGGAAATACTGTAACCTTTTGGGGTGCAGACAATCTAATCATATGTGCTGTCATACATACTGTGCACACAACAATGTTGGGAGCAGCAATGCTGGACATGTGTTGGCACCCTTTGCTGTAGAATAAATATGACAGAGAGAGATACTTCCACTCCAGCGCAGAGTCCACTAACCTTGAAAAGCACATAGAGCTCCTCCAGCTCCTCAATGGTGAAGGCAGAGTCAGTCATGATGGAGCGTACCTGCGGACACAGGGAAGGGGTTTCAGCCTCCACTGCTGCCAACATTAACTACCAAGAAACTCGCACATAACTATTAATGGAGTTGTTTCTCAGATTAAACATTGCAGTATTCCAGGTAAAATGGGTTCATACTCAGTTCTGCAAGTCGATAGTAATAGACACAAGCACTACGCACCACACTCCTCTTGGCTGTGTCCTCCAGTGACTGGATCACTTTCAGTCTCTGTTTAAACCTCATCTGCTCAATGACGTCTGCACGCAGGCTGCCAAACTTCTGCAAGGAAGATATGAGATTGAGACAGAAAGCATGCATCAGACAGTGCTTGGTGGCAACTCTCAAACACAGACTTACAGGTGCTACTTCAGTGCGTCAGTGTTCTCGAATAATATATGATGATGATGATGATGATGATGATGATGATGATGATGATGATGATGATGATTCGACCTGTAATGCAAGACCTTGGAGAATAAAATACTTTTCACTTAAATGAAAACTAGATTTTTTATTCTAAGAATTACCATATATAAAATTCTAATTTTCAGACACAGGCAGTAAGGTTCTAGGTGTGATGGGTTATTGAAAACATCTTGGAAACTTTGTATGCATTTGAAACACACAATGTTATTGGTCGTTTGAGCATTAAAAATAAATTCCACTACAGGTGGAATGGTAAGAAATAAATAATATAATAATAATATAATAATACCCACTTTAGTTAAAGGGTTTAGGTTCTGTGTGCCACAGTGCTCAGTCCCATCCAGATGCACAAATGAGATCAGAAGCAAGACTGCACACCAACCTCGTAGGATGCCTTTATGAGTTCGAAGACATCTATTTCAGGAGGGGGTTCATCTCCACTGGTCAGTAATGCATGGAGGTGAGGGATGGGTGGCGACACGGTCTGCTTGTTAACAACATTGTCCAGGTACCTAATATTTAAACAAACAGGACAAAGACCAGAAAAATGGATTCAGTAATATCTCATAATAAAGTATTTTAAAACGTATAGCCCACACCACGCCAAGGCTGTAGGTACAAAATTCTAGCCGTCAGCACCATGAAAAAAAGATGACCTAAATCCACTGTCTGTACATGTAAAAATGCAAGTATGGTATCATATGGATGGACAGGTTCCTCAATATATCTCTAGGTTCTCCAAAAAGGTCCTAATCAAGTTTTACAACAACTGTAAAACTGGTTCCAGGGATGGAAATAAGATTGCTTTTAAAACAGCAGTTTCACCCACTCCAGGTTTTAATATGTGCTTGATGTGCCCCAGTGTCTTCGTTAACATGCTCAGGTGTGTTTTATTAAGCTCACAGTAAAACCAGGAATGGATCAAACTACTGTGTAATGGGAGATGTATTTCAATCCCTGGGTTGTCTTGATATAAGTAAATATGTAAGAGTGACATTCTGTAAGTTTGTATATGGACAGTCATCTTATATCTCCTGACTCAATACCTTCAATACCACTTGCTAAAGAATGTCCTAATGAGTGGTTCCCTTGATATCTGTAACGCATGACATCACACCTACGTCCTGTATTTGCAGGTGTCTTCAGTATATCCCTGTCGTCAGGGGTATATGAATCCAAACAGGCGGAATTTATCATCTCGTACTATTAGGGTCTGCATTCCAGCCAGAGACCCCAGAGACCCCAGGCCTGTGCACTGACCTGCCCAGGATGGTCATGGCCTCTCCCTCGTCATTGCAGCCCAGCAGCTGATCCATGTTGGCGTGCAGCACAGCCAGGGACACCTGGAAGATGAGCTTGATGCCCTCGTAGAAGAAGCAGTCGACCACCAGCACTGCACTCTCAAAGGGCATGACGCTGAGGAAGAGGGTGAGGAACCAGGACAGCGAGATGGTGGAGATGACCCCCAGATCCTGCATGTGCTCGTACAGCAGGGGCAGGCACTCCCGCGTCAGCTCCTCGAACACCCCCTGATCCACCAGGGCACCTGGGAGCACAGACGCACACGACTCGTCAGCTTTTACAAGGGCTTTTTAATGTAAAACACCAAACAAACTAACTTTACCACACCAACGCGTTTTACTGCAGTGTTATTTTTAAGATATGTCATTGGCATGCAGTAAAACTATAACACACATTTATTGACGTGTATACACATAGTTATAAATGCATGGAATAGCCCATCAGTCATGAAGTAGGATCTAAAACATTGGGAACATTTAAAAAAGGACTAGATTCTGTGCTTTTAAACGAGATCCCCAGGTATGGGAGAATGGTGTGCTAACAAGGCACAGGCCTCGATGGGCCGAATGACCTTTTCTCGTTCCTGAACTTTTCTTATGTTCTTGGCTTTATTAGTTTTACCTCCATCCATCCATACATCCTTTTCCCCTGATAATTATATAAAATACATGCTGCAGGTGTCAGTCATAAGAAAGCCACAATGACCTACATCTACAATATCGAATAACCAATGCCGATATGACTTTAAATTGTAAGTGTAACTGTACAGGAAACGGTGCATAAGTGTGGCAGTATTTAGATAATTAAAAATGACCTCCTATCCCTGTATCCCCCCAAGGGGGTCACATCTAGCACACATGTTTTGCCATGTGTGCATACTAAAATGCAGTTTATATCCCTAGGAGTGTCTTGGCTGTGTTAACAGCAATCTGCTCTACTCACCCACCACCCGGGTGTTGTAATAATCTGGCAGCATCCTCTCACACAGAGCCACCAGCAGCCAGAAGGCCTCCTCCTCAGTGCAGTACAGCAGCAGAACCGAAGTGACAATGTTCATAGCCTGGAAAGACAAGAGTCCAGGGTTAGCCCCTGATTACAGTACTGTGCGTGCACTTAAAACCTGCCTGTTACTTGCAGCAGTACCACAATCTTGATCACAGAAGCACAACACATACAAGTCTGTTGAATCCCGTGCTCTGAGCCCCATGCTCTGACCTGGCAGTAGCCGATGCCTGGGTTGCGGTAGGCGTAGGCGGTGAGGACGCGGCGCAGAGCAGCGATGCCCATCTCGTTCTGGAAGGCGCGGTGCTCAGGCATGGAGCGGTGCAGGTCCCTCTCAATCTCCTCCGTGGCCAGAGTGCACCGGCCCATAGACTGCTCTACCAGATCGGCGTAGTACCCAGGGTGCATCGCCATGTCGTTCAGGCCACCTGCAGGGGGCGAAATAGTTTCCATTAGTTACAATAGTGTCAGTGTTAACTCCTATTCTATATACAGTAAAAGTTACAGAATGATTTATTTTCTTTTTTAAAAGAAGTGAATGACAACACAAGCACACATCTGTATACTAGTAGATTATCAATTAAATACAATAAAAAAAAATAAAAAAGAAACAAGTTACACCAATGAAAGAGACACAGGGTTTACTGTTCAGTTCATCCAAGTCAAATGTACGTCACACTGTCATCAGTTCTTTTTCTTTTTCACAGCAATGTTAAATCTGACCTTTTCATGTTGAGGATAAAGAGCTGCTCTTCATCAGGGAAAGACTGGGTGGAGTACAGAGCTGAAACGTCACAGCGAACACTCACTAGTGCTTCAGACTAAATCACTGAGCAGTGCAAACTCAATTTTTCACTTCGGTTTTATCTTCTTTTGAAACATGAAACAGCGTGCAGATTGCCAGACCTCTATATCAGGCTGGCTTTATTCCTAGAGCACCACAATACATATTTCACATGTGTATCAATTTTGTTTAATTATTAATGTTTTAGTAAATAAGTAGCTCACTGGGCATAGCCATATTCAGGAACCATATCCATAAGGCACACGTCAGCAAGTGTGATTTAATGCTGCTCTTAATACATTACAAATCAATTACCTATCGATCCGGACAGTTTCCTTATCAGATTGTACAATCTTAAAATGAAATGGTAGTCAGATCCACTCTTCTGAGTACAGACTTTTTTTTGCATTACAAGGAACTGCAAAGCCAGCTGTCACTAATGCAAGCAGGGCAGAGGCTTCTCAATGTAACCCCTTAGTTTTTACATCAGTATTTATGAAGCTACAGTACGGCCATCAAATATGACTGCGGTCAGCATAATTATAGTCTATGATGAATTAAACAATAAAAGTACAGTCTGCGCCTCTTTATCGGGACGCCTCGGGAGAAGTACAAATATCCGGAATAAGCGGCTGTCCCAAAAACGAGAGGCATTTGAGACGACATGTGGTCTTTGCAACAGCAGCCTGAGAACCCACAGAGGACTCGGCTCATTCACATGGTTTACACAATTTATGCAAGTCAAGGGTTTTCACTGTACTGTGCTACGCGAAACTGTCGTGACCTGAAAAGCGATCTCCGTTCATCATTTGGAAATACTGTATCCCAATTAAACAAAGTGACGTCCCAATTAAATGAAGAACCGTCTCCCAGAGTTGTATCCCATTTAAGCAGGCATCCCGATTAGGCGGCGCCAACTGTATCAATTTCTATACAATTATGATGCATTTAATTAAATTTAAATTAATAAAAGATAAAACCCTGTTCACCGATGACTGGGTCATGTCATATATTCATGAGCAGCAATCTATATGTTTGGAGAGCACACAAGGAGAGAAGGGTGTGCAGTCATGAAATTACCTGAGAAGAGCAGCCACAGCTCCCCACGCAAGCCCTCTGGAATGCCATTTAGCACTAGATCTCGGGTCCTGGATGTGCGATACATGCACACCCCCCGACCAAACTCAAAGAAGTGAATGTTCCACGACTCCTCCTTCATCTTCTCCTTTGCCTTTTCAAAAAACAACACACAAAAAGACAAAACGGTTACCGATTATGTTTAAAAGTGCATAAGTAACCCACCACTGACAGCGAGCCGCGCAGAGGAGGAGAAACCCTTGCTTGAGACTCACCGCCTTGGGCCCCAGCTCCTCGGGGGCGTCCCTCTTGAAGATGCTCAGCAGACCCCGGGTAGCGGTGGCCAGGTCAGGGCTGTAGTATTGGGCAGGCCGGCTCTCCAGGGAAGAGGGGGGGCTGCTGGAGGCTGGGAATACAGGGCTGGAGGGGTCCTGCAAGCAGATGTCAAAAATATTTTAAAAAGCATTTTGGAAGTAAAGTCATGCAATAAAAAAGGAGCAATATTTATTCAGGTGATTTAATACAGAGGTTCTCAAACTTCAGAGTTTTGGTGTTTGGGGGATCCCTTTTTAAAGAAAATATATATTGGGATCCCCAACTGAAAACTGAAGAAATGACAAATCCCAAACCAAGCAACAAAACTGCACTGCAATAAAAGTGATGTAGATGTTTGATGTATATTTTCTGTTTACATACATTTAATACTGTAATTACCAGTATGTGGTTTTGCAGACCCCAGTTTGAGAACTAATGATTTAAGAGGCAATCCAGACTTTGTGTAACAGTTTGTGGGTCATTATTTCACACTGAATACAGACTAACAGGGGCTTCAAGCCTTATGCTCAAATCTGTATCAATTCTCAGAGGTTACATGTCAAATTCCTTGTTACATAGTGAGCCGCTCACATGCTGTTCTTTACTATTATGCTGTTGCTTATCTGGAGTGCGCTGCAGGAAGTCAGAGATTCTCTGGACCAGGAAGTCCCGGTCCTTCAGGTTGGCAAACAGGAAGGTCATCTTGTTCTTGGTGCTGATGGACAGTGGGCTGGGCAGGACACTAGAGCTGTCTGCCTTCTCCACTACTGACACCTGGTGGGGGGGGTACATGTTTTAATAAACAGTTTAATCTACAGTGAATGTGTGTACCAGCACTGCTTCTTTATAATGGAAATAATATCCTTATTCTCACTATTCTTTAATTTCATATCAGTATTGTATGCTAAGCATGACACCTGATTGCACACGTTTTAGTGACATCCATTTACAAAGCGAGTTTTTATTCAGAAATCAATCTCTCACACCAAGGATGGAGGATGACAGCTAGAGATGGTTAGGGATTGCACTGGCCTCTCGGAGTGGGATGATGAGGTGACACAGGTCTTCCCCCTTGCTAGAGAAACAGATGTAGTTGTTGGAGACGAACATCTGTCCCACAATGTGCATCTTGCTGAAGGGAGTCCAAAGGGTGCAGTCCGTGTGCCCGTCCAGCTTCTCGCTCTGGGGCAGCCTGAAGGTGGCCCGGTACCTCTCGTTCTTCGCTCTGGCATCCAGGTCCCTGAAATCAGTAAGCCGCACCAACTTGAGGTTGACAATGTCAACAGGGTAGAGTGTGGTTGATCCTGAATATAATAGGACCCTATCTAGGTACACATATTCTCCAGCTGATGCCTTGGAGGCTTAGTGGGCAGTAAGCTTGCCTCTTGTTTATTGTACCCCACAGCCAGGGGACAACCTTATTTGTATTTATTTAAGTGTGTGTGTGTGTGTGTGTGTGTGTGTGTGTATATATGAATATGAGAGAGCGAGAGAGAGCGAGAGCGAGAGAGGGGAGAGGAGAGATTACCTGACACTGAATATTCGACAAACACCATTGTATGTGGGATAGAATGTGCTGCATCACGATCTATCCAGCAGATTAGCAATAAAACTGTGATTCAAGGTCTCACAGCTTACATTGAATTAAGCACCTCCTCACCACAACAACGGCTGCTCGCTTCCCTTCCCTTTGCTTCCTCAAACCACCAGGGAGAGGTTGCCTCTTCACAAACAAGCTTATACTGCACCGTATGTCTGCAATGAATAGTATGTACTCTAATAAGAATGAGGGCCCTCAAATCTGCACTGCTGTAGTTCAATAATGACAGATACTACTTCCTAAACGTTCTTCACTTGCATTAAAGATTGCTTAAAATCAGGGTCACTTTCTACAATACATCACAGTACAGTTGTATGTAGGTAGGTAGTTAGGTGTTCTGTGTGTCCACCTCAGAACAATGTGAGAGTGACTGTGTACCTCTTCAGTGTGGAGATGTTCTTGTGGGCCTTGCGCGGCTTGGGCAGAGAGCGGTCAGCGGAGAAGGCCTCGTTGTCAAGTAGCTGCCGCATAGCGATGTTGGCGAGCTGCTCCATCAGCTTGAAGGTCTCGTTGATGTTGAGGAACATGGAGAAGTAGTCCTCGGTGTCCCGCGTGCTCACTCGGATGCTCTCCGGGAACAGCAGCGTGGCGTTCTTCTCAAGCTGAGTCACGTCTGTCCACTGGATGACCAGCGTCACTGGGAGACAAACAGTACAGCATTCACAGCTAACTGTACAGTGCAGCGGGACAGGTATCTGCTGAACGATGGAGCTCCTTTTAAAAGGTTGATGTAAAGTTGTAGAAGATCTGATTAGCCAATCTAGACTGACTTGTGTAAATGACTTGTGGTCTGGGGGAAAATTGTTACAAATGTGTTACAAAATAGGATGTTAAAAGTGTGCAATGTGTATTTTGGATAATAGATGACATTAAGCAGGTTGTAGGTCAGAAGAACAGAACCATTTTTGATGTCATATACAATAAAGGTGGACTCTTATTTTTCTGTCCTGTGTGTACCTGCTCACAACTTCCCCCCCAACCCCCCCAACGGCCTTCTAAAATGTATTCAAATAGAGTAAACCAGTCGGTAGGTTGGGGAAAAAATGAATCATTTAATTGCAAGACAGATTAAACACAGCTGTGTTAAAAAAAATAAAGGGGTCTTCTTGCCATCTAACTCGGAGGGTAGTCCTAATCCTATATCCTCACAGTGAAACAGACTAGCTGCAGTACAGTTCACAGTCCTTATCTCCACACTCTCACCTTCCTTTCCCAGCAGGAAGGAGTAGAAGCAGAGGTGATTGACACTCAGGTAGACCCAGCCCTGGCGAGGGACCCGCCCCTTCCAGTAGCTGCAGGAGTAGTAATTCACCAGCTTCTCCTCGTCCGGCATTCCGAACAGCTTCCGCATCTTCAGCTCCGCCTCACGGAACTTCCCAGAATCCTCGTCCTCAGGAACCTCCTTATTCTTGTTCTCCTCGGCAATGATGCCCTGAAATCCCCAAAAAACACACTATCATCCCCGGCCTGTGGGTACAGTACACTCTCAGACAGCATACTGTAGAGCTGGGATGGCTGATTGGAGCATTGAAATGGTTATCCACACCAATTGAAGAGCAGTTCCAGCCATCTGGCCCTTCACTTTAAGGTGGCATGTGCAAAAATACATGTGTGATTAATATGCATTATCCATTTTTTGTGATGAATCTGGTCTCTTATTGGCTGGGGGTGGTCATTATCTGCCAAGAATGAACTAGTTTCAGCTCCAACCAGTAAATCATACAGTTAAAATTCCAATAATAAAGGCTACTCTACTGCACCAGCAGCACGTTTGAAGGATGCTTTAAAAAATGAAACTGAGGCATTAAAGGTCACAAATCGGAAGTGGAGTTTTTGGAGTAAACAAAAAACAAACAAAGACTGACTTTATTTAGTGTGATTAACTGAGAAAGAGGTCACTGTCTACTGGGACCGCACTGATTTCTCAGGGATTAACACCATGTGCAGGACAATATTCTAGGTCTACCCGTTACCACACAACCGAACCACCAACATGCAAGCCCATAGTGTACCTGGATCTTGCCCTTGACGAAGGTAGTGATGTCCTCCTCATTGTCGAAAATGGACAGAGTCTGCAGCAGGTTCGCTTCCAGCCAATCCCAGTGCTCTGTGATCTCCTTTCGAGAGGAGCCTGAGGGAGGAGGACAGGACAGCCTGGTTTTACAACTGGAGCAGTAAAGAGGGGTTGAGAAAAACCAAATGTTCAGCTGTCGATTTTTATTTCCAGACTTTATTGCAGACTAGTGCTGCATGAAAATGTTATTTGATTAGTCAGTTCAAGGGTCATTGGTTTTGAATGGGCTAAATTTACCATTCAAAGTGAAAAAAAAACTGAAGAGACAGTTTCTAGGGTTTGTGTAGATTGCTGTTCTCCAGAGTCCAAGAAAAGGAGCAATGATCACAAATCCAAGCAGCTGTTTCTTCACTTGACTGCAAGCACCTAATTTCTGTGAAGAGCTCAATCCGAATAATCGGTTCATGTAGCACTACTAGGTGTCAAAGTTCTTTTTTATCATAACACAGCTAGATGATTTGCATCGATCAATATTGTGTTCAGTATGTTTATACATGCGTGTCATTTCCTGTAAAGCAACATGGCTCAGTATGGCTCTGTGGAGTATCCATTTGCACATGCGGATGCCCGGTCCTCACCACAGGCAATGCTCCAGTAGATCTGTGAATCGTGCGTTTGATGAAGAATCCTGTAGGGGGCGACTCTCGCACTGGAGTCAAGCACCACATCCAGGGTGCCCACCAGCAGACCTGAACACAAAATAAACCAGTTTAAAAAAGCAACTAGAAGCAATTCACATCTGTGCACCCAGTCAGGAATCTTAACAGACTGTGCATACAGTAGAACATGAGACAATTCTTAAATTTAAAGAAAACACTACTTTTATTTATTCAATATTAATGCCAGAGTACAAGATATGTTTTATGCTTAATAATAAGCTAACAGATATCATTTCACACAGTTTGAGCAGCCAGAACCACTTAGCTTCACTTTGCAATAATTCTGGCTCTTATACAGGAAGAGACACTTTACACACCAATAAAGGGGCATTCAGAACAGAAAATTGAAGGCACTTTTTTACACAGAGAACTGTGAGTGTCTGGAACCAACTCCCCAGTAATGTTGTTGAAGCTGACACCCTGGGATCCTTCAAGAAGCTGCTTGATGAGATTCCGGGATCAATAAGCAACTAACAACGAAACGAGCAAGATGGGCCGAATGGCCTCCACTCGTTTTGTAAACTTCATGAGTCTGTTTCATGTCAATCCTCCTCTGCAGCTAATTCAAATGCTAATATCTCCAAATGCAGTAAAAGCTTAGCAATGTGTGGTAGGCATAGGTAATGCCCAGCGAGGTAAGGTAAAGTATATTAACTGGTAAATGCATAGTACTGTACCTGTATAACCATAGGAAAAGCATAGTAAAACTGCAAATAAACTGTGGTAAACTTTTATAAGGGCTAAGATGGCTGCCATATTATGGCCATCTTCTATTGAGATTACTACAGTATAAGATGGATGCAGTATATTATTGTAACTTTTCCTATGAGTTAATTTTTTTATGCTGTTTTGAAGGCAAAGGGTGGTCACACCAAATATGGATTTGATTTAGAGTTTTCTTCTGTTCACTCACTTTGCATTTAGTTAATTGATAAATATAATCTATTAACATGTCTATTTTTGAAAGCATTCTTACTTTACAGCATTTTTTCACACCTGCCTAAAACTTTTGCACAGTACTGTATATATATATATATTTTTTTTTATTTGTTTATTTAGCAGACGCCTTTATCCAAGACGACTTACAGAGACTAGGGTATGTGAACTGTGCATCAGCTGCAGAGTCACTTACAATTATGTCTCACCCGAAAGACGGAGCACAAGGAGGTTAAGTGACTTGCTCAGGGTCACACAATGAGTCAGTGGCTGAGGTGGGATTTGAACCGGGGACCTCCTGGTTATAAGCCCTTTTCTTTAACCACTGGACCACACAGTCTCTCTCTCTCTGTCTCTCTCTCTGTCTCTCTCTCTCATAATTGCATGTCAAAGATTAAAAATTACTGCTGATCTGAATTACATCAATTTTGACTTACAGACAAACCAAACAAACAATACACAAGCTGTCTTAATTTGACAAATACATACAGTTTGGATGTGGTATCTGATTAAGTACTGTATAGCTGGGTACCCTGCAGTATTAACAGTAAATGAATAATGAAAAACGTTACATTTTCTAGGGTGAATTTAACTGGAGACACAGTAGAAATCCCTTCCTGTTTGGTTTTCCCAGCCCTATGTATTCTTCCTGTCTGGATTAAAAAGGCCAAACTAAGTATAAATGGTTCACTATATTTTCGACATACAGGATCTGTTTCTTGCATGTTCACTCGCTAAATGCAACGGGGTTATATTAGTTTATAAACAATTACACCGACGCTTTTAGCACAGTACTTTTAGGTCAAAATACAAAATGTGTCTTGCAGATACATTCTAAAATGAAAACGCTTGCAAACCTTGTTACGAAACCTCCTGTCTGAAGCTTCCTGAAGATTAAACATTTCAACAGTAATTCTAAGATTAGGCTAATATATTATTTTTTCCCCCATCCCTTTTTAAGTTTTCACATCAGTGGGTTAGTTCTAGAATCATGTCATGTTATTGTTATGTGCAGACGCGTGGGGTCTCACAGGTAGTGAAGAAAACGCCACAATGTTGTTATGGTAATTGTTTCTCAGAAGCATTTTATTATTTTTATTATTATTATTTTACCTTATTGTTTTGTAACAAAAGAAGTACGTACATTAACTAAGAGATCAGTGTAGTTAACTTCACCTGACTTGACAAAATATCGTAGAGTTCACATACAAGTTCTCAGCAAACCTCTCCCACCTAGTACGTGCAATCGTCAGTAAAACGGCTGGTGATGTCACCAATATTGTTTATTTTTATAATTATTTTGATGTCTTACCGGCGATTCCCCCTCCTTTTCCGTGTCCTTTTCTTCGCTGGAGAATAAAGAAGGGGTTCGCCCTCTCGCTAACCCAGAGCGCGTTAGCCAGTAAAACCTCCTCTGGAACGATCCACATTTGCCCGTTTAAAAACCCTCTTGTTACAAATTAAAAGGGGCCTTCTTCTTGTGCTTGTGCACTGGTAAAATGTATCGATTGCCGTTTGAAGTCGTTTTGGTGCTAGACTTTCGGCTCTACTCCATGGGCCGTCAGTGTATTCGTGTGTGTTGTCGGTGCAGAATATAGCTGTCCCCTTTCGGCGCTGACGAAAACACAGCTCAACATTTCTCACGTGACACTGCAATTTGCAGTCAGCAACCCTGCTGCTGTAGACAAGTAAGGCTAAAGGGTGCAATTTGCAATGAAAATTCCTTGAAGTGTGCATTTCCGGTGTGAGGCATGAAACAGAAATAGGCATATTGCATGTAAATATACTTATTTATACATTATCTTAAACAGAAAGTTGGAATACGTACGTTTTGTAGGTTGTGTCACATTAACTTGCAGAAATATGAAGGTGCAACATCTGTGGTAATACTGTATATGTAAGCGTGTGTATTGCAAAAAAATAAATAAATAAATAAATAAATAAATAATAACAAAATCATTTATTATTGTGTCGTGTGTACATTTGGAGATGAAAAAATACGTTATGTATATTGTATCCTGACTTCCAGCAGTTGCAAATGAGTTTGTGAGACAAATCTGCCAAACTGAGAAGGAAGTGACAAGCTGGATGGGATGTAGCTGCTCTCAGTTGAAGCAGGGAGTAGCCAAGTATGTACTTACTGTGTCACTTCCTCCTTATACAGTACACAGTGGAGCATGTTTTCAATATTTAATGAACTAGGAAATAGAGAAAAGAGAGACAACCTGGAGTAAACAGTAGTGTAACATACAGGGGTCAGTGCTTCCTCAGTAGCATAATTAGAAATGAGTGAAAAGTGGGGGTTAGCAAACAGTACTGTAACAGGAAAGTGAAGGAAAGAAACAATATCATAATAATGCATCTGTAGTAGTTATTTTCATAGGCTCTATGTGCAATCTCTTTCTTTATTGCAGTTTTTGCTGCAGTTGTTTGTCATTAAATACTGTCCCAAGCAAGTGAAAAGAATGTATCCTTAGGGCCACATCAAGACCTTTAAACAAATATGAAATTGGCACTTAAATTTGGTGAAAGAAAAATCTAATGTTGCAGAACATACAATGCTAGCAACTCAGATGGTTATTCATAAGTGAAGTAGGTACAACGTGCATGATGTATGATATGGATAATAAAATAAATGGGTACCAAATAATTAGGTCTCAGCCTGAACAATTTGAAATCAGATATACGTTTGAGATTTCTACAAAACACTGGGTGGGAAATGAATATAACGTTTTAAGTGTAGGCCTCATTCTTCCTTTTGCTGTTTTGCTGTCTGTTGATAAGCATCGGAAGTTAAACTAGTTTAGTATATGGGGGGCACTTTTAAAAAAAATACACACACAAGCTCCAAGAGTTGCCTCAATTAACTTTTATTTGAAATATGTTACATAAGTAAATGTTATCTTGTAGGAATACACTAATATTAACATAATATTGGCAGATAACACTTAATTACAACAGTTGACTGTACACATATCAAAATGTTCAGTGTATATAGTTATCGCTGCTTGCTATCCTTACATTGTATACTGCAAGTTTTATATTGGTTTTAGCTTTGATTGTCAGTACAACTGTCCAGAAGTGTAGCTCTACAGTTCTGAAGTTGTTTCAGAGGCGAGTCTTCCCTATCTCTTTGGCTGCCAGTACAGTATGGCACAAGTCCAGGGGTCAACAGTCTGATTTCTCCCCTGTAGTTTCCAGATTGGCGAGAAATGGGCATACATTTTTGTGGGGGTGTGGGGGACAGAGTGTGTTACCTTACCGGAGTGTCTCTTACAGTGCTTAACTCAATCACCTCCCTTCACAGTTGGAAACATAAATAGTTAAATCTCTTAGTGCTGGTCACTTTGATTAATGGTAATAATGATGCCGGTCACTGGATTCAAAGATCTGTGCTGGTTTGGGGGAGGTGTGTCACCACCCACAGGAAGGAAAACCACAATGCAGCACAGGGTAATCGCAGGACACACTGCTGGACTAGGGCAACAGCCATTGTGAGGCAGAGGCAGACATACCTGCAACTGCATCACTCTCATGTCACCCAGCAGTGGTTGCTACAACTCAGTAGAGTTCAGACCCCTGTAAATCGACAAAGGGGACTAAAACACAGGGGAGAGCGGACATACAGTACAGAATTTGGACCCCCTCTGAAAATTAATTTAAAAAAAAAATTACAACCCTATCACAAACGCAATCGTGTTAACCCTACATCACACCATGTTACAGGATGTAGATTTATAATGATTTGAATATCCCCCCTCTTATAAAAGACAGGACATTCACTTCATGGAAAACTATGGAGAAACACTGCTTTTATTATTGTCACCAGAGCCCCTCCCCCCAAACGGTACAAATAGTAACGAATATCACTGTACCCCTTCAACACATATTCAACATGTACACGAAAAGTTTCAATGTATATTGGTATTTTACATTTTACACAAAGGTTGCAGGTAGCATTACAGATTTAAGCTTTAGCTTGTTGGCCTGTTGGCTTTGGAAAAAAGCAAAAGGAGTTGAAATAAACTCTGAACAGAAGAATGAGACTGTGAGGACATGGGCTTCAAAGGTCTCTTCCAGAATGAAGGAAGCAAATTACAGTAATTCGGAAATCAGTACATACTGATATATGGAAAATGATTATGTACAGAACCCTAAAAGAGAAGTAACATGTACCGTACTGTAGTTCTCCAGCTCCTTTTATGGATATGCAAAAATCAGGGTAAAAACATCTTCCTACATCCTCCTACATTCACCTTCTATTCTAATGACATTTTGGCGCCATTCAGTAGTTAAATGTTACAACTGCTGCCTCACTGAAAGTGAATGCAACTTCACATATACAGCCACATGGTGGTCGAATGTTTTCACACCCAGTCCCATTTGTCAGGTTTTCCCAAACTCCCTGTTTCATTTTTGTTTGAATCACTTGTCAATCAAAATGTCTGTTTAAACTGCAACTCACACTTTTTGAATTCCGCTTGTTGTGCAGTATTGAATGTTTCAACACAGAAATACATTCGCAGCATTCATTTAATTAGAAACTAAACTGTGTGTGTTTGTGTATAAAAGCTCAGATAACATATACAGTAGGAGTGGATCTGCATACGTATTAAGTACTGTATTTATTGTATATACCTACATACAAACCTACTCTACATACAAACACACTGACTGTACACATACGTAAAACCAAGGGACGACCACTTGTTTCACAAACATACCACATGTTTAAATAATAAAGTGCAACACAATGCCACTCTCCTTGTTTTTGAAAAGTTTAATCTCTAGTTTGTATACTGCAAAACACACAGAGAGAGAGAGAGAGAGAGAGAGAGAGAGATAGATTTAAAGGCACACAGTGAAACACAGATATTGAACCAAAAGCCTCAAGCAAAACATAACAAGCGGCCATTACATGAACAAAGTACCAGGTTATTTTAAACAACAAAACAGTACCAACTCTATTGTGCATATCTGCATGGCCTTGGGTGCTGTGGAACGTTTCTATAGAACAGTCAAGTTTAAAATAAACTCATTTGGAATGAAACACTCAATTCCAAACCTTTACATCCTGTGGATATGTTTATGTGAAAATATATTTTATAAGCCTCTTTGCATTACTCTACTGCTACCAAATAAGCATTCCAAACACTTAACTTGGCCTAAATAACAATTAAAATGAGTAAAATATGCAATAAGAAATCCTTCTGAAAAAATACTGGAGCTGATAGTGTCTCAACCACCAATGAACTTACCAGACTTACCAGACTTCACTACCGTGGTCAACTGCAAATTCATAATACTGTATTGTACTCAAAAGCTGCCGTATTGAGCTTTTCCTCGACGACGTTACAGTAGAATCCTGTCTCATTTAGGGGACAGGTTGTGTTGCTTTTGATCCCAACATTTGCTAAATAAATGGCCCAGCCTTAGCATGCTACCCAGGCAGTGTTGTATATATGGCTTTGTGAACTACTGCTCTGAACTTGAGACTATCCCTGATCAGCAGCTGCTTCCAGCAGTGAGCCATTCATATTTAATGGGTTAGTCATATCAATTATAAATAATACATTGATTCGGTATATGCATTTTGATTAATATCTCTAGTTTAATGGTGTTTTGCAGCATCATTTATACAATTGTTTTACACTGGCCACAAACAAAGATAGGGCATTTTAAATTCCAAATGTGTTTCTTCTTCAGAATCTCCATACTTTTAAACTACCTATGAAGCAATAGCAGTCCGATTGTATGGAGTTTAATCAGGTGTTAAATAACTACCTCCCCCCCATTGTCGTTGTGACATCTCAATTAAATCCACATCCATTCAAAATAGCACAGGACGCCAGTTGATTAGGGGAGAGGGGAGAACTGATCTTTGAAAAACAGTAATAAAATACATAATAACTGGGAAATTACAATATCAGTCTGCACCCTTACCATAACCCCTTTAGCTGCTTGTGGTGGGACACTTAAGCAATGCTGCTTTCACAAAAGAATGTTTTGCCAGGTTGAGCCCAGTCAGGTACAACACAATGAACTAAATCTTGAAAAACCTTTTCCTTTTTGAGACCTTCCCTCCAACAACCTAACAACTACCTGCAGCTCCCTGTCTTTTATAGATGAATAAACACCAAATTTAAGGGGCAACTTGAGCGACACTGCAGAGAGAGCATTAAAGAGCTTACAGGTTTCAGGAGGAAAACAACAAGACAGAGAGGACAGGAAGGAAGTTGTGTATGGAGATGTATCAGTTACCACAGGATTTATCCGCGCTCTGATACTGGGTATTCCTGGCTCAGTATTGTAATACCCAAAATAAGGTCAGGATGATACAGCAGGCCAGTCTCCCCGGAATCGTCCACTGTGACAGCTCTGACCAGATAGGAATAGCAGTTTTTTTTGGAAGAGGAACAAAAATGGTTAGCTAATAATATTTCAGATGGGCTATTTAAATCCACTCAAAACACAGGGTTATTAGGTAATCAGTCAAATTTAAGAAAGAGGATTGATTTGGTCAAAATGTTTGCCTCTCGTTACAATTTTCTGCTTAAAAAATAAACGACGCTAGAGCACACTCTTAACAAAAGCAAAAACCATCCAGTCATTCCAGCACAAATAGTAATCATAATTAAAAATAACATTAAATTAAAAATAAATCAAGTATGTACATGTACACAGAAAACAAAATAACACCCTCAGGATTGTTAGGGCACATTCTGTAAGAATTGATGTTGCAGGTATGCCTCGCAGCGCAGGGATTGTACTCCCATAGTTTGTCATTGTGCTGTATTTTTTTCTTCTCGTTTTTTCGTTGTGCATCTGAGAGGGGAAAGCCAGAGAGGCAGACAGGAGGTAATCTCAAGACTTATTATCGTCGTAAAGGTCCAGGGAAGGCTGGATGTCCGGAAGCTCGAACTCGCAGACCAAGTTTCGAGGGGATAGGGAGCTGCGGCTGAAGAAATGACCACCTGTGGTGAGAGGAGGGAGAAGAAGAGTGTTGAGTAGATGACAACACAGTGACACTGGTATCAAAGACCATCTGTCTGCAGCTACAGAATGAATTCATGTGTATTGTATACATTGTATGATAACAATGGACTTTTTCCCCTTTAAATTGGAGGAACTTTAATCATTAATCTAAAGTTTTTAGCCACTATTCTATGCTTGTGTTATTTGTTCAGTTTTTCAGACACCTAATCACTAATTCAACTTAGCAGGCACTCAGATGCTAGTGATAGACTTAATGCATCTGAATGAACTGGCCTTGTATTACTGTCATCACAACCAATTATTCACTGTGTTGGACATGAATGTTTAATTGGTGAGCTCTAAAAATCAATTTTTGCCGTTCTTCCTATGAATCATTTAAGCATCTTTTGGGTAGAAACCCAAGTACCAAGTACCCATATTTCAAAGGAAGCCTCCAATGATGGCTTATTAAGCAAATGATTTCAATTAGATGGTACTGCCTGCTGATCTAGCGGATTGGGCTACAATATACAAGTAAGAATAGCTACTACAGTAGCTGCTACAGGCAGCAGATCTGCATCGGATAAAAGTAACAGGAAGTTTGACTGTCCTCCAAAAATCTGAGTGACAAATGTCTACAATCTTTGTAATACTAATACAACAACTAATCACAGTTTTATTATATGTAAAATGACTACAGGAAACTATATTGATTTATAACTCCACAGTGTGTTGAATAGCATTAAAACCAACATTCGTGAAAAGTTAAATCAAATTTGAACAAATGGTTCTGATTTCATTAGCTATGATGATGGACACAAGAGAAACAAATCTGCTTAAGAGGTGGCACAGAACATGAAACCATGTACGAGATGTTATCTGGAACAGTATCAGTATATCCATTTTTTAACAGTTTGCTAGACTAATATCCAAGGATCTAAATTTAAACCATGTTTAATTATGTATGTAAGTCTTGTGGGAACATTTCTTATTACTATGGAATGTCTAATCCAGAGTCGTCAAATCTTTTTTGACAGAAAGAGCTGTATTGGTGACCGCAGAGCCAAAAAAATCTAATAAAAATAAAATCAAAGTTGAACTAGACTCAGATCGCATCAGCATTTGTGGGCTCATTACACTTACACAGCATTTGTTTTTGTACTTTGAATGGCTTCTCCCAAAACTACTGAATAGCCAATCTTCATCTGTGAATTAAGAGAGCCATATTGTGGAGCTTAATGAGACACCCATATGCCAGCCCTGGTCTACTCAATCTATTTATCCAAACGTTCAGAGTGTATTTACGGTAGTTTAACACCGAAGCATGAACTGGATGAAATCAATTCCTGTCACAGTGTGAGAATGAGAGCTGCTCTTTCACCCCTAGGCTAGGATGATGGTGTCCTTGGCAGGTTTGAGCCACACGCTGGACTATGTGGAAAACTTTCTTTTTCACTGCTTGCGTTGCCAATATACTGCAGATCTTTTCACAAATAATCACAAAAGGTTTAAGTCCCACAGCTTCCTCTGGTGATAAGAAACAGAAAATATTTGACTGTATATCAACAATGATGGAAACTCAGCTGTGGGCCATTCACAATGAGTTGATGTCATTCATATTCTGTGGAACAAAGGGACACCATTTACAAGTGGATTTTTTTTTTTTTTTTTTTTTTTTTTAAACTTTAATAGTTAAAGCACATAGACATTGCACATAAAACACATGATTAAACTACCTTTACAAAACCGTAAAAATATATAAAAAATGAAAACATGCTGGTCCTCAATTGCCAGTATTTGTGTTTCAGTCACTATGCTGGAGTCTTCAACACCACTCGGCTCTGCAAAATAAAAACGGGAAGAAACCGTATGAGAGAAATCGGATCTTACAGCCACTGACTGCACACAAAACAGAAATTAACAGTGGTGGTTAAATTCTGCTTAAATTCAATTTAAATTATGTTCTAAAAACAGATAAATTACCAGTTTTTTAGACCCATGGTTAAAACCAAAACCTGGACTTTTAACAATAGCCAGGAATAGAGTTAAGAAGCAATCCAAAGACAGCGAATATAAACTGGAAATCAGAGTGTTTGAAACCCTGACTTGACAATCCACAAATTACCTCAAAACAAATTATTTTTGGTATTTACTTTGTGATATGAACATAAAACCCTGGATTCTAGGAAGCACCACACTTTGTGTACATGCAGGCCCAGACATATATAACACAAAGATGAATTATGTTTTATTGCCAGTGGTTATATTTTCTTAGTACTACTGTAAATGTTCTTTAAATGACCATTTTGAAATGGGCTGCATGATTTTGTTTCTTTTGGTATAAACTTGGATTCTAAATGATCAAAAACATTTGGTTTTCATTGGCTTTATTAAATGTATTCAAACATCTAGTCAAGTTCTACAAAGCCTACAAACCCCACTTTAAAAAGACACAAGACCCTATTTTTAAACAAGTGTTTTAATGATATGAAACTTCTGAGAAAAAGTTACTAGTTTTTGTTTTATTATTAAAAGTATAACATTGCAGCTAATGTAATATAAAAAAATAAATGCTGCGAGTACTTACACGTTTGTAGAGTAGCTAAAAGTGGCTTTGATGATCATATAGCAGAGAGTGAGGGCACTGAGCAGGCCAAAGCTGGCGATAATAAACCACTCTTCTGTTGACAAAGCAAAGGGGAAGTCACTCTAGAGGAGCTACGCTATTTGAGAAAGATGCCCAAGATGCCCATTGAAAGTCCAGCGACAGAGGGAGAGGATGGCCAGAGCCGCAGCATCAGAAGAGAGCGAGGAGAGCTCGTCCGGGATAAAAAGCAAGAGAGTGGAAATCGGCGAGATAGAGACAGCGTGTGTTAACTTAGAGAACAGAGGTGATGCTGAGAGAACACAGGAGGACACTTTGAGCACCAAGCTGGGCACCCCTTCTCTCAGAGGTTACAAGAAGTGAAAGAAGAACACTGTGAGAGATACAAGATCAGAGCAAAGGGAATTCAAGTACATTTCAACAGGTGTGCGAGAAGAAATGTGCTATTTGTTTCCGTCTCGCTTCGTAACACCTACAAAAATAAGCTGCAATACAATATCCAACCACATGGTGGCATGTGTTTTCTTTTTGAAGAAATTCCATAAAAAACAAAAAACTGTCATCTAAAAAGTGCAGTTGCAACAGAAACAACAGAAGCAGCACAGTGAAAGAAAAAGCAAAAAATGCCAATTTGAAGCAAATAGTTATTGCTGAAATTCTAAAGCAATTTTCACCATGTGCAAAGTTTACATTACATACAAAAATGCTGTCAACTTGGTGAAAAATGTCACATATTACAGTATAGGCTGATATGCTCAGGCATAGGGACCGATACATAAGATAATGCATAGTACTTCAATGCAGGATTTTAGCAGTTGAAGTTATCTTAGCCCCCTGGTATTTGTACATGACAAAGAAACCATGAAATTTCCACAGAAAACAGTACATACCTAAAAATAAGCCCATGTGCCGTTTGTGCAATACTACAGTACTTCAAAAGTTGTGGTTTAGTGCTGCTAGCTGTCATGTCTGCCAAAGTGGAACACAGCCTCTAGATCAGGGGTGGGCAATCCTGGTTCTTGAGGGCCGGTGTCCCTCCTGGCTTTTGTTCCAACTGTGCTCTAAATTACTTAATTGTACTGATTAATACCAATTATTGGTCTAATTAAGTAATTTAGAGCACAGTTGGAACAAAAGCCAGGAGGGACACCGGCCCTCCAGGACCAGGATTGCCCACCCCTGCTCTAGATCATGTGGTCATGTCATTTGTATGTTGATTCTGGTGAAATACTGATCCGGCACATTTGTAACTTACAGTTGTTCTATCATTAGTTTTCAAATAAATGTACCCTTGAAATTAACGCTAATTTTGAAGCAGCACAAAATTCCTAGATGCGGGTCAACTGAACCCTGCTAATTTCCCATACTGTATAACAGGGCTACTCAACCCTGGTCCTGGAGGGCCGCTGTCCCTCCTGGTTTTTGTTCTAACTGTACACTAAATTAATTGGACCAATTAAGCTTCTAATAAGCACTTAATTGGTCCAATTAAGTAATTTAGGGTATAGTTGGAATAAAAGCTATGAGGGACAGCGACCCCCAGGAACCAGGGTTGAGTAGTCCTGTTGTACATTAAGCTCTTACATTGTGAAAAATGAATATGAATGAATATCAATATATAGCTAGAGCTGGCAAAACATATATGATACTGAAACTTTTTAAAAGCATTGCCTTCACTTTATATCTGATGATTCTAAACCATTGAAATGTTTCCTACTTGCAGGTTTTCAATGTGCCATAGTATACTAGCCTTCATATGTGATGGCGTCTGACAGCTTTCTCCCTCTTGCCTGAAAGCATTAGTGTGGCATTGTGGTTGAAATCGAAGATTGGCAGCTGTGAAACCCTGGGCTGACTCTGCACAGCCAGGGGCTAACTGTGTATCCCTGAGGGGAAGATCATTGCATTTTTGGGGCATCAGTCTAATAACCTTTACTGAGAGTCGTGTTTACTTTCATAATTTTAATAAAATGAAAATAAAATGCCTTCCTAAAAAGGAAAAGCAAGACTGGCTTTATACCAATTGCTATCTAAAATAATTTCCCACACATACTCCAAAGTCACATAAAAACAAAAACAAAACAGATATCATTTTACAGCCTACTAAGTAAACAGGATATTTCATACATATTACACTACAGTACAATTCAAAACAGAACTACTGTATCTTCCTGGAACTGTACTTCATAGCTCAGAACAAAAATACGTAAGTGTTAAGTACATTGCTTGTTTTTATCTGGTATCAATTCTTAAATGTGTAGATTTCTTAACTGAAGAAACTGATTCATTTCCCGAGCCACAGCTATACTTGATTTTCCCTACTTCAGTTCAGTAAATAGTTATTAGTTGCAGCACTACAATCCCCATATACCATTTAACTCCTTCAACACTGTAGGCCTGTAAATAAGACCTTGACAAATAACTTCCCTCAGCACAGCGGTCATTTTTATGTGACTTATTTCATACAAGACCCTGAGTTATAGTTTTCTTTTCGCAAGGAGTTAAAAGTGGCACTAAGCTGAAGAACATTATATCAGACAATGTAAAACTGCACATTCTTGCAGGCTTAAATGAACAAACATGGTCTCTTCTACTGGAAAGGGGGGAGTCTCATCAGGGCCGAATTTTCTGCTCTTGCGGCAAAACTGATCAAATTTCCTCTTTCGATTCTGCTGGAGAAATAGGACTCTCTGCATTTAAAAGCAAGTTTGTTTGCTTCCTTAATAAGAACATGATTTGCTTTTAGACATTAAGAGGAACGAGTGATGAGAGACCTATATTATTAATGTTATGATTGCTTGTTACAGCACTTTCATAATCTAGCTTTGAGCTATCAAGTCTCCCTCGAAAGCTGACATGAATTTCTTGTTAATCCTGGTAGCCAAGAAATGCTCTTAAAATGTCAAATTTCATTATTAAAATCAAATTAGCAGCATTGCCTGCAGCTACTGTTTACTTTTCAACATTGTCAGCATCCAGTAAATGAGAACAGCAATAACAGAAGTGAAGAGGGGAGGAGGAGGGGAGTGGGGGGTGGGTATCTCTGATAGGATTTTGTTTTTAGTTGGTTCTACTTGCCCCAAGTTACAGGTTTGTGAGAAGACTGAAGGAAGATGAGCAGCAAGACAGTTTACTGAGCTGGGAGATGAGATGAGATAAGATAAACACCATCCACTAGACCACATTTACCATCAAAACAGTTGTTTAAATGCTGTATGTAACCTGGCGGCTTCTGTATTGGCTTCTTAATTATCGTACTGTAACCAATCACATGACAGAAATGACACAAATAGGTCAGCATGAGATCAATTCTGAGTAAATCTGTGACAAAGTAAAAATTTCATCACGCTTCCATAAGATATAACTACAAAAATGTAAACATAATACACAGACAGCCACACCTTGACCTACATTACATTTTACAGCATGTTGAGCTACTCTTGTAACAAATGTCCTGGCAAGATTTCATTAGCCCAATTTGAAGCCTGACATATGTACAGCAGATCCCCAGAAAGAGATAACTACAACCTGCTTTTAACTCCTAAGGGGACGATCAAAAAGGGGTCTTGATGGACAGACAGTGATTTAAAGTAACGCTGGAAACATATATCCAGGTAATCCTGTTAAACCGGTGGTCTTTAATCCAGATTTTACTTTGCCTTTACATTCTACAGTTTTAAAATGAACACATCTTAACCCATTGTTGGACAGTTTCTCAGAGATATTACATTACCGTCTATACTAGTTTGTAGAAAGAGTAAGTTTAGGCATCAGACCATGAAGCTTTAAAAAAAAGAAAGAATAATACTGGAATCCCAGATCAGCAGATGTTAGGCCACATGGATATAAGGCGCAAGCAAAGCTTTTGTCAACTTGACGTCATTTCTTGGTAAGTTTTATTATGATTGCATGTTCATGTTGTATTGTATCTAGTATATTACAGTACAGTGCAGTTACCAGCCTTTTAAAATCAACATAGCAAAGTTAGCTAATGTGAATTGTATGTGACTAGACAGGGTTCACAGGGAAATGTCATTCATTGATTAATGCTCGCAGGTTATCATAAAGTTTCTAATGGAAAAGGTAATTCTCAGGGCGACACTCAAAAGCATCCATAAGGTCCAGTGCATTGGCAAAGTTAAAGTTATGCTGACAAGGACGGGCTCTTACTGGTGACGGCGATGTTAATCTCTCCAGAGCGAGACGTCAGCTCTGCCTCCAAAGGGATCTGGGACGTCCCAGAATGTCTCAGGGGCTCCATGCTGATTGAGTTTTCATTGGTTGAATCTCCTAGAATTGATCTCTGACTGGATGTCTGACTTCTGGATATCATGTCCATGTCAAAGGCAACATTGTCCACACAAGGTAGGTTTGGCTTTAATAAAACAACAAAAACAACAAAACTGTGGTCAATATAGATTGAATCAATTGTGCAAAAAACCTTTGCATGCAACCTATTTATTACAAAGTGTGTTTCAATAACATTTCTCCCACTAGGTGGCACCAGCAACCAGTTTATTTCAAATATGAAAAAAACAAAAAAACTGTGGTTTACTGATAACGGATACTGACTATTTGGTAAATAATAATAATAATAATAATAATAATAATAATAATAATAATAATAATAATATAAAAATACAGGAAATGACTGTCGTTACTCTTGTGTGCAAAAGCCACAAAAACATGGAGTATATTCACACATGAACAAACAAACGGGAAAGATTTTAGCCAAGACTCAAACTTAATGCAGTGTTTTTAAAGATTCAGGGTTGAGAAGGAAACAGTACCCAACTATGGAAAGGCTGATCATGCTTACCATAATCCCGAGGGCCTTGAGAATGTTGAGCTTGCACATGGGGCAGGTACAGTGTTCGTTCAGCCAGGGGTCCACACACATCTTATGGAAGACATGCCTGAAGAAAAACAAAACCAAACATGTTGAATGTTATTCAAATGTAGGATATGGATAACCAATAGATAGAAGGTTCTCGTCATCTTCTCTAACTGTCCTATGGGCTGCAGACCCCCACTGCCCCTTGTTCTTTCAGATATACAGTTTCATCAGTTGCATACTAAGGCTTGGGGTTGAGAACCACAGAGAAATAACATCTGTGTCCTGTGACTGACTTTCACTAGTGAAATGGAATCCCTTTATTTGTTTTAATACAGTCCATTACCAGCATGTGTCTTCAAGGTATGTGTGCATCCAACAGCTGTGCTGCCCTGGCTCTTACCATTTGTTTTATAGTGCCGTTGTCATCTCATCTGAATGAGATGACAACTGTCACACATTAACACACACGCACCATGCTGGGTTGTGGCTCAGTGCCCTACAGGGCTGGCTCAAAGAATCTGCTACCTACCTGTGACGAGGAGAGAAGGAATCTGAGCGGCAAGTCTACCTTCCAACCAGGAAGGGACCTAGGTAAGGTTGGAGGTACGCTTTTACAGAGATGACCCGACTTGATGGTAGCATGGAACCGGAAGTCGGCCATTTTGGAAAAAGAACATAGTTGCGAGACTGCAAAACAAACCCTTTTTTTTGTTTGTTTTGTGTTTGTGATTACAGAACAATGGAGACTTGTGAGCTGCCACCATGGAGCCAGCATATACACCTGGAGCACCACTACCCCCCTGTACAGCACTCACCACTCGGAGCACTTTTCTGTACGATACAGGATTTATAACGTGTGATTATAATTTATTAATATTTCTGTTTGGGACCGTATAACCCCTATACCATTACTGGTTTATTGTTTTATTAAAATAGACGTTTTTGAACAACTGAACTGCTGTTTGGACACTCAATCCTTCAAATCAAGAGTGACTTGAATCATTGCTGAAATAATCAAGATTCTTTTGCTTAATGGTAACAGGATTAATTCACTTATTTCAAAACTTGTAGCTTTTACCCCTTACAGATGGATTTGCACTTTCTTGGCTTAGCGTCATGGAGTCTTCTGTTCTAATGCAGAAAACAGTCTCTCATTTGTACATGTATGCATCAGGGACGTCCACGTATTTATATTCCATTAAAGCTCTTTCAGGCGAATTAAGATATTAGTAGTTTGGTCCACTTACAAGCACCTCAAATTAATAAAACACTTGAAATAACTAAATTATTAGATCTTACTAGAACAGAACCCCACAGCAGGTGTGACTGTGTTTGATAAAAAAATATTTAGTTAGCTATTATCCTGAAGCTGGATGCAAACGTGTCTTCTTTGACCCAAATTTGTGCAGGTAACATGCCAAGACACCAACCACCGATTCACACCTTGACACAGATCCTGGGACCTATTTCAGTGAACATACATATGCCTGAATATTTTACATAGGGATGCCCTGCAAAAAGCAATCCAATTTCTGAGTGTCTTTAGTTTGAGTTGAGTAAGCTTTGAAAGCTGACTTTACCTAGCAAGAGCATTAGTAAGTAACCTAATATTCTCTGTAGGAACCTAGAGAGACACTAAGGCTCCAAAAGACATCATTCTGGCTGCAGCTGTACAATAATTAACTTCTAACCGTCAGCTCCTGGCAGACCCCCAACCAAGAAGGGACAAAAAAGGCAGACTCCTTTGTACCCGTGCAGATACATGAGAAACTAGCACACAGGTGCTGCATGTGTACAGCAATATATACAATTTGTCAAGTTAATTTAAATTAAAATAGAAAACTGCATCTGAATTGAACAGCTAGTTGTTCTATAGGAAACACATTCCTTTTAAAAGGAAAGTTTTTCTCTTTGGGAATATGTTGGTTAAGAGAATGCCGCTGCTCTCTGGTACTGAATCACTTCCTGTGCTGTAGGTCACAAAGTCGGACTGCGGCTATTATCTAGACTAGGTACCAGGAAGAAGCAGCTTCTACATGTCTGCATTATTGTAAAAAAAGAAATAAAAGAATTAACAACCAAAAGCATGAAAAGATCTTTAGCACCATTGATAACACCGTGTAACAAATTATTATTATTTTTTTTGTTCCTGGGTAGTAAGTGTTATTTCCCAATTGCTTATGCCTCAAAAGTATAGAAAATGGCTATTATTCCCCACAAACTTTGCTTTTGTGACCAGGACAGTGATATTTTGAAATGTACCTATTTTCCAGAACATTCCAGATAGATTCAGTGCTGAGTAAACTTGGAGTAACTTCTAGACTTTCTAGAACTTTCCAGTAATACCAATAGTAGTATAAATACAGGGGCCTTAAGCCCACCAGTTCAGTTTAGTTCCAGCTGCCTAAGTGGATACATATCTACATTTTTCTGAGATGGCATCAAGGTCATAGGAGACTTCAAAATGGTGGCATTCCTGATGGGTCTCCAAGGCGGTTTTACCAAGTTTCCCTGCTATCTTTGCCTTTGGGACAGCAGGGACACCAATGCGCTCTACCACAGGTGGGACTGGCCACAGCAGACTGAGTTCTCTGTGGGGAGAAACAACGTCAAGTGGGAGCCACTGGTGAACCCCCGGAAGGTGCTGATGCCACCACTGCACATCAAATTGGGCCTTATGAAACAATTTGTCAGAGCTCTAGAAAAGGAGTCGGCAGCCTTCAAGTACCTTCAAGACTTCTTCCCTAAGCTGTCTGAGGCAAAGGTCAAAGCCGGTGTCTTCGTCGGACCACAGATAAAGAAGATCCTGGAGTGCAATGAATTCCCCAAGAAGCTCACTAGTAAGGAGAAAGCGGCTTGGAACAGCTTTGTCGCAGTGGTTCGGGGCTTCCTGGGCAATCACAAGGCCGAAAACTATGTGGAGCTGGTTGAGACTCTGGTGAAGAACTACGGCACAATGGGCTGTAGGATGTCCCTCAAAGTCCATATCCTTGATGCTCATCTTGATAAATTCAAGGAGAACATGGGAGCGTACTCGGAGGAGCAAGGCGAGCGCTTCCACCAGGATATACTTGACTTTGAACGCCGCTACCAAGGACAGTATAACGAGAACATGATGGGAGACTACATTTGGGGGCTGATTCGTGAAAGTGATTTACAGTATAATCATAAATTTCGAAAAACTACTCACTTCTAAATCTTTTGTAGTCATTTTTGTATTACTTTAGTATAAATACATATTAATTTGGATTCATATGTTGTTTTTTTCTGACTTTATGTGAACGAAAAGACACAAATTTGCCCGTTTTCTCATTGGAAATAGGTAAATTTCAAAATATCACTGTCCTGGTCACAAAAGCAAAGTTTGTGGGGAATAATAGCCATTTTCTATACTTTTGAGGCATAAGCAATTAGGAAATAACACTTACTACCCAGGAACAAAAATTGTGTTACATAGTGTAATGTCACATGCTCTAATATTCCTTTAAGGAAAAAGAAAGGAGAAGCAACACAGCTGTTTCCAGATGTATAACAAAAAACTATGTCAGAATTCATAACATGTGTATTGTGTCAGACCAGAGTTTATTGTCTTGTTTATTAGTCATCCTCTGCATAGATTTCAAAACGATACTGCATACTGTATAAATTGAGAACAAACAAACTATACTAGATTACTGCCTGTACTCCGAAAATGTATTTTTTTTAATGATGTTTTTATTCACATGTTCCGGCGGACGCGTTCATACAAACATCCACAGAAAGACTTTGCAGGGGCTTGGCATGACTGTGGCAGCCTTTCAGCTAAACAGCCACACACAGCTTTTGCTCACATATCATTTTGATGCCGGGGAATGGAGGAGAGTCACTTGTTACCAGATCAGGACAAAACTCTGGTCCCTCAAGAAATGACAACATTCCAGTGAAAGCAATGTGCTTCAATAGAGAAGATTTATCAGGCAGTCATGAGATGGAGCACGTTTTAAATTACTTGTAAAACCATTTCTATTTTTAAAACTGATATAAAAAGCTGCACAAGGTTACATGGCAGTCATACCTGAGAAGCATGGCAGATGAAATAGTTCATTATGCATCGTATGTCTTGTGGGAATGGATACTACTATTCAAACAACCACCATCCATCAGCCAAGTCCCGTCAGCAAGAGAGGTCAGCTTTGAGTGTCCTGAAGAGCACACATCTCTGTCTGCCCCAATCCCAAATTTTAGTCCAATATAGACCCAACTGGATAAACTTGACCCACCCCAGCCTTTCTTTTCAGTACAGTACTTAAGATTCAACTATTTGATTAATCTTTATTTATTGCCATGTCTTTTTCTTTGCGAGTCTCAATTAAACCTTAATTAAATCGATGATTCGCCCTGGTGCCTATTTAGAGACTTACGTACTGTACCTACATTAGTGACCCAGTATCACATGCTCTCCCTGTGCTTTGCTAGTCTAAAGCTGTTGTGTTTGTTTTTATTGAGATGAGAAATGTCAGAATCTAAAACAAACAAAAAAAAAACACACAACACTTTCTCAATGCATGTATGCATTCAATGTTTTCAGTTGTATTTTGTACAAATACACTTTTTATGAATACTAAAGTGTTCTCAATGCATTGATTAAGTAGATTATTACCAGACCGATAATCGTTTTGGAAAATGAAGTGTATGCATGCTAGTGAATACCAGCTTAGATCTGTAGAAAGGACTCCCTTTCTTCCCTCAGCTCGAACAGCCTTCAGCTACGCACATCAACAAAAACAATGATCAGTGAAAAATGGCAGAAACATTACCATAGCTCACTAAAACTTAAAGCAGAAGCAATTTATTTTGTATATAATAATTTTAAAATAATAAACTCATTTCATTTCGTTACCAAAGCAAAAATGCAGTAGTTTTAATCTCAGCTATTAGGTAGAAAACTGCCCTCATATAACCTAATAAAATAAGGGAGGGCTGCATTCCTACCAGAAAACAAGCTTAGGCTAATTCTTATTTAAGTTATCTGATACCATGGAGATGGGAATGATATCACTGCTTCTACTAAATGTCAATAGGCATAAAGCACCCCAATGCAATTAGGCTCCAATTACCCCAATGCTGAACTGAAGGACCATAGCTGTGTAAAACACATTACAATGCCATTAGGGAAGGTCTGGATGTGAACCCTGGTAGTTTTGCTAACACAATAAAGAACATAAATGTGAATGTTGACATGTATTGAAAGTGTACAGTAAATTGAACATTATCATGGCACTGGAAAAAACAGCTACATAAATAAATCAAACATTCATGATCATTTCTATTCTTTAAAAGGTGTATTGTGCACAATACAGCTTTGATCTTAAGTATTGCTACTAGTGATGCAGCAACTCATTGATCGTTTATTTTGCAAGCCTCACTGAATCAATAATTGATTGATTAATCGACCTGATGATCATGCTTTCCTTGTGCAGTGCATGACTAAAGCTCTTTTGTTGTAATGTGTTTCGTGATGAGAAACGGCAGAATCTAATAAAAAATAAAAAAACAGACATCTCACTGGGGTGGAAATACCAAGATTCTTGGTGTTTGGTCCAAGGGTCAGACTATCTTTAGATCTAAAACCAATCGAGCATTGCTGGAATTGAAGAGGCTGTTGAAAAGAAGACAGCCTTCAAGAGCTATGCAACTGAAACTGATTATCAAAATATATCCCTTAGAGTTGTTCAAAATGCTTGGCACATGCTATGTATGACAGTCACCTAGAAGCTGTGACAAATCCAAAGGGCCCATTTTTAAAACCAGTACTTATCTTCAAGACTTGTCTTTACAAAACAAATTGTTGCTATTTTTTATTCTGTGCTATTGGTTAAAAATAGGTATTGCAATTGAAAGTTATATGATTGAAAGTTAATTATTTAATAAACTTGTAAGTACATTCAGGCAGTAAATGATTGCTACAAAAGCACACCCTGTTTCTATCCCTTATTATATTTCACTGCAAGTAAAAACAATGAATACAGTGTAGAAGACGATGGGTTTGGTTGCTCTGTTGTTACAGGGCTGGTTTTTCATGTGCGAGGTAAAAATGAATGTACCTCATTAGAGGTTTTCTGACCACTTTCTGCAAACTGCACTGCGAGTGACTTTACAATGTCAAATTTACCCTAATGTGTGTGAATCTGTTGTGTTTGAAACTCGCGTGCAAGTCTATGGTTTATAAAACAACTAGATTCGACTTTAAGAATAACTTTTCTAGTTGAAGCACATTAAAAACAAGTTTCTTTAAATATATGTTCATACGTACACCAGCTTCCACTAAATCCCTAAAACACCCAAATGTTTTGCAGATTACCCCAATCATTAGGTTTCTATACACTGACAATCTTCCCAAACAGATTGCATAAAGAAAACAAGTCCGCTTGGTTGTGTAAAAGAAGGTTGACAGTTTACTTGGGAGTCTGCGGCAAAGGGGACAAGCTGCACTCGAATGAATGAGCATGCAAAGTGATGAACAGTAGTGCAACTCCCCTTAGGGCCAGCTGCTATGGTTATGAAGTATGCTCTCTGTAAACCATGTATTTATACTATATATATCCACTTAATGGGGTTCTGAGTCTTCATTAGACACCCACCTCACCAATATGTGTATCTGGTGTAAAACCTGGCAAGGCAATTGTCCACATCACAAAAACACCACACAATTTGGCACACTTAGTAGCCTATGCTGAGAAAGGCATAGGAATGAATGTCAGGGAGTGTTCCGTGTTCATTGAGTGTGATTACAAAGCTCTCAAGGCACCATTAACATAACATTGTATGTTAATTTGTGTGCTCATAGTAGGCAGACTTACTTGCAAGGTAGAATGCGAACCACATCATTTAGCTTGTATCCTTCAATGCAAACTGCACAGTGGTTAAAGTCTGGGTCTGTTTCCTGAAAAATAGACAAAACAATAATGATTTTAGGATATACACAGTACAAACATACCACATGTACCGAAAAAACATTTAACCAGTAAAGAGCAAATGAGATGAGTCTTGTTCTTGTTTCCCGTGGGTTCCTATAACTGGTAACAGTAGTGGCTGGGCCTGATCAAGAAAGATGAAATAATTACTCTACACCAAGATAACATGGCTGCTTGGATGTTTATATCTTACAGCACTATGGAGATAGCCAGGAAGAGCATATTATGTACTTCTTAGAATTTTGAAGCAAGTGCAAAGTGTGTTTGAAAGAGGAAATAATAGCAAGTAGCATACCGATCCTATCTACAATAAGGCTATTTCTCACTAGATTAATAATATTGGATACATCTTTGCACTTGCATCTGTATCAGGCCTGTGGAATTTAATTACACAAGGTTCTTCCTAGATTGTGATGTCTTTAGACTGAATAAATATATAAACCGTACAGTGTAGATCAGTTTATAACAGTTACAGTAAGGTACGTGTACAAACGTGGCTAAGTGTGGCTGTCTAATGTCTGGGAGCTCTGAACCAAAAAGAATACTCGGTTGGGAAACAGAAGGGTTAAAAAGAGCACAACCACTTCAGCTGCTTTATATAGACAGTGCTTCCTTTCCTCTTGCGCCTCAATTAGCCTGCTCTTTAACCTTCCAAATGAACACTGTGCATTTTACAACTGCACATCACTCTGCTCATTCTTCCAGTGAATGCGTGCACACAGTGTAACCCAGCAAGGTATGCAAGACGATAAAGAAAATGGAGAGGGAGAGAAGAGAAATGTGGATCACTGGAGCATCACTTATGTAGCGCTGACACCCAGAAAACTTGCTGCCAGAAAAGAAAAGAAGGAAGCAAGGACATTAAAACCTCAACGGGAGACAGGAATAGCAACCAGGCCCCTTGAAACTCAGGGATCAATGGCTCACTAAATAAACAGGGAGAAGCAGGCATGTTCTGGAGAATGAGAGAGATATTTTTTAAATACTTGTGCTGAAACACCACGTATGGGTAATTACACTCAGGACATCCTATTTATAATTCACTATTGCTGTTGACTGCAGGTAGACCTGCAGCTGGTATATTAATTCTGGTTCTACTCCAGGAAATGTACCCTGTGCACTGCCTATTATGCTCGTGGGTACCTCAGGGTATCCAGCAAGGCCTTACACATCAGTGTGAGCTGCAGAATGGTTTTGGCATGGCTTGTCTATAGTATGTGCAGTTAGAGCCCAGAATCCCTTTGCTGAGTGTGTAACCCGCTGAGCCACACAGATCCTGCAGCTTTACTGCCTTGTCAGCAGTGATTCATTTCTAGTTCTGTCTGCTTGGTTGCCGTAACCTGGAATTATCTCCCTTTCTTTTTTTTTCTCCTCTCAAACATGCAGACTAGACCCTGGCTTTAGAGCTTTGACACATTCAACAACTGTTTGGCAGTTAAATGATTGGCAACAGTTAGAATCAGTCAGGGCATTAACTTCTCTCATAAAACCATAACATATTTCCTGATATAAATGCAGCCCAAAACATTTTCCCCGTCATGGCTATGAATGACAAATTAGAGCTGTCGGTATCATAAAAAGTAAATTATCATGCCCTACTGCATAGAATAGCACATTGCAAGAAACGGCAATGCATAGTTTCATGGGAACCAAACATTTGTCAGTCCTGTCAGAAAGACTAACCCCAAATAAACTACTTGCATCATGCTCCAAGTGGGATTAGGAAGACAGAGAAAAATGTAAAGACGTTAAGGGAAGTGACACAGTGATAATCCCCCATCCTCCAGTGATTATGGATTGTTGATGTGTCAGAGACCAGTTTAAAAAAAACAAAAAAAACAAGAGATCAATAAATAGCTTGAGTTAACTTCACTTTCAAGAGACAGTGCATAAATTATGTAAAGGCCATATCTTGACAGCTCATGGTCCACCAAAGGTCCATGAAGGAGTGATGTTGCAATACTTCTGTGCTGCCTGTTTATGAGAAATCTCAGGGCTTCAGAATAACACAAAGAGAGACACCAAAAGGGCAGACTAAAGTAAATCACTTCAGTAACATTTAAAAAAGTTATCCTGTCAAAGTCAATATTTAGACGGTACATTTTATTGCAGTTATTAAGAGGACATTTTCCTCAAGAGTGCCACAGCAGTATATTCCTGTTAGCTGTGAGGCACTGCATCTCACATTATGTATCAATCTATCTCAGTGAATATTGTAGACCCTGACTCATTTTGTGAGCTTCAATTATTGATCCATTCCACCACTGAAGTTCTCATCTTAAATCAAACAGTTCTTACTCAAAAAAGGGTGGTTTAATATAGCAGCTTCCAGTAGTATTAGAGAACACCCAACATCCAAATGCTATTATGGGTTTACAGTACCTGCATCCAACTATAGCCATATATCAGTCCAATTATTACAGACATTTTAACCATTTAAAAAGGCTACTATATTTGTAACCACATTTCATACATGTACATGTGCTGGTAACAAAATAACTTTCTACAGATAATGTACTAGTTAAATAATATAGGTGTAGGTTTTAAAGTTGTTTTGAATTGATTTTAGGCTGTGTCCATTTGGTTTTCTTTAGTTTATGAACCACATGCTTGCATTCTGACTCATTTACTGTAATGCTCGATTTAGAAATTGCATCTCTCAATAGCTAGCTCTAAAATAAGTGTAAAACTCAGAGGGCGCTGATGCTGGTGTTACAGTGCAGGGGAGGATGTGGGTGGTGTGCTAATGTGTGCGGTTATACTAAAACAATCTCAATTCTCAATAGATTGCATAACTTTTTGGAGTAAAAGGCACAAAGTATCATTCCTTACTTACTGCCAGCATACATTGTATGGATCATGCTGAGCTTGGTACTGGCTACAGGTGACTAATTCAATTACTCACTAAAAGAACTGTTTTTTCAGGACTAGGTTATCATTCCTGTGATGCACAGACACACACACACACTCCCTACAAATGGTGGCCAAAACGTCCCTCATAGGCAGATAAACTGCTTTGAAGAAACACTTTGCATTCCACACTGAGCAAGAAGCAATTCTACAATTAGACCTGCACTATACATGAAAAGAGGCAATAGAGAGATACACTGCCGAGTTTAAATATGCATGGGGCGGCCACCTTATCTGAATCATCTTTGTAGATCATATCCTGTAGATAATGATGTATTACAGCTAAAGCCATAAGGATCCCATTTTGTATAGCTTTGAAAGTGCAATGTATTATTTATGTAAAGAGCACTCCTTACCTTGACCTGCCCCAAGTGCTCTGGCTCACAGCACTGTATTGATTCCAGATTCTGAACTTCAATTAACCTTTTAACATAACTGTAAAAAGTGTGGGTATTATTAGAATCCAACCCTGAAAATTACAGACTGGCCCTTGAGAGTCCTGGCTTTGTGTGAGGGATTCTGTGCTACTGTGGGGCAAAATATTCACAATCAGATACATATACAGCTGCTAACAGAGTCTTTCTACAGTCACTAAAAATCGTCACAACCCACTCAGTCAATCAAGATAGTCTATTTCAGAACAATGCATTGTCAGACACTGCATGCCCAATCTTTCTCCCTGTGATGTCGGACAAAAATTATTTGTCTTTACATGGCAGAACATACTGTATCACATGTGAGCATGTTTTTTTTTTTTTTTTTTTTTGACAAACGCTAAAGAGCGTTCTGTGGATAAACATTTTAAACAACGTTCTTTTTTGTAATTGAATTGACCCTTACCTTGTCACCCTTTTTCACAGTCCGAGTGGAAAGCTTGCTTATGGCTTTTTTAGCTGCATCTCCAAGTCGGCGCTGAAACAAAACAATTATAATTTATAAAGCTTGCTGGAACCAAAGCTTAGTACAAATGCTCCTTGAAGTATAACGACTATTTGGATAGATAGTATTCAGAAAATGGACATGTCAACAATTGTTAAAAATTAAGTCATTTTAATTGTTTACATTTCCTTTACTATTTAGTTCTAGGTTCTGTTTCAAGCTTGTTTGGAGAATCCTATGTGGTGGGCCTGAACAGCCTTCCTCATTCCATTCAAATCATGTGACAACATGAACATTCAACACAGGCAGCCACCTACTTGCTCTGCTTGTCTAGGTAGGGGTGACTCCAAGCAGCTCAAAGCCAGGTAAAGGCAGAACAATGATCTCTCAATAGTGGAGCAATGTAACCCTGAACTACTCAGAACGACTGCACCCTCCCTATAATAGTAAGGGAAATGTATAAAGGAGATTAAATTACATTTGAAGATACTCCTTAAAAGATCCAAAAACAAGACTTTCCAGGTACAGTATCATTTTATAGTTACAGTGATGGAAACGATTAAAGTGTAAATGTGAAGTCTGTAATGTTCAGTAGTAGGACTGAATCTTGGAACATGCAATTCTGCACCGCAGTGCCTTACTAGGCTTTGAACAAAGACTGTTATGTCTAAATGCCAAAAGGGGCACATGGCTGCCAAAGCAAAGCTAAAATATGTGAAACTCTCAGCAGACAATTTGCTCCTCACTTGATTCTGTGCGGTGCACACCAATTGCATATTTGGAAAAGTCACTTTGAAGAGCTGTCAGGAGTATTGTTCAACGGGCAGTACAACGAGTACAGTTTGACTGCTTAAGTGACCAATACCTTTCCAAATTCGGGTCTTTTCTAAAAGCACTTGTTGAAAAACAGCAGGTTTCTGAGTCACATTTAATCCAGTGTTTC